>NC_092876.1:55338255-55938255 GCF_028372415.1 Notamacropus eugenii
CACCTAGAAATGAAGCTATATGAAGCAGTTCCCCCTATCCATAATATTTTGAGTTGGTGTCAGAAGTGTACCTTGGTTTGCATCCCAGCTCAGATGCTTAGTTACTGTAAGTAAGCAACCCTGAGCTCGCCGTTTTTTAGCCTCAGCTTTCTCATCTAAAAAATGGGGAGAACACGTGTATTACCTACTTTTCAGTTTTGTTGTAAGGAAAATGCTTTGTAAACTTTAAATCGCCACAGAAATGGGAACCGTTCTATTTCACCAACTGAGAAACTGAGACTCACTTTAGGGCACTTGGTACATTACAGTGGGAACTGTGGTAAGATGTGGCTTTAGGAGAACTCTGGCCCCCTCACCGGCCGCTCATCCTCCAGGCATAGGACTGAGAAGCGAGTCAGCACACTAGCTGAGGGCACGCTCGCTCGGAGGAGCCACCAGAGCCAGCACAGCGCACGCCATCTCTAACGTGAATCCCTGCACTCACACAGAGAGAGAGAGGGAGAGAGGGGAGGCCTGCGCTGACGCCTTGCTTTTTGAGTTACTCAGTTACAGTAGAAAGAGAAATGACTCTGGTTTCTGTTGGGGCGGGGATTTAGACACAAGCCTTAAAGATGGCCTTTTCCATGAGTTTAAGAAGTATGGGAAAGTGACTTCGGTGCAGATCCATGGGGCCTCGGAAGAACGCTATGGCCTGGTATTCTTTCGCCAGCAAGAGGACCAGGAAAAAGCACAGAATGCGTCAAAAGGAAAACTCTTCTTTGGCGTGCAGATTGAAGTGACAGCGTGGGTAGGGCCAGGTAAGAAAAGTAGACACTATTGACCTCAGTGTGAATGACGTGCAAGCTTATGCAGGGAAGGGGTGTTACTCCAAACTGCGAACCGAGCTCCCCTTTCCTTACCGACACAATCTAAGGGGGTTGTGCAGGAGCTGGCAGTGGTGGATGCACTTGTGTTCAGTTAGGAGCTTATTGTGGGGGAAAACCTGGATTCTTCCTCTGGGACCCAAAGTTCCAGGCTTGCTAAGTGGCTTGCTAAGAGAAGAAAGCCATTTGTTCAGAGTTCTAGAGTTGATCGAGACGGTCAAGGTGTGATGATCTCCTGGGAGCAGGCAGCATGCAGAAAGGATCATCAACCCGAAGGGAGAGTGTGGTTGGACAGGTTCTTTCCATTGTGCAGAAATCTAGCAGAAGTTAGATCACCTTTCATGACCTGGATGGACTCACAATGAAAGAAAAATATTTTAGGTGGAAACTTTTGATTTTATGGGATTCATTGGCTGTACCCCATGAAGCATTTGACTTGTGAAGACAGAAGAGGTCTTAGGGCGTCATTTGAGCTTAGTTCTTTTAGTGTAAATCCCAGTATGATGAAGCAGGAGTCTAAAGTTGATGACCCCTTCAGACCTAGACTCTGTTAATAGTGGTACTTCCTCAAAAGTCTACTCTTAAATGCTGTATACACAGCATAGCATTATGCAAACAGATCTGATTTTTCTTTTTCCCCATGTGCTGCAGTTTGTAACACTCCATCTGAGCCTTAGATGGCTATAGCCCTTTTTCTTCCTGGGGTTTTTGTGGTTCAGACACTTGGGTATCCCTCCTCCACCGTTTCTCAGGGCTTTCTTCTTCAGCTCCTGGCTTTAGGCATACCTCCTCTCCCAGGGGATCTTAGGCGATTGCTGTCTTTTTGGAGGAAAATGTTTTTCCTTTGCTCTGAGAAAATTCCTTAGATAAACAAAAAAATGGATTTGATAACTAAGCAATATTTAAGAACCACTGCATGGTGCTACTTATCATTTATGGTTCATTAAGTTTTGGGCTTGGTTTTTTTCTATTAAGAGAAGGACAGTACAGCCCTCTTAATATTTTCCTTTGTGAAAATCATATTTGACCTTGTACATTTTAATTTCAGGCACTTTGTCAAATCAAAGATCACCTTAACTTTGAGGATTATATTTGGTTAGGATGCTGTGACTTAGTAATGGCTGTTGCATTGGACTAGATAGTAGATTTTCTCCTTTGTTGCTGAACGATAAGATTAATTTTTTCATCATTTGATGATTCTTCCAGGGCTTGGAACAAAAGTGTCTCTGTTTTTTTTATTTAATTTACTCTCAGAGAGGCTTTGTTGTTCACGCAGTATTTCCTTTGCAGCATGGTTGGACAATCCCAGTGGTTTGAGAAACTGTGATCATAAGTCTTAGTCCGCCTGTTAGGTTCTCCTGAGTCTTCAGTGGGCAGGGTTTGGTAGCTGAATGATTTATGAAGAAGGAAAAAGGAGGCATTCTTAATCTGCTAAGTAGCTTCCTGTGTCTCTAGTGGAAGACCGATATTCCTCTGGCCTCGCAATAAAGGCCCAAGGCTATTGAGTTCACTTAGAGTACAATTTCTGAGTATTTCCATGTTATTTTTTTCCTTTGAAAATTGCTGAGTGCCACTAAGTAGGAATTTTTTTTTTTGTACTTAATACCAGTTTTTAGAATGTAAGGAAGAGAATCTGGTAGACTTGAGGCAGTGTGTTTATCTTGGAATTTTGAGAACCAACAACCCTGGCTGGAGGCTATTGAAAGTCAGAATATATCAGAGTTTTCCTTTAAAACCAGTTAATATGAATTGACTTGAGAATTGGCACTAGTAATTTTTAATGCTGTTTCATTATATGATTAGCCAGAGGTTAGATATAAAAGTAATGCAGCTGTGGATTCATTGTTGTGTTGTATGTCAGCATTGTTACACTGTTATAGATAGATACGAGAAGAACCCTATCAGCCAGGTCGTTAGTGGCTGAATTGGAAATTGAATCAGGGTGACTGCCTACGTCCTCTCTTCCCCATCACATTGCACTTAACATAGACCTTCCGAAAAACACCAGTGTCCTCAAGCAAAGATTTTTTTCAGCCATGTGACATCAAAGAATGATTTCCATATTTGATAAATTTCTGCTTTCATGGTATTGGATCATTAGGTTAATTGGTATGGCAGTAACTATCAAGGGTGTTAGTTGAGAAGATTTTTTTGTTGAATTAAGAATTAAGCTAAATTAGTTTTTAGCTGATTTCAATTCTGGGTGTTTTTTAGGTTTTGGGGTTTTTTTTTTTGTATTTTTGTTTTTGTGTGTGTTTTTTTGTTTTTGTTTTTTTTTGTGTGTTTTTTTTTTCTTTTTTTGCTTTGCCTCCTGAACCTTTTGCTAAAGGGTCTGCACAGCAGCTGGGAGTCTAAGGTTGAAAGAAACTGATCACTGTTTGGGGTTTAAAAGGGACCAAGATGTTGATTGATTTGTCATTTAACCAAGCTCAATGAGCAGATTCATTTCTGTTTTGGAAGGTTAGAAGTTCAGTGGGTACCTTGAAATGAGACTTCACCCATAGGTATCTTTTGACAGTGATTACCCTAAGAGTTGCAGAAGAAGGGGAAGCCAAGGCTGTGTATATGAACTTGGGTGTGTGTATACAGATATTCATATAAACATATATTTTATATATATATATGTATATATATATATATATATATATATATATATATATATATAATATGTATATACACACACATATCTGTACACGTGTATACCCTATTTGCCTGTTGGATAAGCCTGTCAGATAAGCCTGTCATTTATTAGATTACTAGTTTCCTAGGTATAGATTCATCCTAGAAACTAAATATACTGTATACAGTTGTTACACGTTTATTTAAAAAAATCTATTTTCCTCCTTTTCCCCTCTTCCCATGTCTCCCCTCTAGAAACAGAAAGTGAGAATGAATTTCGTCCCCTAGATGAAAGGATAGATGAATTCCACCCCAAAGCAACAAGGACTCTCTTCATTGGCAACCTAGAAAAGACCACCACCTACCATGACCTTCGCAATATCTTCCAGCGATTTGGAGAAATTGTGGTATGTTACTTTCTAGACTACAAAAATGTTTTTAACCTTTGCCAAAGCGCATTCCCTGTATAACTTTTTGAGGGATCCAGTTAATTTGGTTTAATTTGCGTCTCACTTCTCTGTGTGAATCTAAATGGTTTATTCAGCTGAGTGGCTCTTTCTAAAAGTAACTCTCAAAGATACACATTAGATACTGTTTTTGAGTATGGTTTTTGTGCTCTGGGGTTGAAGGTCAACAAGCTCTGGAGGAGAGTCCTAACTTCTGTTACTTCAGGAATAAGCTTTATGCAGATTGGCCTGTAGGATGAGTTGGATGTGAACGGTGCTGGAAGTTCCAGTTCAGTGTCAATATTTGTCATGATGACTTGTTCTAGTCTGGGAAGCTGCTCATTGACTTTAAGTATCAAAGGATTTGCAATTCCCTCTGTAACGTTGCTGTTGTTAAACCATTGGATTGGTTCTAGTTGTGCTGAGCGGTGAGAGTGCAGCATCTTGGCACCTCTGAACTCCGTTAAAAAAACAAAGTAGGAGAAGGACTAATGCTGTCTTTGTCTAGGCTTGTTTAGAGTTGTGGCCAAAGAGGAGTGTGTCCTAGGTGCTTTAGTGTGTGTTCAGACTTTTTTCTAGGTTAATGCTCTTATTTATGCTTTGGAGAATAGTCACCCAAAGCATCTTATTTTAAGCAAAGGCCTCTTTTCTGTTTGTATGTGTTTCATATGAAATGTTATTTGGAAGTAAATATTTTCCCACTGAATGAATCCATAACATAGCATCTTGTGGGGGCGGTCATATGTGTTCGGTAAACAGTCCTGTTCACTGCATATGACTAGAATGTTGCTGCTCCTCACCTTGTTTTATAGGGATCGGGTGTAAGAAAGGGAGTGGAAGAAGAGATAAAGGAAAGGGGAGAGAGGTGTTGGTACTTGGGGAAGTGGACCAGTACAATAGCTGCCTTCCTACTCTGTTTAAAAGGTTAAATTTTTTTCTGTATATTAACATTTTTGCATAAGTGGAATATGCTTGTATCGCAAAACAATTTAATTCATTTCTGCCTGATGAATGTAGCTACTACTTCACAACCCAGAAGATTCGAGAGTTGAAAAGAATCCTAGATTTTGGCATAGGTGTGACTAATAAGATAGTCAAATAAGGGATTATTTGAAAGCACTGGATGCATTCTGATGCTGAAAATAGAATTACTATTATGCCATTTTAAAAATGATTAATTCTTAGTGGGATGGGCACATCTGAGTATGTTGATTCAGAGTCATACTAAGTCTTACCATAGTGTTAGTTGATAAAACTTAGACCTAACAAAACTTACTGTTTTGATTGTCATCCTGCCTTGGGCAAAAAGGCCCACTTATCATTAACTGTAGCATTGATTTATAGCAGCCCTGCACAACCTGCTTGTGAGTGCACCAAAGGATTTAAGGAGACCTGCAAACCCCCAACTGCCAGAAATCCTTTGGCCCTCCACAAGTGGCCCACAGGTGCAATTGTGCAGCCCTGCTTTATAGGCCAGTTGAACTTGTTTGCCAAGTTCTTCCCAACCATTCTTTAGTTTTTAAAATATATTAATCATTGCTTTCTATTTAATTCATTATTCAGTGGTCTTACATTCCACATACTGGTGAACATTGGTTTCTGTTTTCTGCTGTCTTTATCCGGAAGTTGACTTGCCTTGGAAAAGCTCTACCTTACATGTTTTTTTCCCCAGTGTTGGTATATAACTTACTGAACTCAAATGGTGGTTGTCTGTCTTCAACTTGGAGCAAGTTGTTGTCATTTAGTCCAGCGTAACTTCATTTATTTGGTTCTTCTCCCCTTCTGTGTCTCTGAGTTACCTGGTCCACTGATTGGAACAGGACATCTCTATTTCTTTGATAAGGCAGATTGCTGATTCTAACCAGTTAGCACACTAGCTATCTCCCCACATTGTTGATCCTTGTTTGACTCATTTCAAGGAAAGAATCTGGAGACATTTATGAATACGTATTTTTATAAATCTGAATTGTTCTGACCACAGTCTATGTGAATGTAAAGTTTTGCATACTATATTTACCAAGCAAAACAGTATGCTAGGCTCATTTATTGATAGGATACAGTTTTTCCATGGAGAGAACAAACTTACATATTTAAGTTTCAATAAAGTAATTTTTGATTGGACATTTTAGAAGTGCTTTTGAAAACATTGTATCTTTTTAATTTTTAGTCTGAGCACTGTTTTGAAAATTACTGATACTTAACAAAAATTACAGTATTGGAAGGAAAATTTAACTTTTTTTTTCCAGTTGATTTGACATGGAAAATAAGACCGAATCATAAACAGACTCAGGAATACTCTGGTGTGATTATTATACCTCTTGACCCATTGCCACAAATCTGTATTGACCTGGGCTATCTTAGGAAAGCAATTTCCATGTGGACTAGGGTTCTGTGCTGCTTCTGAGGAAGGTGATTTTCTCAAAGAGTTGAGTCTTGGTAGGTGTTGCAAATGGCGCCCGATGTCCTAGCATCATTCAGTTGAAGTCTTTGAGTAGTCATGAGCACCTTTTTGGGGTTGGTGGAGAGAAGAATGTTGGGGTAAATCTTGACTTTTGAAAATAGATTGTTGTGGTTTTAGTATCTAGTCCATAAACTTAAAGTTGCATTGAGATAAGCATTTCAATTAAGAAATCCTTGTCAAGGGTACTTGGAACATTTTGGGAAGAAACTCCATACAGGTCTGATTTTTACAGTGACCTATGTATGTACTTACTGGCATATCATTGAGTGTTATTGGTTGGCTTTTTCCAGGATATTGACATTAAGAAAGTGAATGGAGTTCCCCAATATGCATTCCTTCAATATTGTGACATTACAAGTGTCTGTAAAGCTATTAAGAAGATGGATGGGGAATACCTTGGAAATAATCGACTCAAGGTAAAGAAACCTCTATTCTTATTGTGCTGTGACTTTTGGTAATTTTGTTAGCTTGTGAAATTTCAGCAAGGTAGTTTGATTGTACATCACCTTTGTATTCTCATTACGTTATGGGGTAGTATTATCCGGTTGAGCAGGTTGGATTTCAGTATTTTAATTTTTAATTTTTTTGTTTGTTTTTGTTTTGCATTGATTTGTTTTCATTTGAGGAGCTAATTGGTGTGCTCAGATCCCTATAGAAGAATAGATTTTCTTTTCCTCAGAATTTTGTGGCTATGAAAGATTGTGAATTTTATTGATGGAAATTTTGCCCTTTTATATTTAGCTGGGTTTTGGAAAGAGCATGCCTACAAACTGCGTGTGGTTAGATGGGCTTTCTACAAACATAACGGATCAGTATTTAACAAGACATTTCTGCCGATACGGGCCTGTGGTAAAGGTAGGTGGGAGGCATTGGTGTGTGGTTTGAAATTTTTACTGTTTTCCTTTCTTTATCCTGTCCTTTCAACCCCTGTTTCTAGTATATTTTTATATAGCTTATGCATAGAAATTCTCTCTGGGCTGATAGTATTTTTAATATGTTAGTTTACAGTATAGGCTAGTGTTTTTTTGAAAGACAAGTATTTTGAACCAGCCGAGATATCAAAATTTTTTAAAAACTGATCTGCACTTAACAGAGCAGTATAGGTACATAGAAAGTTTTCTAGGGCTATTTAGAATTTCATTTTTGCCTTAAAATCAGTCTAATTATGTGATCATACATATTTGCCTTAATTGTATATTTAAACTTAATTACATTTTTGGAAATAAACTATGGTTTTAAAAAGAGAAATTCATACAACAGAAGATTCATCTAGAGTATTACAGTTGTGTGACACACCTGCAAACACAATTGGAAACCTTAACTGTATACTCTAAAGGTTTAAACCCTTTCTAAAAGTGCATTTCTCATATTGTGCAGGTGTGTGACGTAGAACTTTAACATTACTTGAATGTAGCTTTTGTTGTCTGAACATCGTCTCATCAGGGCCAGCCATGTGAATGGCTATTCACACTGCTCTGAGATACTCGTCACCTTTGCCTGCCAGCAGAAATGACTGGAATTTTGTTCTTTGCCTCAGTATTCCTGTTACCTTTTTTCTCCCCTTTAGGAGGTTGATTTTTTTTTTTTTAAACCAGAAAGCCTAAACAAAGTATATAAGTAATAAACTCCAAGGAAAATCAAGTAAAATACAGAAAAACAAAATAAAGGCATAATATACCTCAAGCCACAAAATCCACATTAAAACCAGTCCCTGCTCCTGTGATTGTCTTTACTTCATTGTGCATCATCAGAAAAGCTTGACAATTTTCTGGAGTTAAAAAGAACTATTTTCTCCAGGGTATCCTCATGACTTAGGATTTTGTTGGGACTGACCTTAAGTCCAGTGGATGAGGCGCTTATTTGGTTTTTGTTTTGTTTTTTTGTTTTTTACAGGTGGTGTATGACCGCTTAAAAGGCATGGCCCTGGTTCTCTACAATGAAATTGAATATGCACAAGCAGCTGTAAAAGAGACCAAGGGGAGGAAAATCGGTGGGAATAAAATTAAGGTGTGCAGAATGACCTTTCAAAAGAAAGGAGCAAAATTGTATTGAGATCCTGCCCTCCGGCCTCCCTTCTTAGTTACCTGGCGTTTTTTTTGCAAACTGCCAGTCAGGGGACTGCTTAATTAAGGACCTAGATCACAGGTCCAGAGTTTTCCATAGGTTTCTTGGATTTTTTTTTTTAAATACTCGGCTTATTGAGGATTTTAGGGTATTAGCCAGCAAGCCTTCTCTGGGATCCTCTCATTTGTCTGATCAAAGATCCTGGACGCTTGGTGGTGATGGGATTTAGTAACCATCATTAGCTGATAAACAGGCACACAGGGACTATAGAAATCCAGGAACATGGAATGTCAGTCCAGCCTTCTGAATCATCCTCTTCTCTTCTTTTTTTTTCCTTCTCTCCTACAGAATGGGTAACCCATTCAAATATGATTCTTTTATTTGGTGTATTTGTCAAAAACTTTGGTGTTTATGGTGATTTTGAAGGAGTTGATGCATTTCATAACAGATCATTTAAGTAAAAACATCTTTCTGTGTGATTCCTGGGACTTTCACTGATAGATGCTCCCTGATAACATGAAGGTGCAGTGGTGAGGGATTTTAGATATGATACTGCAGCAAACATTTGTACAACTGGAATGAGTGGATTTAGTTGGAATTTTTCACCAAAAGGGACAGGCTGGAGTCCTAGCATAAAGTATTATGCTAGTGATTAGCCGTTTGGATGGGGATGCCTTTTAAGTATTTACACTGAGGTCAAGTTTTGAGGAAGAGATTTCACTTCAGCCAGATTTCCTTTCTCTTTTCATCTTTGCTCATTTTTTCAGGATCTAATTATTATGTCTATTAAACAGGGTTAGAATTTATGGATTTAATGTTTTACATCAATACTTTTACAATATCTGATTTTTTTTCTTTGTATTTTAGGTGGATTTTGCAAATCGTGAAAGTCAATTGGCATTTTATCATTCCATGGAGAAATCAGGTCAAGATATCAGAGATTTTTATGAAATGTTATCTGAAAGAAGGTATGTATCAAATATAAGCTGATTTACAGATTTCATGAAAACCTCTAATTATAGCTTGAAGTCAGTGGTGTTTCATTTTAGTATCTGAAATTGTAAAGAGGATTTTTTTTTTTAATACGTCAAGCCTCCCCTCTTCCTCAAACTCACTGATAACCTGACAAATTCAGATTCTGTTTTGACTTTTTTTGGTTGTAATATGAAGTGACCTGCCCACATTGCTCCATTGCTATTCCTAAATTTGGCTGCACATATTCTGAGCATTGTAAGAAATTGCTATTTAATATTTTTTTATTGGCTTGGGTTTCATTAACATAGAAATTTCATCCATTTGTAGGATCCACCCAATTATTTAATATTTATTAGATGACAGTGAAACCTAATTAATAGTGAATAACTTGACACATAAGTAATATATGACAGTTTACAAAACACTTTTCCTCCCGTAACCTTTTAAGGTTCCTAGTTCAGATACTTTATCTTGTTTTATTAATTAAGCAATTGTCCCTGTTAGTGTCAAAGCAAGGACCCATGCCCAGGTCTCAGGGTTTCAAAGTCAGCCTTACCATGAGACCCCAGTCTGATTTAAAGGCTAAGAAGAGGACCTGGACGTTGGATAGTTCTCAAGTCTAAAACCCACTCTTGATGGTTTAATGGGAAAGTAGTTCAAATATCTTATTTTAGGTTCCTTAAAAACCACTCCAAAATGGTCCAGAATTTTATGAATTGAATGCAGCCCCCTAGAGAAGGTCTTCTTAAATAATATGTGAATTTATATATGAAAACATAGTTCGAGTGGGGAGCATATTAAAAATTGACAAAGCTAACAGTAGTGTACACATCCCTTCTTTCTAGGGATGGTGCTTGTTCTTGGTTAAAGGTCTTGAAAGTTTATTAAAAGCCTTTTTCCTCTTGCTGTTCTGAATCATTTTACAAGCATTCCTATTGATGCTTGAGTAGTCATGAACTTAGCACTCTCCCCAAAAACTTAGAAAAGTCTTCCTTTGGGCCTGAGAAGCACTATCATGGTATTGCTAGGTTCTCTAAGAGCCAATTGGATTTGAAAGTGGAAATAATGACTTCTGTGTGATAAAGCATTTTGCTTCTTGAGGCATTGCCAAAAGGATTTTTATTGCAATTCATTAGACTCCAAAACATGCCTGTAGCTAGGTCCCCTAGAGATACTCTTGGACTTCTTTGAGGGAGGTATATGTGTCCTGTGTCTTCAGATGAAATGGATGTTGTGAGAAATGTCTTTTCACACTTGGATTCACTTTTGCTTTTGGGGGCTTTGAATCCATTTTTGCTTTCATTCACATTGACTTCCAAATGTGATTATGGCATTCTGCTTAATATAATTTTAACATATAATGTCTCTGTCATTGAAATATTTAAGCTATGAGAATGGACTAATTGTTCATTTCAGAATCTTTTTTACATAAGAAGTGTCCCTCATTGCTCACCCTTCTATCTATAGTGTTAGAAGCCCCCACCAGCTGTAGCCCGTAGTCATGATTGCCATGGGCTAAAGAGAGTGAGGTTTGAATCCCAGTTTTCTTGCTTCTGACTTTTGTGACTTTAGGCAGGCCAGTTCAGCCTCTTTGGTCCTCCCTTCCTACTTCTGTCAGAGAAGAGATGATCCTTGGAGGCCTTTCCATCACAGAATCCTCTGAGGACATAAATTGTTAGTATACTTTTGGTACTCTGTTTAGCTCATTTGTGTGGAAGTGGTTGAAAAACTACCTGCTGTAGTAGTTTTATGAAGACTTTATGAAGTCTCTGAATTCAGAGTTTTCATTTATAAAGTACAGCTCAGATGCCATTTCTGCCACCAAGCTGTTCCTGATAACTTTCCTCTATAAACTTCACATACCATTTAATTTCACAACTCTGTAATACCCTTAATGTGTAATAATTTATATTACAGCAAATTGTATTTCTATGAATCATAGAATGCAATAGTTTTCTTGAAGAATGAAAAATGTGCCTTACTCAGGAGAGTGGGGAGGTACATGTTAATTTTGAATAGGATACAACATATAAAATATAAGAAACTTGAGGAGTCAAAATAATGGTTTGCATTAAATCAACTAACAGTTATTAAATACCTGCTATGTGCTAGGAACTGGGGTACATAAGTGGGCAAAAATACAGTCCCTTGGCTGCAAAGAACTTACAAATGAGGGAGACAGCTTGCAAACATCTATGTGCAAACTATATACATACATACACACATACATGATAAACTGGAGATTATCTCAAAGGGAAGACATGAAGACTAAGGAGAACTAGGAAAAACTTTCTTCACTTATATCCAAGAAAACCAGGAGGCAGATGTGAGACAGAAAGGCGTTTGAGGCATGGGGGACAGCCAGTGAGAAGGGAGGGAGTGTGGGGGAATGGAGGCTGGATCACCCAGAGTATGTGGAAAAGGATGGAGAGGAAAGGGGAGAAAGACTGGAAAGGTATCAGGGAGCCAGTTTATAAAAGTCTTTAAAAGCCAAACAGGCTTTTATATTTGATTCTGGAGGAAATAGAAAGCCACTGGAGTTTATTGAGAGTTGTATATGAGAGTGAGACAGAGATGTGGTTGGATGTGCATGCAAAGAAGATCCCTTTGTCAGCTGAGTGTAGGTGAGATTAGATTGGAGTGAGATTCAAGGCCAGTACAGGAAGCTGCATAAGGCTGTTGTGAAAGTCCAGGTGTGATAGGATGAAGATCTGCACCAGGGTGGCGGTAGTGTCAGAGGAGAGAAGGGGGTGTTTAGCAGATGGTAGAATGGACAAGATGTGTCACCTGTTGAGGATGACACCTAGGTTGTGACTTGTAGTATGATTGAGTTCTGGATAGCAATTGACCAGAAAGGAGGGAAGGATTTTGGGGAGGAAGGGGGAGAAAGATGGTGAGTTTAAGATGACTACTGGACTTCCGGTTAGGAATGTTTCATAGGACATCTCCATTAGTTGGAGATTTGAGATTCTGGAGGTCAATAGGAACGTAGACAATCACAAAAGATGATGAGAATAGAGAATCATTAGCAGGTAATACTTATGTAGTCCCTCAGCATCCCTGCCATGTCAGGATAATTTGGGAAAGACTGCTTCCCTTTATCACAGAAAATTAGCTAGAACCCATGTTTTCCAGGAACTCACAGGATGAGCCCACATGTGTTGGTTGTGAGTTGTGTCACTAGCGGCATATACACTCTGATGATATCAAAGCTCCATTTGACTATGGGAATCCGTATTAAAAAAATGACCACCAAGATGGCCACCAAAAAATGTTGTCACTACCATCTGAGCATCCTAGGAAGATGATCAGCATTTATAATGTGCTTCATTCTGCTCAGGGCAAGCGGAGACAAAGTGGTTTAGATACTCAGCCCTTGCCCTCATAAAACTGACAAGAGGGATGAGACAACAGCATAGCTATAATACCTTGGAGATTATGAAACTTGTATGGAGGCTCAAAACAGTCTGTTATCATTTAGGAGCAGCGAGAGGAGGAGTTCAGAAAGAGATAGCCTTTTATGTTGGACATTAAAATGCAGGTATAGGTTTTGCCAAAGTCATAGCTGATAGGCCACCTTTTTTTAAAAGCTGTTATGTGTATTCATTCTCTTGGGCTTGTAAGAAAACTATACATCTGTGTTTACGTGGTCCACTTTTAAAGAGTGTACATATTGTACTGTGCTGAAAAAGTAACTGAATGACCAATTATGTATTGTAATTGGTTATTTAATGTAAATTCATTTTCAGTGTACTCTTGATTGTCTCTGTTACCTGTCTGAAAAAAGTGTATATCAAAGAGTTATATTTTATGGATTTATTTATTTGCAATTGGACAACCTTCAAGAATAAAGAAATATAAAAAACATTCCCAGAAATAGGGAACAGTCTGAGTGGAAGTGTGGTAGCATTATCTGCATTTAGGGGACAGTTGTCTAGACTTGCTAGAAGGGAATGATAGGATATAAGTCTTTTGTAAGGTCAAGTAATGCCTTTCATTCAGCTCTTACGTGCAAGATAGTGTTTTAGACAGAAGATTACAACATGCCCTGAATTTCAGTTAAAGAAATTTGTACTTTGATCACTGGATAGCACATAACCTTTGAATATTTTTTAACAGAGGAGGCATGAAATGGAAAAAACCCTAATTGTTGAAAAAGTTGAATTATGTTCTATGTGCAGAGAAATGTCAGCACATTTTAAAGATGTAACTTTGTAATTTCATGTTCCATTAGTGAGGGAAAGAACTAACGTACTTTCTTTTTCCCCCTTTTGTATTTTTTTTCTTGACAGAGATGAAAGACGAGGGTCTTATGAATATACCACTGATCGTACATATTATGAGTCTGTTCGAACTCCAGGGTCATATTCTGAAGATCCTCGGAGGGAATATCCAGCTCGAGGGAGAGAATTTTATCCTGATTGGGATTCCTATCAAGGAGACTACTATGAGCCACGATATTATGATGACCCCCGGGAATACAGAGATTACCGAAATGATCCTTATGAACAAGATATAAGGGAATACAGTTACAGGCAGAGGGAGCGAGAAAGAGAGCGAGAACGATTTGAATCTGACAGAGACAGAGACCATGAAAGAAGGCCAATTGAACGTAGTCAGAGTCCAGCCCACTCTCGGCGGGCCCCAAGCCCTGTAGTTCCATCTCCTCAGTCAGAAAGACACCAAAGTGATTCTGAGCGGAGGGTTTACAGCAGGTCTTCAGATCGGAGTGGAAGCTGCAGCTCAGTTTCTCCTCCGAGGTATGATAAGTTTGAAAAAACCCGCATAGACCGTTACACAAAGATTGAAAAGCCTGACAAAGAACGTACTTTCGATCCAGAGAGAGTTGAGAAAGAGAAACGCCCAGTGAGGAAGGAAAAACCTGAAAGAGCAGAAAAAGACAAGCCTACTTTTCAGCAAAGAAGAAAAGCCAAAATTCACTCCCCGGGTTCTCAATCTTCAGAAACAGATCAAGAAAATGAGAGAGATCCCAGCCCTGAAAAATTGAAGATTATCAACAAACAGAGCAAAGAGAAAGCTGACAAAGAAGGGACAGCCAAAAACCGACTAGACCTGATGCCCTGCGTGGTCTTGACTCGAGTGAAAGAAAAAGAAGGGAAGGTTATTGAACAGCCTTTTTTAGAAAAGTTGAGAACCAAGATTGATAATGACTCTGCGAAATCTCCCTTTCTGGATCAGAGATTCCAGCTCTTCCACGCTGATACAGCAAAATCTGGTGATCAGACTAAACTTGACTCTGTCAGATCCAAAGTGCCCAAAGAAAAGGTCCAGGTGAGCCACTTGGAAGCGACTGATAAGGAGGGAAAGCCGAAACCCAAGAAGCATTTAAAGGACTCTACAGCCGAAGGAGTGAGTGCTGTGGATCAGGACAAGCTGGAGGCTCGAAAAAGACGCTTTGCTGATGGGAATTTGAAACCAGATAGGCAAAAACTGGAAGTCAAAAAAAGTAATTTGGATGAAGATGATGCCAAAGCAGTATTTAAACGGCAGCCTGAGACATCTGCTAGAGAAGTGACAGTTTTAAGGGATGCTGAGCCTGAAAAAAAGCCCATAAAGAAAGACATTTTTAGAAGAGAACCTAAAAAACTGGAGAGAATCAAACTGGAAAAACTTATTTCTGCTCCCAGTCCCAAAGAGTGTCAAGAACTTGCAAGTATTTCTGTGGGGATTATGTCAAAGCCTCCCCTAGACCTACACACTAGGGTAGGAGATACAGTTGAAGAACCAGTGGAAAGTCCAGAAATTTTATCCAAAAAATTTAACCTTATAAAGCCACAACACAAACAGCCTCAACCATTAGATGATCAAGGAACAGAAAAGGAAGAAATTAAGAAAAACTTGAGTGGCGTTCCTGAAGAAATGGCAGAACACAAATCTGGCCAAGAGAAACCACAGTCAACAGATAATGAGGAAAAAATTGGCATAGATATTGATCACACACAAAGTTACCGAAAACAAATGGAGCAGAGTCGCAGAAAACAGCAGATGGAACTGGAAATAGCCAAGTCTGAGAAGTTTGGCAGTCCTAAGAAAGAGGTGGATGAATATGAAAGACGCAGCCTTGTTCATGAAGTGGGCAAACCTCCTCAAGATGTCACAGATGACTCTCCTCCAAGCAAAAAGAAAAAGGTAGACCATTTTGATTTTGAAATTGGCACTAAAAGAGAGAGAAATTACAGAAGTTCCCGCCAAATCAGTGAAGATGCAGAAAAGACTGCTTGTTCACCTAGTATCCGTCATTTTCCTTTTCATGAGGAGGATGAGACTGTAGATTCCCCTAGGTTAATACCACTAAAGGAAACCAAAGAGTCTCCCAAAATAGATGAAAAGAGTGTGTCATATTCCAATGTGACCATCAGGGAGGAGGCCCTAAAATTTAATCCTTATGACTCCAGTAAGAAGGAACAGATGGCAGACATGGCCAAAATAAAGCTCTCGGGCTTGAATACTGAAGATGAACCAAGTCGGTGGGAATCTCAAATGAAAGCAGAGCCCAACAGAGTTGATGTTAGCTTTCCCAGCAGCATAATTAAGAGAGATAGCCTGCGAAAACGGTCTATACATAGAGATTTGGAACCTGGAGAAGTCCCTTCTGATTCGGATGAAGATGGTGAACAGAAATCTCATTCTCCTAAGACTTCATCATTATTAGAGAACTCTCGGTTGTCTTTTTTATTGAGAGAGAGAGAAGACAAAGTACGTGAGAGAGATGAAAGGTTGTCTGGTTCTTTAGAAAGGAACAAATTTTATTCTTTTGCACTGGACAAAACAATCACTCCAGACACCAAAGCTTTGCTTGAAAGAGCTAAATCTCTCTCTTCTTCTAGGGAAGAAAATTGGTCTTTTTTAGATTGGGACTCTAGATTTGCTAGTTTTCGAAACAACAAAGATAAAGAAAAGGTTGACTCTGCACCAAGACCTATCCCATCATGGTACATGAAAAAGAAAAAGATTAGGACTGATTCAGAAGGGAAGTTGGATGATAAAAAGGATGATCACAAAGAAGAAGAACAGGAAAGGCAAGAATTATTTGCTTCTCGGTTTTTACATAGTTCCATCTTTGAGCAAGATTCTAAACGATTGCAGCATCTAGAAAGGAAGGATGAAGAACCTGATCTCCTTTCCAATAGGATTTATGGGAGGCAGACATCATCTGATGGGTCAAACAGCACATCTGATTTGATTCAAGAACCAGTAGTTTTGTTCCACAGCAGATTTATTGAACTCACAAGAATGCAACAGAAAGAAAAAGAAAAAGACCAAAAACCCAAAGAGGTTGAGAAACAAGAAGATAAAGAAAACCGACCTGAGACACTGGAATCTGTTCCTGAGCATAAAGAGCCAGAATTGAGATCACCTTTTGCTGTTGGGCCACCTCTGAGCTCCACTGTATCCCAAGAACCATGCCCTTTGTCATTGGAAAAGGAAAAAACAGTAGAGGTGCCTTCAGGAAAAGAAGAACAAACTGTAGAGGTGGTTTCTCTAACAGAACCAAAATGTATTCCTGAACATGCTACTGTAACTATGGAGCAGCCAGAAAAAATTGATTTGCCCTCAGTATCAGAGACCAACAAAGAAATTGTTCCTGTTCCTTTGGTTTCACAGGAAAACTTGTCAGCTGAGCATCCTTCTTACTTAGATACCAAGCCTCCAACTCCTGGAGCCTCATTTTCTTCTCAGGTAGATATTAGTATAGATCCAGAACCTGAAAGTACCCCACTAATCTCACCACTTTCCAAACCAGTTCAGAAGCCTGAGGAGCCTAGTGAAGTGAAAGAGGAAAAACCTGCCCCTGCTGCTAAGACTAATTGTGATACAAGTCAGAAAGTTGAGGTCCTTCCTGAGGTTCAGCCTCCAGGTTCTGATAATGACTTGGAAGTGGAACCACCAGTTGTTGCAAAAGATAAAAAGTCCAACAAAAGCAAACGTTCTAAGACACCAGTACAGCCAGCTGTAGTTAGTGTCCCAGAGAAGCCAGTCACAAGAAAGAGTGAGAGAATTGACCGGGAAAAACTCAAACGGTCTAATTCCCCTCGTGGAGAAACACAGAAACTCACTGAGTTAAAGATGGAGGCAGAGAAGATTTCAAGAAATGCTGCTAAATCGCCTAGTTCTGCTGTAGAGACTGAAAATATTGAGCCAAGTTTGCCACTCAGTCGAACTCGGAGAAGAAATGTGAGATCTGTTTATGCCAACCCAGGGGACAGGGAAGAACCATCTCCTGTTAAAGACCCAGTAGAACAACCAAGGTCAACCAGAAAACGGGAGAGAGAAGCCCAGGAGATGGTATCGCTTGCTGCTACTCCTAGGAGGGGGAGACCTCCTAAAACTCGCCGGAGGGCTGAGGAAGATTCACCTGTCAAAGCTGAACAGGATGCAGAAGAGGCAGAACCCAAAGACACAATGGAGCCTCTCAAACTTGCTGAAGGCTGGCGATCACCTAGATCTCAGAAATCAGCAACTCCCACTGGACTGCAGGGGAAGAGAGGAAAAAGTGAGCAGAAAGTAGATGTTGCAGCTGACCCACCTGAAGAAGCTAATGAGATGGGTGACCAAGAGTCCAATATCAATGATAGTAGTACAAAGCCCAAGTCAGACAAAGAGGAGACAGAGGCAGGAGGAAATGAGCAGAAACGAGACAAAAAAGAAGTAGATCCAGACAAGAATTCACCAGAAGCTCCCTCAGTTGAGACTGTGGAGAAAAAACAGGTTCCAGAAAAAAGTTCCAAATATAAACGAGGAAGGTCTCGAAATACCAAGCCCTTGGTGGACAAAGCATCTCTGTGTCTGAAGAATGTAGAAATTCGTCTCAACGTTGATGAAGTAAAAGGAGCTTTGCGACCCACTGAAGAGGAAGGAGAACCAGTGACAGTGCCACTCTCAAAGACTAAAAATTCCCCAAAGGAAGACAATCTATCACCCCAATTTAAGAATGAGCCAGAAGATCTTGTTAACGAGTCAGAAAATGAAGTTGTACGTGAGCCCAAGCAGTCCCCAGAGGCGGCCCAGTTAGCAAAGCAGATTGAGCTGGAGCAGGCTGTTGAAAATATTGCAAAGCTGACAGAGACCTCCCTCACTGCCTACAAAGAACCAGCGGCTGAGGTGACGGAGGTCCATCCTGAGGAGGAGGGAGACAAGCCTGCCCACCAGGCCAGCGAGACAGAACTTGCAGCAGCCATTGGGTCCATTATCAATGATATTTCTGGTGAGCCAGAAAACTTCCCAGCTCCCCCAACTTACTCTGCAGAATCTGAAGCTGAAATATCGACAGAGCCCCTTGTGCTGCCATCTCCTCAGGCAGAGATGGAGCCTGAAACCGATCAAGCTGTATCTGGCATCTTGGAAACAGATGCTGTGGTAGAACCTTCAGTACCACCTGCAAGTGACTCTGCCCCATCAGCACTCCCGGCCGACCCCAAAGACCCTGAAGGGACCGTGAACGCATCTCCCAGCTCTACCCAAGAGCCAGAGGTGGTGTCACAGGATGCAGAAGTTTCTCGGAAGGATAGAGCACGGCAAAAGGCTGCTCGCTCTCGCCGGAAGAGAAGTAGTAGTAAGAAAGGGGATGCTGTGGAGGCAAATGCTCTTGCATCTGAGCAAGCCCAGAACAAGTGTCCTGTCACTAATGAACAGAAGCTAAAACCCCCAGAAACACCAAAAGAAGACAAGCAAAATAAAAATCCCCATCCCATCTCCTCTGAGGCAAATCCCGCTGACTCAAACAAGAATCCAGCCAATGAAATGATTTCCACCGAACTTGCTGCTGAAGAAGACATGTCTGCTAAAGCTCCAGCTCCACTGGACCTACCCCCTCAGGCAGTGCCAGTGGATGATGGGAGTCAAGCTAGTTTCAAGGTACGTTCAGCTAGTGAGAATGCACCAATTACCCCACCCAGTGTTCCAAGCACACCCACTCCCACGATTCCTTCTGCAGCTTCAGCCAAGCTCCCTACCCCCATCCCATCTGGGATGGTCCCACATCATTCAAGCACCACTAAGGTGGCAGACTGGATTACGAGGCATGAAGAGGCCCGGGCACGTTCCACCCCACCTCCAGCCCTTCCCCCAGACACAAAGGCCTCTGACATTGATACCAACTCCAGCACTTTGAGAAAGATCCTCATGGAACCCAAATATGTTTCAGCCACAAGTATCACTTCCACTCATGTCACAGCAGCCATTGCTGAGCCTGTCAGTGCCCCTCGCCTAGAAGAGGGACCTCACCCCCCAGTAGAGTCCATAAAACCACTTTCAGAAGAGAAGCCCGCTGTTCCAATCCCAAATACCTCTGATCTGCCTGCAGCAGAGGTCCCAGTGTTTACTGAGAAAGAAAAGGTCACTACAGTCATTGCTCCCAAAGCCACTTCTGTCATCAGCCGGATGCCTATAAGTAACGATTTAGAAGAGTCTCCACGGGCAGCTGCCATGAAGCAGACTCAGTCAGTTCAGACATGCCTTGGGAATGCTCTTTCTTCTAAGTACAAGCCGTGGCCAAGCACTAATGAGAACAGTCGGTTTCACCCAGGATCCATGTCTGTGATTGAAGATCGACCCTCAGAAACAGGCTCAAGTCCAGGACTTAGAGTAAATACATCAGAAGGTGTGGTGCTCCTGAGTTATTCTGGACAGAAGACTGAAGGTCCCCAGCGAATCAGCGCTAAGATTAGCCAGATTCCCCCAGCAAGTGCCATGGACATTGAGTTCCAGCAGTCAATGTCCAAGCCACAGGTCAAGCAAGAATCCGTTATGTCATCCCAGCCAACTCCAAAATTGGGTTCTCAAACTCCCACAGGCTATGGGAATGTCCCTACTCATTCTTCCCTGGTCCTAGGATCCCAACCATATTCCACATCTCCTGTGATAGCATCCATTAAGCAAGAGCGCCCATCCTTGGAGAAATTAGAGCCAAGTCACTTGTCTGTGTCCACACCTGTCAACCAGGCTGGCCCAGGGAAAGTCCTTTCACAGGCAGCAAACACTCCACCAGTGTTGGTTCACAGCCAGTTGGTACTCTCCCCAAGTATACCTTCCACCAACAAAAAACCTCCTGACCCTGTCTCACTCAAAGTGGAGACCAAGGGCCTCCAGCCATCCAATCTGAGTCCTGGGCTCAGTTCACATCACCCACCTTCCCTCTCTGGCAAGCTACACTCAGAAGCAAACCATGTTGGCTCTGGACCCAGTACCCCCACAGATCGAGCCATCTCTCATTTGGGAGTCTTAAAGCAAGAGCCACATTCTCCCCGTACAAGTGGGCATTCCCCATCTCCATTCCCAAGGGCTTGTCATCCCAGCAGCACCTCTTCTCCAGTTTTATCCAATAATGCATCAGTCATGTTGGCACCAGGCATTCCTGTGCCTCAGTACATATCTAGCATGCACCCAGAGCAGTCTGTCATCATGCCCCCTCATAGTATCACCCAAACTGTGTCCCTCAGCCATCTCTCCCAAGGTGAAGTGCGAATGAACACCCCCCCTCTACCCAGCATCCCCTATGGCATCCGACCTGAGGGACTGCACTCTCCAAGGGCCACTCTGCAGCCCCAGATAGAGATTCGACCTCAGCGATCTGGTACTCCCCAACCAGCCCCTCTTGTCTTGCCCCCACTGTCCTCTCAGCATCCTTCCGAAGATGAGATACACTATCATCATCCTGTGTGCAGAGGGTCAGCTCCTGTGCAGCCTGAAGTGTTAGTCATGCAGCCTGAATACCGGATGCACCCCTATAACATGCCCCGGGAGATGAGGCTCATAAGGCATCCACATGTGGCCACTGTCGGCGAGCACCACCTAGACACGAGGCAATCCCGCACCCCGGAAGGGTCAGCGAAAACACCACCAACCAGCAAGACTCCTCAGCCAGGGAAGGAGACCCCAACCCCCAAAGCACCAGAAGTCACAATGGCCCCCTCCCCCCACAGTGAGCCCCGTCTCCTTAGCGTTCCCCCCGGTGGTGGCCAGCTTGCAGGGCTTCCTCTGACGCCACCTGCGGGCGTGCCCCATGGTGTTCAGATTATCCGTCCCACTGGGGATGTGTATCATGAGTACAGATATGGTGATCTCCGGAGCTATCATACAGCGCCTCAGCTTGGGCACCCCCAGTTTCCTGGTGCTTCCCAGATTGGACTGTCTTCTCGGAGCATGACCCCATCTCAGGTGAGAAAGCAGTGCTCTTCTTTCTCCTTGGGGTGTTGGGTGCACAGACAGCTGCTGGAGAGCGTGAAGGGATTTCTCAATGCCATGTTAGCAACCACATGGACTCAGGTGGGCCTGAAGAATGAAGCGTAAAAGTTGAGAAGTCTCAGTCCTGCCTGGCATAGGGGAGGATGGTGGCTGGGATGTAAGGGAAGTGGACAGCCTTTTCTCAGAAGCATTTGGAATTTGTGAAGGGTTTTGAGAGAGGGATTGACTCTTAAAGCCTTCCTCTGATGTCTCATTCTGGCTTGGAGTTGACCCTGGGCTCTCCAAAGGCTGTGCCAGTGAAATGCAAAGCCCTGGGAAGTCCCAACATGCAGAAAAGGCCTCAAGTCTGAGCCTGGTGATGGACTGTGTGCCTCTTGTCCAAGGAACAACCTGGTTCAGAGGCTCATCACCAGAAGGTTGATCACCAGGTGATTTTTTTTTTTTTTTAATGGCTGTAGTAACTCATGAAGACCATCGGCTAAAATGTGAAGGGGTCATGATCTGCATTGGTGGAGAGAGCGCCCACCGATGAACTCACAGGTCTTTACAGTATTGTGTCAGGGCTCTAAAGGTTCCTAAGTAGGTGGATGAGACCTATTGGATGAGACCTATTTGATGTCGTTATTGAGGCTTTTTAGGACAAAGATGGTTATCTTAAGGATAGTTCCAGTATTTATTCCTTGAGGCCAAGAGATGTACTTAGATTATCTCTGGATCTCCTACAGCCTGACATCTCCAAAGCACATGGTTTAGGTGCCTCTCATGTAGGTTGAAGCATAAGGAGAAGAAACCTCCAAACCTTATCTGGTCCTTCCTCTCTGTAGGATCGTTTGGGAAGTCGGTTGAGGGAAATTTTTGGTAAATGAAATAGATTCTGATGCTTGTTCCCCTATTCCGATCCCACTTTTTCATTCCTAGATCCCGGCTGAAGGGGAACACACTCATCCTGGCCAGCCTGTGCGAAGCAAAACTCCTCAGGTTTCCCAGGAAGTTAAGGCCACTCAGACAGGAGCCCCTGAGCAGACTCAACACATGGCTGGGAATAGACACTCAAGTCAGTTGGACTCCCATCTACACATTCAGCGGGCGCAGGCAGAAGCCAGTCAGACCTCCTATCCATCCCCTGTGGCCGTCTCCATCAAGACAGATCTGCCATCCCCTCACACCCCCCAGGCAGGGCAGAAGCAACCCCTCTTGATTCCCACAACCTCTGGCCCTGGGGCCCCATCAGGATTGCCACGCCCTGAATCTCAGCCAGTTATCAAGCAAGAGTTATCTCCTCAGCCTATTTCCCAGAGACCTGTTGATATGGTCCAACTTTTGAAGGTGAGTGTAGGGGCATTGTGTCTTGGCTGTGTGGAGCCTACTCTTGGTTCCCCCTCTCCCTTTTCGTTATGCTCACACCCCCTTCCTTCACTCCTGTAGAAGTACCCAATTGTGTGGCAGGGCCTTTTGGCTCTAAAGAATGACACAGCCGCTGTGCAGCTCCACTTTGTTTCTGGAAACAATGTCCTGGCTCATCGGTCTCTCCCCACTTCGGAGGTGGGCCCCCCCCTGAGAATCGCCCAGAGGATGCGCCTGGAGGCCTCCCAGCTGGAAGGGGTTGCTCGGAGGATGGGGGTAAGTGTGGCTTTGCTCCCTAGATTAAGAGGAAAAGCTCCTGTAAACCTTCCTTAGAGAGAGCCATGGGAATGGCTCATATTAACTATCTGATTCTCCCCTTGGTGCAAGAAGTTTCTGAGAACTAAGGATTGAATGGTAGACTCATTGGCTAGGCCTGGCAGTCCTGCCTTTAGATATGCTTATCGTCTGTGGAGAAGGGCTGTGGTTTTCTCTTCACCTGGGTGGGGTACCTGAGGACTAAGCACCTCAAGTTCATATATGAGTCCTCATTTTGGAGAGAAGTCTTGGCTACATAGGGCTGATGGCTGACTAACTGACTGGAATCTCTGACCCCAGGTGGAGACCGATTACTGCCTGTTGCTGGCCTTGCCCTGCGGCCGAGACCAGGAAGATGTTGTGAATCAGACTGAGTCCCTCAAGGCTGCATTCATCACCTACCTGCAGACCAAACAGGCTGCGGGTATCATCAATGTTGCCAACTTGGGCTCAAATCAGGTCAGTGCATACTCCCCTAGGTAGCTTGAGCAACTTAAAAACCTAAGCCTCCATGGATCTTATGATGGCAAGAATGAGAGACTTTGATACAGACTTTGGTCATTGACACCCTAACTTGAAGCCCTGAGAGGTTTTAGGGAATGATTTCCTATCTTAAGGTGTCTTTCTTCCCCTTCAAGAATCTGTTTCTTACTGAAGAATGAAACTCTGGCCAAGTTTATGTTGGTATAGTCATTGGTGATGGGACAGGAGGACAAAATTCTTGTGCCAGAGAAGTTTGCAGTCAGTGAAGGGGAGTGGACAAGCCAATGGAGCTCAGATAAGGAGGGCCCTGAGAAACCGGAGAAAGGACTGAAGGAGCATGGTCCCCGAGGGAAAGGTGGAATTTCAGGTGACCTGTGGTTTGGGGGTATGGATGCAGTGAGGGAACCTGGAGAGACCATTCCTTGCCCAGCTCTTTGTCTTGGGGGTCTCACTTGAATGCAGTGATGGGACTCCTCAGTGCTTGCAGAGGATCCGTTTTAGCAGCAGTGTCATGGCCACACCAGTCAATGTCTTGTCCCTTTCCTCTTTGGAATGGAGCTTTTTGAGCCTGTCAGATTGAGTCTGGGGATGGATAGGAGGAAATCATCCAATTGTGGTTGGGAGGTTATCATCCAGAGAAAGATCTTACTTAAATG
The DNA here is from genome assembly GCF_028372415.1 of Notamacropus eugenii. Taxonomy (NCBI): domain Eukaryota; kingdom Metazoa; phylum Chordata; class Mammalia; order Diprotodontia; family Macropodidae; genus Notamacropus; species Notamacropus eugenii. The sequence continues at coordinate 55,362,686 of NC_092876.1, forward strand.
TTCATTCTCCTCATCTCTTCTCCAGCCTGCTTATGTCCTACAGATCTTCCCTCCCTGTGAGTTTTCAGAGAGACACCTCTCCCGTCTGGCCCCCGACCTCCTTGCCAGCATCTCCAACATCTCCCCCCACCTCATGATCATCATTGCCTCTGTGTGAGCCACTGACAGACTGCTGTTCTGAGTTGGTTAATTCTTTCCAAGGCCCTGCAGCAAAAAAACAAAAACCCAACCACCACCACCACCACCAAATCAGACAAAAGGAAGAAGAGGATACAGAAGCAGATTGTGAAGACGTTGCTGCCGGATGCCCAGCCTCCTGCCCTGCATGGCCTCGATCAGACTGTGTGTCGCTGGGTGTGGTGCTGCTACCTTGTATGTTTACATGACGCTTTAGCTTACGGACAACGATGCACTCAGCAGGCAGATTGAGGCCTGGGCCTGGGCTGGGGGTTAAATAAAAAACGTTTTTTAAACAAACAGAAAAAGAAAAAAAAACCTGAACTGCCTTTGCACTAAATTAGTGACTTGGACTTTTGCACAGTTGAAGACATGCTGTGACGTTCTGGATGTCTTGATGTACATTAACATGCATCGCGGACTCAAAAATGCAGAAATCTAGGGGTCAAGGAACATTTCATTGGATTGTTTTTGCCCCCTTTCCCTAACCCCAGTTCCCCTTCTCTTCTGGACCCCCGTCATCCTCCTTAATCAGCTCTCCTGCTGCCACCATCTTTAATTCATCTGGGATGTACAGTTTACATTGGGGGAAAAACAGCCGTGGGGAAACCGTGGTTTTCCTTCCTGGCGGGTTATGCAGAACTCAGCGGGTGTGTGTATATATAAATATATATATATATAATATATATAAATATATATAATACTGACTTTAAAAAAATCAAATCCCCTGACATACATTTTTTTTTAATCTGTGCCAAAAATGTGTTTTCAGAGAAAATCTTATTTTCATACTCAGACTTTGTATTGTCACTCATTTGTAAGTGCGCTTCATTTAAACATGGCTCACCCCTCCCTCCATCCATTCTCCCAAACCTTCGTGGGCCCCCCCCCCCCCCATGCCCTGCGATGTGGGAGTGTTACACACTTGTACAAAGAGACTTTTTATTCCCTATCCCCTCCTCTAACACTTATTAATTTATGGAACTGTTTTTTCTCAGCGCAGTTTTGTTTTGTGTGTCCATTGGATTACAAACTTTATTAAAAAATACAAAACATGTTGAGCTTGAATGTGATTGTCAATCTTGGGGGGCTGGGGAGGGTAGACACTGGATCTTTTGTAGGCTTCTCCTGAAACCCTAAATGACGTTTGTGCACAGGACAAAGTGAATTTCTCAGAAACCTGCTCTCTTCTGACCATTTCATGCTTGATGCTTGATCTCCTTTTTTGTGAGTTATTTTATCTTGTACAAAAGAAGAAATTTTTATCACAAGATCAAGTTGGACTTGGACCATGTTTGTTTTGTGGTGTAAATTATTTGTAAAACTCAACAGAAGTCCTGATTGGTTCTTGAGTAACACTGAAGGCACTTATAATTTTGATACAAAGAATAAACCACTGGAAGGAACTTGCAAATTTTAAGCAAGCTTTGTTTCCTTGTTTTCATCTCTCCAACCCCTGAAATTGGGTATCGGTTCATGAGGGAGGTCCCCAAATCCTTTCTCTTAAGATGCCTTGGAAGATCAGCCCTCTCCAAGTCATAACTTGCTGCTCAGATTTAGGACCAGTCATGTTTACTGGATGGCCCCTTGGGAATGTTCTGGGCTTGTATATTTCCTGAGCTGTGCTTCAGGGATGGTCCCAGGGCAGCCTCTGCAAAAATGTGCTGGGAAGGGGGTGGCAAGCACAAACTGTGGCATGAACTAAGTAAGGTTTCTGCTTTCCATGCCTGTCTTAAAGTTATATTTCACTACTCCAGCCAAAAGGTATGCAGTCCAATTTAGCAACTGATTCTTACATCAAGAAAAGGGAGATATAAGAAGGCTGTGTCCATGGGTATAGCAGCCACCATGAGAGGAGAAATGGCTGGAAAAAGCTTTGTAAAGCCTGGAACTTGGGAGAGAAGAACAAGGTCTTGCGAAAGATGAGAACAACATCTTCACCTCATGCATACTGTGTTAGGTGCTGGGCCACATTAGGTCATCGCTGCAATTGACCCCCATTTTACTGATGAGAAAGGTAGTGGGTTAAGTACAGTGAGAAAGATTTATGGAGATGATCCTGTGACTGTTGGAAGCTAAAATATTTGCAAAGTTATGCCCTTTCTTTATCTTCCTTAAAGGGGGAAATGGAAATGTGAACTGTAAAGCCAACCCTCACAAGACCTGGACCAGGAGTGGGGAACCAGCGGCCTCAAAGGCCACATGTGGCCCTCTTAGGTCCTCAAGTGTGGCCTTTTGACTGAATCCAAACTTGACAGAAAAAATTTCCTCAATAAAAGGATTTGTTATGTAAAACTTGGACTTGGTCCAAAGGCTGCACCTCAGGACATAGAAAGCCACAGTGCTGCAGGTTCCCCACCCCTGCCCTGGAATGATAAAACCTATCGTGGCTGTGCAGTGTGGGATTCAATGGTATTACTCCTGCTGACATCACATGTACCAAGCAGCTCTCATGCAAGAGTATGAGTGATTGCTAAGTTGCCAGCATTGATAAGGATGAGAGAATAATGGTAGACAGAAAGGGCAATGGTCCCATTTTAAAATAAGAGAAAGAGGAGGAAGTCTTGTCAACTACAAACCAGTGAACTTGACTTCCGATCCTGGCAATGCTATCAAATGTACCATTTAAGGAATGGTTGGTGACCTTGCAGTAGAGCAAGTGATCATCTGCAGTTTTTTATTTAGTTCTGGGCATTACCATTGAAGGAGGCCATTGGAGAGAGAAAGCCTCAAGGGTCATGCCAGGGAAAAGAAGATGAAGGAGGTGAGGTTAAAGGGCAGAGAAGGCTTAACGAAGGTCAAGCAAGACAATTCTCATCTCTGTTCTTGACAAGGGTGGCTAGATCTTAGCAAAGCATTTAATGGTCTCTGACGCTCTCCTCATGGAGAAGATAGCTGTATGGGATAATCAATAAATGGTTGTTGTTAAGACAGAACCCTAAAGTAGTAAGTGGTTCTATGTTCACATGGTGAACCCTACTTGGAGTGCTCCAGAGATCTGGGTTCAGCTGTGTATGATTTAATATTATCAGTGGCTTGGATTAATAGCATAGCTACTACAATGCTTATCAAATTTCCATGACACAGTGGGGAAATTTAGTTAAGAAACACTGACAGTAAGCATAAAGATCTTTGAATATGGCCAGATTTAGCATATGATGAAATTTAGAGATAAGTGAGTCCTACACTCAGGCACCCAAACCCAACCTCACACAGAGATGGGGAAGGTACGGTCAAGAGCACAATCTGTCTCGGAGAAGTTAGATGAATGGGAGAACACTGGCTCCAATATACTGAAAGCTCAATGGAAGTCACTGAAGGTGGCATGACTGCCATAAGAGGCGGTGCCCAAGACTAGACAGGGTGGGGGCCTCGCTGGGCACTGTGCCAGGCCAGACAGCCCTTGGAGTCTCACTTAGTTGTGAGTGGCATGATTTTGGAATGGTGTGGATGAGCTGGAATGCGACTCAAGGAGGGGTGACAAGATGACAGAGCCGTGGGTGGCACCTCACAAGGGTGGGAAGCCATGAGTTTGCATGCCCTTCATTGCTAGTTTGGGATGGCTGTGCCAGCTAAAGACACTTTGGTGTATTTGGAGGGTCATCAGGTGAACAAGGGACTGGACTTGTTCTGTTCAGTCCTGGAAGGCAGAGTGAGGAGCAGTGGGTTGGAAGGAATAGACAGATTGGGGCCCTCAGTCCCCAAGTGGGATGGAGCAGGCCAGTGGATAGTGTGGGACCTCTAGTCAGGAAGATCTGGGTTCTAATGTGGCCTCGGATACTTGTAGCTTGTGTGACCCTGGATGTCACTCAGCCACTCTCAGCCTGTTTATACCAAATGGGAATAACAGCTTCTCCCTCTCAGGATGGTTGTGAAGGTCAGATGAGATAACGTGCGATGAGGCTGTTTACTAGTGGCCACAGGCCAGAGGACCATGTGGGTGTGCTAGAGAAGGGGCTCAGGCAGGATGGCTTCGGAGGGGTCCCACAACAGGCCCAGGCCTAGAGGAAGAGCTGTTGTCAAGGCCTCACAATTTTCAGTAGAGGTGAGATTCCTAGCTGTGTTTCTCTCCTTCCTCTTGGAGGAGAGGTGGGGCAGGGCCCTAGGCCTGAATCCAAATGGCAATGAGACCAAGGGAAGGGCAGGGAAGAGACATCTCCAGATCACCTGGTCTCAAGTTTCCAGAGGTGTAACTGTAGATCACTTCATCCCAGAGCTGGCCAGCTCACACATCCCACACTCCAACTGCCCAGGGAGATAACTGCTTCTTCCCAGCGCCAGAGTGGCCCTGACTGGCCTGCAGTGGCCACAGGGCCTCCTCACAAGGGTGTATGCTGAGTTAAGCAGCAACATGTGGTCTTGCAGCCTGGCAGTGCCTGGCCCAGAGCCCACAAACATCCCTCACTTGCCAGTTCTTGATGGCTCCCCTCCCGTCCCTACCCAGTCCCACAGCAACTCCCAGAGCTTTAGAAAATAATCCAATTTATTCTCTCTAGGGATCCAGGGTGCTCTGTCCATCTTTAAATAGTCAGGAGGGGGGGGGTGTCTGCCACAGCCCTTGCCCACCCACACCTCCACTCCCTTCATTCAGCCACAGTGGGTGGAGGTGGCTCTGCCAGGGCAGGCTGGCCCTCAGCTCCTTCCCGGGGACGGAAAAGCAGTTCCCCAGCCTGCAACACCTGCTCAGCTTGCCATGTGCCACCCGGGCCATACTGCTGGTAGAAGTCCGTATCTGCTTGAAACATGACCAGGGCCTGGGCTGTGTGGATCCGGACATGCTGGGCCAAGCTGTTGGCATCCAAGAACTTCTCACCACATGAATCACAGGCGTAGAGGATCTGCGTGTTTGGATCTGTCAGAGAATCAGAAGACAAGCCATGCTAGGATTAGAGCCCTGCCATGGAGTCCCAAGCACTGCCTCCCAGCCCTGGGGGAAGGGACTGGCTGGAAAGTTCTGGTCCTGGAAGGTATGAGGAGCCCTGCCTCACTGGACAGAATCTTAGGGCTGGAAGGAAGCCTCCAAGGCTCCTAGTCCAAGCTGTACCCAAGAAGGGACACCCTCTGCAACATCCCCACTAAGTGGTCATCCAGCTTTTGCATGAAGACTGCCAGGGTCAGGAAGGTTCACTACCTTCCAAGGCAGCTCATTCCATTTTTGGACAGTTTTCCCTTACACTGAGCTGAAATCTGCTTCTCAGATGTCTGCACCATTACATCTAAGTCCTCTTGAGGCCAAGGAGAACATAGCTCATCACGGTTTCCTATGACAGCCCTTCAAAGAGCTAGAGGTGGAAACCATGTCTTCTTTTTCCCCTATTCCTTTCCACTGATGCTCAGAAGATGGACCCCATTTCTGTCCCTATTCCGGTCCTTTGTCTGGATGTGCTAGCACACAGAAGAGGCCCCCAGAGCAGAGTACCGTGCTCCGGGGCAGATCGAGTGCAGCAGGACCACCATGATGAGCCTAAACAGAGCCAGTGGTGATCATGAGCCTCAAGAGCATGATCATCCCCAGATTTTTTCCACACAGACCATGCCTGCCACCTTCTCTGAGTGCCCAGGGGATTCCTTTGAAGCCAAGAGCAGAACTTGGATTTTTACTGCTAATGAATCTCCTCTGACTCAGGTTGCTCACCAGCTGAGCTCCTCCAAGACCACAGTCCTGCTGCATCTGCACACTATTTCCAGTGTCCTAGCTTTCTGTTCCTATACAGCTGATATACATGCCCTCTATGCCTCCACCAAAGCCATGGGGAAAGTGTACTACCTGTGTGACCTTGAGCTGGTCACAACTTCTCTTCATCTGTAAAAACGAGGGGGTTAGGAGGCAGTGTGGTGTGGTGAAAGGAGCACTGGGCTGGAGTAAGGAGACCCGAGTTTGAGTCTCAGCTCTGCCAATGACTAGCTGTGTGACCTTGGGCAAGTCCCTTGGCTTCTCTGGGCCTCAGTTTCCTCATCTGTAAAATGAGGAGGATGGACCAGATGACCCCTAATGCCCTTTCCACTACAGCAATCTATGAATCTCTAAGTCCATACACACATAAAAACTGACAGTAAGAGTTATCCATTGGTGAAAGTGGCCACCTCAGCAGGCAGCAGCTTCAAATGGAGTTGGGATGACCATTTGTGGGGATATTGGACAAGACATTCCTGTTTGAGTATGAGCTGGACTAGGTGCTGGCTGAGGCCTGTTCCAGATCTGTGACTACAGACTCTCCAAGGCTCCTTCCTGCTCTCTAACCCCTGGCTGAGCCCCCCTCCAGGCTGACATCTTTCTACTCACTTGTAACTACATCTTCCTTACCTGCTTCCTGCACCTGCTTCACGGCTTTGGTGATCTCAGCTTTGAGGGCTTCTGTCTCATCCGCCGTCACTGCGGCCCCAACAGGCACCACTATGGGGTAGGGAGGAGGACAGGAGGGGTGCTGAGGGAGGCCATCCCCACCCCCTGCACAGGCCACCTCCACCCCAAGACCCACCCCCAGTGCTCCCCTCCCCTCTGCCCCCACCTGTAAGCTGGGTGACAGCCGTGGCGGCCAGTGCTTCTGTGGCCAGGGTGACCATGTCATCTGAAGCGACGGTGACAATGTTGACCTCATCACCCTCGTCTGGCTCGACGATCTTGATGCCTGCCTTACCCTGGTGAACCGTCTTCACGTGGGAGCGAAGGTTGTCTACACGGTTGAAGCCGCGTCCACACTTGTCACAGAGGAAGGGTTTTTCCCCTAGGTAAGGAGAGGGACACTGTGGACACAGCCCCAGCCTCCCTTCCAGACACACAAGTACATCTGAAGACCCTAGGAGGTCTAGGAAGGTCATAACCCACTGTCCTCTTGGGACCCTGTCCTGGGGCTGCTGCCATGTGTGAGTTGACTCAGAGGCAAGTACAATGCTTCCTCCTCCCAGAGCTGCCCCAAGGCAGGAAAGACCATCAGCGCATGGGCCTATCTAGGCAGTACTTCTGGATCCCACCACGAGGAAGCTGGGGATGGGGCATCAAGACCCTGAACTCAGGTACACGCTCATACTTCTTAGGGAGAAGCAGCTGGAGAAGAGAAGCAAGGTAAGGTCCCTGATGCCCTCCATGGCCTGAAGGCTCCCAGTCAGGCACCTGTACTTGCCCCTCCCTAGAAGAGCCCAGAGAATTCTCCCCTCCAGAATGTGCTGCACCCCAGACCCAATTGTGCAGAGGGACAGGATGGAAAAGAATGCAGAAAGGTGCTTCAAGATGCTTGGGTTCTCTTTGTAGAGAAGGAAACAAGGCCCAAGCAGAAGCAGGGAGTTGGGAGCCCAGTGGGGCCCCTCAAGGCTGGGAGGAAGGGCTCTCCAGCTCTCTACCCTGTGACCCTTGGGTTCAGATGGCTTTCTCTGGTTGGGGTCACAGACTCCCAAATGCTTCTTTCTCCCTCTGCCTAGGACCCACCTGTGTGGATGATGATGTGCTTGGACAGATCCCCCACGTTGACAAAGGCCTTGCTGCACACGCTGCACTTGTGTGGGCGGATGTTGTCATGGTGGCGGATGTGGTTGGCCAGCTGGCTAGACTGGACAAACCTGCAGAGAGGGGGCAGTGAGACTGAAGCAAGAATGAGCCAGTATTCAACAGGAAAAACAGGCTGAAAAAGAATGGGATGGGCTGCAAAAGGAACAGAGCCAGGATCTGAATCCAGATCCTCTGACTCCAAATTTCAAGGCAAAGAGCCCCATGGAATGGAAGAACAGGCCCTAGTCTGGACATGTGGACGTTGGGAAGGGGAAGGCAGTAGGATCTGGGCGTCACACTGTGGTGGTGCCTGGGAGCTGACGTCCAAAGGCCTGAAATTAAGTGGTGGGCCGGGGAGGCACTGGATGGTCAGGGAGCTGGGATGGGGAGGGGCTGCAGGCAGTGACCTTTTACCGCAGCGCTCACAGACGTAGGGCTTCTCGCCAGTGTGCTGGCGTACGTGGGCGATGAGGGAGCTGGCCTGGGTGAAAGCCTTTCCACAGATGAGGCACTGACATGGCTTCTCTCCTGCAGCAGGTCCGGGATGTAGGAGGGGAGAGGGGTGAGTGTGAGTTCTCCCTCCCCCAGCCTGGAATGCTCCCTCACTTCCCGGGGGCACCCGCTCACCTGTGTGGATGCGGACGTGCCTCTGCAGGGCACCGGGGTCTGCAAACTGCCTCTGACAGTGGACACAGACATAAGGCTTCTCCCCACTGTGGATTCGAAGGTGCCGCTTCAAGTTTCCTGAAAGAAGGGGTGGAAGGGGGGCAGCAGAGTGGGAGACTGAGAGTCATGGGGGTGGGGAAGTGGGAGGGGAGTGGGAGGTGGGGAGAGAGGCAGGAAAGAGGCAGCCAGGGGGCCCCAGAGCCAGGGCTCTGGGGAATTGTCTGCCTGTGAGGGGCCTGAACAAGGCTCAGAAGGGGGAGGGGTGGGGTCTCTACCTGAGGTGGTGAATTGCTTGCCACATTCCCTGCACTTCAGGGGTCCATCCGCAATATGTATCTTTAGATGCGCTTTCAGGTTGCCAACCTGTACTTGGGAGAGGGTGGGAGAAGCCCCTCAGAGGAAGCACTCCGAAGAGAGTTTCTGCAGGCCCGCCCCAGCCATGCTGTCCACAGAGGCTGCTCCCCCAGACATGGAACCCTTTTGGTGCTCAAGCCCATGGGCTCAGGGCAAGACCCGAAAAGGCTGGGGAGGCCTGCCATACCTTCCCACAAGTAACTAAACCTCAGGCCAATCATGCCTTTAGCCCCCTGGGCATTCTGTGCTTAGGCCTCAATAGATTCCGTGCACATGCATGACCCACACCAATGAGAATGGGGCTGGATGCCCAAGGGGCAGCCTGACCTCTCTTCAGGGCAGTGTCATTGGCATGGTGAAGCCTATGCAGCCTTTCTCAGAAAAACGTTTTAAATGCATAAAATACATGGAACTACAAAGGAAAACAATGGCATTCCTCCAACATTTCTGAGACCAAGCTCCTGAATCCCAGGTGAAGAGTCCTGGGTGGAGGTGCTGTTGGCCTAGGGCCACGCCTCGTTGTGCTGGGACCTCACCTGGTTGAATTTCTTGTCGCAGTGAGGACACTTGTGCTCCTTGTCTGTGTCGTGGGTCTCCAGGTGCCGCATCTTGGAGGTGGGGTCAGAGAAGGAGCGCCCACAGTAGTCGCACTGGTAGGGCTTCTCACCGCTGTGCACCAGCTGGTGACGCTTCAGGTTGCCAGAAGTGGTGAAGAGCTTGCCACAGTCGTCGCAGCGGTACCTGGCCTCGCCCGTGTGGCGCTTCTTGTGCAAGTTCAGCAGGCTGATGAGCCGGTAGCTCTTGCCACACTCCTCACAACCGTAGGGCTTCAAGGGGCTGGGAAGGGGTGGCCAAAGTGAGCAGGGGCTGGCTTGGGACAACCAAGGCCCTGGACCAGTCAGCTTTCCACAGGGGTTTGTGGCTGCCCTCCAGCTGGGGCCAGGAGGGAAGCCCAGACCTGGGGGGAAGGTGAGAGTGGGGGCAGGAAGGCAGGGCTAAGGGAGGAAGTCATCCCTTGTCAGAACTGCTGGAGAAGGAGAGACTAGATGGCCTCTGAGGAAGGTCCTCTCCTAAATTTGGTATCCTGAGGAGCTAGGTGGGGGCTTCTCCACATGTGTGGTCAGGGAGCATGGCCATCAGCTGTGGCCCCTGAGGATGCCTGTACCTGTGGGTTTTCTCATGGGCCTTGCAAGCCGCGGGGTCAGAAAAGGCCTTGTTACATTCCCGGCATGAGAAGGGCTTCTCTCCCGTGTGGATGCGGATGTGCCGCTTGAAGTTTCCTGTATGAGTGAACTCCTTCCCACAATCCTGCAGAGAATGGCAGAGTTCAGGTGAGGGGCCAAGAGGTGGCTCCAAAGAACGAGATGGATTGACAGGCTGAAAGAAAAAGGGTGAGCTACCTCACACTTGTGGATGACAGAGCCATATGCCTTGGACTCAGTGCGGTCGCTGTAGGTGCCCGAGCGTAAGACCCGAGCCTCCCCCAAGTTCTCCTGCCCTGAGTCAGTGCCTCCAGACTCCTCGTTCTCCTCAGGGGCTTCTCCATTCTCCAGCCGAGGTCCGTTCTCCTCGGCTGGGCTGATCTCCCCTAAGGCTGCTCCTTCGGGGCTCTTGTCATCCTGTTCCTCATCCTCCCTCACTGGCTCAGCCTCGATTTCTGCAATGAAACAAGCTTTGGAGAAACTCTGGGGGACACAGTGGAGTGGGGGGGGTTTGCCCTGCAAGCCCCTGTCTGCCCAGGGATCTGTATGAAGGAGCCACAGACATGCTGCCGCCTAGCCTTGGCTTTGGGCAGTTCACAGAAAGGGAGGCAGCTGAGGACCTGAGACTGGGAGAATGAGTGAGCCTGGAGACCAGAGCTTCCCTGGGACAGTCTCCCCTACAAATTTGCTCTAAAAGATGGGAAAAACTTCCTGATGAAGGTTCAGTCAGCAAAGATTCACCATGCGCCTACCACGTGCCCAGTAGCGTGCTGGTCACGTCTAAGGTCCAAACAGAGGCCTTATGGTTTCTTTCGCGAGACAAAACGTAAGCAGAAGCGCTAAATGACATGCTTCAGGTCACCAGTGCCTTCAGGAATTTGGAAAGGTGGAGTGTAACTGAGGCAGGGGAGATGGGAAGGGCCTTTGTGTTGGACAACAAAGTGCAGGAGGGAGAGGCTGCAGGGGGTCCTCAGCTGGTGGAGCATGTTAGTGCCCCCTGGCCACTGACCTGCTGGGCCATTTGGGGGAGTCACTTCACTTCTCTGGGTCTCTGTTTCCCCCTCTGAAAAGAGAGAATGATGAGAAATAGAAGGAAAAAAGGTTAAGGTGGAGATCTAAAACAAAGAGTGCAATTAAGCTCCTACTGTGTCAAAGTGAGCATGAACATTGTTAGCCCTTAAAAAAAAAGTCTACTTTCATGTACAAAACTAGTTTTATGCATTTGAGAGACTGTCTTTGACAATGGTCACTAAGTTTATGCTAAATAAAAAATTAATAAAATGGAGTCAATGGTTCCTGTCTTACCTCACAGCAACCAAGTGAAATAGAATATTTTTGTGTGTCTATGTCTGTGAAAGAGAGACAGAGAGAGAAGAGAAGAGGCAGAGAGAAACAGAGACAGAGAGAGAAGAGGGAGACAGAGAAATAGAGAGAGGAGAAATGAGGACTGGCACTGGAGGGAGAAGGGTGAGAGGCAGAGAGAGCATTCTGGGAAGGCCTGCACAGAGAAGAAGGGACTAAGGCAGTAAGTTCTTCAAGAGCAAGATTCAATAATTCAGTTTAATGAAAATGCACATCCATTATCAGCAAAGTACAGCACTAGGGGCTGTGGGTCCCGCACCCTGGAGTGACCCCATGTTTTCCCCCCATGCCCCATCTCTATCTTTTCCCTTCAAAGTCCAACTTGGACACCATCGCTGACCCCTCTCCACCAACCTCCTCCTCCAATCTCACTTGGATTGGGTTGGGCCTGTCCCCTGCCCTTCTCTCTCACCCTCAAGAGACCCAGAGTGAGCCCATCCTCACCCTTCTTCTGGAGAAGAGGGCCAGTGCCCAGCCACCTTCTCCCCAGGGGCAAGCTCAGTGCCTTGCCCATAGGAGGTCTTTAACAAATGTTTATATTTTCAAGGAGGTAGGACCTGAGCCTACAAGGGGGGAGTGGGGAGATCCTAGGAGGAACAGATGGCACCAGGGAATCAACCAAGGTGTGAAGGAAAGGCCAGTCTACCTTGCGGTGATCTCTGTGACAGGAATACCTCAAGGGGTGTACCCACAGAGCTGGGGCTGGATTCTGTAGGCAGTGGCTCCTCAGACTTGGCATCCTTCCCCTCTGCACCTGAGTACAGGGAACCCCATAAGTGAATGAGCAAGCACGCAGGGCAGGGATTCATTCTTAATAACTTCATCCCTGAAACCTGCTCAGCCTTGAGCTGGGATGTTTGTCTGTCTTAGAGATGTCCTAATTCAAGGAAAGTTCTTGCCATGGAGAATGGGCTATCCAGAGCTTGGCACTGAAGCCATCCCAGGGCAGGAACTGCCCAGGTCAGGTCTGAGGCCTCCTCACATCCCGGGTCTTCCACACCACTCACCGAGCCCAGCCCCGCTACTGTTGGCTTGGGCCTCTGGCTCGCCACCGGTTTCCTCGCTGGGTCTCACTAGAGGGCCATATTCCACTCGATCCAGCTCACTGAGGGTGGTGGCAGCAGCCTTCTTTTCCTCCTCTGCTTTCTTTTCCTCTCCTAAAGACAGAGGCATTTGCTTGTTTTCCAATTCACCCTGAGGAGAGGAACCCCAGCTGGCCCCTCCCTAAAAGAGCCAGCCTCAGCAACATGCCCCACAGCCTCCTCCTCTCAATATTTCTTACCAAGTCACCCTCTTCTGAGTACTCAGAGACAGCCATCAATGAAAGACCTGAGGCAGGAGGGGCAGATGGGGGAGGCTGGGAAGGGGCGTGGGGAAATAGCAGTGGAGGTATCAGAGGTGTCTAAACTGATCATAGACGAGGAAATGAAGGTCTCAGGGGTGGGATGACTTGCCCACAGATACATAAATCACAACCAGCAGAGAGAAGATTAAGACCCAGGTCTTTTTTATTCCACATCCATTTCATGCTTTCCAAAGCCTCTTCCTATCCCTTATCCCACAGTAACTGATCAATCAGGAGACAGATACCACTAACCTCCATTTTTACAGATGAAAAAATTGAGGTGAAACATGAAAGGACTTCCTATGTCCTAGGACTTGGCTAATGACAAGCAGGACTAACCCAGGCCCCCTGACTACCTGGACCTGTCTACCCTAGGTAGGCTTACCCTCGGGCTCAGGCGCTTCTAGTTTCCCCGACGTGCTGGAGGCTGCCACGGGAAGGGATTTGAGGGCATTGCATGCGCTGACAATGTCCTGCATCTGGAGGAAGCCTGCCACAGCCAGCACATCCTCCACGTTCTCAGGGCTTAGGCTCAGTTTGGCTGTGTACATGAACTCCAGCACCTGCCCCAGACCTGCGAAGACACAGATGCTGGGTCAAGCCAGGGAACCAAGCCTCTGAAGGACAAAACTGCTGCTCACGTAGAGGTTTTCTAGAAGAAAATGCTAGACCTCTCCATCTTTCTGCCCTAGAGATTCCTAGTCTTGTTGGTAAAGACAAACTGAAAATGTGGAGGCATAAAGTTGGAAAGTTGTATGGGTCCCTGATAATGATGGCTGGTGAGGAGGAAGCAACTTCATCTAGGGACTGGAGAAACCTCAGCTCTGGTGCATCCCTGCAAGAAGGAGAAGGAGCGCCTGTCTTCTTTCTCACTGTGGCTTGGAGCTGACCCTAAAGTCTTCAAGTACGCCTGCAAAAGCTGGCTAATCTAGGAAGGTGGCCAGGCCCTCAGGGACTCTCAGTGCCTGCCTTTAGAGAGGTGATCAACCATCGAGCCCTCTTGTCCTGAGCTCTTTTCTAACCTATATTCTCAACTGTAAGTGAAACAAAGTCACTAAGGCCCCAGAGGCACACTGACTCCTTCCCTCTTCAACCTGCTCCTTTCTCCTCTGGACTTGATTTCTGTGAGTGGCACCACTATTGGCCTGGTTTCCTGTGTTCAAACTGTCTCCTCTCCTTGTCTCTCATCAGTTACCAGGCTCCATTGATTTCATTTGTCCAACATCTTCCAAAGCCATCCCTTCCTCTCTATCCCCACTACGCCCACCCAAGCAGCCCACCTGGACCAAGCTCCCAAGCTTGTGGGCGGCTCTTCTCCTGCACTCTCCTCTCTCCGGCACAGCCTTCACATGGTACCAGACAACCATTCTACGTGGAGATCAGGCCACATCACTTCACTGTTCTTCACTGTCTATCAACTGAGGTTCAGATACCTACAACCCTACCTTTCATCCTTCTCTCATGTAATTTCCTTCTCCACTGCTGCAGGATATCTGTGATTTCACTGGAATAACAATGATAATCTCTCACAGATATAGCCCTTTAAGATGTACAAAGCACTTCACATATATTTGATGTGATATCTGACCCTCAAAATGACCTTGTGAAATAGGTACCGTGACCACAGCTCCTTTACAGAGTGAGAAATGGGAAGCTCAGAGGTGAAGTGTCTTGCTCAGAAGCCCAGCCAGTGAGTGTCTTAATGGAGTTTTGAACCCAGTTTTTCTGGGTCCAAGTCCAGCTCCTGCTACCAGGGCACTCCTAATAAAAAAAATGCCTGCCAGCCATGCAGATTAGCACCTGCTCTGTGTCTGATGGAACTAGAGAATGACCAGGGACAATGGCCAGACTGGCCAAGGGCCACATGGTCACCATATGTCAGAGGCAGGATTGGAGCTCAGGTCTTCTGGAGTTGACTGCCCACTGCCCACTCTCCCACCCTACCTCTCCCCGCTCCATGCTCCAGTCCAGACGGATGACTCTTCCACCTCAGTAGCACCTTTGGTTCCTTCTTCCCTTTGCCTTCAATGTCCTCTCCTCCTCCTTCTCTTTCCCCTCTCCACATCATCCACAGCCACATCCCAAAGCAACTTCCCCCAAACCCACACAGAACAATGCTTGCATGGCCCTGGTGATTATCTCTATGCTGGGTGTTACAGCAATCTGAGTTGCTGTCTTATCCCACTACCAGACTCCTGGTTTCCCTAAACTGTCTATCTCTCTGAACACCTGGCAAAGTGCTCTGCACATAGCAGATCAGATGCTGAATGATGGTTTTTTATATTGCACTATGTATATGCCTCGTGAGGCTGTATGTCTGTCATCTAAAGGTCAGCCTTGTTCCTAAAAGGGCTTGTACCTGCTGAAGAATTTTGGGGGGACAGCAAATGACTGGAACCACTTACAAAGGGGATGAGGAGGAGCTCCCTCCACAGAAGAAAGGAATCTGTGAGACACTGAGTTTCACTCCTTTCTAAGCTTGTCCCTCCCACTCCCAACAACTGTACTTTATCCCAAGGCCTGTAGGGTGTGATGGAGCTGCATCCCATCAGGGTGCCCTGGCCACGTAATGAAGACATTCCAGAGGGGCTCACGGTGCCATGGCTTTCCTCAGTGCATTGGCCAGCACTTGATTGGGGTGGAGCTTGGAGGACAGAAGACTAAGAGTATGAAGGATAAATCAACTGTCACTGAGATCAGAAAGGCAGGGAGGGAGTTATGTGCCCTGACAAGTTCACAGTGCATTGAAAACCCTGGTTCTAATGCCACGTCCTTCTTCTGTCTCTGTCTCTGTCTCTGTCATCCTCATGTAGGGAGCTTTGGGAGCCTGGGTTTTAGAGCTTATGGGGTCTGAGTGACATGGAAATCGGCGAGAGCAAGAATTAAGAGTCAGGTTGTCACCTAGGACACACAGGTACAATACTATTTCAATGCTCTGTTTTAGAATGGGGGATGCAGCTGTCTTTTTACAGAGAAGGGCCCAGAGAGCAGTTAAATGACTGGCTCTGGGTCACACAGAAACTGAGAAGCTGAGCTGGAGATGAAAACCTACGCACTCCAACTCAAAATCTAGGCATCTTTCCCCTTTAAAAAAAATGTTTCCAACATCAGAAACGGCCACTCTTCCTGACAGAAGTCACTATTTGGTGATTTTCAAGCTGAAACACGGAAAGCTCATGCTTCTCATGGAAGTGAACATGGAGAATGAAAGGAGGGGTCACACACTGAAACATCTTGCCAGAGACACACACAAGGGTGCATACTGGCTTGGGACCCAGACGTCACAGAAGGGGCTTTCCTAAAAAAGAACACCTACATATGTATGAATCTATGTCCACCATCTCCATCCTGCTCACTGTCGCATCTGCTATGCCCCTGTTCTAATCTGCTCTCCCATTCCAAGTCTTAACCTAAACTAGACAGCAGAGGGCTAAAGCATCCAGGTTCCCCCATGGCTATGAGGGCTGGGCACGGCAGTTAGAGGACAGGGCTGTGGTGTGGTGGGAGATTCAGCCCCCCAGGGTTGGCCCAGGAAAGCCCTGCAGCTGCAGACTGGCTTCCCACCTCCTAGCAGAGCTCAACCGAGGACAGCCCGGGTACCTGCCGCATTACTGATGTCCAGATGCACCACGTCCTTTTGGTCCACAAAGAGCATCCTGAAGTACTCGCTGCAAGCCGCCAGCACAGCCTTGTGGGCCTTAAAGTTGATTCCGTCCACCACAAAGGTGCAGTCACACAACAGGCCCAGCTGCCGCTGCTGATTTAACTGCTCCAGGACCAGCTGGCTATGTTGCGGGAAATCCATGGCTAGAAGAGGAAAAGCCAGAAGGACAGCTGAGCCTGGGACCTCAACTGGCCTGCATTTGCTCATCAGTCAGTGGGGAAGAATGGGAACCACTCCCCCTGTGCTTAGAGCTAGAAGTCAACTCTTAATGATCTTTGTGGAAGAATCAGGGAAAGGGGGAAAGAGGCTTGATGGAGAGTTGACGTTAACGTAGAGATTTATAAAAATGAAGAACAGCCAGTTTTTTGGCTGTGATTTCACAGATATACTCATTGGTCCCTCTGAACATGCCTGACTCCACTCTTTTGGACCAATGACTTTCTCCAAGGCCAAGATCACATGCTTACTTTACTGCAGACCAGGGACTAGAACCGAGGCCTCCTGACTCCTGGTCAAGTCTTAGAACAAAGCACTACAAACCAAGGTTAGGACAAAGATGTGTATGACATGATTGGGGTGGGCAAGATCACAGTCTGTCTGCTCTGGGAAACTAGAGGACGCAGGACAGCAAGAATCTAAGCTGGCTGAGGGCTGGGCCCGAGCCCACAGCACAAGGATGTACAGAAAAAAGACATCAAAGGTGCTGCCTGAGATGAACTAAGTGCCAGTCCTCTATGCACAGCTAATTATTACAAGGCTCCAATTCCCATGACAATTGTTAATAATAAAAAAGCATGAAAAAGTTTCTACTAGGTGCCAAGCATGGTGGAAAAACTGGGGATACAAGGAATAAAATCCTTGCCCTCAAGGAGTTTCCAATCTAATGGAGGAAGACAACACATAAAGAAGCTAAATAGAGTTGGGGGTGGGGAGGAAAGGAAGGGGAGAAGGCACTTGGGCTAGAAGGAGATTGTCCTGAGCCCCACCTCAAATAGAGGCCTTGGAGTCCCTGGCTCTGCCCTCCAGCAGTCTGAAAGTCCAATCAGACGGGCACAAGGTCCTGATGAGATAGATGTGAGGACCAAAGCACCTCATTTTCATCACTAACCAGTGGCCGCTCCTTGTCTGGCATGGCTTGTGATAGTCTTTTGGGTCACAAATTCAGTGAGAGATAAGGATGGAAGCAGGAAGTTTGACATACTAGGAACCTAACAACAGCCACCTTGGAAGGCAGTATTCTTCCTCACTGCCACTTACAACTGGGCTCAAGCCTAATGGCCACCTCCAAATAACCCTTGTGACAATCCTCAACACCCGCAGCTTCAGAACCAACATGTTTCTGGTTCCCCTCCATCCTCTCTATCTTCTCGTTTTGTTTCTGACCTCTCATTTCTGCCATTTTAAAAGTTGATGCCTTTTGTATTAGTCATTTCACTATGGGCAACTCAGTGGCAGAGTGGATAGTGTCGGGCCTGGAGTCATGAAGGCCTGAATTCAAATCTGGCCTCAGACACTAGCTGTGTGACCCTGGGCAAGTCACTTCACCCTGTTTGCTTCAGTTTCCTCCTCTGTAAAATGAGCTGGAGAAGGAAATGGCAAAGCACTCCAATGTCTCTGCCAAGAAAACCCCAAATGGGGCCACCAAGAGATGGATATGACTGAGCAACAACTCAAACATTTCCCTTTATACTTCACATACCCTCCATCCCGAGTCTTTCAGCAAGAGAACAAGTATAGCCAACCTTCGAAGCAACCAAGCACAATGCAGACCAGAGTGCCTCTACAAGAAGGGATGTGCATCCCATCCACTGTTCTTCAGAATCAACACTAGTCATTTTAATTCATCTAAAATGAGCTGCCTTTTAGCACTGTTTTCATTTTTCTTACTGTCATGACCCTCTAAATGTTGCTTCCTTTGCAGTGAATCACTTTCATACATCTTCCCATACACCTCCCTGTTTCTTTAAATTCTCAATATTCATCATTTTGATTATAGCATTCCATCATGACACATGCCACAATTAGTATAGCCATTCCCTAATCTCAAGGAGGTGATGAGCACCCACTTTATTTCAAATTGTTTGACTACCACAAAGAATGCTGCTCTAAATATTTTATTACAGATAGGGTCATTCTTTAAGTTGTTAAGTTTCTTGGGGTGTCTATCCAGGAACACGATCACTGTGTCCTGCAGTTGCAAATTATTTTTCAGGCCCACTGGACTAATTCAAAGCTGCACCAAAAGTATATTAACGTGTCTGTGTTCCTACAACCTCTTCAATTTACCAGTCTGTCAAAGAGGTCCATGATAACAAAAAACTTAAGAATTTCTGCTGAACAGAGGATTAAGCTGTATTTATGTAAATCCTGTTAGTGGGTTATCACACCCATATTTTATATATATATATATATATATATATATATATATATATATATAATGATTCTGAAGGGAATTCATATTTCTGGCTTGTCTTCCTGGGTTTTGTTAGTAAAACTGAATGCTTTATACACATTATCTTATTGTAAGCTCACAACCTGCCTGTGGCAGAAGATATTATGTCTTTATTTAACAGATGAGGAAACTGAGGCTGACAGGATGTGTTTTAATCCAGATTTTATTCAGTCATACCACAAGTATCTGAGCTAGAATCAAAACCCTTCTATCATCTTTACTTCTTCACTTCAATCTTTCCTAGACTATTGCCTACCTGCCTACCACCTAAACACCTGCCCATGTGTCCCTCATCCTCAATAAACCCTCACCTGACCCATCAATCCTTGCTATCATCTCCATCACTACTCCCTTTCCTGTCTCAACTACTTGAGAAGGCCATCTGTCCAAGATGTCTCCTTTCACTCCTCTTAGCTCTCTACAACCTGGCTTCCAGCTTTATCATTCCACCTAAACTGCTTTCTCCAAAGTTACTAATAATCTCTTAATTGCCAAATCTAATGACCTTTTCTCAAGCTTCATCCTTTTTGACCTCTGTGATGCCTTCGACACGGTCCATCATTTTCTTCTCCTTGATACCTCTCTTTCGTCTAGATTTTAGCGACATTACTCTCAGTCAGTCACTAAGCATTTATTATGAAGCTACTATATTCCAGGCACTGGGCTAAGTGCCGGGGATACAGAAAAAGGCATAAGACAGGCTCACAATCTAGCTGGCGGGGAGAACAACACATAAAAAGAAGCTTAAAAGGTGGGGGAAGAAGGAGGTTACATGGTTAGAGGCATGATGAAGTCATGCGACCTAGGAGGGAAATGGTCTGAGATGTGGGGCTGATTTCATCTTGCAGAATGATGACTTTATGACTATGCCTATCTTCCCACAACCCCACCTCCAACTGACATTTCCCATCTTTGCCAATTTTCAGTGTGTGAGGGGAGGGCTGCTTTGATTTGCATTTCACTTACTAATAGTGATCTGGAGCATTCTTTCATGCGGTTGTTAAAAGTTTGCAATTCTTTTGAGAATTATTTGTTTCTATCCTCAGACTTCTTGCTTACGGATTTCAGGAAAAGCTTCTGGTGTCTGTTTGTATCTGTCCCTATCTCATACACACCCCCCCATATTCCAAAAGTTTTAGTGCAGTTTTACACCTCAGAGTCCACTAGGAGTTTTGGAACACTCTACATATATCTATTAATTCTTGGATACCAGTCCCTTATTAGAGAAATCCAATACAAAGCTGTTTTTTTTTCTCATTTGACCATTTCCCTCCTTATCGTATGTGCACTAATTTTGTTTTTGCAGAAGCTTTTCAATTTCATATACTCAATTATATATTTCATCCTCTGTAATCACCTCTATTCCTTGTGTAGTTAATATCTCCTACCCATAGTTTTTCAAAGATATATTGATCTGTTTCTCTTTTAATGTTTTCATAACATGATCTTTAATATGAATACCATATTAACTACATTACTATTTCATATTAAGTTCACATATCAGTTATTGTAGAATATGGTCTAAAGTGGTAGTACAGGGTTCATTTCTTCCATATTCACAGTTTTTCCAGTAGTTTGTTTTTTAAATCAAACACGGACTCTTCTGAGTAGTTTAAGTTTTCTGGTTTAGCGAACACTGCTATAGAATTCCACTGTTATTGTTCCTTGTCCATTCTGCTCCACTGAGCTACCTCTCTATTCTTTAGCCTTTTACTATTCAAATAAGCAAGTGCTACACATTAAGGGTTTTTTCTTGCATCTATCAATATACAATTTTTATTTTTTGCTAATAACGTGACTTGTTTGTGTTTATAGTTTTTCTAATGTTGAAAAATCACTGTATTCCTAGTATAAAAATCTAACCTGGTCCCAGTAAATCATTTTTTGAATATATTGTTAAAGTCCCTTTGCTAGTATCTGAGTCAATAACCGTTAATGATGCTGGTCTACAGAGTTCATCCTCTGCTTTATCTCACTAGCCTGGGCCTTAGGACCACATTCATCTCATGGGAGCAGTTTGGGTATGTTATTTCTCTAATTTCGTGAATACTTTATGGAGCAGAAGGGTAAACTTTTCTTTAAATGATGGATGGAACTGATGGAATTTAATCATAAATTGATTTGGATATGTGCTTTTTGCTTTGGCAGTTAATTTATGGCTTGCTTCATTTCTATTTCTGAGATTGGATTGTTTAGATTATTTTTATAAATACCCATTTCTTTTATATACTTTCAGTTCTGTTGGCATATAACCAGGCATAGTAGTTTCTAATTATTTTCTTTAAGGATTATACATTTAGAGCTATAAGACTGGTAAATCCTCTGGTTCTTGGCTTTGATTTAATTTTTTAAAAATTCAGATTAGCTAATTATAAGCTTCTGAACTGGTCTTTTTCTTGGGGGGGGAGGAACCACTAGATTTTATTCAACTCAAAAACCATTTTGCTTTTAAATTTCTACATGTCTTTCATTTTCTGAAGATTTTATTTTACTATTTTAAAGATTTTATTGATGTCTTTTGTTTTTATATCACAATGACTTCTAAACATATTAAACCATCCCTATTAACAAACAAAAGAGCCCAACCCAAAACAGTGAAAAGCAGCTAAGCAAAGTCAACCAATGATTTTATGTGGTGGTGCAGATGAGACATTATGCCCTGGCATCCCCTGGGCTCCTTACTGAGAGGCAGGCAATATGTTCACCTCCTGATTCTTGAGTGTCATCCTTGGTCTTCCAATTACAAGTCAGGCCTCACTGCTGTCACTGTGGACAGATACTGCTGTTCTGATTCAGCTTATTTCACGCTGCATTATGTTTTCCTATATTTTTCTTGGTTCCTCATTGCTGACATTTTTAATGCATGCTACTATTCTATATATGTTCACATATCACAATTGGTTCAGTCATCCCCCTATTAACAGACATCCACTTGGTTTTCAGTTCTTTGCTTCCACAAAAGTACTGCTACCACTATTTTGATATATATTGGACCTTTCTTTCCATTTTGCACCTTCTTGGGAGACATGCCTCATGATCAAAGGGTCTGGGTTTGGCCACTTTGATCACTTTTGCTGTGTGATGTGCCAAACTGCTATTCAGAATAGCTGGACCATTGCACCGCTCCCCTGACGTGTCACTGCACCCTTCTCCCCAAGGCCTAACATTGACTTCCCCATTTTTTTCATCTTTGCTAATTTGCATGCTCTAAGGAAAAACCGTAGTTGTCTGAATGTGACTTTTTCTGGGAGTCGGTGATCTGGGGCATGTTTTCATGTGGGTTCTTATCATTTGCAATTTTTCTTCAGAGAGTTCTTCTACTTCAGTATTGATAGCAACTGTTATTATGTGATAGATGAGGAAAGACGCATTCGATATTTCTGCCTTTCTGTACTTGTGGCATTTCTGTGCCTTAGCACAGTTTAACTTCCGTAAACATGCTGTGCTTAAAAAATATTCTCCTTAAGATTCCTATTCAGCAACTGCCAAAGGCAAACTTTGTCTGGTTGTTCTAATGTTTTATTTGAACCTTTAGCTTAGTTTCTATCCTTCTTTGTTTTTCACTACACTAGAGAAAGACACCTACTGACGTCCCCATTAACGTGTTATTCATGTCTTCCTGTAATTCAATTAACTGACATCTCTTAAAGTCTTTAGATGCAATACCTAAGTATATATCGAATTAAAATGAATATCGTTTCATTATCAGCCTTGGTACTCATACCTCACCAGTTTCTGAAGCTCCTCTGATTGGAGGGCAGAGCCATAAACTCCAACCCCCCCAGACTGTAATCCCCTTGAAGGAAGGGACTATAATTTATTTTAAATTTCTACACCACACTTTACTATGGTGCCTGGCATGGAGCAGACCCTTAATAAATGTTTGCTGATGAACTGCATCTGCCCTGCTTGTCTCAACCGTTTATCTTGCTTTACATTTGCTGCCTTCTCTAAGATCAAAATTCTCCTCTGGCCCCTCATTTTAACTGTTCAAATCATGCTGTTGTGTTTCTTGCAAACCACAGATAAATGACTTCATTCCATTCATGTTCATGGTTATAATGATTCAGGTTATCTTGTCCTCTATCAATCCTATTAAAATGTTTCCTCTCTTCCCTTCCTTCCCCCCTCCACTTGAGAAATGTCTTCTCCCAAGTTCAACCCTTCCTCTCCTCCAAGTTCAGTCTCCTGCTTACTTCACTATTTCTACAGATTGCCTGTAGAGTTTGTCAATTTGCACTTTGCCTCCTGGTTCCAATACTTCTGGGTGTTTTGGGGTTTTTTTTTTGATGAATTCTTGAAATATGGTGTTCAAGTGATTTTTTCTCTACAGTCTTGTGGGAAGCCTGATGAGTCTTAGATTATGTCCCATTCCTTGTTTTCTAGGTCAATTATTTTTTATATCTTACTCATTTTCCTAAATTTTTTTGCTTGTTTTATTTTGCTCTAATAGTATTTACTGTATCATAGAAATTTTTAATTCAGTTCTGTGTGCTTCCTTCTCCCCCCACTCTCCCCCAGATCCCTACTCCTGGGCCAAGGGGCCTTGGTTTTTGCATTCTCGTTCACTCCGGCTGATTACTCCTTTCGGCCACTTTAGGATTTTTGTGGCCACTGTCTGTTTTCTTCTGGAGTTTGTGCTGATCAGATGCTCTTGCATTTCACTAGCTTCCCTCTGATCATTTTGATGCTGACTTCCCTCCCTCTGATGGACTTTGATGGAGTTGCTGCTAAGAAGAGACAGATGATACGAGTGCCTAATGAAGGCTGGGAGGTATAGGTTTGCCCCCATCTGCAGCTGGCTGGTTTCCAGCTGTTTTTACCTCAGCAGTCACTGGGATTACTACCTTGAGAGCGCCATCAGCGGGAGCAAGGTGGGTAGCTGATGACTACACAAGGCAGTGAGAGGGGTTGGAAAGACCTTTGACGATTCTGTTTCACCTACATACATTCACTGCAGGATTCTGACTCAGGAACCACTGTAACCAGTCCTCTAAGCAAGGACCCCAAAGGGGTAGGCCCTAGGAAGACAGAAGAGACACTCCCACTGGGATGGTCACAGAGCTCTCCAGAAAACTCCTGTTTTCCCTCCTCTTTGGAATTGTTTCTCTTTATGTTTTCAGAATTTCAAACTTGGGTCTCCTGATTGATCTTGGGCTGACTTACTTACTCTGAAAAGTTTTAGTCCATGGGATCTATATATCCCTTCCTCTGAAACCTCTGGAATCTGCTCTCCCAAATTCAGGGTGTGTGTTAAGTGTATATATTTCTTCTCCAGCATACACTCTAGGAGGAGTCACTTCTCCCCAAAGGCTCCCATCATTTCCACCACACCAATCCATTCTTCCCTCTTCAAGGAAATCAGATCCAGAATAGAGACTTCCTGTGCTGATTTCTCCATTTTAGGAAGGATGAATTAAGGTAAGGATCATGAAGGCAAGTCAAGAGTTAATAACTGCTGTGCTATAGGCATACACTTCCAACAGATGTCTGGATAAATGAAATCTCTCATTATTATGACATCATGCCATATGCTAGGTCATATTTCCTCTTTTTACCCCAGTGGTCTTACTTGTTGCCCAAATGCTCTCCATCATGCTTCCCCTCCTCTGGTTCCTTCCTGGATTTCCTTACAAACAGTATGACCACACTTTCCACACTATTATCTCTCGTTTCTTTTGAATGAAGTACAGCTATCTACACCACGGGCTTCATCCCACAAATGTAGGTGGTTCTAGGACAAATGTGCCTCTGTGTTTGAACCTTATGTGCATCTTGTTCACTGCCTACACTTGGGGCATTAGAGCACAGCCACTTGAGTCAATGGATTTTTACTAACAACTTCCTTGGATTTGGATCCCTGTAAAGTTCTGGACATTTCTTATTGCTATCTCTCAAGCCTGAAATGCATTCCTTCTTCACCTCCACCTCTTAGAATCTCTCATTTTCTTCAAACCTCAACTCAAGAGCCATTTTTTTTTTGCATGAATCCTTTCCTAGTCCCTTGATTTGACTTGACTCCCCTCAAATGCTAGTGTACCCCTGATAAATTGTTTTGTATATACTTACATGTGTAAAGGCAGCTGGTGGCACAGTGGGTAGAGCGCTGGGCCAGGAGTCAGGAAGCCGTGAATTCAGATCCAATCTCAGGCACTCACTAGCTGTGTGACCCTGGGCAAGTCACTTCACCTCTGTCTGCCTCAGTTTCCTCCTCTGTAAAATGGGGATAATAATAGCACCTCTCTCCAAGGGTCATTGGAAGATCAAAGGAGAGAAGATTCATAAAATGTTTAACATAGTAACTGGCACTTAGTAGGTGCTATATAAATACTACCTATGATTACTGTTGTTATCCATGTCTTCCTAATAGAATGGACACTCCTTTAGGGCAGTTGAGTTAATTTTTGTCTTCCTATCCACAGGGCCCAGCCCAATGCAAGTGGTCTAGTGAGTGCTTAATGGTCCCTCTACTGTTGCTATCGGGTTGACAGCATTTCTGAGCAGGGAGTCACCAACCAGCAGTATTCTTTTCTTTCTTCCTCCCCCTCTTTACAATTACATAACTCATTTTGTTTTTTAAGTCAATAAGCATCTCTCCCTTCCATTCTTTTGTCACTCCCATTAAAAAGAGAAAGAAAACACGTGAATATATATAGTCAAGTAAAACAAATTCCTGTATTAGTCAAGTTCAAAAATCTATATTTTTCATCACACAAACTGAATAAGACCTCTCTGTTGCAAGCTGGGCAGCATGGTTCATTATTAAGTCTCTGAAACCACGGTTGATCATCATATTGATCACAGTTCTCAAGTTTTTCAAAGTTGTTTATTTTCACAATGTTTTTGTTTAGTGCATAAATTATTCTCCTGGTTCTGCCGACTTCCCTCTGCATCAGTCTAGACAAATCTTCCCAAGTTTCCTTGAAACTATCCATTTCATAACCGCCTGTAGCACAAAAGTGTTCTACTACCTTCACATACTATAACTTGTTCAGCTGTTCCCCAACTGATGGTCACCCCTTTAGCTTCTAGTTCTTTGTCACCATGAAAAGAGCTATTATCAATATTTTTATACAGATTGGTCTTTTTCTTCTTCGCTTGATCTCCAGGGCATAGGCCTAGTAGTGACGTTACTAGGTAAAAGGTTATACACAGGTGGGTGACTTTGGGGGCGTATTTCCAAATTTCTTTAGAAAATGGCTGAAGCATTCCACAGCTCCACAGTGTATGTATGTGTCAGTTCTCTTGCAGCTCTTTCAACAATTGGCATTTCCTCCTATCTGAGAGGTGTGAAGTAAAACTTCAGAGCTGCTTTAATTTATATTTCTCTAATGATTAGTGACAGAACATTTTGTCATACAGCTGTTTATAGTATGAATTTATTTCTTTGAAAACTGCCTGCTCATATTTTTTGATCAACTATCAATTGAAGAATGGTTCTTACGTATCTTGGAAATAAGACCTTTTTCTGCAAAGATTTTCCTCCAGTTAACTGTTTCACTTCTAATTTTAGCTGCACTGTATAAATGTGTTTAAAGTTTATACAATCAAAATTATCTCCTTTATCATCTATGATCCTCTCTATCCTTTGGTCATGAAAATTCTTCCCATAATATTCATTTGGCACTTATCTTGGCATATGGTATGAAATGTTGGTCTAAATTTAATTTCTGCTAAACTCCTTTCCAGTTTTCCCACCATTTTTAAAAAGAAGTCAGACAGTAAGTCCTTCCCCCAGTAACTAGGGTTTCAGGGCTTACAAAAGTGATGATTTTTGTGGTATAGTTTGAGATTTTATACTGCCAGTCCCCCTTTCCACTTTTTATCATCACCTCTTTTTAAGATTTCTTGATCTTTCATTTCTCAAGATGAGTTCCATTATTTTTTCTAGATCTATATGGTAATCCTTTGGTAGTATATTTGGCATGGCACAGAGTAAGTCAATTCAGGCAATGCTGTCATATCATGTTGGGTCAGCCTACCCATGAACAATTAACACCTCTCCAATCATGTAGGTTTATATTTCCATAGCGTGTTGTATCTGCACCCTGTGTGTCTTGGTAGACAGACTTCCAAACATTTGATACATTCTGTAGTTAAATGGAATTTCTTTACCTATCTCTTCTCACTGTGTTTTGTTGGTATTATACAGAAATGTTGATACTTTTATGTGGAATTATTTTACATCTTGCAACTTTATCAACATTATTGTTTTAATCTATCTTATTGCCTCAGAAAGGCAATCATTTGCTTTTCTTTTCAATGCCTTCTTTTATTCTTTCTTTGACTCTTACTGGATGCTCTTTCATGCACCTAACAATTCAATTCAGTCATTCCTTTGGGGATCAGCAAGTCTAAATAGCTAGGTGGCACAATGGATACAGTGCCAGGCCTGGAGTCAGGACACCCTGAATTCAAGTCTGGCCTCAGATACTTACTAGCTGTGTAACCCTGGGCAAGTCACTTAACCTCTTTTGCCTCAATTTCCTCATTTGCAAAACTCTTCCCAGAGTTGCTGTGAGGATCAAATGAGATAATATTTGTAAAGCACTTAGGATAATGCCAGGCACATAGTACATGGTACTATATAAATGCTTATTCCCTTCCTCTATATAAATGCTAAGTCCCTTTCTGCTCCGAAGCAACACTCCTATAATCTGACTTAAAACTTAAGTGTCCTTTTCCCTAAGCCACACTGCTTCTACTTTAAAACATAATTTTTCTTTTGCTTTTTCATCACTTTCATTCCCTTCCTCCTCTTCAGGGGAATAATGAATATTATTATTCATTAATGTAATAATGAAAACAAGAAGACAGAAAGCAGTTCAGAAAAACTAACCAAACATATCAGCCAAGTCTGACATTATGTGCAATGTTCTACCTTCTCTGCAACGAATGGAGAGAAGGACACATTTTTGCCTTTCTCTGTCCAGTGCAACAGAGGCTAATGCACAGTAGGTGCTTAGTAAAGGCTTGGTGACAAGGCTTCTCTAGGACCAACTGGATCATTACATAACATCCTGGCTCATTTTTTGTTGTCATTCTTTCCATTTACATAACAGTTGTCATTGTGCATATTATTTTCCTGATTCTATTGATTTCATTTCATGTTAGTTCATAAAGTTCTCCCCTTGTTTCTCTGAATTTATATTCACTGTTTTTTAAGATGCAGTGTTCTTCCTTCATATTCATGTCCCACAATTTGTTTAGCCGTTCTCCTGGTAATGGGCACTATGTTTCCAGTTCTTTGCTGCCTCCATTGCTGTGAGACATATTCATGATTGAGAAGTTCTCAATACTTCTCTAGTAAGTGAAAAATGTTGAAAGGAAGGGAAGGTGGAAAAGAACAGCGACCTGGAGCAGCTTTCATGCCACTGAAAAAATGAACTTCCCTTTCTTCCTTGGCACAGGGTCCTAAGTTATTACATAGCCTCTCTGCTATGGGTTCAAAAAAGGCACATGAAACAGATGACCCAGGAAAATAGTCCCTCTCTTTCCCTTTCCTCTAAGAACCCCTTTAATCACTAGGAAAGAGGCTGTCTATATGACCTGGGAAAACTTTCCTGGCTCCAGACATCTACAAATAAGCTCTCCAACATTGCAACTGTGCTTCTTGGATAAACCAGTTATGTTAATAACTGCCTGTGGTTAGTGCTCTGAAGTGCAAGGCAAGGGAGGGAGTCTAGACTACCAAGGAGCCACCATGGGCTGCCCTTCCCCTTGCTGAAAGAAGCTTTTGAGGTGGTTTTATGCTTAGAGTGTGCAGGACAACTCATTCTGGAGCCAAACCAAGGAGAAGTAGAGGGCAATGTGAAGCAAAGTTCTATTAGGAATTCCAGGCATCATTAAGAGGTTTTCCCCTAAGACCACAAATTGACATTGAGAGATCAATCTCTCCTAGGTAATGAGGATCCTCTTGACTTCAGTGTTAAAACACTTCAAGGACGAAGGGAAGACGACTATCTGCTCAGTAAATAGGGATGCTCATAAAGAATAAAGAAAAGAACCAGTTTTCTCTTCACAGCTGTAAGTGACCACCCCTGGAAAACAAAGAAGTAGGCAAGGTTTAAAAGAAGTCAGGACGCACACAAGAATGAATCCAAACCAACAAGAAAACCATTTCTAAAGTACTTTAAGGCTTATGAAGGGCTTTTCTCACAACTCACTTGTAAGGTGAATACACAAACAGTCTAGGAAGGACAGGTGTGAAGAGCTCCCTCCATCAACGCATATTCCAACACTTTATATCTCAGTAGAAGTTTATCATGAATAGAAATAATTACTGTTATCTGAATTATATGAGGGACACAAAGGTGAATATGAAGCCAGGCTAAACAAAATTCACAGTCTTTGAGACTTCCTCTCACCCTACTATCCTCTCTGTCTTCAGGAAGCCCCACAGAAGTAGCTGGCAGACACAGAAGGCAACACATAGGGCCCACAATGGTGAGGTGGCATCAATGTCTGTAGTGTGAGGCTGGCCATGAGAGAAGAGCTCAGCCCAGGAAACACAACGTCAGGTCAAACCCTGTCCTCCTGGCAGTACCAGCAGCATGGCCCATGTGACCCAAGCTAGGCCTGCCTGCTCCCTTATTTGCCAAAAGCCAGCTTGAAAATGGAGGTAGGTCTTTGCCAAGCTCTAAACAAGCTCTGTGGCTTTGGAGGTTTTCCATGCCTGTCCCAGAAGCAAGTAAATACACTGAAGTGGAGAAGAGTGCTCTGAGCACTCCTTTGGCAAAAGCCTCTTTGAGTCAGAAGCCTCAGGCCTGGAAAATACCTGAGTCACTAGAAAGGACAAATGTGTGAAACGACTTACAGCCAACAAGTGAATCCAGGCCTGCCAACCTCAAAGGTTAGATTCTTAATTTGCCCAGAGACTGAGCTGTGGTGAGCGAATAGTCTTGTTTGACAAACACCCCACTGCTCCCACAGAAAGAGCAGGAAAGCATCATCCTGCGCAGACAGTGTTGTCCATTGAGTCCTTCATCTCTCCACTACAAGCTCCCTAGGGTCTGGCCACATGTCATCCCAGCTGAGAAAACATAGAGGGGGCAAGCCTTACACCCAAGAAGTCAACTTCCAGAGGCCACTGGGGAATCTAGGGGAAGGACACTGGAAGGAGGAGGGCTCCCAGGGAGTGGCTCTTGTGGGAACAGCACTAGGCATGAAATGTTTCTAAGCAACTACTGCCAACAGAAACATGGGGAACAGGGTTGGGGCAGGGGGGAGGGGGAAGAAAGAACAGAGCTAAGCTTTGGGGAGGAATCATTAAGTGGCTGGAAACACAGAAAGCAACATTAGTGGTCATTATAATAACTTTTTAGGTCTTTCTTCACTCTGACATTCTGTGTTCTAAGGCTCTTCCCAGCTCTGACATTCTCTCTAAGGTCCCTCCCAGGCCTGACATTCCTTATTTTAAAGGCCCTTCCAGCTCTGACATTCTGTGTTCTAATTTAATTAGTTTTCCATTTTCAACATTCACTTCCATAAGTCTTAAATTTTCTCCCCTTCCTTCTCCGAGACAGCATGCAATCTGATATGGGTTCTACACATACATTCTTATTAAACATGACATTCTGTGTTCTAAGGGCCCTCCCAGCTCTGCCATCCTATGATCCTGTGACTACCAGTGGCTTGGTAGCAAGGTCCTTTACTACCAAATTGCTTCAAGGCACATTCATAAAAGGGCATGCTATCAGCTCCAGCAAAAAAGAGCTCTGTGTTTAAACAAACCAACGAACATCAGTTTAAAAATATGCTCCTGAACAATCTCATGACTACCAGCGGCCGCTTTTTTCTTCCCTGCCAGTCCCATGAGAAAGAGAAAGATGACCGATGACCCGATTTGGGACTTGTACCCAAGAGTTAAGTGATGTGTCCAACAAAATCAGGGAAGTCAGAGGTGCTCAAGAGCACAAAAATAAGACAATGGGTTTCTATCTTGGGTCACATTATTCAGCAGCAAGCCAGAGACAGATCACAAGCTAAAATTGGCCTCTTTCTCTCCCTATGGAATACTAATGTGTTCCCTAAATGCGAGAGAGCACCTGCCAGATGTGACTAAGTCCTCCAAGGAAGCCCTCTGAGCTCTGTGAGGCTCACCTAAATGAACTGCTGTAACTTGGCAACCTCCTTTCTACCCCCTTGTCCCACTTCCAAATACCTATTTTAAGTGAGCTTTGTTTGTATCACAGAATTCCTCCTACTGCTTGTTCTCCATTTTCACCATTCTTCATGGAAAGGAATTGTACCAGGACTGACAGCTCACTAAGATCAGAGTCTGAGCAGATTCTGCCTTTTGAGTGCCTAGAGGAGTACAAACATGGCCAAGTGGCATCCATGGCATGGGCAGCTGCCTTCCTCCAGTGCAGATAAAGGATTTCCTCAGTCTAGCCAGCACTGTACCTCATGTAAGGATTACATTGAGTATTATACTTAGAGCTTCTTTGTGACTAAACACTACAATGGACATGGCTCTGTTTTGGGCTGAAGAAGGTATGAAGAGAAAACAGGGCAAGGCCTCTGTCTCATTGGCCTTACAATGTGGTAGGGGAAACAAGACTGACACAGACGTACTACAAGGTAGAAAAGTGGGCTTTTTTAAAAAAAGAGGGGAAGAGTGCTACAAGAGGTCAAAGCAGTGAGACAGTACTTCTCAAGAGAAATTTAAGGAAAGGTTTCTTGGAGAGGGGAACATTTAAAATGGGGATTAAAAGATAGAATGGATTTTAGCAGGTGGAGACAATAAGGGAGAAGACTTTCCAGGGAATAGCATGGAGAAAGAAGTTGCCCAAGAGTAGAAGCAATTGCTTCAAGAGTCATTAAGTACCCTCTCCTTAGAGGTCTTGGAAGCAAGGGCTGTGTGACCACCTGCTGGGCAGGCAGTGGAAGGGAGGTCTGATTAGGCCTGGGTTGCAGTAGATGGACATTCTCAGCCCCTTCCTGCTTTGTGATTCTGGCCATGTTTCCAGGCTCCCTTAGAAGGGAATATATTGGGTATAGGAAAGCTGGTTCTGTGTTACACTATAGAACAGAATTGTATCACTACAAAAACTGGGTCCATTTTTGGTCTTTTATTTTTACATTATATTCTTTTCTGAATATAGTATCTCTCTATCCTTTATTCTTATAAGAGATCATATTGTATCTGTCATAAGCCATCTCTTGTAGCAGAGATTATATAAAAGAGGGAAAAAGTTTAGCAAAAATGAACATAGTAGCTATGTCTGCCAATATATGAAATATTCCACACCCGTGTTTCCTCACCTCTGCAATGCAGGGGTAGTGGGTGGGGGATGGGGTGGCAGTGTGGAGAGAGAAGTATTTTTTTTTTTTTTTAAGTTCTTCTATAGGAGCCAAACATGGTCATTTTAATGACATGACATTCAGGTTCACTTTAGTATTCTGTTCACATAATGACAATCATTGTCTATATGGTTTTTCTGGTTCTGTTTACTTCACATCAGTTCAGACAAATCTTGCCATGTCTCTTCCTATTTCTTACATTATACTAATATTCCATTATAATACCACAGTTTGTTTAGCCTTTCCCTAACTGATGGGCATCTCCTTTGCTTCCACAGAAAGAGCTGTTACGAATATTGACAGACATCTTCTTCCTCTTTGTGGTGTATGACTAGCAGTGAAGTCTGTGTGTCAAAGGCAATGGTTTTAGTCACTTTAAAAAAATCTAATTCAGAATTGCTCCCCAGAATAGGTAGGCCAAATCATGGCTCTTATTTTAACTTCTCCAACATGGATCATTTCCACATCTGATCATCTTTACCAATGTCCTGGGTATGAGGTGAAAACCTCAGGGCTGTCATGCTTCATGTCTATCATTTGTGATCTGGAACAATCTTTCCTATGGTTAACAGCTTGCAAACTAACTTTTGACCACCTGTACATGGTCAAAGGTCTTGGCCTTCTGTATTTGTGTAATGCCCCTTTATCAAAAGCATGACAGAATCTGAGGATTGTGAGGGATCTGTGCCCACTGAGTCTAATGCCCAATGAGCGGTCACTCAGCTTTTGCTGAGTCTCCATTTCTCCACCATGCTGCCAGAATCATTTCATCCTATAAGATGATCCTCCTCTGTGGCCTTCTCACTCTATCCAAAGGATCCCTTTTCCTCTTGACTCTGCCTTCTGGATCCAAACAAAACAAGTCTGATCCCTCTTTCATGTGAAATACTTGAAGACAGTTATCATGTCCCCCTGTGTTTTCTCCTCTTCGGGCTAAATAAGCTTCATTCTTCCAGTGATTTTCATATGACAGGGATTCAGGTACTTTCCCCATCCTGGCTGCTCTCCTCTGAATACTCTCTTCAACTGATCCAGTGTCCTTCCTGGTGCCCAGAACTGAAGACAATATTACAGATGGAGTCAAAAACAGGCAGACCACGGTGGGACTATCAATACAGCAGGATTATCAACTCCTTATTTCTAGCAATTATACTCCTCTTAATCTAGCTCAAGATCACATTAACTTTTCTGGCCTATTGCTGACTCCCTTTCAGCTTGTAGTCTACTCAGAGCCCCAGATCTTTTTCAAAACTATTATCTAAGCATGCCCTATTCCCAACCCCCACTTAGGAAATGTATTTTTCTGTATCCAAATGCCAGACTTTACATTTATCCCCACTGAATTTAATTTTGTTCGTTTCAGCCCAATACCTGTCCGGATCCTTTTAGATCCTTTGTCATCAACTGTTAGTGATCTCTCCCAACTTTGTACCATCTGCAGATTGGATATGCATGCCACATATGCTTAACACTTTAATCAGTTACGTGGATAAAAAGCAGAAAGTCAAGCACAAGTTCCTGGAGTCCTCCTGCTGTGTGGACAGTCAGGTGGCACAGTGGGTACAGTGCCGAGAGTCAGGAAGACCTGGATCCAATCCAGACTCAAACACTTTGTAGTTGTGTGATCCTGTTTGCCTCAGTTTCTTCAACTGTGAAATGAGACTAGCATCCAATTCCCAGGGTATCCAAGTAGAGAATCCAAGCGGATAAAATCTGTAAATAGCATGTCACCTAGTAACTGATACATAAATACTACCGTTGACACAGAATCCTTAACAACTACTCTGACTCAGGCTATCCAACCAGTTCATCTATCCAACTTTATTATTGTATAATCCAGAGGGGGGAACCTGTGGCTTCAAGTAGTTCTCTAGGTCCTCAAGTGTGGCCCTGTGACTGCACCCAAACATCTGAATCTCTTTCAGGAGGTGATGGATGAATTCTTTCCATTTCTATTTTACCCTCTGGTTCTAGAATAACAAGGCAGTTTTCCTTGATAATTTCTTGGAAGATGATATCTAGGCTCTTTTTTTCATCTTGGTTTTCAGGTAGACCAATAATTTTTAAATTCTCTCTGCTGGATCTATTTACTAGGTCAGTTGTTTTTCCAATGAGATCTCCTTAATAAAAGGATTTGTTTGGCAAAGCTTGGAATTCCTGAGAAGGTCACACCCAAGGACCTGGAAGGCCATGTGGTCCTGCCTCACAGGCCACGTGGTCCCCACCCCTGAATCTGTTACTGTTCATCTTCTCTATAAGAACAATATGAGATACTTTTATCAAAATTTTTGCTAAAATCTAGATAAATTCCATCAACTGTATCCTCCTCAGTGTCTAGCACACAGTAGGCACTTACTAGGCCTTCACTCCATTTGGCATCTGCTGCTGTGCTTAGTTTCAACCCCATGGAACAAGATGCCCCTCCCAAGATGAGCTCAGCAGTTCTCAACTCACCACCTCGCCACTAACTAAAGCCTTGACTGACACCATTTCCCTCAGAAAGGAGGGTTGGAGGGTGGAATACCAAACTCCTCCCAGTGCTTCCCTTTATTGAAACTGAACTTTTAGTTCACTCTACTTTGCATTTGCTGCTCTGCTTGGTTTCAGCTCCAAGAAACAAGATATCCCATTTCCAGGTACCATCTGAGGCCATCTGACCCCCTTTTGTGTGTCATCTCCCCCCATTAGATTGAAGGTTCCTTGAGGGCTGGGACTGTTTTTACCGATAGCCTCCCCAGCCCTTAGTACAGTATCTGGCAACTAGTAGGTGCTTGCTAAATGTTGACTGGATTGGATTAACAAATCCTTTTTTCCTTCCTTCCTGTTAGTAATACTGTCAAAAAAAGAAAATAAGGCTAGTTGGTTCTTTGTAATGCCTACTTTTCAGGGCAGAGAGATGGCACAATGTTGGATAGAATGCTGAGCCACTCAACCTTCTGAGTTCAAATTCAGTCTCGAGACACTTACCAGCTGTGTGACCCTGGGCAAGGCACTTAACGCTATTTACTTCAGTTTCCTCATCTGTAAAATGAGCTGGAGAAGGAAATGGCAAACTGCTCTAGTATCTTTGCCAAGAAAACCCCAAACGGGGTCATGAAGAGTCAGACATGACTGAAAAACAACTGAAGAATAATGCCTTCTTGCCTATCTAGATGTTCACCAACTATCTCTTTAATGATCACTTCTAGAATTTTCCCAGGAATATTAGTGAACCTCATTGGTCTATAGCTTGCAGACTGTTCTGTTTCATTTTTTGAAAATTGAGACATCTTTCCCCAATTGATAAATGGTCAAAGGATATGAACATGCAGTTTTCAGAGGAAGAAATTAAAGATGTCTATAGTCATGAAAAAATGTTCTAAATCACTAATGATTGGAGAGATGCAAAGCAAAACAACTCTGAGGTACCACATCACACCTATCAGATTGGCAAACATGACAGAACAGGAAGATAATAAATGTTGGAGAGGATGTGGGAGAGTTGCAACACTAATTCATTGTTGGTGGAGCTGTGAGCTCATCCAACCATTCTGGAGAGCAATTTGGAACTATGCCCAAAGGGCTACAAAAATGTGCATACCCTTTAACCCAGCAATATCACTTCTAGGACTGTATCCCCAAGAGATCATAAAAATGGGAAAGGGTCCCACATGTACAAAAATATTTGTAGCAGCTCTTTTTGTGGTGGTCAAGAACTGGAAATCAAGGGGATGCCCATCAATTGGGGAATGGCTGAATAAATTATGATACATGAATGTAATGAAATACTATTGTGCTATAAGGAATGATGAACAGGAAGACTTCAAAGAGGCCTGGAAAGACTTATATGATCTGATGCTGAGCAAAAGGAGCAGAACCAGGAGAACTCTGTGTAAAGCAATGACATAGTGTACGAGAGTTTTTTCTGGTAGACTTGGAACTTCATTGCAATGCAAGGACTTAAGAAAATTCCCAGTGGTCTTTTAAGGCAAAATGCCTTCTACATCCAGAAAAAGAATTATGGAATTCAATCGCAGAATGTAGCAGATCATTTTTTTTGTATTACGTTTTAGTTTGTAATATGATTTCTCCCATTCATTTTAATTCTTCTATACAGCACTATAGTGAAAATGCATTTAATAGGAATGTATGTGTAGAACCTATATAAAATTGTAAGCTGTCTCAGAGAGGGAGGGGGGAGGGATGGGAGAGGGAGAGGAAAAAAATCTAAGTTATATGGTAGTGATTATAGAACACTGAAAATAAATAACATTAATAAAAATTTTTTAAAAAATTGAGACACCTGCCCTTCTCCAGTTTTCAACGATCTTTCAAAGATAACTGACACTGGCTCAGTCTTCACATTGGCCAGTTCTTTCAGAAACTTAGAATACAATACAGTCTGAGTCAGGGGACTTGAATTCATTAAGGGAAGCTAGCTTCCTTCTTTCTATCTTTCTGTTCTGAGAATTAGCTTCTTCTAATTCGGATGATCTGAAGATGTTTCCCCCCAGGCTAACACGTTTCTTTTATCATAGTTGCATTGATTTTGTTCCTGTTCAATTTCATGTAACATAAATTATCTAGTTTACCTTTTGCAATCTCCTCTAGCCTTTGGTAAAGGATTTCCCACTCAGTCAAAACTACAAAAGACACTGCTTTCAATTTTAAAAAAATGAAATAATCTCTTACATTTGAGTCAAGTAGCCCATGTGGCACTTATTGTCATAAGTGTTCTAAGATATTAGTCTAAATTATTTTTTGCCAAAATGCTTTCTAGTTTCCTGTTGTGTCCCATTTTGAACAATGCTATGAATTTAAGGGAAGCATATGATAGCTCTACAGGAAGGCTCCAGAGTGGCTAAGAACTTGACCACAGACAGTTACTACAACTTAGAAGAAGAAAACAAAGTCAAAACATACAAAACCTAAAGTGAACCGTACACAAGCTCAAAAGAATTCCTGGAAGAGCTCAAAAAGGTCTTTAAAAATCAAATAGACAGGTAGCGGGAAAATTGAGGAAAAAATGAGAATGATGCAAGAAAAGTATGAAAAGAAAATTTTTTTTGATGTCTTTTGGTAAGTGAGGCAGAGTTACACAAAGTCATCAGCTTTTGATGTCTTTTGGTAAGTGAGGCAGAGTTACACAAAGTCATCAGCCTCTCTCTCCTCCAGAGTCATCATAGTCCAGTGGTAGGACAGAGTCAAGACAGCTCGCAATGGCTCAGGTTGCAGTGGATGACCTTGATGTCTTTGATGTCTAACCAAGCTCTAAGCGCTCCACATCGCCTGCTTCATCTGCCTTCATGGCCACTGGAACAAATTGTTCTCATCTGCCCATTCAACTAGAGGAAGTCTTCACATGCTTGGGGTAGACACCCTCCTAACTCACCAATGGGTTTGAGACCCCTTGGTTACCTCAACCTGGTTTGGCCTGTCTGCCCAAACAGTATACCAGGGTGTGGTCACTGTGCATGCTGTGGTTTCCTGGAGCCACAGGTGAGAGGTGGGTGGAATAGGTGAACACCAAAAGTGGAAAGAGCCCCGAAAAGGGTTCAGCAGTCATCACACCAAAGGTACTGGTCCTCCCTGAATACACCCTACACCCCAAGAGAAAATCCATACTTGGTAAAAAAGAGATACACACACACACACACACACACACACACACACACACACACACACACACACACACACACCCCAATACTGAAAAAAAATAACACCTTAAAAAACAGAATTGACCAAATAGAAAAAGAGATATAAAAGTTCACTGAAAAAAAATAATTCCTTAAAAATCAGAATTAGGCATGTGGAAGCTAATGACTTCATGAGACATTAAGAAACAATTAAGCAGAATTAAAAGAATAAAAAATTAAAAGAATATGTGAAATATCTCATTGGAAAAATAACTAACTTAGAAAACAGATCACGAAGAGCTAATTTAAAAATTATCAGACTACATGAAAGCCACGATCAAAACAATGAGTCCAGATATCTTATTTTAAGACACTACCAAGGAAAACTGTCCTAATATCCTAGAACCAAGGATTAAAATAGAAATCAAAGGAATATACCAATAACCTCCTGAAAGAGATCCCAAAATGAAAACTCCCAGGTATTTGCCAAATTCCACTGCCCCCACATCAAAGAAAAAAGACTGTAAGCAGCCATGGAGCCACAGTCAGTATAATACATGATTTATCAGCTTCTACATTAAAGGATCAGAGGGCTTGGAATATAATATTCTGGAGGGCAAAGGAGCTAAGAATACAACCAAGAATCACTTACCCAGTAAAACTGAGCACAATGCTTTGGAGGGGGGAATGGACATTTAATGAAATAGAGGACTTTCAAGCATTCCTGATGGGAAAAGAGTTAAGCTGAATAGAAAATCTGACTTTCAAATATAACACTGGAAAAAAACACAAAAAAGGTTAACAGTAAAGAGAAATCATAAGTGATTCAATAAGGTTAAATGGTTTAGATTCCTTCATGGAAATATGATACTCGTAACTCCTAAGAACTTTGTCATTATTAGGGCAAAAAGAATCAGTATATGTGGACAAAGGGCATGGATATGAATTGACTATGATGGGATGATTATCTAAACAATTAAATTAAAGGGTGAGAAAGAGGGATCCACTGAGACAAGGGGAAGGGAGGGGCAGAACGGGGGAAATCACCTCACACAAAAGTGCAAAAGAAAGAGCTTGTACAGTGGAGGGAAACTGAGGGGTGGTGGGCAATGCTGGAACCTTAATCTCATCAAAACTGGTTCAAACAGGGAATAACATACACACTTGGTTGGTTATAGGAATTTATCTTACCTTACAGGGAAGTAGGAAATGAAGAGAATAAGAAAAGGAAGGGGTGGAGAGCTGATAGTAGGGAAGGAGGTTTAAGGCAGTGGTTAGAAGCAAAACAGACTTTTGAGGAGAGACAGGTTAAAAAAGAGAAAAGGATAAACAGGAGATGTGGGGGGGAAATAGGATGAAAGGAAATAAAAAGTTATTAATCATAACTGTGAATATGAATGGGATGAACTCACCCAAAAAATAGAGGCAGATAGCAAACGGAATAAATGCCAAAATCCAACAATATGTTGTTTACAAGAAACAAATTTGAAACACAGATACGCGCAGAATAAAAATAAGGAGCTGGGGCAGAATCTCTTAAGCTTCAGTTGAAGTAAAAAAAAAAAAAGGCAGAGGTAGAAATCATGATCTGGGGCAAAGCAAAAACAAAAACACGTATCATTAAAAGAGATAATAAGCAGGGAAACTACATTAAGCTAAAAAGCTACCATAAACAATGACATATATCAATACTAAACACATATGTACCAAATGGTATAAACTCTTAAAAGATAAATTAAATGAATTACAGGAGGAAATAGACAGTGGGAGACCTAATTTTCCCCTTTCAGAACTAGATAATTCTAATAAAAAAATAAACAAGAAGTGAAGGAGATAAATGAAATTTTAGAAAAATAAAATATAAGAGACCTCTAGAAAAAACTGAATGGGAATAAAAAGGAATATATCTTTTTTTCAGATGTACATGGCACCTTCACAAAAACTGACCATACTAAGGCATAAAAACCTCACAAACAAATACAGGAAAGCAGAAATGTTAAATGTACCCTTTCTGGATCATAATGTAGTAAAAATTATATTCAACAAAGGTCTTTGGAAGACTAGATTAAAAATTAATTAGAAACTAAATAACCTAACCCTAAAGAATGGGTGGGTCAGAGAACAAGTCACGGAAACAATCATTAACTTCATTAAAGGGAATAACAACAATGTGACAACATAACAAAATTTATGGGATACAGTCAGAGCAGTAGTTAGGAGAAGAACTGTATCTCTAAATGCTTACGTCAATAAAACGGAGAAACAACAGTTGGACATGCAGCTAAAAGAACTAAAAAAGAACAAATTAAAAATCCCCCAAATCAAAGGAGACATTTGTAAAACTAAAAGTAAGAAAACCATTTAAATTAACAAATCAAAGTAGGAGCTGGTTTTACACACA
This sequence comes from Notamacropus eugenii, assembly GCF_028372415.1. Taxonomy (NCBI): domain Eukaryota; kingdom Metazoa; phylum Chordata; class Mammalia; order Diprotodontia; family Macropodidae; genus Notamacropus; species Notamacropus eugenii. The sequence goes on from NC_092876.1 coordinate 55,402,712, forward strand.
CACACACACACACACACACACACACACACACACACACACACACACATACACACACACACGATAAACCACTGGTTAACTTGATTTAAAAAAGAAAAGAAAATTATCAGTATCAAAAATGAAATGGGTGAATTTAACATCAATGAAGTTGCCTTCAAGCAAAGCAATTGTTAGGAGCTATTTTGCCCAATTCTATGCCACTAAACTAACAATCTAAGTGAAATGGATGAATATTTACAAAACATATACAAATTATTCACAAAAATATAAGTTGCCCAGATTAATAGGAAAGAAAATAGGATACTTAAATAACTATCTTAGAAAAAAAACAACTGAACAAGTCTTAAATGAGTTTCCTAAGAAAAAATTCCAAAACCAGATGTGAATTCTACCAACCATTTAAAGGACAATTAATTCCAATACTATATAAACTATTTAGAAAAACAGGCAAAGAAGTCCTACTAAATTCCTTTTATGACACAAATATGGTGTTGATACCTAAACCAGAAAGAACAAAAACATCGAAAACTATAGACCAATTTCCTTAACGATTACTGATGCAAAAAATTTAAATAAAATACCAGCAAGGAGATTATAGCAATATATCACAAAAATCATATTCTATGACCAGGTGGGATTTATACTTGGAGGGCAGGGCTGGTTCAATATTAGGAAGACTATTAGCATAACTGACAATTATCAGTAACTAAAAACCACAAAAATCATACGATTATCCGAACAGATGCAGAAAAGGCTTTTGACAAAATACAACATTCATTCCTATTAAAAACACTAGATGGCATAGGAATAAATGAAATTTTCCTTTAAATGATAAGTAGTATCTATCTAAAACCAAGAGCAAGCATTACCTGCAATGGTCATAAGCTAGAAGCCTTCCCAGTAAGATCAGGGGGTGAAGCAAAGATGCCCATTATCATCACTATTGTTCAATATTGCACTAGAAATGCTAGCTATAACAATAAGGGAAGAAAAAGAAATTGAAGGAATTGGAATAGGCGATGAGGAAACAAAACCATCACTCTTTGCAGATGATATGATGGTATACTTAGAGAATCCATTAAAAAACTAGTTGATAATGAACAACTTAAGCAAAGCTGCAGGATATGAAATAAGTCCATGTAAATTATCAGCATTTCTATATATTAACAACAAAGTCCAGCAGCAAGAGATAGAAAAAGAAATTCCATCTAAAATAATGGCAGACAATATAAAATATCTGGGAGTCTACCTACCAATACAAACCCTGGAACGATATGAACAGAATTACAAAACACTTCACTCACACAGATAAAGTTAGATCTAAACAACTGGAGAAAAATTAATTGCTCATGGGTAGGCCAATATAATAAAAATGACAATTCTCCCTAAATTAATTTTAACTACCAAACTACCAAACAAACCAAACTACTAAAACATTATTTTATAAAGCTAGAAAAAACAGTAACAAAATCCATCCAAAAGAAGAAGAGAATATCAAGGGAATCAATGAAAAAAATGTGAAGTAAGGTGGCTTACCAGATCTCAAACTATAGCACAAAGCAATAATCACCAAAACAATGTGGCACTGGCTAAGAAACAGAATGGCTGATCAGTGGAATAGGTTAGGTGCACAATACACAACAGTAAATGACTACAGTAATCTAGTATTTGATAAACTCAAAAATCCAAACTTTTGTGACAAGAACCTACTTTCTGATAAAAACTGCTGGGAAAACTGGAAAGCATTTTGGCAGAAATTAGGTATAGACCATCATCTCACACCAAGATATACCAAGATAAGGTAAAAATGGGTACATGATTTAAACATAAAGGGTGATAATAAGCAAATCAGGGGAACATGGACAATTTTGCCTGACAGATCTATGGATAAGGGAAGAATTTATGACAAAACAAGATAGAAAGCATTACAGGATATAAAATGGTTATTTTTACATTAAATTAAAAAGGTTTTGAACAAAAAAGTCCTAATGCAGCCAAGATTAGAAAGAAAGCAGAAAAATAGGGAAAACATTTTTACAGCAAGTTTCTTAGATAAAGGTCTCATCTCTAAAATATACAGTGAATCAAATCAAATTTATAAGAATGTGAGTCATTCCCTGATTAATAAATGGTCAAAGGATATGAAGAGGTAGTTTTCAGAAGAAACCAAAGCTATTTTTACTCACATGAAGAAAATGCTCTAAATTACTATTTGATTAGAGAAATGAAAATTAAAACAATTCTGAGGTACTATCTCACACCTATCAGACTGGCTAACATAACAGAAAAGGAAAATGCCAAATGTTGGAGGGGATGTGGAAAAACTGGGACACTAATGCATTGCTGGCGGAGTTGTGAACTGATCCAGCCATTCAGGAGAGCAATTTCAAACTACGCCTGAAGGGCTACAAAACTGTGCATACCCTTTGATCTAGCAATACCACTGCTAGGTCTGTGTTCCAAAAAGATTTGCTCAGGAGGAGAAGTGAGGCTGGTGACCTGCACAGCCCTTCCTCATTCAAAACAAAGTCAAGAGCAAGTCATGTCATTATTTCTCTGATGGTGTGGTCTTCTTCGTGAACGAAGCAAGAACACACATACAAAAGAAAAAAAAGGAAAAGGACCTATATGTACAAAAACATTTATAGCAGCTCTTTTCGTGGTGGCAAAGAACTGGAAATTGAGGGGACATCTACCAATTGGGGAATGGCTGAATAAGCTTTGGCACACGATTATGATGGAATGTCACTGTGCTATAAGAAGTGATAAGCAGGGCAGCTTCAGAAAAACCTGGGAAGATTCTATGAACTGATGATGCAAAATAAAGTGAGCAGAGTTGAGAGAACAGCGCACACACTGACACAACGCTGTAAGAGGATCAGCTGTAAATGACTTGGCTATTCTCAGCAGGACAATGAACTAAGACAATTCTAAAGAACGTAAGGAACAAATAAGAGTCTGAAGGCAGAACAAAGGAGACTTTTCAATCTTTATTTTTCTTTTTCTGTTTTCTTCTGCAACATAGCTAGTATGGAAATATATTTTGCATGACTGCATACATATAATCCATAACAAATTGCTTGCCTTCTCAAGAAGGGGGCAGGGAGAGAGGGAGTGATAGAATTTGGAGCTCAAAATTTTTTAAAAAGAATGTTAAAATTATTTTTATATATGATCAAGGAAAAAATTTTAAAAGGAAAGAAACAGTCAATATGTGAATTTGTTATGTGAGATAACACATTTTTTTAGAAGAGGATTTTTTTTTGTAGAAGAGAGTAATGAGGAGGTGTGTGTTAGAGGGCTAAGAAAATAAAGAAAATATGATGACTAAGATGAATCATTTAAAAGCTGAACAGAAATTAAGAAGAAGCACAGAAAAGCTAGGTAATTTAACGAAGTCTGAAATACAGAAAAAGAAAGAGTGATTTATAGCTTCTGCTTCCCTCTTTTTCTTTTTGTAGAGGAAAATGTTGATGTTTGTCAAATTCAAAAGAATCATCATTTTCCAAAATTAAATCAACTCTGAAACTTCACACCTCCTCAGCACCCCAGCACCCCTTGTCCCAAGGCTCTGATTGGAGAAGGTGGAGGGGGGACCCTGAAGAGCTCCTCCCAGGCTCTCCTTAAATGGAGGAGGCCCAGGGCACTTCGCTCAGCACTTCCCGCTAGCTCGCTGCTCTCCTGGACTTTATTATCTCCACAAATTCAATTCCTGCAAGAAGAAATCAACCCCATAACTCACACCTTCTCAGATCATCTCCTGCCCAGCCTGCAGGCCTTCACCAGGCACCCCCCCCCCCCCAGCTAGGTACCCCTCCTCTCCCTGCAGGCCTTCACCAACCCCCCCCCCCCAGGCTAAGTACCCCTCCTCTCCCTGCAGGCCTTCACCACACCCCTCGAGCTAGGTACCCCCTCCTCTCCCTGCTCTTTTTCAGGTCCTTTTTACATATATGTAGCTCCCTCCATGAGCTCCTTGAGGGCAGGGATTATTTTATCCCTTTCTTTGTATCTACAGGGCTGGGCAAATAGTGGGTACTTAATAAATGTTTACTGAGTAATAAAAAAGGAAAATTAAGGCAAAAAGTGTCTTGCCTAACATAAAACCAAAATCTTCTTTCTTCAATCTGTATCCATTGGTCCTAGTTTTTCCCGTTTTAGGCTAAGAAGAACAATTCTAATCTTTTCATGTGACCATACAGGCAGTGTCAGAAAGCTCTGGAGGAAGAACACAAAGGCACTTACAAAACATACTGCATGTACACTGTGGCCTTGAGTTTCAATACAACTGCAAATATCTTCTTTAAGAAACAAAAAAGGTTTCTCTGAAAGATCTTTAGCACTTTGGGCTTTAAATACTCTTAAAAAAAAAACAACAACCCTAAACCAAGAATGTGACCTACACATACATCTACCTGGAGCTGTAAATTCCCTCTTCTTGTCATCAAAGAAATGAGGATTGGTGAGGAATTCAAATATATCATTCAACTATAAGATCTCTGATACAAGACTTACCTCCATTTTTCTCCTTACAGATCCTTACTAATCTATGTATCTTGGTACAGTCAAGGAATAAACTGATTTGACAAAGGCAAGAAGTTACCACAACCAATGGTTCCATCCCTCTTAAATAGGGAAAAGGAAGCTAAACTAATTCAAAAGCCAGTAGAGCTAGAGAAAAGAGGGTGAAAGGAAGCTGGGACTAGGCAAGAGGCATAGAGAATGATTTCCTCTGTGAGAGAGGCACTTTATATTGAACAATTGCTCTATTAAGTGCTGATGCCTGTTCCCAGGTGAAAGCTACAGTACCCACCCACAGCACTAAGTGGCTTTGTACTGTGCTTTTCCATTTTACAGACAGAATGACTACTTTCAGAAATGAAATATTACCCAGATTATTAGCAAGCATTAAAAATGCAAGCAGGATTCTCAAAAATGACAAAGGGGGAGCCCATTAGGGAAAATATCACCAGTGCTAAAGAGGAATGAGACACTTTCCACAGACAATATTATTTGCCTGCAAAAAATGCTTTGCACCCAAACTTCAAACCCTGGACACAAATACATCCACTCCACTTCCACTGGGTCTTTTTGGAAGAGGAAGGCAGGTCAAATTACCGCCTGGTTTTCACTTGCTAAGGAACCCTAGTGCTTCACAGAAGTACAGGGTGCTACTATGCAAAGCAGTATTAAAAATACCATGTTCCTGAACAGAAGGAAGGGTGCTGCAGACTAGTTCAGTCTTGCAAGAATGGATATTTCTGCCAGTTTAAACAAATTTTGCAGCCAACCTATTCTCCCTGCAAGGTATGCACCAGGAATCAAATTAAACAAAATTAGCCTTCTTTATTGCCTGGCACTCATCCAAAATAGATGGTACTCTCTACAGACAAATTACTAGTGGCAAAACTGGTTTGATGTCCCACAAGTCTGGCACTGTTTGGAATCTAAAACTGCTCCTTGATGTGAAAATCAATGAATCAAGAGATTTAGGTCTGAAAGTTCTAGTCCAAGTCACTTTCTTTGTACATCCAGCAAGACTTAGCACAGTACCTGTAGGTGCTTAATAAATGCTTACAACTGACCTGATCTAGCCTTTCTTTAGGGAGGAAAAAAAAAAAGATGAGGAAACTGAGGCCCAGAGAGGCTTAAGTTACTTGCCAAAGATCATATAATGACTCTTCCTCAGGATTGGGGAGAACTGTTCCCATGACTATCACTCTTGTACAAAGGCATGATGGCCTCATGTCTGTGGAGTCAGAAGACCTGGGCTCAAGTACAACCTCCAAAACACACAGACTATGGCTCTGGGCAGGCCAATCCACTTCTCAGTGATCCTAGGCACTCTCCTAAGACACCTCCAAAGGGAGGCTCTTTACACAGAAGAAGTCACAGTCTGATAAAACAAATCCACTACTGTAAGCCTCTGACTAATTGGGGCAGAGGGCAGGAGGTAAGAGCTAATACACAGTCAATCTCGGTGAAGCATGCAAAGTGTGGGGGAAATGGTGGAGGAAGTTTGTACTAGCTTGAGTTGAATGGGGCAATGCGGAGGGTGCTAGCTCCAAAAGCAGAGTTAGGGTTGGGGCTTGGCATGGCTGGGAAGAGGCTGGGTTTTTCTTTCTCAAGTTAGGCAGCAGGACCATATGGCCAGCACAAGGAATGGCTAGGTTGGGAGAGGAGAATACTGATCAAAGATCCAGAGCTGGAAGGGACCTGAGAGATAACCTAGTCCAAATCCTTCATTCTATAGATAAAGAAATGATAATCAACTTGTCCAAAGTCACACAGGTAGTAAGAGGAGGAGCCAGGACTGGAATCTAGGTCCTCAACCAATAGCAAAGAAGCATTCTTTTCACCATCCTATGTGGCTGTCTCTTTATCCCAGGAATTCACAGCAACTATTAATGGCCTCATACTTGGGGATATAATTCCCGTGCTTCTATCACTTCTATCACTATACAAGTCTATTCTTTGAATTTTGTTTCACTTTGTTTTCTTTATCTTATCTAAATAAATATCTTATTTTATACTATATCTAAAAAAATGATTTTAGAAACCCATTCTTGTTCTAGCACTGGACTCTGGGAAGAAAAGGGAGTATCCCAGCTGGGTTAGGCACAGGCTAGTGGTCTAGAGGTCAAATTGAGGAAGCTGACTCAAATTCACCCAAATGGAATGAGGGTATCTCTCCAACATCTGAAGCCCAGGTTGGAAAATATCTGAGGGTGTCCCAGTGTGAAGAGGACTCAGCAAAAGTGGGAGAGTGCTGATTAAACAAAGGCAAAGGTTAGCCATGTGGGTGTGGGGATGTGGGGACATGGTTCTTGCCCCGTTAAAACTCAGCAACATCAATATATGAAGGAATTAGGCACTGAGACGGGCATGCGACTTCATCTTCCAAGGGAAGGATGGCTTCCAGGGTAATATACTAGGGAAAATACTTGAGCTAGACTTAAAAGACCTGAGTTCAAATCCCAGCTCTTCCATTGACCATCTCTGTAACCCTAGGCAACCCACTTCATCTCTCTGGGCTTCAACTTCCTCATCTTTACAATGAATGGGTTGAAGATGGAACCATAATAGCAAAGTAGCAGGAAGAAATACATCAGGCTCCCTCTCACCTGGCCCCCTTATGTTCCCTCCCCAGCCCCCCCTTCCCGCAAAAATCTCCAAACAGATCTAGAAAATACATCAAACTAAAGTCTAATGGAAATATACAAGAAAAAAATTCCAGAGAGTCATTTTCCCAGCACAGGTTGGTAGAGGGAGTAAGAGCACTCCAGTGCAAGGGAGAGGCTGGGCACCAGGGCAAAAGGAAGTCCCAAGGGCCATTTGGAAGCTTTGTCACCAAACCAGGACAAAGAGAAGAGAATGTGTGTGCCAAGGTAACAGCACTGCCACAGGGAACTATCCCAGGCCTTGGAGTGGGTATGGAGACAGGAACAAGTTCAGAAGTAAGCAACAATCAGGTGGCTCAATGCCCAGGAACAGAGAAGGTTCTAAGTCCCAACGTCTAATCCAGTCTGAAGCCTGCAAAGGAACAACCAGGGCAGGAATCCCAGACCAAAGGGGATTCTGTACTTTGTCCCTCGAAACCATTAGGGTTTCCTAGCTGGCTGGCAGCCAGTAGCAATCTCCTGCTGCTCAGACCCAAAGCCAGGTCAGGAACTTGCAGGACTCAGAAGGGGTAGGGGTGGGGTTGTGGCAGTGACTAGACAACTTTGAAGCACTGATAGCTTGCAGGTCCCCAACCTGAGCTGTCTCCAAGAACCTGAAATAACGCAACACTCAATAAACCCAAGAAAGCAGCAGTAGGAGCATCTCTGACCTTCTCTTCAGGTGTGCTAAGCCTGGCCCTAACACAAAGTTCAAAGATAAGAAGTTAGCTGGAAAAATTAGCATACTAAAAAAAAAGGGCAGCTTACCATATGAAAACTCTTATGGTGACAGGGATGCCCAAGACACAAACTCAGAAAACAAGAATGACTCCAAAATATCTAGAAGCAAAGCTACAAAGAAAACCACAGTGCTGGTACAAATTCAACTAGAATTCCTAGAAGACATGAAATAAGAGTTAAAAAGCATCTTAATAAATCAAATGAGAACACAAGGGGAAAAAAAATGAAAGAAATGAGTTGTGCAAGAAAGAATTAGAAAGGGAATTAATAACTTTGTACAAAACCTTGCCTAAGCAACAAACTCCCTAAAAATGGGATTGGACCAAAGGAAGACAATGATTCCATGTGACAACAAAAAATATTAAAACCAAGCTAAAAGAGTGGAAAAATAGAAGAAAATGTAAGGTATCTCATAACAAAAATGACTGGCTTGGAAAATGGATCAAGGAGAATAAAACTTAGGAATCAACGGACTACCTGAACTCCATGATCTAAAGAACCAAAAAAGCCAAGGCATCATATTTCGAGAAAGCTTAAAAGAAAACAACTCATGTCTCTCAGAATCAGAAGACAAAGTGGAAATAGAGACTCTTATCAGTCACCTCCTGAAAGAAGCCCAAAATGGAAATATGATAGCCAGAGCTTCCAGGTCAAAGAAAAAATACTGCAAGCATCGAGAAACAGAGTTCAAACACTGAGAAACCCTGGTCAGAATCACACACGGTTTAGTAGCCACCACTATGAAGAAGCAGAAAGTGATTCTAGAAGGCAAAAGATACAGGTTTACAGCAAAAATAATTTACCCAGCAAAACTGAGTATAATCATATAGGTAAAACAAAACAGACTTTTGATGAAACAGAAGACCTCCAAGCCGTTCAGATAAAAATATCAGAGCTTCATAGAAACTCTGAAGTTCAAACATACAAGTTAAGAGAAGCATAAAAGGGTAAACCATAAGGGACTAAATGAGGATAAACTGCTTATACTTTAACATAAGGAGATGATACAGCTGTACACAAGGAGCCCTACCATCAAGGGCCATACAAGGAGTCTAATTAGACCAAAAGTCCAGTACTGTTTCATCTTGATATTAAAAGAAGAATGGAAAGAGCAGAGAAGGTGAAAAGGAGGTTATGGAATATTATCTCATATCATCAGGGTGAGCAAATGTAAGTCTATACAACAAGAAAAAAGGGGGTGAGGGCAGAAAGGCTGCCAGCTGAACCTCACTGCCATACAGACTGGTCAAGGGAGGGATACACAACTGAGAACAAAAATACATTTCACACAACAGGGAAAGATAAGGAGGAATTAGAGGAAGGGTAGATTAAGTAGGGGATTAGTCTTCAACAAAACAAATTCTAAGGATATACAAAAATGTTTATTGCTCTTTATGAGGTAGCAAAGAATGGGAATCTGAGAAGATTTCTATCTGCTGGGGACTGGCTGAACAAGTTATGGTACACAAATGTGATGAATATTATTGTGTTGTAAGAAAGGATGAAGGGAATGATTTCAGAGAATTATGGGAAGAATTGTATGAACTGATGATGCAGCGTGTTCAGAACCAGAACAATTTACACAGTGAAAGACTTGGAACTCTGATCAAAATGACCAACCATGTTTCCAGAGGACTCATGATGAAACACGCTCCCCACCTCCTGATAGAGGTGAATGATTTAAGAGGGCAGAATGAGACACATACATGTATATATACATGTATATATTTCTTAGTCAATGAAGAAATTCGTTTTGCTTGATGATACAAGTTTGTAACAGGGTTTTTTGTTCTGTTAATGGGGGGGAGGAAACAGAAGGAAAAAAAGGAGATTTATTGATTGAAAAAAAAAATTTTAATTTTAAAAAATAAAATGAATGGGTTGGATTAGATGACCTCCAAGTTCCCTTCCAGTTCTAAATTTATGAATTCATCTTTCAAACCTGAATTTGAATCCTGGCCTTGCTACCTCTGACCTGGGGATTTTTTAACAGGACACTCAACTTCTTTGGGCCTCCAAAGTGAGTGTCATCTGTAGAATGATGGAACTGGACTACTAATCTTTAAGGCCTCTTCTATTTCTAAATCCCATTAGCATAAAATAAGTAACTAGTGGAAGTCACTTTTCACTGCAGGAAGATCTCCAAAGCATAGCTGTTGATGCTTCTTAACAACAGCGAAATTATCTGAAGAACTAACTTTACAGAGTTAAGTTTTTTGTTGGAAGAATCTGAGCAAGAAAAAATGCAGGTAGGTGAACAGCTATTAAAGGTAGACACTAAGTATAGATACTCAGTGATTGAGTTCTCAGTTGTAAAGAAAGAGTATGTACTTGTGGGGGTGGTTATGAGTTGAAGAAGCAGCTGCATCCACTGGTATTACATAATTCAGTACAGTTCACTTTACAATGGAGGGTGCTGAGTCTAGGCTCTCAGGAGCTATTCTAGTGGAGTACAATTCCATTAAGTTGGAAAAGTGTTAAGCACAGGTCCAATAACCAATGCTAGCCATTTAAGCAACAACCTAGCAAAGTCCATCCAGGCTGTCTGCTAGGTGAATTTCTGCAAGTCCCTCCCCCCAACCCCCTCCCCTCCAACAATTCTCAAAAAGTAAAGTGTTGTAGCACGGTCAGTGGGGGTAGGATCCACGATGATGAAAGCATTGATGCTTGAGGTATTGACATAATAGAAATAAACAGGAAGTCACCCTTCAGCATCTTGTGTTTAGAGGCATTTTCCCCCAAAATAACGTCTTAGGGATTCTGACTCACATATGGACAACGATTAAGGCAGTAATGACTGCCACAGCTGTCTCCTCCTTCAACAAGCTAAGAATTAAGTGGAAGATTTGCTAACCTAGATAAGGCAAGGTTTAACAAACAAGAGGGCAAATTTGAAAACCCAAGACCAAGCTCAGCAAAAACTGAACTTCTCAATTATTTTCTTAAAAGTAGTCAGTCAAGAAGCATTTATGAAGCACCTACTACATGTGAGAACTGGGCTAAGCACTGGAGCTTAGATGAGATAAAGGCAAAAGGTAGTCCCTACCCTCAAGGAGGTCACAATCTAATGGAGCATCTCGAAAGTCTGTTGATTAAGGAATACAGAAAACAAATATGTTTGTAACTGAATATTGCTGCACCATAAGAAATAATGAATAAGAAGAACCCAAAGAATCCTAAGAAAATTTCACACAAACTCCTTGAGTCCACTTCCTGTTTTTCTTATTTTCTTCTAAACCTTTTGAAATCTGGCATCATTATTCAACTGAGACCACTCTTTCCAAAGTTACCAATCATCTCTTAATTGCCACACCTAATGGCATTTTCTCAGTGCTCATCATTCTAATCATTTAATATTGTTGACCACTCTCTTCTTTGGATTTTCATGACACTACATCTCTCTCTGGTCTTCTCTTGCCTGTCCCATTGTAAGTCTCCTTTGCTAGATCTTCATCCTTGTCAAGGCCCTACCTGGGCAGGGCTGGACCCTCTATCCTGGGTCCTCTTCTCTTTTCTCAGTACACCATCTTACTTGGTGACTCCATCAGATCCTACTGGTTTAACTATCAACACTACAGAGATCTATACAGCTAGCCCTAGCCTTCTCTTCCACATTCTAGTTTCATCATTAACTACCTACTGGACATCTGGAACACGATGCTCCACAGATATCTCAAACGAAACACACCAAAACAGAACTCAAACATATTTGAACACTTAGTAATACCACCAATGCAATGGCCAGTCACAGTTCCAGATAGCTCACCATGAAACATGCTGCCCACCTTTTAACAGAGAAATGATGGGTTCAGAGTAATGGGGTTTTTTGTGGGGAGTGGTGGAGAACATGGCTAATATGGGGATTTGTTTGGCATCTTTTTGTAACCCTAGTGCTTAGCATGAGGCCTGGCACATAGTTGGTGTCTAATAAATATTTATTGACTTGATCATTGACTAATACTTGCACTACCTTCCTTAACGAAGTGAAAAGTGCTTTCTAAGCCTTAAAACATCTAGAAATAGGAGTGAGTAGGTATAATTATTGTGCCTTAACCAAAAGATCTGTTCTGTTATGCTCTCTCTGTAACTTCTCTGTGTAACATGGGCTTTGCTGCACTTTTGAGGGGTGATTCAAATGGTTTTTCAAGTTTGACTCAGAAAAATGATCTCAAAAGCAGTTTGCTGAAAAAAAAACAATGCCACTGTAAATGATCTAATCAGGTAGCATTCCTATTGTAGGTGATGAGGATTTGTGTCCCCCTCCCCTTTAAAAATGACTTTATTTAATGCCTTTTGTTTTTATATAAGTGATTTCAGAAAATGCCACCTCTAATAAAACAACAATCACAACACCCCTTGGAGTGAACTATCCTACAATGTATAGCTCATTCTGCCACAGTGAGAGAGTGAGGAGTCCAGGATGATTTTGAGATTTCCAGCTAAGAAAGTTAGGAGGTGAGGAGGGTTTAGGGCATTATCATTCTCCATTAACAGATGAGAAAACCAAGACTCAGAGAGGTTAAAGGACTTGCATAAGTTCATGCAGCTGGAAGCACCAGAGCTGGGATTCCAAGGCTAGATCCTGTACCCTCTGCTATACGCTGACAGAAGACTGTAGACTGAATCTCTAGAAAGCCAAATGGGGTAAACGATTTCAAGACTGACTTCAGAGAAGAATTCACATTTCTAGATACAAGTAATTATGTTTGTCAATGGGAAATCAGCTAGAAACCTAATGATTCTGTCCAATCTCACATACTGGGGACACGGTCACAGGATTACATTTTCATTTCATAAGCTCCTCCTCTCCAATTCCCCAATTTTCCCAGATGAATGCTGAATGTCAATCAGGAAATAAGAAGCAAAATATTAGTTCATCTCCCAGACATCCCCCTTTTTCTAAAGGCACATTAATGGCCATTTTGCTGAACTCCTTCACTTGTTGTGACTTTCCATCAGATTCAGTTCCCCCACTGATAGCATCATTCCTGTTGTACCCCAACATATTCACACCTGTTTTTGAAACTGGCTTACAAATTCTCTGGATAAAGGTTGATTTCATCTAAAGGAAACTGAGGATATTCGAAAAAATCCCTGGCTCCAGATTTCTAAGACCTGAGTTTGAATCCCAGCTCCATCACTTAATGGCTGCACAACCTTAAGACAATCAGATAACCAGTCTCTCTGAGCTTCAGTGTCATATCACTAACAGCACATGAACAAATAAGTCAGGGTCCAAATCTGCAAACTCCTTTCCCTGCAGATATGGTATTGAGTGCACACATTTATATAGAATTTTTTAAAAATTTCAAAGCAAATTCTTTACAAAAACCCTGAGGAAAGTAGTATGAGTATTACGGTCCCCATTTTACAGATAAAGGAACTAAGGGTCATAGAGGAAATAGCCTGCCTACAGTCACACAGTCACCATGAGAGTCAAGATATGAACACAAGTCTTCTAAGTTCCATTAAGCTGTGCCCTTGATACAAAAAATGTCTCATTTTCCAATCCTTTAATTCACAAGGGCAAAAGGGTCTGACAAAATGTGCTGTTTAATTGTTTAATGTGTTGACAAACTGATAAAATGACTTTACTGGCTACATAAGTTGTCTGCCCCTGAACAGAGAAGTTTCTGGGCAAAAGAATTCTCACAATGAAAAAGTTTGACGAAGAGTCTCTTTACTTTCTGAGATGACTCACTGATTTGAGTAAAATTAATATAAGCTCTCAGGCACAGTCAAGTATAGTTCATTTATGAATTTTGGAGGAGAATCCTTTCCCATGTAGAAAAACCCAGTATTTTTTTCTTGTCTTAAAATGACATAGAAATTGATGTTCCTACTTAACACTTCACGTGACTAAGACTTCTCATCCAATCCCAACAACTTTCTCTGGCTGTAGCTACATCCATTACTATTATGGAGGGAAAAAAATTGATATGTATTTACTCAAAAGTGACTTTCACTTGCTACAAGCTGCCATAAAAGCTCACCAGGAAACTAAAAGATGGTTCATGGGCTTGAGGGGAAAGGGATAGCATGAAAAATGTGAGATCCGAATATGCAATCAAAATATCCTTGTTGGATATTTTCAAATCTAACAAAGATACCTTGGAGCTCTGCAAAGATATTTTCAGGTTTGGTAAAAGATAGCAAATTATGAATTGGACAGAGGGGCCCAGAGGAAGTGCTGATAAGCTTCCACCTGGAGTTGAGGGTACTTCCTCTGCTAAGGACTAAACTGCCTTTATGTTCTGGGATTAAAACAGGAAGAGTCAGGAATCCTTATTTTCAAGGGGAAAGAAGAGATCAGCTGAGAAAAGTTCCAAAAACGAGGCTGTTAAGAATGCTTGGAGGGCTGACACCCTAGAAGGCATCTGCCACACTCAATCCCCACAAACCTTTCATTGCCACAACATAGGAAGCAGCTCTTGAATTCTAGAGATGTCATTCATCTGATGTCAATTAATTCTTTAGAGAGGGAAAAGAAATAGAGGGAAAGGGCCTAGAATCCTAAGGGACCAAGGATTCATTTTACAGAGGAGAAAACTATGGCCCAGAGGCCAAGTAACTGGCCCAAGATCACAGAACTGTTTAGTGACATCGCTAAAACTAGTATGGTAATGTGATGCTCTTTCCACTAACAGTACATTTATATGGCACTTTAAGGTTTGCAGACACTTCATATACATTATCTTATTTGATCCTGACAACAACCACATGCTCTTAGGATTCTCATTTTACAGATGAGGAAATTGAGGCCAAGTTTAAGTGACTTGACTAAGGTCACACAATTAATAGGTACTGGGGGTAAACTCCAATCTTCTTTCAAGTCTATCACTTTTTCCACTACCCCAGTCTCCTTCATCTTTTCCCAGATTGTCTATACAAGCTAGACCTGGGGATGGTTTAAGAAAAGATCAAGGGAGGATACATGAAAGCTGTGCTCTAACACCTAAAGGGTTGTCATATGGAAGAGGAAGAAGGCCTAGACTGCCCTGCTCCAGAGAGAAGATCCAGAATTCATGGATGGGAGTCAAAAGTAGGCAAATCTTGACCCATTTCACAAAGTAATTTTCTAACAACTAGCATTAATTAACTCATTTCCCTTAACACCAGAGTCAGTCACATGACAACAGCTTATAAAACTCAAGAATGAAATATACCCCATTTCCCAACTTTAGAATTGATGGTTGCCACATTAGGAAAATTGGAAACTAAATAAAAGTATAGCTTGCTTTACAAAAGATAAAATAGATAACTTATTATATGAAGCTTCTGCATAAACAAAATTAATGCACCTATGATAAGAAGGGAAGCGACTGACTAGTAAAAAAAAAAAACACTTGTATAAAATTTCTCCAAGGGTTTGGTATCCAAGATATAGAAATAATTAATAAATATATAATTTCCATATATAGTTATATAACTAATAGCCATTCCCCAATAGATAAGCCATGAAAGGTTATGAACACATAGTTCTCAAAAGAACAACACACGTTTAAAAAAATGCTCTAAATGACTAATAAGAGAAAGACACATCAGAACATCCCTGAGGTTTTTCCTTACCCTCTGCAAATTGGCAAAGATGACAAAAATGGCAAGAGTAAATAGTGGAGGGATTGTGAGATGACAAGCACACTAATACATTGTTGGTAAAGCTGTGAATTGGCACAATCATCTTGGTAAGCAATTTGGAATTAGGCAAACAAGGTAACTAAAATGTCCATACTATCTCACCCAGAGATCCCCTTACTGGGTTTATATCCACAAGGAAGCTACTTCTGAGAAGAAAGTTTCCAAATACCCCAAAATATCTACAACTGCACTTTCTGTGATAGGCAAGAATTAGAAATAAAATAGCTGCCCATCGATTGGTGAATGAGTAAACAAATTGTGGTGAATGAATGTAATGGAATATTACTGTGCATATTGGAATGTCACAATTATAATGTGCATAATGGAACATTACAAATGACTTCCTTGGGGGCAGCTAAGTGGCACCATGGACAGAGTAGGGTCCTGGAGTCATGAAGACTCACCTTCCTCAGTTCAAATTTGTTCTCAGACACTTAGTAGTTGTGTGACCTTGGGCAAGTCACTTTACCCTGTTTGCCTCAGTTTCCTCATCTGTAAAATGAGCTGGAGAAGGAAAAGGCAAACCACCCCAGTATCTCTGCCAAGAAAACCCCAAATAAGATCATGAAGAGTCAGACACAACTGAAAACGATTAACAAGAGTCTTGCATGAAGTGATGCAGAATAAAGTAAGCAGAGCCAAGAAAACAATATACACAGTGACCACAACAAATGGAAAGAACCGCAGCCCCAAAAATCAAAAGTGAGTGTAACAACATTATAAAGATCAAGGAGGGCTTGAGGGGACAGGGATGAGAGGAGACTTCCAACTCCAGACTTTCAAGGGGCTGGGAGCTCCATGGGTGTTGCACATAACACATATTTCCAGACTTTTTCAATGTATTGATTAGTTATGCTGATTTCCTCCCCTTCTTTCTTTCTTCCTCTCTCTCTCTCTCTCTGTTTCTCTCTGTCTCCCCTTTAACTGTCTAAGAATCGTCTAAGTTATATCAACAAATGCAGATAAATGACAAGAACTTTTGACTGTTACAATACAAAGCATCTTACTAACTGGGTATACTGACTGATGAAACTCAAATACCTTAAGGAAAAAGCCTCAAGATCTAGCATCTAACACTCTCATACAGGGAAGTAAATTGTTTAAACCAGCAGTGGATGTTTAAAAAAAAAAAAAAGGCAGCAAGAAAAATCCTACAAGGTCTTAATCTGTCAGCCAACCTAACATATTTAGTAAACAAACTTTTTTTCCAAGTGATTTTATGAACAAAAAAAACTGCCTATAGCTAATCAACACATTGTGTTCTAACAAATCAGTCAAGCCTGCCTTCTTGCTTTCATATTCACCCGTCTTCTCTCTCCTACAAAATTGCCCTTTATGGATGAAACTAGACCCCTCCAATCTCCCAAGCCAAATTTCTCCTGTTTACATCAGAACTCAAGTCCCACACATTAAAAAACCCTCCCTGCTCCTCTACTAACCAAGTGCCAATCCCTTCCACTCAAGTCCTCTTCCAACATCTCAACACGGGTAACCTTGGGTTCTTGAAGGCTGCAGAAGACCACAAAAAGTTCAGGCATATCCTGTTGGAAAATCTCTATATAAGAAGTGCAGGGAAGGCCTGTGGGTCCATCCTGAAGTTTAGAAAGGCCCCCCAGCAGCGGGCAGGCCTTCCTCAGATCTCGCACAACCACCTTAGTCCTGGCTCTCATCACCTCCTGCCTCTTCACTGCATTCCATACCTGCATCCAACATCTCCTTTCACCAACTCACCCTCATGCAGATACAAAACTGTAACCCTAATGCATGAGTCTCAACATGTCACTCTCCTGCTCAAGAAGCTCCAGAGCCTTTGGGCTAAAATACAAGTCTCTTTTGCTTAATTCCATTATACAAATTCTCCCCTGCCCCCCATGCAATCTATATACTTTGACCAAGCTAGCCTTGTCCTTCTATCTGCCACTTCCAAACGCCCTATGCTTAGAATGTTCTCCCGCGTCCCTTTCACTGCTTGGAAATCCTTTGAGGACAGGTGCTGTCTCCCTCATTTTTGTATCCCTACTGCCTGGCAAGAGACTGGTCACAAGAGATTTTTTAGCCGCAACAATTCTGAAAGTGGTCCCCTTCCAATAAGGGGGCTGTAGTCTCTTCTAGAACAGGGTACCCCTACCCTGACAGAAATCTCCAGCACAAACTCTCAGTGAATGTGGGGCTCTAAGTTTGGTGAGAGCAGGGTCCATATCTCACCTTTGCTTAGACCTCTCTTCCTTTGGTGGCTGGCTGAGGAGTTGAGTGACCTTCATTTACAGCAGTCCACTGTCAGTGGTGAAACCACTTAGCTAGGCGGTCATCATCTCTGACCTCTACTTTTAAAACAGTTGCCTTGTTTTAAGCCAAGAAAGGAAGCAGATGATGATCTTTCCCTGTGATCACATTTCACACACAGAACACATATCCCTGGAGATCTCATTTTTTGTTTTTCTCTTAAGGTTGGGGTCTGCACCCTATTGTGAGATGCACGTGACACAGCAAAATGTCACCCTGCCATACACAACCACATGGGGATCATGTTTGTTCTCTATGGGGAGTGTCACCTCATGTGGAATTCCAACAGAGAAAGAGCAGCAGAAAACCTGGGTGAGCCCAGTGAACAAAGCAGTGTCTGAATGATCCATTTGGCTGATTTCCTGCAAATGGTCCAGAACTCAACAGAGCTCCACCCTGACCCGGAAGAGCAAGAGCGTTTGATAGAAAGAGGATCTACTATGTTCTCTGTAGTAAGAGCAAGGGGGCCAGCTAATCCTAGCTAAGAAGACAAGTTCTAAAGCAGAGTTTCTCAGTCTTCTAATGAAGAAGACATTAGGTGGACCATCAGAAAGTTGTTCCTTCCTATTTTCAAAAAACTTAGAAAACTGGGGTATAATAATAGTTAATAATAGCTAACATTTATATAGCATTTACTATATATACAGCCAAGTACTGTGCTAAAAGACTTACAATTACTGTCTTACTTGATCTTTACAATAAACCTGGGAGGTATATACCAATATTATTCCATTTTACAGCTGAATAAACTGAGGCAAACGGGGGAAGTAACTTGCCTCAGATAACACAGCTAGTGACTACCTGTGGCCATATTTCCACTCATATGTTTCTGACTCTAGGCCCAGCGCTCTCCACTGAACCACCCAGCTGCTTTCAGCATTCTTTAAAATCAAATCATTTTACTCACTTTCACATGATCATTTAAATTTTTTTTCCTTCTCTCTCCCTTTCTTGGGTCTCCCATCTCACCATGTCCCAATCACCACACACTGGGATATTTGTAATGAATGCAAACTGGAAAAGACTTAAAGGAGATAGAGAAATTCATCTTTGTGGATACCCTTCCCAATTTATTGAACATGTATAACCACCATCTCCTCTTCTCTCAACTAAGGGCATGGCAGATGCTAACTCCCCACAACCACCTCCCAAATGGACTTCCTGGGTCCTTGGCAGGATACCTGGGACACAGTAAGCGCTTAATAAATGTTTGCTGACTGATATGTATAATTCAAGACAAAATGTGGTGGGGGGCTAAGGAGAAATCTAAGCCAGGTGCTCCAAGAAAAGTACGTCCTGTCCTACTGCTCCGTCCACACTCTGTCCTGGTCCACAAGCGGCTGCCCGGCTCTGGAAACCCTCGCTTGATGGAATGAATGAAAGACCCTCGAGGCCAGGACTCTCAGTCTTAGACTTCACCCACAGCCCGGGCACCAGCCCCTCCACCCCACGGCTGATGTCATCTTGGGGTCCATCCAGGGGCATTTATTAAGCACCGCACCCAGAGCTAAGCTACGCGGTACCAAGAGAGGCCAAACCAGAGCCCGAACCCTCGAGGAGCTCGGGTTCTACGAGCCAGGGGCATTGCCAAAGCACCCACTAAGTGCCAGCGCTGGTAAGAGGCGCCCAAGGTGGGCCAGGCCGGCGCGCTAACTCGCACCCTGGGAAGTGGGGGGAGGGGACCCAGAAGTTTGGCGACTTGCCCAAGGTCACACGGCTGGGGGTGGGGGCCGGACCGCACCCCACCCCCACCCCGCCCTGCACCCAGGGGGCGTTCTGACGGTCAGACGGCCGAACGCAGGGAGCCGGACCTGGCCCTGCCCAGGGTGAGGGCGAAGAGGGGTCACGCATCTCGGCTCAGCGCCGACGGAGGGGCCGTGGGGGACAGCGCTCCCGGCAGGCTCGCCCCTGCCCCTGCCCCAGCCCCAGCAGGCGGCCCGTGCACATGGCTGCCGTCCAGCCCCACACAGCGCAGCCCGAGGCCTTCTCCCCCCAATCCCGCCGCGGCCCCCAGCCGGGAGCGCCACGCGCGCACGCGCGCTGCCTCCCTTCCTCCCCCGCCCCCTCCGAACGCTCTCCTCCAGTCCGCCCCCTCCCCTCGGGAAACTGCCCCTCCCCCCTCCCACTTCGGGGGGGGTCCCCCCTTTCCCCACACACAACTACCCCCCCTTCCTGCCCCTCCCCCGCCGACTTCTCAGGCCCCTATCAACAGGCGCGGCTGTCTTCCCTCCCTAGGCTCCATGCTCCTCACCTGCCATGTCCCGGACCCCGCCGCCGAGGGAGGCGCATCACTGCCGGACGAAGGCCGGGGACGGCACCTCAGAGCAGACAAAGGGCGCCGCCATGTTGGAGCCGGGCGGAACCGACCTCGCAGTGTTTCCCACGGCCGCCGCTTCCGGCGCATGCGCCGCGGTCGTTCCGACGGGCGGGCAAGCAGATAGAACGCATGCGCCGTGTCCCAACCTCGACCCTCACGAACCCTGGGGAATTTAGAGGAACGAGGGCCAGGGAGTCACGTGGAGGCCACATCTGGGAGCTGCCATGACACCGGGGCCGAGCCAAGGCTGGAGGAGTACAGATGAGTTATGGACTCGTATCTCAACTATTTCGACCTCTACTCCGCTCCCTTTTACCCTTCCAGCGTATAACCAGAGACAGGTGCCAATTTAATTAAATTCAAAAAAGTATTCAAATTATAAATTCTAAAACGGCCCACCGTGCCAGACGGGGCACCAGGCACCGAGGAAACTGACAGAAATCAGCCCCTGCCCCCAAGACACCTACAGTCTACTGATACAACTTGTACAGTAACAATTGTGCCAGACGGGGCACCAGGCACCGAGGAAACTGACAGAAATCAGCCCCTGCCCCCAAGACACTTACAGTCTACTGATACAACTTGTACAGTGACAATTGTGCCAGACTGCACCAGGCACCGAGGAAACTGACAGAAATCAGCCCCTGCCCCCAAGACACCTACAGTCTACTGATACAACTTGTACAGTGACAATTGTGGCAGACGGGGCACCAGGCACCGAGGAAACTGACAGAAATCAGCCCCTGCCCCCAAGACACTTACAGTCTACTGATACAACTTGTACAGTGACAATTGTGGCAGACGGGGCACCAGGCACCGAGGAAACTGACAGAAATCAGCCCCTGCCCCCAAGACACTTACAATCTACTGATACAACTTGTACAGTGACAATTGTGGCAGACGGGGCACCAGGCACCGAGGAAACTGACAGAAATCAGCCCCTGCCCCCAAGACACTTACAGTCTACTGATACAACTTGTACAGTGACAATTGTGGCAGACGGGGCACCAGGCACCGAGGAAACTGACAGAAATCAGCCCCTGCCCCCAAGACACTTACAGTCTACTGATACAACTTGTACGGTGACAATTGTGCCAGACTGCACCAGGCACCGAGGAAACTGACAGAAATCAGCCCCTGCCCCCAAGACACCTACAGTCTACTGATACAACTTGTACAGTGACAATTGTGCCAGACTGCACCAGGCACCGAGGAAACTGACAGAAATCAGCCCCTGCCCCCAAGACACCTACAGTCTACTGATACAACTTGTACAGTGACAATTGTGCCAGACGCGGCACCAGGCACCGAGGAAACTGACAGAAATCAGCCCCTGCCCCCAAGACACCTACAGTCTACTAATACAACTTGTACAGTGACAATTGTGGCAGACGGGGCACCAGGCACCGAGGAAACTGACAGAAATCAGCCCCTGCCCCCAAGACACCTACAGTCTACTGATACAACTTGTACAGTGACAATTGTGCCAGACTGCACCAGGCACCGAGGAAACTGACAGAAATCAGCCCCTGCCCCCAAGACACCTACAGTCTACTGATACAACTTGTACAGTGACAATTGTGCCAGACGCGGCACCAGGCACCGAGGAAACTGACAGAAATCAGCCCCTGCCCCCAAGACACTTACAGTCTACTGATACAACTTGTACAGTGACAATTGTGCCAGACTGCACCAGGCACCGAGGAAACTGACAGAAATCAGCCCCTGCCCCCAAGACACCTACAGTCTACTGATACAACTTGTACAGTGACAATTGTGCCAGACGCGGCACCAGGCACCGAGGAAACTGACAGAAATCAGCCCCTGCCCCCAAGACACCTACAGTCTACTGATACAACTTGTACAGTGACAATTGTGCCAGACTGCACCAGGCACCGAGGAAACTGACAGAAATCAGCCCCTGCCCCCAAGACACCTACAGTCTACTGATACAACTTGTACAGTGACAATTGTGCCAGACGCGGCACCAGGCACCGAGGAAACTGACAGAAATCAGCCCCTGCCCCCAAGACACCTACAGTCTACTGATACAACTTGTACAGTGACAATTGTGCCAGACGCGGCACCAGGCACCGAGGAAACTGACAGAAATCAGCCCCTGCCCCCAAGACACTTACAATCTACTGATACAACTTGTACGGTGACAATTGTGCCAGACGGGGCACCAGGCACTGAGGAAACTGACAGAAATCAGCCCCTGCCCCCAAGACACCTACAGTCTACTGATACAACTTGTACAGTGACAATTGTGCCAGACGCGGCACCAGGCACCGAGGAAACTGACAGAAATCAGCCCCTGCCCCCAAGACACTTAAAATCTACTGATACAACTTGTACGGTGACAATTGTGCCAGACGCTGCACCAGGCACCGAGGAAACTGACAGAAATCAACCCCTGCCCCCAAGACACTTACAGTCTACTGATACAACTTGTACGGTGACAATTGTGCCAGACTGCACCAGGCACCGAGGAAATTGACAGAAATCAGCCCCTGCCCCCAAGACACCTACAATCTACTGATACAACTTATACGGTGACAATTGTGCCAGACGCTGCACCAGGCACCGAGGAAACTGACAGAAATCAGCCCCTGCCCCCAAGACACTTACAGTCTACTGATACAACTTGTACAGTGACAATTGTGCCAGACGCGGCACCAGGCACCGAGGAAACTGACAGAAATCAGCCCCTGCCCCCAAGACACTTACAATCTACTGATACAACTTGTACGGTGACGATTGTGCCAGACGGGGCACCAGGCACCGAGGAAACTGACAGAAATCAGCCCCTGCCCCCAAGACACTTACAGTCTACTGATACAACTTGTACAGTGACAATTGTGCCAGACAGGGCACCAGGCACCGAGGAAACTGACAGAAATCAGCCCCTGCCCCCAAGACACTTACAGTCTACTGATACAACTTGTACGGTGACAATTGTGCCAGACTGCACCAGGCACCGAGGAAACTGACAGAAATCAGCCCCTGCCCCCAAGACACCTACAGTCTACTGATACAACTTGTACGGTGACAATTGTGGCAGACGGGGCACCAGGCACCGAGGAAACTGACAGAAATCAGCCCCTGCCCCCAAGACACCTACAGTCTACTGATACAACTTGTACAGTGACAATTGTGGCAGACGGGGCACCAGGCACCGAGGAAACTGACAGAAATCAGCCCCTGCCCCCAAGACACTTACAGTCTACTGATACAACTTGTACGGTGACAATTGTGCCAGACTGCACCAGGCACCAAGGAAACTGACAGAAATCAGCCCCTGCCCCCAAGACACCTACAGTCTACTGATACAACTTGTACAGTGACAATTGTGCCAGACTGCACCAGGCACCGAGGAAACTGACAGAAATCAGCCCCTGCCCCCAAGACACCTACAGTCTACTGATACAACTTGTACAGTGACAATTGTGCCAGACGCGGCACCAGGCACCGAGGAAACTGACAGAAATCAGCCCCTGCCCCCAAGACACCTACAGTCTACTAATACAACTTGTACAGTGACAATTGTGGCAGACGGGGCACCAGGCACCGAGGAAACTGACAGAAATCAGCCCCTGCCCCCAAGACACCTACAGTCTACTGATACAACTTGTACAGTGACAATTGTGCCAGACTGCACCAGGCACCGAGGAAACTGACAGAAATCAGCCCCTGCCCCCAAGACACCTACAGTCTACTGATACAACTTGTACAGTGACAATTGTGCCAGACGCGGCACCAGGCACCGAGGAAACTGACAGAAATCAGCCCCTGCCCCCAAGACACTTACAGTCTACTGATACAACTTGTACAGTGACAATTGTGCCAGACTGCACCAGGCACCGAGGAAACTGACAGAAATCAGCCCCTGCCCCCAAGACACCTACAGTCTACTGATACAACTTGTACGGTGACAATTGTGCCAGACGGGGCACCAGGCACCGAGGAAACTGACAGAAATCAGCCCCTGCCCCCAAGACACCTACAATCTACTGATACAACTAGTACAGTGACAATTGTGCCAGACGGGGCACCAGGCACTGAGGAAACTGACAGAAATCAGCCCCTGCCCCTAAGACACCTACAATCTACTGATACAACTAGTACAGTGACAATTGTGCCAGACGGGGCACCAGGCACCGAGGAAACTGACAGAAATCAGCCCCTGCCCCCAAGACACCTACAATCTACTGATACAACTTGTACGGTGACAATTGTGCCAGATGCTGCACCAGGCACCGAGGAAACTGACAGAAATCAGCCCCTGCCCCCAAGATGGTCTACTGAAAGAACTATGAAAATAACACAAAGTAACGTCATCAAGTCAGTTAATAAATACTTACCAAGTACCTGTTATATGCCACCCAATAGGCTAGTGCTAAGAATTGGGTTCAGGAAGTGCCTACTATAAGAAATTGGCATCTAAGCGAAGTCTTGAATGGATCTAGGGATTCCAAGAGCTAGAAATGAAGAGGGACAGCTTTCCAGGCATGGAGGACAGTCGGTACAAAGACAGAAGAGATGGGCGGCCTATACAAGAAACATCAAAAGCAGGTCAGTTTGGCTGGAATGGTAGTATAAGCAATGTGAGGAAGATCAGATAAGTCAGGAGTATCATTTTATAAAACATTAAATCCGCATTTTTGTGTTTATTTTATTTCTGTTTATCTTGTATGTGCTTAAATGTCATCACCTCCCTTAGAATATAAGCTTCTTGATAATAGGGCCTAGTTTATTCTTTTATTCCCAGTGCCCCACACATAGTAGATGCTTAATGAATACTTGTTGGTTGATTTTTACTGATTTTTAAAAATTTTTTTGCTCCTTTTGATCTTTTGCTTCTGGGTCAAATCAGAATCCCTACCTATACAATGCCTATTGAAAAACTATTACTATTGAAAAAAACAAAACTCCCAAACAGGTGTCAATCACTTGCTGCTGCTTTATAGTAAATGTCAAGAGGGGGAAGCTGAGAAAAAGTTGAAGTGTATCAAAAATCAAAACCTGTACTAAAAATAAATTCAAGCTCGACTGGAAACAATTCAAGTTCAGAAAAGCTAGTCAAGTCATTTTTTGTTTTGTTTTTTGCTGGAGAAATGCCACTATAAACAGGCCGTGGACTATTTGCGAAATAGGGTCAAGTACAGCTGAAGGCTTTCAAAGAGCACATGCATGAAGCAGACATTTGGAATTTAAAGATTTCAGGACAGTGGGCCTTTGCAGATAGCCCTGATGAGACCAAGAACAATGTGGTGCTAGAAAAAGGAGGTCTCAGAAGTTAGCGGTAGCAGGGCATATTGGTAAAGGATGGCTTGTCAACCAGAGACGTGGCTCGTGCCCTCCCAGTAACCTACTGTGTACAGACACATAGCACCCTTCTGTTTGTGTGCAAGCACCTGCCCAGTTATTAAGTAATCTAGTTCTTTCTGGTGAGATTTAAGCTGGGCTTTGGACTCAGGGATTTAGTAAATATTGTCTACATTCAGGCCCAGCCCACATCTCTCTGTAACCTGAATCAGGTGCCAAGTAATAATGAGGCACAGTAGGAAGAAAACTCTGACCTGTCATTCCTGGCTAGAGATTTCTTGTATTACTCCTGGTGTTGTACAGCATGACAGGTTTCTATAGGATATTTGATGTGGGGAGAGGTATGTGTGGCCTCTCCCAGGGGAAGGGTCACCTTCTTGTTCATAATGGCTTGCTTGCTGTCTCCCCCCTTACACTGTGAGCTCTTTGAGAGAAGGGACTGGATTTTTTCCCTCTTTCTATGTATTCTCAGAATTTAGCACAGGGCCTAGTACATAGTGAACACTTAATGCTTATTGACTAACTGACCATCAAGAGAATGAAGTGCATTTATTACTCACCACTGTTTCTGAAAGATCCAAAGTTATAGAATCTTCTGGAACTAGAGAAGCTCATTACTGATGCCATCAGTATGGTCACTATCCAGGGGAGGTTGGACCAGAGCACACAGGACTCGAGGAGGGTTTCTGCATTGGCCCAGAAATTCAAAAGTACACATCAACATTGTCCAGACCATCATTCCATCAAGGAATGGTGTGACTGATGTGTAGCAGTAGCTTCTGAAAGCTAACCAGTCAGTCAACAAGCATTTATTAAGTATCTGCTGTGTATTGTGCTCTGCACCAGGGATACAAAGAATGAGATAATCCTTACTAGGTAGCATATTGGATAGATCTTAGAGTTGGGAAGACCTGAGTTGGATTCAGCCTCAAACTCTTATCAGCTGTATGACCCTGGGCAAGTCACTTGACATTTCTCCATCCCCACTTCACCTCCCCCTCCCTCTCAAAAGAGGATCTTGTCTAGGTTTTATTGTAAAAAAGTGAGGCCATCAGTTATTAACAACTGCATCTTCTATTCCTCATCTCAAAACCAATTTTTTCCAGCTGTGCTCTTGTCTCTGAGGATGAGGTGTTCCTTTGTGGCAAGGCTAGCCCCTCTACTTATGCCCATGATCTCATCTCCTTCAGGCGCTTGATCAATCCCTTCTCTTGCATCTTCAGTCTCTCCTTATATAACAGCTCCTTAGCATCTACCTATAACACACTCAAGTCTACATCCTTTGAAAAAATTTCTTTCATTCCACTCTGTCATCCCCTCGCTTCTCCCTTCCACAGCAAAACTCCTAGAAAAAAGTAGCCTATGGTGTTTGCTCCTACTCCTCATCACATGGCAATCTGGCTTCCTACCATACCACTGAAGAAAACTGCCCTCTCCAAGATTTATCTACCATCTTTCAATGTCTAAATCAATTGGCATTTTCTTAGTCCTCATCCTCCTTAACTTTTCTCTCCTTTCTCTTTCTCTCCATGTCTCTCTCTCTCTCTCTGTTTCTGTCTGTCACTCTGTCTCTCTCGCTCTGTATTCTCATTAGCTTCTATGGGCTCAGGTATCATCTGTGTTCCCTCGAGTGCCAAGTTTCTATAGCCAGCCCTAATCTCTCTCTTGAACACCAGCCCTGTGCCCCTGGCTGCCTTTACCTGGACATTACCTGGATGTCCACCAAGACTCAACAGGTGGACATCTTCCCCCTCAAGACCTGCCCCTCCTCCAAACTTCCCTGTTGAGATCACCAGTATGCTTTTCAGCTTGTCTCCCTACTTTCACCTAATGCCTAGATCCCCATCAGTTCCTCTTAAGAATCCTACCTTTCCTCAAGGCTAAAGTCAAAAGTCACTTCCTTTTCCAAAAGCTATTCATTTAGAATCTACAGAATATGAATAGATTTCATTGATGAATTTAGATGGGGGGGAAATACATCCTATTTCAATATGACTGTGTTCCTTTTTAATCCTGTGCATTGTATTTTATGCATTTAAAGACCACATTCCGAGAAGAGGCCCTTAGGTTTGACATTGTCCGAGGGGTCCCGGGCACAAAGCTAGTAAAGAATCTCTATCCTCACGTGGCCTTTCCTGATCCTTCCATAAGTTAATGCTATCTTCTTCCTCAGTCTAGTTTGTATTTATTAATCTGTGTATATGTTATTAATAAAATAACTAGCATTTACACATGTATTAACATGTATTACATATTATTTAAAGATGTATTACATATTATTTAAATTAATCCTCACAACAACAATCCTGTGAATTAGGTGCTGTTATTATCCCCATTTTCCAAAGGAGAAAACCAAGGCTGAGGTTCAGTAACTTGCCAGGGTCACCCAGCTAGGGAGTGTCTACCTTTCTTCCTCTACCCCAGGAGAATGTAAGATGCTTGAGCTCAGGTGTTCTTCCAAAGTTACCCCTGGTGGTAAGACTAGAATACTTAGAATACTAGAATTGAAATTTCTGCATTTTGCACAGTGCTGTATGAATAGAGAAGGCTCTTGATGGGTATTGTAGACCAAGTCTCTCTTCTCATACATGTTGGACCAGCTGCCCCTTGAGATCCCTTCTTACCAAGAGATTCTGCAGTTTTGGTGTCCCCTCTACAAAGTGCTTCCTCGGGTCACAAACCCCATGGTCTTCTGGAGGGTATCCATATGTAGGTGGAGTGGAAAGGCCTGGCCACTGGGCCTGGTGGAAGGAGCACTGGATTCATTCAGGACACTGCAATTTTATTATTGTCCTAGTGGATGTTCCTGTAGCACAGTGATGTTTACAGTGATTTTCTCATGAGGACATCTTTTGTATCTACTTATCTAAGCACGTGGTGTTTACCCCCAAAAGAATGTCTATTCTTTGTGGGCATATCCAGAACCTGGCTCAATGTTTGGGCACGTAACAGCTGCTTAATAAAGACTGCATAGCTCACAACCTTGTGAGATAGGAAGTGCAAATATTGTTAATTGTTTCTGTTTTACTGATGAGGATTTGGAAGTTTAGATAGGCAAAGGGACTTTGTAAGGCTGAACAACTTGAAAGTAGCCAAGATGGAATTTGGGTGTAGGATTTGATAGTGGAGTTCTCATAAACACAACTCTTAGGTCACAATGTATAGGAAGTAGGGTCAGGAAAACCTGAGTTTGAATTTGACCAGACCCCTACTAGCTGTATGACTGTAGGCATGTCACTTAACTTCTGTGTGCCTCAGTTTCCTCATCTGTGAAATGGGAAAAATAACAGCACCTACCTTCCAGACCTATTGTGAGAATCAAATGGGATCATATATGTAAAGTGCCTTGCAAACCTTAAGGTGCTATACAAATGCTTTCATCATTCTTATTAAAGTTAGTAATAAGAATTTTTTTCTGTCCATCTCAGAAAGCACTAGGATAAGGAAGAGGAGAGGGAGAGAGAGTGAGAGAGAGGCAGACAAAGACAGAGAGGAGAGAGAAGGAAAGAGAGAGACAGACTGAAATTGAGACAGAGAGATACAGAAAGAGACAGACAGACACAGACAGATGGACAGAGAGACAGAAAATAGAGACTGAAACAGGTCGGAGTGGGGGTGGGGAAAGGGAGGAAAAGGAGAAGTGTGGGTAGAAAGAAAACAACAT
Organism: Notamacropus eugenii; assembly: GCF_028372415.1. Lineage (NCBI taxonomy): Eukaryota > Metazoa > Chordata > Mammalia > Diprotodontia > Macropodidae > Notamacropus > Notamacropus eugenii. The sequence goes on from NC_092876.1 coordinate 55,431,837, forward strand.
TAGTCAGGGGTGAGGGCTCTAGGGTGTGGTTCCTGAGGTAATCTCAAACTTTGCCCAAGACATGGTGTTGAGACTGCAAACAGACCTTTGTCCACTCCCCCTAACGGGGGACTTTGGTGTTTGGTGTAAAAATAAAAAGGGATACTCCAGACATAAGCGACCCAGGGTCCCAGAGGCTGCTGCCACCCCCACCCCTCTGACCCTCCCACAGCCACTGTCCAGAGCTCCTCTGGATTCTTGGACCCCCCTGAGACCAGACAAATTGTGTGGCTCTGTGTTGTCTCAGGCCTTTTCTTAGCCTTGAAAAGTTCCCCTCGTAGAATAGCCTTGGTACCGAGGACTGCACTGTTGAGCAGTCAAGGCTTCCCAGTGGACTTCCCTGCTGTGATGCTGTAGACAGGATTTCAAGGTCAGGACCATAGGAAGTGCTTATTCAGCGATTCTCCACTGAATCATTGTTCTACCAGCCAGATGTCTCTACCCCATTACTGGTGGCTGGAAAGATCACTTGGCACACCAGCGTTCTATTCCCAGGATACCCCTAAGTAACTCTGCAACTTGGGACACAATATTTCACCTCTCTGTACCTGTTTCCTGATTTATAAAATAAGGAGAATGGACTAGGTGCCTGCCAATTCTGAAATCTTGTGTTCTAAGGCCTCTTCCAGCTCTGACATTCTGTGTTCTAAGGTTCCTCCCAACTCTGACAGTCTGTGTTCTGAGGCCCCTTCCAGTTCTGATATCCCATTTTCTAAGGGCCCTCCCCACTCTGACAACCTAACATTTTATATAGAACCCAGGGCATACTGACTTTCTGGTACAATAGTAGTGCGGTGTTTCTGCCACAACAGAGCTCAGCATTTTGTTGATGAGCACACTGCCTCATTCCTCAAGCTTCTTACCTCCCCCAGCCTCATTCCTCCTGGGACAAAACAAAAAAGAGAGTTGAAAAGCCTTCCCAAAGATGTCAGAGAAGGCTGAAACCCCAGCTGAAAGCCAGGAAGTGTTTGTCTGTAATGGACCTGATCCCAGGAGCCTGAAGTCCGCAGCTCTTCCTTCCTCATCTCTGCCCACAAAAGGACTTGATGGGGTTTATAATGCAAACTTAGTGATGAAAGAAATCCCCTAACTGACTCTCACCAGTTCCTGCTGCTCTGGCCTGATGCAGCTGGGACTTTAAGTCTAATCCCTGGGCTAAGCTGGGTCACTGGGGGCAGGGAGGATGGGAGAGAGACTAAGGGAGGAAGGGAGGCTGCTTTCCACCTGCCAAAGACGCTATAAGCACAGAGGTGGGGATAGCAACCTTCACAGAAGATCCAGGCTTTCCTCTGGGGAGCAGAGTAGGGACTGGAGAACAGCCTGTACCCAGATCTTGCAGCATAGACATGTACTTAAAATCCTACCTGGAGGACAGTGCAGGTAAGTGGAAGGAGAAGAGTTTCTTGGGACTAAAAATACTCCGAAGGAGGGGAGACCCCAAATGATGGAAGGAGGTGTTGTGAGGGATTGAAAAGAGACCCAGGCTTGGAATGAGAGGGACGTAGCTTCACATTCTGTCTCTGATGCTTTTTAGATCTATGACTATTTGACAAATCCCTTGAGTTCTCCAAGCCTCTATTTCTTTCTCTATAAAATGGGCATAATTCAAGTAAGAGAATACATAAAGTGTTTTGCAAACTTGAAAGTATATAAAAGTGTCAATGATTCCTTGTGGGAAAAATATTCATGTTGTACTCTACATTTTAGGCATAAGTCCACCAGAAATAGTTTTATTTAATTTAACATTAATTTGTATCCAAACCATTTCTGGCTTAGAGAGAGAAACAGATGTCCAACATAGCATAGTTCTCCCATGCTCTCTGGTGTGACTTTCTAAGACCATTTGAGGTAATATTTATAGGAATTTTGAAAGAGGAAGTTCACACTATCTAAGATTACGCATTTGAGGTTAATATTCCAAGATAGTTAAGTACCTTAACCAAGTCACCAACTCATTCCCCTTGGGGTCCAATCCCACACTGTCAAGGAAATCTATGGGTCCTCCTCAGATAAATCAAGGATTGCTATTCGGTCGTATCTGACTCTTCTTGACCCCATTTGGGGTTTTCTTGGCAGTGATGTTGGAGTGGTTTGCCATTTCCTTTTTCAGCTCATTTTACAAATGGGGAAACTGAGGCAAACAGGGTGAAATGATTTGCCTAGGGTCACACAGCTAGGAAGTATCTGAGGCTGCAGTTGAACTCCTACTTTCCTGACTCTGTCAAGTGCTCTACCTAACTGGAAAAGAGGGTTGTGTTCTGTCCAGTGCTTTAAAAATATGAGTTGCTTTTATGACTTTGGGGCCATTTTTGAGCTCCACCCCACCCCCAAATCCATTTCACTTTCTTTAGAGTCAAACCTAGGAACTGACTTGTCCTCCATGAGAATTGTCTTAATTTTTACCTTTCCCCAGCCTGTGCCTGACAAATCCTCACTTTAGACCTCCTCTCTTCATCAATCTTTACTCAGTCTGATTTGTAGACATTTCAAAAACATCACCTGAATCCAAACGTCACAGAACAATAGAAGGATTTGTTCTATGAAGTTTGGATTCAGTCAAATGGCCACATTTGAGGACCTAGAAGGCCACGTGTGGCCTCAAGGCCCAAGGTTTCCCCCACTTCCCCCCTACCCCTCATAAGAGAAGAGAATATTAAGAAGGAAAGAGAGATCAACAGTAACAAAGGCTGCAGAGAGGTCAAGGAGAATGAGGATTGAGGAAAGGCCATTGACTTTGGCAACTAAGAGATCATTAGTAACTTTGGAGAGAGCAGTGTGGGTGGAATGATAAGGTTGAAGCCAGACTGTTGAATGATCGTTTGAAAACTGAGAAAGCAGTGTATTAACACACAACTGGCAATTTATATAGCATGTGATGTTCAATAAAATGCTTTAAGTACTTTATCTTTATTTGAGACTCATGACAACCTTGAGAGAGGCTCCATGGGATGTTGGAAATAATGTTGTTTGGAGCCAGAGTACCTGGCTATGCTGATATTACCTGTGTGATCTTGGATGAAGCTCTCTACGTCTCTGGAACTTAATTTCCTCATTGTAAAATGAGGCAGATGACTTCTAAGGTCCCTCCCGTCTCTAATTAAGTCTGTACTTGGAGCCTGGCAAGGAAGGTGCTCCATTTTACAGATGAGGAAAGTGAGTCTCAGAGTAGCTAAATGACTTGTCCATGATTGTAGCTTTAGCACTGGGAGTGATCTTGGAGGTCGTTTAATTTAACCTCCTTATTTTGTAAATAATAAAAAAAAGGACCGGACAGGTTAAATGGTCAAGTAAGTGGCAGAACCCAGTTGTCTTTCCAACATACCTCTGTTTCCCATTCTTTTCCTACTTGGCCAAAGGTTCCCCACCTCTGCTAGGTCTTCAAGACACTCCTCTCTCCTGGTTTTTTCCTGCTTATCTGAGAGCCCATTCTCTATCTCTTTTACTGGATTCTCATTCACATCATGCCCTCTAACTATATGTCTCTTAGAGTTCTGTCCTTGACTCTCATCTCTTCTCCCTCTATACTACTTCACTTGATGATCAGATCAGCTCCCATGAACTTAATTACCATCTTTATGCTTGTGATTTCCAGAACTACCTGTCCTGCCCCAAACTTTCTGCTAAACTCCAGTCTCACATCCTCAACTGCCTTTCAGACATCTCCAATCAGATGTCCAATAGACATCTTGAACTCAATATGTCCAAAATGGAATGGAATATCTTTCCCCCAAACCCTCCCCATTTCCTAGCTTCCCTATTACTGTTGAGGGCAATATCATCCTCCCAATTCCCCAGGCTCACAACCTAGGAGTCATCCTGGACTATTCACTCTTTCTCCTCCTTTCCCCCCTTCCAATCTAAGACTAAAGCCTGTCAATTTCACCTTTCCCACACCTCTCCATTATGCCTCCTTCTCTTCTCTGACACTGCCACTGCTCTGGTGCAGACTCATCACCTTATGCTTAGATTATCACAATAGCCCACTGGTAGATCTGCTTGCCTCAAGTCTCTCTCCACTCCAATTCATCCTTCATTCAGACACCAAAGTGATTTTCCTAGAGCTTAGGTCTGACCATGTCACCTCACTACCCAGTCAACTCCAATGGCTCCCTAGTTACTCAAGAATAAAATACAAAATCTTGTGATATTTGAAGTCCTCCAGGTTCTGTCCCACCTTCTCCATCTTTTCACACCTTCTTCCCTTCACATACTCTTCCATGCTGTGACACTGGCCTCTTTCAGATATTTTGAAAGACCAGTGCTTTTATTCACCCTTAACTTCTCCCTGAAACAAAAGCCCATCTTTCAATCATCTTCCAGCAGTACTACATGGACTGTCAGTCTCCATGGAATGAAAAGTTGTAGGTTATCCAAAAGACAATGGAAAGGTATAGGGTGGGTGTGAATGGGCTGTAATTTATTAATAACAAAGAATTACCCTGGAGAAATGGTGTAAAGAATATAACCAGGGAAATAACTAAACAGAAAAGTTGGTGAACCAGTAATGTACTGAGAGGTAACCAATGGATAGATTGCCTAACTGCTATGTCACTTGAGTCATCTGGGTCTCCATTTCCTCATCTGTGGATGACATCCAGGAGCAGGACACTCCATCTCTCCTCTCCAGGCATTTTCTCTGGCTGTCCCTGATGCCTGGAACTCTCTCTCTCTTCATCTCTCTACACACTGACCTCCCTGACTTCCTTCAAGTCTCAGCTAAAATCCCGCCTTCTCCAGGAATCTTTTCCTTACCTTCTTCTTTCTAGTGCCTTCTCTCTGTTGCTTGCTTCCTATTTGTCCTCCGTATATCTTGTTTGTGCCTACTTGTTGGCTTGTTAATCTTCCCCATTAGACTATGAGTTCCCTGGGGGCAGGGACTGTCCTTTACCTTTCTTTGTATCCTCAGGGCTTGGCACAGTGCTAGGCACACACTAGGTGCTTAGTAACTGCCTGGTATTCATATTCCTTTATAGAATCATCTCATAATATTTATGTCAGTTCATGGGCTTGGAAAGCTTGATGCCTAATTGAACTGAAGCAATCAGCAAATTATTTTCAGTAAGACTTAGTAAGGATTCATCTCCTATTCCTTATGTGTATCTTCCTGAGAAGAAGCTGAGCAAAGACAATGTCCAAACTCAAAGGAGTTGGATTGGATTATCAAAGAAACCTAGCCAGCTCCATCTGAGAAAGCAGAGCAAATATCCCAGTTTTCAAAAAAGGAGAGAAAACAGGAGCTTGATTTCTTTGGGAAAAGCCTAGAAGGAACCATTAAAGAGATGGTTGGTAAAAATCTGGAAAGGGGAGCAGTGATTACAAAGAGTCAGCTAGGCTTCATTAAAAACAGAGGATGCCAAACTAACTTCATTTCCATTTTTAATAGGATTACTAAATTAGTAGATGAGGGAATGCTGTGGATATAGATTTTTAACAAGATTTTAATAAAGTTTCATATACTATTCTCATGTAGAAATTGGAGAGATTTGAATTGGGCAATAATTCAGTCAGATGGGATTCACTTAAAACTGGATCGATGGTTGAACTCAAAGAGTAATTGTTAATGGTTCAATTTCAACATGGCAAGAGGCGTCCAGTGGAATATCCCAGGTATCTACGGTTGGCCTTGTGCATTTTATAGAAGTAATTGATGCAAAAATGTTAAAGGTACATTGAATTTGTAGATGTCACAAGGCAGGGAAAGATAGCCAACACAGTGAATTATAAAATAAAAATCCAAAAAGAATCTTGGCAGGTTAAGAGCAATGGGTTGGATTTAATAAGATGGAATTCAATGGGGATAAAGGTAAAGTCTAGTGTTTGGGTACAAAAAAATCAACCTCACCAGTAGAAGTTGGAGATGGCATGATTAGAAAGCAGTTGTTCCAAAAAAAGATCTGAGGGTCTAAGTGGACAAGATCAGTGGGAGTCAACAGTGGGACTTGGCCAAAAGAACCAATGTGATCTTGGGCTGCATTAAGAGGGGTATAGCCACCAGGTTATAGGGAGGTGATGGTCCCACTGCAGTCTGCCTTTGTCTGACCCCATCTAGAGTACTGTCTTTAGTTCTGGGCACCAAGAAGGTCATTGGTCAGCTGGAGAGAATGTCCAGAGGAGGGCACCCAGAATGGTGAAAGTCCTTGAATCTATTGACATATAAGGATCATTTGAAGGAATCAGGCATATTTTAACTTAGAGAAAAAAAATCACATGGTGGGGGCGGGCCCCAGAGGTTGGAGCCAGAAGCAAGGGGAAGAAATTGCCAAAATTTAAGCTTGATGGGGGATGGAGCTAGAGCTTCCTAACAAATAGACCTATTCCAGAATGGAGGTGGGGGACTCTCCTTTTACTGGCAGAGGCTGAACAACTATTTCTTTGAGCATGTGATAGTAAGGATTCCTTTGAGTCATATGGGTTGAACTAGATGGTTGATGAGGTCCCTTCCAACTCTCACCTTCTGTGACCCCATAATTCCCAGTTGTTTGGAATAAGGAGGTTGGGCCATGGGTTTTCTGGACAGAGTTTTCTTTGTCCTGCCCACAGTTCCATCTCTCCTTTCTGTCCTTAGGAAAGAGCCAGCAGCCTGAGGATCCCCTTGGAAAGCTGCCCAGGAGATATAAATTGGAAGGAGGGATTTGAAAGGGCCAGGGTAGAAGGCTCTGGGTAAATAATCTCTCCTTACATTTGTAGAGGAGTTTATACTTATGATGAATCCAGATAAGGGTTAGAACATGGGTCACTCTGCTTGTTCTCACTCTGAGCTTGTCAGGTAGTGGATGCCAGGGCTGAAAGGAATCCCAGCTCATTACACTTATCTGTGTAACCTTGGGCAGCAGTCACTTCTCTGGGCTTCTGTGTCCTCCAATGTCAAATACTGTAAGTCTTAGACTTCTGTAATGAAGGAAGGAAACTGGCATCTATTCAGTACATATTCTGTTCCAGGCACTATGCTAAGCACTTGACAAGTATTATCTCATTTGATCCTCACAGCAGTCCTGGGGAGGGGGGAGGTGCTCTTATGACCCCCATTTCACAGAGGAGGAAAACTGAGGCAGGGCAAGTGATTTTCTTATGGGTCACGCAGTTGGGAAGTGTCTGAGGCTGGATTCAAACCCAGTTTTTCCTGACTCTAGGCCTAGCATTCTATCCACTGGGCCCTGTGCTTGCTGACTTTTTGTCCCTTTTATTTAAAAATTTTTTTTGGCATCTTAGGCTTTTACATCACTTCCATTTCACAATATATTCCTCTCCTTCTCTCTTGCACAAAGAATTAGACTTTATAACAAAGATTTTTTAAAAAAGAGAAAATAGTTAAAACAGATCAGTTAAACCAAACCACCCAAGTCTGACACTGTATGCAGCGTTTCACACCCATAATCCCCCACCTCTGCCAGAAAGGAAGGGTATCTTCTCTGGACATAGGAGTGATAGAGGTCAGGACTAGGCTTGGAATTTCTTTGGGATAAGGAACTCCTCAAGGAGGAGGAAACCCCTTCTTCCATTGCCGGCTGACACCTTTTCTGTAGCTTATAGTTTTAGAGAGTTGCTGGTAGGGGAAAAAAGAAACAGAAAAACAAATTCTACCCCAAATATTGAAAACCCCCAAGATGCTCTTTCTTCTATAAGTAGCTACCAATTAAGTTTTCTCATTTATAAAAAGAGGGGACTGAACTCAATTGTCCCAGTTCTAATTTGTGTCTGGAATCCCCAGAATGACCCAGCCCATTCTAAATCCTGAGATGCTTGTGATTATGTAATTAAATGTAACTCATTTAGCAGATTCTAACCACCAGTGTTTGGTTTCTTCTCTCTCTAGATGGTGATGGAGAGCTGGCCTGGAGCTGGAATGCCAAAGGCAGGGCACACCCAACTTTCCTCATTGACTGTGCCAGTGGGAAGCCTCTGCCTCTGCTTCTGCCATCCCTACCCTCTCCCCAAAGGCCCCACTCGGGACCCATTCCCCTACACATGGAAACCTACATGCTGTTCTGCTGGGACCTGCCTAGGCCTCCTCTGGAGGTTGCCCCTCATGGAGAAGTTATAGCAGAGCTGAACAGACCACTGAGCAAGGGCACCCAGGACCTGTCTCCCAGCCGGGTCAGGCAGCCTAAGTCCCAGCAGGGGCCCAAGTCCAAGGCAATACCTTCCAAATCCTCCTTGCCCACAAGGGCTTGGGATACAGTCAAGGACTCACTGAAAGCATTCTGTTTCTGCATTTGTGGGCCAGAAGATTAAAGCTGGGGAGTGTGGCAATTTAGTTCAATTCAGCACACATTTATTGAGTGCCTACTGTATGCGTGACTCTGGGCTCAACCCCAGGGAGACAAATATAGAAAGGGAAAACCTCAAGGAGCTTACAGCCTAAAAGCAAGTGCAGCGTCTGTTAACAAGCATTATTTTTTAAAATAAATTTTTATTGTTATCTTTTCTTTTTACATTGTTTGAATTTCTCTCAGTGTTCCTCCCCCCTCCCCCCATATAACAAAGAGTCTTTTTTAAGGAAAAAGAGAAAAGAAATGAAAAGAGAATGGGAAAAAACACTAAATCAGTTAATGCGTTTAAAGTCAGAAAACTGTATGCGGTGCTCCACCCTGACACGGCCCCCTCCTCTGCACAGGGATGAGGTTGGGAGTGTCTTGTCCTAGCTCTTCTTGGGCACCATGAATGTTCTTTGTAATTTCCAAATATTCACTTTAGTTTGTTTTGTGGTTTGAAAGTCTTTCCCTTTGCATCCGTTATAGTCCATGTGTATATTGTTTCCTTGACTCTTTACTTCGATCTACATCAATTCATGTAAGTCCATGTTTCTCTATTCATCACACATATTTCATTTCTTTTTTAAATATATTTTTATTTCATTAAGTATTTCCCAATAATATTAAAATTTTTGAACATTTTTTTTTTAATTTTGAATTTCAAATTCTCTTCCTCCCCCCTCCACTTGAGAAAGTAATGGTGTTGGCTAGGCATGACACGCATGATTCCTTTTTTAAACTTAATTTGCATTTATTTTTTGTCACATTTTGGGCTCTGAGTTTTCTCCCTCCCTCCCAACACCACATTGTTGTTTGGTTCACTGGGCATGTCTGTCTCTTTGTGACCCCATTTGGGGTTTTCTGAGTAGAGATACTGGACTGGTTTGCCATTTCCTTCTCCAGTTCATTTTACAGATGAGGAAACTGAGGCAAACAGGATGAAGTGACTTGTCCAGAGTCACGCAGCTAGTAAGTGTCTGAGGCTGAATTTGAACTCGGGTTTTCCTGACTGCAGGCAGGGTGCTTTATCTACTGTGCCACCTAGAAAGCCAACATTTAATATAGATATATATGTGGAACCATGTAATACATGCTTCCACATATCAGTTCTTTCTTTGGAGATGGATAGCATTTTCTTTCATAAATCCTGTGTAGTTGGTTTGAGTGATCGTATTGCTCAGAATGACACATCATTTCTTGCAGCACAGTCTCGTTCCATTCATTACATTCATGTCCCACAATTCGTTTAGCCATTCCTCAATCCATAGGCAGCTACTTGGTTTCCAGTTCTTTGCTATCACACAAACTGCTGCTTCCAATATTTTGGTATATATGGGGATTATTGTCTGATGAATGACCTCCTCAGTAAGCATTTGCTAATTGATCACTATATACCAGGCACTGGATATGCAAAGACACAAATGAAGCAATCCCTGCCCCCAAGACCAGGTTGACATTCTAAGAGGAACTACAAAGCAGCAGTCAGCAAGAATTATTGTACTCATTATGTGTCAGGCACTGTGCTAAGTGCTCAGAATACAAAGAGAGAAATGGAAAAAGGTCACTGTTCTTAGGGTACCTCTGCTCAAATGGGAGAGATGATAGGGATCCAAATGGGTTGGTGTCCTTTGTTCTCCATGAGGACCAAAATGACATCACTTTGTTAGAGTCAAGGTATAGTGTGTCTGACTGTGGCTGATCAGACCAATACCAGTTTGGAATGCTCTACCACAGGTAGGGCACAAATAGTTCATGTAAACATTTGGGGTGGATTCTCTAAATTTGAGCATCTTGAGTTTCTTTTGAGCTACTGTAATCCTGCTTTGCTCATAAAGCACAGCACCTTCTCTGATGAGGACATGCCATGCTGGGCAGTCCTGTGCCAGTGTCTCCCATATCACATAATTCAAAAGTTCTTTAGAGGGACCATAAAAGTGTCCTTGTATCACTTCTCCTGACCTCCTTGTGAGTACTTGCCTTGTGTGAGTTCTCTGTAAAACAGACTTCTAGTAGGTACTTACAAGAGGCACAGAGTGGAGAGAGAAGGTAAACTCTGAGAGACGGACTGGGGTTTGGTGTGGGGTGGAGGGTGGCTGTGGGGACCTCAGAAGACCTCCTACAGGTGGTAATGCTTGAACTGAAGTAAGTTTTGCAATCAAAACTAATCTGGTCAACAAACTTGTATGGCTCCAAAATGGAGTGAATAATGGGCTCGTGACAATGCAATTACCACTTGTAGGAAAGTGCCCTGCCACCATCCTCAATGTATATGCTTCCACCATGATGAACCCTAATGAGGTCAAAGAAAAATTTTATGAAGATCTGGAGACCTTTATCATCAATGTGTCAAAAAATATAATTCTGGGTGACTTTAACACCAGAGTAGACTCAGACTACCAGACATGGCAGGAAATTCTTGGGGGGAATGGACTCAGAAACAGAAACAGTAATGGTCACTTACTGCTGAAGACCTGTGTGTCTCATGACCTTCTCATCACTAATACTGTTTTTCATTTGCCTAAATGCAATAGAACTTTGTGGATACATTCTCACAGCAAACACTGGCATTTAATAAACTGTCATTATGAGGAGAAGAGACAGAGAGGATGTGAGAGTGATGAAGGCATGTGTGGTGCAGAGTGCTGGACTGATATAGACTTAGCTTCTTCAAGCTAACTATTCCATTCAACAAAAGCTTTGGTCGCAAGGCAAGGCAACTACCAGAAGACTTAGTGTCATCAAATGAAAGAGCTTCTCCAAGGGTGGACAGTTCATTGCTTACTTGGAGGGAAAGCCAAGTCAACACATGGTTGGCAACAGAGGAGCAGAAAAGGATAGGACGTTTTCCAGAGATTTGTTGTACAGCACTGCATTTACTCACCTGGGTCAGAATACTTACAAACTTCAAAACAGGTTTGACAAAAATGATAGGGAAATTCAGAAGCTACTAAAAGAAAAATGAGAATTCCACAGCAAAATAGTTCATCCCCCTCTAACAAGGCAGCATTTAACTCCATCAAAAGCTAAGTGCAAAAGAAGCTTAGAGAGATGTAAGATTCTCGACTCAATAAGAAGGCAGATAAAATCAGTTTTACACTGATAGTAACAACCCAAAGCACTGTTATTATGCCCTGGAGGCTATTTATGGGCCAAAGAACTATTGTTCATCTCAACTACTCAGTGCTGAAGGAGTCACGTTGATTAGTGAAAGGACATGATCCTAGAGAGATGGGCTGAATACTTCCATAATGTTCTCAACAAACCATCATCAATCAGTGCTGAAGGTATTGACCCTGTACCTCAGGTTGAAGTCAATCCCACTCTAGCTGAACTTCCAACTGAAGAAGAGGTTTTGAATGCCATTAGGCTCCTCTCTTGGACCAAAACAGTCAGTGCTGATTCTATTCCAGCTGAGATTTTCAAGGCAAAGGGTCCACTGCTTATACAAAAGCTGACTGAAATCTTTCAGGTTATATGGCAAAAGGAGGTTGTCCCCCAGGAGATCAAGGATGCCTCCATTGTCCATCTCTATAAACGTAAAGGAAATAGGTTGTCCCACAGAGGGGTCTTTCTATTAGTCATTGCTGTCAAGATTCTTGCCAGAGTCCTCCTTAATAGACTGCTCTTTCACCTGGAAGATGGTCATCTACCTGAGAGCCAGTGTGACTTCAGCAAAGGATGAGGAACAGTTGATATGGTGTTTGCTGCCTGCAACTCCAGGAGATATGCCAGGAGTGGAACAGAGGTCTGTATACAATGTTCATAGATCTGACCAAGGCCTTTGATATTGTCAGTCATGAGGTCTTGTGGAAGATCATGGCAAAATTTGGTTGCCCAGAGAAGTTCATCAATACTGTATGTCAAATTCAATTGCACATTATTAATTGGATAATAGATGATGCTCTCAAGCTTCCTCGATCACCAATGGAGTGAAGCAGGGCTGTGCGTTTGCTCCCATGCTTTTAAGCGTGATGTTTTCAGACTCCTTCAATGAGAACCCCGAAAATAGTGTCAATGTCAGCTACTGCACTGATGGTAAATAATTTAATTTGAAAAGACTAAGACTAAAGTGGAGGAAGAATTGGTGCATGATTTCTTGTTTATAGATGATTGTGCACTCAAAACAACTTCTGAAGCTGAGCTACAATAAAGTATGAATTGATTCTCTGCTGCCTGTGCTATTTTTGACCTAACAATTAACACCAAGAAAACACCTGCTGCTCCACCAGCCAGCACCACACCAGTCATACATAGAACCATTGATTATAGTAAATAGAGAAATTTTAAATGCTGTGGATAAGTTCACTTACCTTGGCAGTATACTTTTCAGGGATGTACACATAGGTGATGAGGTTGATGCATGCATTGTCAGAGTTAGCTCAAAGTTTGGGAGACTCCAAAGAAAAGTGAGGGAGAGAAAAGGTATTAGACTGCTTACCAAACAGAAGATCTATAGAGCCATCATGCTTATCTCATTGCCTGCGAAACCTGGGCAATCTACCAGTACCATGCCAGGAAACTGAATCACTTCCATTTGATCTGTCTTAGGAAGATTTTGAATATCATCTGACAAGGTAAGGTACTGAAGTCCTGTCTTGAGCTAAACTGCCAAGCATTTGAACTACTGCATACAGCCCAACTTCAATGGGTTGGCCACATTGTTTGAATACTGAACATACCAAATGTTTGCCTAAAAAACTATTTTATGGAGAACTCACACAAGGCAAGTGCTCACACAGAAGTCAGAAGAAGCAATACCAGGATATTCTCAAGGTCTCTCTGAAGAGCTTTGGAACTGATTGTGAGACATGGGAGATGCTGGCACAAATTGTTTGCATGGTGTGCCTGCATCAAAGAAGGTGCTGTGCTCCCTGAGCAAAGCAGAATTGCAGTAGCTCAAAGGAAAAGTGAGACGTGCACATTTAGAGACATCTCTCTTCCAAATGTTCATGTGGACTATTTGTACCCATCCTGTGGTACATCCTTCCAAGCTCATCTTGGTCTGATCAGCTGCAGTCGGCCACACTGTACCTTGGCTCCAATATAGTAAGGTCATTTTGGTCTTCTTAGAGAATGAAAGACAACATAGGAAGCAAGAAAAGAACCAGTGGATAGGGAGATGTTGGAGACTAGAGAGAGAATGAGAACACAATGGCAGCTATCTGCTGAAGGAAATGGAGTGGGGGTACATGTAGAAGCATTGACCTTGGCAAAGAGAAGTCCACTCCATCTGAGACTGGGGTAAAGGAGACAGTGAACGATCATGTCAGGGATCTGAAATGGTAATGGGAGAAGAGAAAGCTTGGGAGGTGAATGGCCTTGAAAAATCATTTCAGTATAAGACGAAGTCCTCAACTGGGGAAAGACTGGTATGAGTGGATTGAGGAGAGAAGAGAAAATGTAAAATTATACCTCATTGTTCTGGGCTCTGCCTTTGTGTCAGCTCAGTGGTATTGTAAATAGAGTGCTAGACTTGGAGTCAGGAAGACCTGAGTTCAAATGTGACCTCAGACCCTTACTAGCTGTGTGACCCTGGGCAAGTCACTTAACTTTTGTCTACTTTGTTTCTTCACCTCTCACAAAGGGACAATGCTAATACCTGCCTCCTAGGTTGTAGTGAAGTTCAAATGAAATAATATATGTAAAGATCTTGGCAAACTTTTAAGCACTATGTGAATATTATACATACTATTATAGCCTAGATATAGAGATAGTTAACTCTTTAATTACCATCAATCAATCAGCCAATAAGCATTTGTTAAGTGCTTACTATGTGCGATGGACTATACAAGGTTTAGGAAATAAATATCATACCAGTGACTTACATTAAGCTTGTGATCCATTGAATCCCCAATGTCTTTTTCACAGGAATGCCTCCCCTGTCTGGTACTCAGGAAGTTGAGCTTTTTGACCCAAGTGTGGTCATTTACAAAACACATTTACCTTACGCTTGCCATGTAAATTTGTATTTACCTCTATTAAATTTTCTTTTCTTAGATTCCACTAACCAGGCAAGGACATGCCAAGTTGTTTTAAAGCCAATGGTTGTACCATTCCTCAGCTTCTATTTGATCCACTTTCAAGAAACACTTATTAAATACTTGCCTAGTCTGTGTATATTTGCCTTTTTTTCTGCGCTCTTCCTTAATCTCTTCTCATGTTGGGGTCCCCTAGACCATTTACAGGAACCCCTGACCCCGACCCAAGGCTCTTGTCCGGCAAGAGGCCTTGATCTCGTGAGTAATGAAATGGGGCGGGAGACAAAGGTGGTGAAGACTCCGTTGAATTCATCTAAATCACATGCATATATAGTCTTAACTACGTAAAACATTCCTAAGCCTTACATAGGACCAATCACCTATCACCTTTCACATTGAACCTATCACCTATCACCTTTCCTTATATGGGTGTCTTCTCCACTGGACATCCAGAGCCAGGACAAAGAACTGCCACGTTGCAAACAAAGACGAGACCCTTCCTCCTGAAATCCATCTAGTTCCACCCCTACTGACAAGCCCCTAGGTTATCTAGGCAGGCTCTCAGTGTGGCGTCCTGAAATGGATAGGGGTCAGCTCTAACTCGTCCCGTTACATTCTCAAGCTAAGCCAATTGGGCCTCTAGGTGGTACAGTGGATAGAGCACCAGTGCAGGAGTCAGGAGGACCTGAGTTTAAATCTCACCTCAGACACTTGACACTCACTAGCTGTGTGACCTTGGGTGAGTCACTTAACCCCAACTGCCTCATCCTGGGTCATCTCTAGTCATCCTGATGAATATCTGGTCACTGGATTCAGATGGCTCTGGAGGAGAAGTGAGGCTTCAGCCCTCCCTCACTCAAAACAAAGTCAAGTGCAAGTCATGTCATCATTTCTCTGATGACATGGTCTCCTTTGGCAATGAAAGATGAACATACACACAGCTAAGTCAATAATGCCTACTCCCTTTGTGGTTGTTCAGTCATTTCAGTCTTGTCTGACTCTTCATGACCCTATTTGGGGTTTTCTTGGCAGAGATACTGGGTTGACTTGCCATTTTCTTCTCCACCTCATTTTACAGATGAGGAAACTGAGGCAAACAAGGTTAAGTGACTTGCCCAGGGTGACACAAGTACCTAGTGTCTGAGGTTGGATTTGAACTCAGAAACACTCCTTCATGACTTCCAGGCCTGATACTCTATGTACTATGGCGCCACCTAGCTGCCCCATCGCATCTTCTACCTAATACCTTCAACTGGATGTTTTGTAAGCATCTTAAAGTCAACAGTTCAAACTAAACTTATTATTCCTTCACCCTCCCTTCTTTCTTTTTACTGTCAAATCCTCTCAGTCGTACAGGCTCACAACTTGAATGTCTTCCTCAACTCCCCACTCCCTCCAACCCTCCTTATTCAATCTGTCGATAAGTTCTGTGGATTTTAACTTCATAACAACTCTTGTATACACTCCCTTCTCTCCTCTAAGAGGCCACTATCTTGGTACAGGTCTTCATCACCTCACACCTGGACTATTGTAATAGCCTGCTATTGGGTCTGCTTGCCTCAAGCCTCCCCAGCCCAATCCTTCTTCCATTCAGCCATGAAAGTGATTATCCTCGAGGCACAAAGAGATTAGCTTACCCATGTAAAAACAAAAAAAAGTGATTATCCTAAACTGTAGGTCTTACCATCTTACTCTACTCCCCTCCCGGCTACTCAAATAAACTCTAATGGCTTCCTATCACTCCAGGATCAAATCCGAAACCATTGGGCTTTCAAAGTTCTCTATGAATTGACCCCTCCTACCTTTCCATTTTTCTTACGCGTTACTCACCCCACCATACATTTTATGATTCAGCCACATTGGCCTCTTTTGTACCCTGAATGAGAAACTCTGTCTCCTGACTCTAGGCATTTTCTCTAGCTATCTCCAAAGCCTGGGAAGCTCTCCCTCCTCACCTGCCTGCCCTGACTTCCCTTGTTCCCTTCAAGCCCCAGCTAAAATCCCACCTTCTACAGAAAACCTTTCCTGATTCTGCCCCCAAAGCCTTCCATTCCCAATTTATCCCATCTACATCTTGTTTGTACAGAGTTGTTTGCATGTCCTCTCCCTTATTAGAGTGGCAGCCCCCTGAAGGAGCCTTTCTATCCTCAGCACTTAGCATTGGTTGTGTGGTTTCCTGTTCAGTCATTTTTTCAATCATGTCTGACTCTTTATGACCCCATTTAGGCACAAAGATACTAGAGTGGTTTGCCATTTTCTTCTCCAGCTCATTTTACAGATGAGAAAACTGAGGCAAACAGGGTAAAGTGACTTGCCCAGGGTCACACAGCTAGAAAGTGTCTGAGACCAGATTTGAGCTCAGAAAAATGAGTCTATCCACTGCACCACCCTGCCCCAGTAGGAACTTAATAAATCCTTGTTGACTTGCCTTGAAAAGTATGATTCAAACCCAGTTCTTCCTCATTCATCAGCTTTTTATCTCCTACATCATTGTGCCTCTCTGCTTCTCCCACCTTTTACTATCTGGGGGACTTGGGGGGAATTCATTTTCACTGCTCTGGATCTCTTTTTTCTTCTCATGGACAATGAGGCACGCAGACTAAATGAGTTTGGAGGTCCCTTCCAGCACCAAGTTCTGTGAAGTCTAGGAGGAGGGAGAAAAATTGGCCGACCGCTGGATCCATCTGTGTGGCCTCATCACCACTAGGTGTCGCCCCATCACCAAGCTGGAGATGGAGTATAGCCTGGGTTCATATTCTCCCTCAGAATCTTAGTAGCCGATGACTATGGGAGGTTGCAGAACCTCTCTGAGCCTCGGTTTCTTCATCTGTCAAATAATAGCACCTACCTCCCAGGGCTGTTGTGAAGATCATATGATCATATATGCACAGTGGTTGCAAACCTGAAAGCCCTATGTAAATAGGAGCTATTATTATAACCCATCTGGGCTTCCTTGTTCCATCCAAGACTTGTTGCTAGTTGTTGTTAAGTTGTTCCTGACTTTCTATGACTCCATGTAGGGTTTTCTTGGCAGAGATACTGGAGTGGTTTGCCATTTCCTTCTCCTGTCTATTTTACAGATGAGGAAACTGAGGCAAACAGGGTTGAGTGACTTGTTCAAGATCACCTAGCTAGTAAGCATCTGAAGCCGGATTTGAACTCAGGTCCTCCTAACTCCTGGCCCAGTGCTTCAGCCACCTAGCTGCCCCATCCAGGCTTTTTAGCACCCTACAAATTTTCCCAAAGGGATCCTGGTGCATGACACATTGAGAGCCCTCATCTGGGTGGGTACCAGTGAGACCTAGGACTTGCCCTTGCTGTCCAAAGTATTTCTCTGAAAGCTCCTTCCATTCCATCTATTCTGAATGTATCTTGTATGCATCTAGTTATTTTACATGGTGTTTCTCCCATTAGAGTAGGAGCTTCTTGAAGGCAGGGGCCATGTTTGCCTTTCTTTGTATACCCAGTGCTCAGTGCAGTGTCTACTACATAGAAAGCTCTTTCATGAATGCTCATTGACTGACTGAGTTCTTTTTCTGCTCTGGTGTGTCCCTTTTATAACGTTTCTCACGGGCAAATCAGTGCTAGGGAATATAATGTGCCCTGCTTACATCCCCAGTGGATTTTTCTACTGCTCTTTGGACCCTCTGCCATAGTGATGTACCGGCAATCCTGGTGTCCAATGATTTGAAATCACACTGGGAGGGGACATACAGGAACTCACCTCTTCCAAGTGGGCATGCCCTCCATCCAAAGTATTGGCAATCCATCTGTACCAATCCATCCTGTGATGTCTGTTCTCCCACAGATCCTCCATAGTGCATCCACCTGTCTTCCTCAAGTCCCAGTTAAAATCCCACTATCTACAGTAATACTGTCTTGATCTCCCTTGGTGCTAGTACCTTCTTCCTGCTGATTATCTCCAATTAATTCCATAAATTGTTTGTTCATAATTGTTGCATGTTGTCTCCCCATTAGACTCCTTGGGAAAAGGGATTGTCTTTTGCTTTTTTTGTATCTCTAGGGCTTAGAACAGGGCCTGGCATACAGTTGGTGTTTAATAAATGCTGGTTGACTAAGGCTTTCCTCCAGGTTTTTTAAACAATATTTTATTCATAACAGTGGTATTAGCTGTGTATCTACAGTTATCCCTCCCACACCTTGGGGGTTAGGGTCATGGCACCCCCATAATGTGGAAAAATCCACATAAAATTCTTTGGCCCTCCCCTTCTACCATAGAAGAAGTCTGAATTTTTTCTTTTTTTTAAATGGGATATTTATAGCACCTTATTGTAAAATTTGGGCTATATGTAAGTCAATGTTTAGTAAAAATACTGTATGAAAAAGAACTTTTCCTATGTTGTCTTTCATATGCGGCTTCCGCAAAACTCAACACCCCCCCAAGTTTCTACTTAATTTCTTATGATGACCCACAATATATTGAAACTGTAATGGAGAAAGTCATTATGTAGAAGGGAATAACTGAATTATCCTCTAGTCTCAATACATGACTGGCTTATTCTGTTTTCTGATGACACATTTAGATATCCCTTTTAAAACAGCATGGAATGATGGATAACATGTTGGGCTTATTTCAAATCTTACTTCTGATATTTACAAGTAGTGGGACCCCAAATAAATCACTTCACATCTCTGTGCCTCAGTTTCCTCACCTGTAAAATGGAGATAATAATGCTGGCCATGGTATTATTATGAAGATCACATGAGATGATGTCTGGAGAGTGCTTGGTGAAGTCTAAAGCAATAATTAAATGTTACTAATTTTTTTTCCTTCTATAAATTTCTGCTCTGATGCCTCATGGCAACATGAATGTAATCCTGGGTTCTCAAAGGAAATGTCAGCTGAGCACAAGCTTTGGCATGTCCTCCCATGTCGGAGAAGCAACAGACTGAGTCTCCTTTCCTAAACCAGTTTCAGTAAGTACAGAGAGGCTTGTGTCTAACTCCTGAAGATGATAATACTTTCTTTCGTCATGGAATCGAAGAAACAGAGATTACAAAATGGCCCTTGGTCCAGTGCCAGCCTCTTTTGCTCCTATAGTGATGGTGGGAGAGCTGCAAGAAAAGGAGATCACAGTCTTTAGGTCATTTGTAAACTTTACTAACCCATTAGTGCTCTAAGTGGGATATCCTCATGCAATGACCATGCACCTTCTACCAGAGGAATGCGTTGGATCAATCTTGACATTCTCTTGGTTATAAATGAAACCAGGAGTCAGGAGGAAGATGTAACTAGATGGCAAGGATGACTCATGACTTCTTATTAGAAAGGAAGATAAAGGAGTGGGTGGGGTTGGTTTTGTCAGGAACCAAAGGCAAAAAAAACTCCATGGATTCATGGGATATTTGGTCATCATAACCTTGCATCAATATTTACCAAAATACCACTGTGGCCAGGTGAAGTGTTGGTTGGGTGCTGCCTGCTGGGTGGTTACCTGAACAAACAAACAGACTTCTACCTCTCATGGCTACTGGCTTATTTCCTTGTTATATCTGTCTCTCTTGAGTTCATCTGCAGTTTGGAGTATGAATACCACAGAGATTACTAACTAACACTAGCAGAAATGTTCTTTCTGATTAGCTCTCTACCGCCATATCTGCCTGAGATGAGGAAAATCTTTCACTTTTTGGGTTAATTTCTTCTCTCAATGTCATTCCTCACACTTTTGTTGAGTCATTTCAGTCCTGTCTAGTTCTTTGTGACCCCATTTGGGGTTTTCTTGACAAAGATACTGGGTGGTTTTCCATTTCCTTCTCCAACTCATTTCACAAATGAGGAAACTGAAACAAATAGGGATAAGTGACTTCCACAAGGTCACACAGCTAGTAAATGTCTGAGGCTGGATTTGAACTCAGGTCCTCCTGGCTCCAGGGCAGCTGCTCTATCCACTGCACCACTTACTGTCCTCACACTTAAGTCATGTAAAATGACCATATGTTTTGTAATGAAACTTTAAGTAGCATTTAAAGGAAGATATGCACCCAGTCCCAGTAGCTCCAGTCAGTGGGGTTGGGCTTCTTCTTTGTTCTTCCTTCTCCTCCCATCAAGAGGAATGGGTAGGTAAACAGAAGATGACTTTGCCCCAATCCAGAAAGGCAGGAGGAAGGAGAGGTACTGTGACCTGTATTTGTGTCATCTCTCTAGTCATCATAGCTGCTGAGCAATCTGATTCCCTTTCCTCATCTCTCTCTCTCTGGCTCCACACACACCCCTCTGCCATGCTGGGAGGTCTCAGCTCCCATTGCTATTCCAAAGGCAGCAATCTAGCCTCCCTCTTGCCTTCTCTTCCATTGTCAGTGGGCAGCTTCTTGACAGAGAGGAATTCCAAAGACTTGGGGGGCTCTGTGTAATACATGCCATTGGCAGATACGCTAAGACCCACCAATCCCCCTAGTGACAATGAGAGGTTCAAGAACTATAGTATCATGTGAATAGTTGTGCCTTATAAAAAAACATGTGTTGCAGAGAATGAAGAGGTAGAGACAGTTTTACAAAGAATGAGAATATCTAAATTAAATCATATGTTTGTATACATACACAACACACACACACACACACACAGTGATATTGGACAGCTCGTTGATGCAATCAGGAATCAGGAAGACTCATTTTCCTGAGTTCAAATTGGACTTTGGACACTTACTAGTTCTGCTACCCTTAACCCTGTATGCCTCAATTTCCTCATCTTTAAAATGGGCTGGAGAAGGAAAGAAAACCTCAAATGGCATCATGAAAAGTCAAACATGACTGAATGGCAGCAGCAACAGATTCCAGTGCAAAAGATAACTGAGGATGGTGAGAAATATATTGTAAAATATGGGTCAGGAATAAATACTAAGAAAGGACCAAAGTTATAGGCCATGCAGAAA
Source organism: Notamacropus eugenii (assembly GCF_028372415.1). Taxonomy (NCBI): domain Eukaryota; kingdom Metazoa; phylum Chordata; class Mammalia; order Diprotodontia; family Macropodidae; genus Notamacropus; species Notamacropus eugenii. Next base: position 55,452,997 of record NC_092876.1, read on the forward strand.
CCTTGTACCTATACATCATGAATCTCTGAGAAAAGAATGGATGGACATTGGATATAGTGAACAATGAAAAGAAATGGATTTTATTTTGAAATATTAGAAATGACTTGCTACTGATGGGGAATCATTCCTGAATTGGCTGATCTTTTGAGTCATAGCACCAGTTTCTTAGAACAAAGATCAAAATTGTTACAAAACTAGAAGGAAGGATAAAATTGAGAAAAAGACATGGCATGTAATTGAAAACTCAATCTTAACTTATTCAAACAAGCGGATGTGAAAATGGAATATGTATGTAAGGAAGGAACAGACTATGATAATTTCATAGAGAAATTATCCAAAGTAGATTAAAATGTGATAACCAGGATCCCCCCAATCTAAAATGTACCTTTAGTTAGCAAAACCTCAGTTCCCCAAAGCAGAGAAAGTTGGCAGCCAGAGGCAGCACTGGCTCTGAATATAAACTCATTTGGAAAAGTTTCTAGTAGATGATGGAAGATTTTGGGCAGTCTGGCCTCATGAAACAGAAGGGAACAGTGGAGGGTAGTATCAGCTTAAATGAAGCTTGGGAAGAGACGGTCAACTTAAAGTCCGCTCAAGGTCATTTAAATGGGAAATATCTGAAAGATTTTTGGAATGAAATTTTTCATTTCCAAAACAGTGGAGCCTCTGTACTTGGAGTGTAACATTCCAATCCTGGATATGCTTCTGAATTAGGCAGAAGTGGAACCAGAGAACAGAGAACAGAAAAGCGGCCAGATTAGAACAAACACATAGGAGCAGCTAGGTGGTGCAGTGGATAGAGCATTGGTCCTGGAGTCAGAAGACCTGAGTTCAAATCTGACATCAGACAGACTAGCTGTGTGATCCTGGGTAAGTCCTTTAACCCTTTTTTGCCTCAGTTTCATCATCTGGAGAAGGAAATGATAAACTGCTCCAGTATCTCTGCCAAGAAAAGCCCAGATGGGGTCATGGAGAGTTGGACACAGCTAGAATGATGAACAACACACAACTTTAATACTCCTCTCCAAAGGTGATCATCAGAACATCAACAACTAATTTCCCACATATTTTATAACATCTTTTATATTTTAATAATTTATATTTTTAATGCAAGCATCAAGTGCATTCTTGGTAACAGCGTTAGTAGGAAACAGGCCAGTTTTGGTAAGGGGTAGTCCTCCGCTGGCCACATATTACTTAAGCATCACACAATTACTAAAAGTTATTGAGAACATAGGATTCTACTGTGCTTATTGTCTGTTGGTTCTTCACGAGCATTGGATTTGTTACAGTAAAATACCACCTCAAAGGTCCTCTCCCATCCATCCTTCCTGGAGCCACAATCAGAATTACTCAGACTCTCCTGAACAATGCCCATGCACCCTGGAGAGACAGTGCATATGGACAATGAGTTTGGCCCAGAATCAAATAAGAACAGGAGAGTAGGTTGGATTACCTTAGGAAAATTTCACTGCTCTTTGAATGACCCCAAATTCTTCTTAGAAACAAAGGTCAATCTTTTGCATACCAATATTCTACTAGTGTAGTTGTTGGCTTGCCAGTCATGGGACGCTGTTCTCTGAAGATTTACAAATGAGTGTTGCTAGTTGCTCACAGGGTAATGAAGAGACACATGGTGGGCATAAGGAGGCTGCTACATATACCGAAGTAGGAGCTTTGTAGACAAAAGGAGCAAAGACTCATGATGGAAAATGCCATCCACATCCAGAGAAAGAATTAGGGAGTTTGAATGCGGATCGAAGCCTACTATTTTCTCTTTGTTTTGTTTTTTCTTTCTTGTGGTTTTTCCCTTTTCTTCTGATTCTTCTTTCACAACATGACTAAAGTGAAAATGTTTAATATGATTGTACATGTAGAGCCTATATCAGATTGCATACCATCTTGGGGAGGGGGGAGAGGAGGGAAGGGGGAAATTTAGAACTCAAAATATCATAACAGTGAATATTGAAAACTAAAAATAAATTTTTAAAAAAGAAAAAAGGAAAGAATGTCATCAGAGAAATATATTATTTCAGAAGGATGGGCTGATCTTGTGGCAGGAGTAATATAATTGGTGGCCAGCTCATATATTCTGCTTGTGTGTTTGTGATGATAGAGGAAGTCAAGGAGGGATTCTGGCACGTCGGTTGGACCTCTGGTAATGGACTCATGGAAGGACATGGACAAAATATCACCCAGAAAGTGTAGGAGTAGTTGGGTTGCAATCTGCACCATCGGAGGGAATATCAGTCAGTCAGCAAGCATTTATTAAGCACTTAATGTATGCCAAAGAAAAGCAAAAACATGGTCCCTGCCTTCAAGGAGTACATTCTAATAAGGGATGCAACACAGTAAATAAGTACGTACAATATGCAGAATAGATGAAAGCAATGGGGAAACGGAGGGGACTAGAAGCTGGAGGATAGGGAAAGGTCTGCCGAAGAAAGACAGGAAATGTTGAAAACTAAAAATTAATTAATCAATTAATTAAAAAAAGAAAGCCAGGAAATGTTGAAAACTTAAAATTAATTAATCAATTAATTAAAAAAAGAAAGACAGGAAATGTTGAAAACTTAAAATTAATTAATTAATCAACTGATGAGTTAATTAAAAAAAAGAAAGCCAGGGAAACTAAATGGAGAAGATGAGAGGTGCAGAGCATTTCAGGCATCAGAGACAGCCAAGGCAAAGGCAGGAAGGTGGGAGATGGAGAGTTGTGTCCTCTGGTACAGGTGGGGGTGGGGGAGAACTGATCTAGGACTGGACCCCAAAAGGGAGGAGTGAGGGAGGCATGACCTTGGAGGAGGGCCACACTGACATTTGGCTAGGAGGTGGATATGGAGGGGGAAGGGACCAGGGAGACAAAGAGCCCCAGGCCTTCCCAGAGTCCAGTTGGGTGGAGCTGTTGAAAAGCTGTCACCCAGTCTCTCCAGCTGCCAGCCAGAGCCACAGAGGTGACCTTGGCAGGGGAGAGAGAGAGAGCGAGAGAGAGAAGGAAAGAAGAGAGCAAAGGAGGGAGAGAGAGACAGAGACACAGAGAGAGAGAGACACAGAGAGACACACAGAGAGAGAGAGGGATGAGAGAGAGTAAGGAATGGAGGGGTAGAGGGCAGGAAGGAGAGGTAAAGAATGACAGTCTGTAAGGAAGGTCAGGGAAAGATAAGAAAAGGAGAGGAAGGAGAAGGAAGGAGACCTAAGCATTGCTGAGATAGTCAAGGTTTCCCATTCTATTCACTCCCCCTTCCTCCCACTGTCCCTGAGGGGGTCTGGAGCTCAGTGTCAAGGTACCAGAATAGGATTCTGGGGTGTGATAAGAGACAGAATTAGTATCTGTGCCCACCTTGGAGGGGGGTAGATCTGAATGGACCTTGTACTGTTGATCCTGAGGGTGGTGGGAGGAGGAGGTTGGGAGCCTCTGAGGACTGGCCTTCTGACACTTGGTGCTTCCAGGGGTGCCCCGAGGTCTATGGAATCCCCCAAATTAAGTATTCCCACTTGCCCCTCTCAATTCCCATTCCTTTCACTGTATCTCCCTACAGAAACCTTGAGGAGAGGGAGATGAGATGAGGTTTGGAGGACAGAAAGAAAAAAGGTGACCCAGAGAGGGGAAATCTGTGTGTAAGGAGACCCTGGAACCCGTCTTTCTATTACCCCATCCCCCTACTCCAGACAGCTGAGTGGACTGGGCTGCAAATAGCCAGGGGAATGAATGAGTCAGTGAGGCTGGAAATAACCCCTCCCCCGCCTCCTTAGACAATGGGGGAGGGAAAGGGACAGTGCCCCCAGCTGCCTGGGACATAGAGGCTGGAATCCAGAGAAACTTGTGCCCAACTCCCTGTGCCAGTGGACTCTGGAGTCAGGGAGGGGGTGGACCATTGGGCTAGGAGGAAGCTGCGTAGAGCAGTGAGCACTGGCTCATAACTATGATTGCTGCTACTACTTCTTTTTAAATAAAGAATCCCTCTCCCTTTTTCCACCCCCACCCACAAGTTCACCAAGTCAATTATCAATCAAGTGTTTTTCCAACCTCCAGAGGTGGGAGGTCACTTTTCATGGGCCACCAAGCCAGACCACAGGGCCCTACCCAGGAGAGTCAATGCCAAGATTAAAGTCTGAGCCCCCTGGCACCTGTCCTGTAGATGTGGTGTGAGTCACAGTGTAGCACTTCCCCCACCTCCCCTTTAGCCATGAGACTCTTTCTGTGCCACAATCTTTTCCATTCGCTGTTCTGCAGATAGAAAGGCTGAATCCCACTCTCCCCAACAAAGGACCAGACAACTTAAGGTGCTGGGGGCCCCATGAAAGTTAGGCATCCTGGCTTTCCAGCCCTAATGCCCATCTAGAGGCAAGACGGCTGTGGGATTTATTAGTGGCTTCTATAGTGTTAGAAGAGCCAGTCTTATAAGCCCCCAACAGCGAAAAACATGCTCACCTTAAATAAAGAATAATACCTGTTGTGAAATCAGGAAGGCCTTTATTAATCTTTATGTCCATTCCCCCTGAATGGATGGGTAGCCTCTCCCAGTAAGGTTACAGGAAGATTACAGGAAGACTACAACATGTGCAGGAAGATGGGGCTTCTTATACTGTTTTCTGAACTTTGGATCTCCCTCCACACTGTCCCCTGACCATGTGACTCCATGTTCTCCTCTCTGATAGGCCCTTTCTCACACAGCTCCTTGGGCCTTCGAATTAGTCTCTGACCTCTAACCTGTCCATGCTAGGTCACAACCCCTATCACCTAGGAATGTGGACAACAGAACTTTACTCCCCACATATAGTATCTGTCTTACTGGATATACACAGATACATCAAGAACCTGTGATTTTATCTGTGATATACAAGGACCTGTGAATTCTCCCACTTTGAGGGTTGCCTCTGACCCAGAGGGGTTAAACTGACTCACTCTTGGTCACATAGCTGGTAAGAGTCCTAGACTATATGAGCCTAGGTCTTCAGGACTCCAAGTTCAATGAAGTCCACAGACCATTTTCTCCTTCCTCTTCCCTTTTTAGTTTAAAATTGTTCACCTGGATTTTTTTCACTGGAAAATAAAGCCAAAAAACAACCCAAGAGCAACCTAATTTAATTGTTTTGATTAGAATTGCAAGACTCTAGGCAAATACATTCTTACTATAACCCTGGTTAGGTAGACTCCATCCCTGGTCAGTAGCCTGTCCTTCCTATATTTTAAGCTCTTGTCCAAATATCCAAATCTCTTCCTCAAACAACTTCTTTTAACTGTTTACTTCTCAATCTGCCTTTCTCTTTTAAATTTCTTATCTTCAATGAGCAACCTAAATGAAAATAGCACCTTTTTTCTTAAGATTTTCAGTTTTTTTGCCCAAAATTGATTAATTTTTTTATCAATACTGAGGCTTCTGTTGTGATTAAATATTCCTCTTCCCATGGACAGGAAAGGGACTGGAATAACAGGGGCTTCATATTGATGTAGACTGAGAGTACATAGAGGTTCTAAGTATCAAAGGTGCCAGAAGGAAAAAAGGTGAAATGGTAGGAGGGAAGGTAATTGGGAAAAGACAAGGTTAAGAAGGTATGTTTGTTGTACACTCATTTCAGTCTTGTCTGACTCTTCATGACCCCAGTTGGGGTTTTCTTGGCAAAGATACTGGAGTAGTTTGCCATTTTCTTCCCTAGTTCATTTTACAGCTGAGGAAACTGAGGCTAACACAGGGTTAAGTGACTTGCCCAGGTCACATAGCTAGTGTCTGGGGCTGGATTTGAACTCAGGCCTTCCTGACTCCAGGCCTGGCACTCTAGGCACTATGGAACCACCTAGCTGCCCTTAAGAAGGTCTATCTGACTCCAGTTTACCAAATCAACCTCATCTCACATTATTCCCTTTTATATGCTCCATCTGTCCCAGTCAGAATGGTCTACTCCACCCTTCTCTGGAGTCTTTTTTTTTCCTCTGTGGAATTTTGATGTTTTTTTTCATACTATCCTTCATTCCCCAACCTGGAAGGAATTCCCATCTGGGACCTCCACCATGTCCAGTTGTTAGAGTCCTTCCCTTCCTTCAAGTTCTCTGTTGGTTGGCATCACCTCCATGAAGCCTTCTCTGTCCACCCTTTGCATTCTTCTTCAGTGTGTGACCCTGGAGGATCCACTCACCTCTTGGAACATCAGTTTTCTCATCTGTAAAATGGGAAGGAAAGTGCTTCCCTCTTCCCACCTCAATGCTATTGTAAGGAAAGAGCTTAGCAAACCTATAAGACTTTAAAATTCTGCAGTTTCATCTGCTTGGGTACTTGATGCTGAAGATCTTGACCCTAATGATCTCAGGGAATGGCCTTGGCCCCAAAGATAATTACCCTACAACCAGCTTAGTGGTACACTCAAAACAGTCAGGCTGGCTCTCAGACAGCTATTCAGCTTGTGGTTAGAGCCAAAGACCTGGAATCAGGAAGAGTGAGTTCAAATTCAGCCTCAAGTACCGACTAGAAGTGTGATTCTGGACAAGTCACTTTAGCTTCTGTTGGTCTCAGTTATTTGCATCAATAAAATGGGAATAATGATAGCCACTACCTCCTGTTGTGAGGATCAAACGAGATAACATTTGTGAAGTGCTTCGCAAACTTCGAAGTGCTATATAAACTCGCATTCTTAGACATGGAGCATTGCTGGAAGGAAGCATGAGATCAGTTACTCCCTTGGCGTGGCTTTTGAGAACACAGAGTCACTTCCATATCACAAGTAGGCAACAGAAGAAAAGGAAATAAATTTTAAAGTACTCCAGAAATAGTATGGTTTGTGTGTGTGTGTGTGTGTGTGTGTGTTGTGTGTTGTTATTTTTAAAGCTGAAAGAATGGTGAATGGTGTAGACACAAACTCTATATTCATAGACCTCTAGATGAGAGAGAAGACAGAACGTGGAGGTTCTCTAACCAGGGAGGCCCCCAAACAGAGGGAAAGGTGCGTCTCCCGGGGTCACAAAGGCTTCCCACTCCCCTCAAATCGCCTTGTGTTTATTCTGTACACATTTTAGACAAATGTATGAAAGGCAATGCCGTATGATAGGTAGAGAATCAGCCAAGTCTTGCCTCTGACCTGCAATGGCCTCTTAGGCCCTGGGCAACCCTGGGACCAAAGACAGAGAGGTCTGCTTTGGTGGGACTTTCCTCATCCATAAATTCCGTATACCAATGAAATTACAGGTCTAGTTTATTTTATATAGAGTTCTATGTCTATATGTTGTCTCCTCCGATAGAATAAAAGTATCTCAAGGGTGGTAAGTGCTTCATTTTTTGTCTTTGTTTAGCTTCTGGAATATAGAAGGTGCTTAGTCAAGGTTTTTTCATTGATTGATTAATTGATTTAGGAAGAAACTTGGATGTTTTGGAGCAGGGCACACCACACTAGGAACTAGCAGACAAACGTCAGTTTAGGAAAGGCAGGGACTCATCTGTTAAATGCAAAATGTAAAATCTGTAAAAAATCTCAGACATAAAATAAAAGCACACAGTAGGTACTTCTTGACTGACTGTGAACAGATGGAGTCTCCATGCCATGGGCATTGCCCTGGTGCAGAGGAGAAAACCTTTCATTGAGGAGAACGGCCTGCCCAGTGCGTGGAGAAGCAAAAGAAGAAATATTGTTCACCAAGGATTCCTCTGACCCCAAGACATAAAGCATCAGAAGAGGTATCATGAAGGCATCTGGAGGTGGGAACATCTGACTTCAAAGCCTGGCCTGCAACATTGGCCTTGGGTGGGTTGTAGAATCATAGATCCAGAACCAGATAGGGCCTTAGAAGTCACTTCAAGGGCAGTTAGGTGTTACAGTGAATAGTGTAGCAGCCCTGGAGTCAGGAGGACCTGGTTCAAATCCAGTCCTAAACATTTGACACTGTGACTTGGGCAAGTCACTTAACTCCAATTGTCTTGCCTCCCCCTCAAAAAAAAATCACTTTATCCAAGCTTCTTATTTTGCACTGGAGGAAGCTGAGTCCCAAAGAAGTTAAGTGATTTGTCCAAGGTTGCACAGGTATCAAGTTCCAGGGGCAGAATTTACACTCAGATCTTCAGGTTCCAAATCCAGCACTCTTTCTACTACATTATGCTAAACAACCTCACTGAGCCTTGGTTTCCTCATCTGTAAAATGGGGGTACCCACAGTGGATAAAGTACTAGGTCTAGGATCAGGAAGACCTGAGTTCGAATTTAGCCTCAGATACTTACTAGCTCTGTGACCTCAATTCTGCCTCAGTTTTCTTATCTATAAAATAAGGTTAATAAGAACACCTCCCTTCCAGGGTTGTTGTGAGGATCAAATGAGATGATAATGGTAAAGCTCTTAGCACAGTACCAGGCACATAGCGAACTGTATAAATAAATGTTTATTCCCTTTCCTGTCCTCCACAGTGCCTTTCTCCCAGGGCTATTGTGAGTCTGAAATGGAACAATCTAAGTAAAGCCATTTCGATCCTTAGAGTACTGTGCAAATGTCAGTTCTGATTGTTATTATTTCTCAAGGGGCTGAGGCTGAGACTCTTAGACAGTAGACGGCAGGAGTCATAAATAATTTATCAGGAACCAACCCAGGTTAGAAAAATCCCTATATACAGACAGGACACCAATGGGCAGCTCCCCCTGCCCCAGGGCACAGGTGGTGGCTAGGATTGGAGGTCCCTGGGATGACAGTGGGCCTGGAAGAAAGAGGGAACTGGGAGCCAGAGTTCAGGTTGGGGTGCGAGAGAGAGGAGGTTGTGTGATAACTTCAGAGTCTGGTGTGAGTGAAGGGAATTGGCCTTAGGGTCAGCAAGGTCTAGGTTTGAGTTCCAGTTCGGACGCTGACCATGAATCAATTCTAACACTAAGCCTTAGTTTCCTCTTCTGAAAAATGGAGGGAGGAATAATTGCACTACCTACCTCGTAAGGCTTTTGTGGGCAAAGCACTTTGTAAAATGCTAAGTTCTTAAGATTATTCTTATTTGCCCAAAGTAGGTAGACTACCTGCCATCTCCCCTCCCCTCTCATTACAGGCTCATCAGATGGTAAAGCCAGAATGAAACTGCATCGTGGAGCTGGGTTTATAGACTCTGGCCAGGGAGAAGACCAGGGGAGGCTGGGGACAATGGGTTTGGGACCTAGCAAGGAAAGGATACAGTATGTGGAGGTATCCCCATATCCCTTTCTCCATTCCTCTGGTCAGGATGAGGTGCAGATTCCCAGAGGTCCAGAACAATACTGTAGGCAACAGAGGGAAGGCTGTGGGGATGGAGGGAGGCCCAGCAGGCGCATCATGACAAATCCAAATCAGGTTGTAGAATTGGGATCCGTTCTAAAGGACCACAGGCTGGAGAACGGGAAAGGACCTTAAACCTACTATAGTCTGATCCACTCAGTTTACAACTGAGGAAACTGAGGCTTAGAGGGATTAGGAGACATGGTTAAGGTCACACAGGTGACCAAGAGCAGATCTGGGATTTGAGCTAATGTTCTCTGACTTCAAGTCCTGCACTCTTTCATTGACCTAGGATGTTTTAAGGACATGTGGTTACTGGTGATGGGAGAAAGGGTGGCCATGAGATAGCAGGTACTTAATAATTACTTGTTGATTATTTGCTGGGGCTACTGGCCCCTTCCCTTTCTTAGCACTCTGTTGGGTGCTGGGACAAGAGCAGTCCACTAAGGCATTGTCAGGGGATTGAATGGGAGAAGGGAGTTAGCTTAAGCCAAGTCTTAGCCCACCTCCCCTGGAGGGTCTCTATCTGTATTTGACTTCTAATCCTAAGAAAAAGGGAAAGAGTTTTTATTTGCACACTGGTACTGAGGGACCCCTCATTCCTACTTTGGTTTCCTCCATGTACCTGGGACCCAGGACAGACTGAAGGATGCACCAAGAATATTTTCTGTTAGTAACAGCTGTCCTGGCTTTCAGAAACAAAGTCCCTTCTCCAAAGCTCCCTCTTCCATCCAAGTTTCTTACCCCAGAAGCTGAGAATACCCCCTTGAGAGAGGTTCTGCTCTAAGCTGTTCAGAACTGGAACCCAGAGCCAACTAAGCATGAGTCCCAATGTATTGATCTAGAACTTACATGGGGTTCATGGGTAGGCCTGTCCTAGGGGTAGTAAAGAGGATCACAGTTTCCACTCCAATCTAAATCAAGTGCCCTGGGCTTTTGGGGTGACCCACCAGGGGCCACCAAAGGGGAGTTGGAACCAGGGTTGGGGAGTATGGAGTTAAGAGACTTGGAACTAAGGTCCCAGGACCAAGATCTAAGACATGGAACCCAGAGCTCCATCCAAGTCCCAGCCAAGAGTTGGGGGATGAGGAGGAGAGAATGAAAGCTTTTCTATCGAGCTTGTTAGTGGGGGGAAAGCAGAGGAGGACACCCTCCTTGGGCAGGCCAGGGAGGTTTGTGGCTGTGGCCCCTCAAATTTTGATCTCAGTTCGGAAGGTCTGCTGCACGTGCTCCGGGTGGGGATGGCGTCGGGCACGGATGGTGAGGCTCCCGTCATCGCCCAGGGCTGAGGTCACGGATGTGGGGTCCACATCTTCTGGGAGCTGGCATTTGTGGGTGAAGGTGTTCATGACAGTGCCATCTGGGGCCAGCTGGGGGTAGAGGAGGCAGGGGGTCAACACAAGTCACTTTGGCCTTGCCGTGACCTTCCTGAAGGAAACAAGGAACTTGCAATTTTCTCTTTTTTCCCTAAACCCTATAAACCATAAGTTAGAGAAATGTGTACTGGGACAGTGAGGAGGGTGTGGCCAGAAGCTAAGTGCACCTGTCTGTGGCCAGCACTTAAGAGCTTATACCATGTGTTCAGGTATTTTTTTTTCCTGAATCTTCTGGTGGTTAATCGAGCACATTTAAGATACTCTCAGACCCAGGATGGGGGACAGAGGGACCTCAGCAAATGGGATGGAGGGAAAGTGAGTGGGGTGGAGAAGCTTGAAGTGATGATGGAGGGAGTGAGGATGGGTCTAGAATAAGGGAGATAGAGATCAGTTAGGGAGGTAGGGCCTCAAGAGAGGGGAAAAGGGGGAAAATGGGGCCTAGTGAAGGGAGGGGGGCTCAGGGAGAGGGAAGTAGGAATTAGTTAAGGAGACAGGGTCAACAAAGGGGATGGGGCTCAATGAGGAGATGGAGTCTCTGATAGGAGTGGGGTTCAGTGAAGGGGACTGAATTGGGGGATTAGTGAAGGAGCTGGTGACTTATTAAGGAGAAGGGGTCTCAGGGAGGAGGATGCAGGTTCTATGCTAGGGATGGGGGTAGGTTTATATTGTCCTCAGGAATCCACTCTAGGAATCCATAGGGTTAGAATGAAGGGTCTTCCCTGGAATGTCCTTCCCTTCCCTTACTTAGATACCTGCCTTAATCAAATGCCCACCCACAGAAAGCCAGGTCAATGCTCAGGCCTAGGTGGCTCCTCCCAATGGCCTCTGGCCAGGACATAGCGTTCTGATGGTGGCAAGAGGGATCATGAGTCATGTCCAGCCTTGGGCATGGACATCAGGACTGGCACATGCTTGGGCTGTCTCGGGCTAGCACCAGGGTTGTCTGCAGGGACAACTGTGGGTGGTAACTGTGCTGGTTTCCCCTTCCTGCTCCTTGGAAATAAGACCTGATCCAGTCCCCCAGAGTCCATCTTTCAGAGCTGGCTGCGTTCCCACCCCATTACTAGTGCCTACCCATGGCTCACCTTGAATCAACAGAGCTAGTGCCTCCCCTTCTACAGACAGGGAAACTGAGGCACAGGATGAAAAGGTAAGTTGTGGTAAGAGCTGGGTTACAGCCGCAACATTTGCCGCTTCTTAGCTGTGAAACCACTGGTCTTGGTCAAAAGACCTGGGTTTCAGGACTGGCCATGATATTTGGCAGCTGAGTGACTTTGGGTAAATCATTTTCCCTCTCTAAGGCTCAGTTTCCTTCTCAGTAAAACGGTTATAATGACATTTATACCACCTATCTCTCACAGCCCTTACCTTTCTTTACAAGGAAAGAATTTGCAAACTTTAAAGAATTATGCAAATATGAGTTATCACTATTATTATTTGAGCATCTAGTAAAGTCTTAATAAATGCTTGTTCATTCAGGGATAGGTTGTGGACAGATTTGTTGTGTCCTTAGGAGGCCAGGGCAGAAGTGTTGATCTCCTTCCAGTTCCTCCAAAGAAGGGGTCATAAAGAGTAGGGCTACCAATATGATGTTTCTTCCTTCTAGAGCATTCTCCCCCACCCCCCACCCCCAACCCCACCCCCCCCAACCTCCACCCCACCACCCACCCTTCAGAGACTGCTACTGAGAAATGAGCAGTAAGGCATGGAAAACCTTAGTTAGGTCCCTGGGGCCGGAACTGCCTCAAGTAGCCTGCCTAATGTTTTCTTTCATCCCCCAAACCTTAGAGGCTTCAAGGGCTGGTCAGGGATAGGTTGTGGGGTCACCCAAGATCCAGGGAGCTTACGAGTCCTGAGAAAGTGGGTCTCTCAGCTCTCCAAGAGAGCTGGAGGCTGGCTGGTACCCACTCCCTTCCTGTCTCCATCGGGATCTGTCCCCTCTCTGTCCTTCCCAAGCATATCTCCCATCCAGTCTTTGCTTCTTATTTCCCATTTCCCTCATCTTCCATCTCCTTAACCCTTGTTATACTTCCCCTTAAAAAAGGTGTTGACACGTTTTGTTTTTATGTGGGCTTCATTTCCAAATGTGTCCCTTTCCCCTCCCCTCCCCAGACTGATATTCTTTTGCAACAAAGAATCAAAAAGGAGAGAAAATAGCATTTCAGAGGAACTAACCAACACATGGACTGAGTCTGACTGTATGCATTATTACAGACCCATAGTCCCTCATCTCTGCAAAGAAAGAATGTTCATTTTCTCATCTCTTCTCTCAGAACAAGCTTAGTCATAGTGAGTTACATGCTGCCTTGCATCCTATTGCCCTCCCCCCTTCTCCCCAGCCCCCAATCTCCTTCTGCCCCTGCTTCACCTTATTTCTCTCCTCTTCTGCTTCTCCTAATCCCATTTGAGTTTTCCTAACCACTTCTCTTTGCCAATCTTGTCCAGGGAGCTGGGGAGATCCCAAAGGAAGAGAACAGACTCGACTGGGTCAGGAGGGATGGATGGGATCCTCAAATCTAATTGGGATGGAATGCTACTCACCTTCTCAGCCCGAACCTCAATCTGGTTGTTGGATGTGGTGACGATGATGTCTTCTGGAGAAAAGTCACTCACGTCCACTGCAAACTGGTAGGAATCTCCCAGGGTCTTGATGTTGCCTGTACCCCCAGATCGAACTGCTGTGGCAGGGGTTGGGGATGGGGAATAGGAGATGAACTGATTTTCAGTCCTGTGTGTGAGGAGGCTGATTCTGCCTTTCTTTTCCCAAATACCCATTAGATGATCAATAGAATGCTAGAGCTGGAAGAGACTTTGGAGATGATCTAATGCAGCCCCTTCATTTTACAGATGAAGAAACTGAGGCACAGAGCTGAAGGACTTGCCTGATTAGAACTCAGGTCCTCTTTCTGACTCCCAATCCAGCGCTTTTTCCATTACACCATGGCATCTGGGTTTTTTCCCATTCCAGAGTGATTACAGGAGACAGCTCCTCCAGTCCTGGGCCCCACATGTCTCAGCTGTAGCCCCTCCCCATCTTCTCCTTTCCTAGTTTTTCCTCTACCTCTAAAACCTGATACATCTCTCCATCCCTCCCACCCCAGCCAGGCCACCTTCAGACTAGCAGCAGTGAGTATTCTCTGAACACCTCCCCCCCCAAGCTCCCATCATTCCAAGGAATCAATACTTTGGAATCCTGAGCACCCGGCTTTGAATCTCTTTCTGCCATCTGTGTGACCTTGAGCAAGTCACCTAAACTGGGTCTCAGTTTCCTCATCTGTGAAATGAGGGAATTGGTCCTGATGGCTTCTGAGGTTCCTTCTAGCTCTGGATCTAGGATCCCAGGTTCCTTCCTAGTCAGTTGGGATGCTTTCTTCACTTCAAATTCCCACTCATTTCCCTGAGTTCCCTCTAGGCCAGAACTGATCATAGGGTTAGAGATGGAAGAGGCTTTAGAGGTCATCTAGTCCAACCTTCTCATTTTACAGGTGAGGAAACTGAGGCCCAAGAGGTTAAGTGACTTGCCCAAGGCAACGCAGAAATCAACAGAACCAGGAATTCAAACAAGGTCTTCTGACTTTGGCTAAACAATAACAAAGAATCCCATTTATGCTGCTGGGTCACAGCTGATTCTCAGGACTACACTTATCTGTTGTATCCACACCGATCCTTTGTAGGCAAGGCTTTCCCCTTTGTCCACTTCTACTCTTGTGAGCACACCTGCCCCACCCAAGCTCCCACAGCACCTGCTGCCAGAGGAATTGGCTACAACAGGCTTTTGGAACCAATAGAGTCCTGGATTCAGGCACACCCGTATGCCCCTGTCTCCCTCCCAGCTGTGCCAAAGAGACTACGCTCCCCAGATTGCCTGTCTTCTCTCCCTTCTATCCCAACTTGCCTGGAAAGCCCAAAGGCTCAGTGTGGGGCCGCATGAAGCTGCCAAAATCCTCAGAAAACAAGCTGAGAGTCTTCTCCATGGGCAGGTCCCGAGTAGGGGGGTTATGGGAGGCTGAGGAGGATGAAGAAGATGAGGAAGAGTGGAAACTGTGTTCCGCTCGGAAGGTAGAGGAGGTCTTGTGGCTCATTCACTAGGTGGGGGAGGGCTCTGTCCCAGAAACCGCAAGGAGACCCAGCAGGACAGGCGGGCTGGTCTAAGGGAGTGCTTGGGGCCCTGGTGATTGGGGCTTTATAAGGCCCTCAGCCGCCCCCCAGGCTCTGGGCCAGCCCTCTTGTCCACTGGCTAAATATAGGTTTCTGGCAGGCAGTAGCAGGATGGAGGAGGGGGGTTGGCGGGCTGCTGGGTGGGGACGTGGGGGGTAGAAGGTTTTCCCGCTGAGATGTTGGTGCTGACATTCCAGACAAACCAAAGCAGGGACTGAAGCTGAGCTCATCCAGAAGCATTCCAGTCCTGCTGATAACAGGAGGAGGCTGTGAAAGGGGCAGAAGGGAAGATGGAGGAATCAAAGGATGTGTTTATGTGATGGCACTGGGGACTTGTTTAGGATGACAAGAAAGAGGAGGATGAGGAGGAGGGAGAGAAGGAAAGGAAGAGGGAGAATGGGAAATAGGAGGGATGGAGGTACTGGACCAGGAGCAACCTTCCATGAGGGTCTGTTTAGGAAAGGGAGAAGGAGAAGTAGGAGGGAGAGAGGGGGAGGAGAGAGAGAAGAAAAAGGGAGAGGAGAGGAACTGGAGAAGAAAGAGAAGGGAAAGAGAGACTGAGATGGAGGGAGAGAAGGAGGAGATGGAAATGAGGTAGTCCCTTCAGCACTTTCAGACACAGGGTGTACCAGGTATTTCCTTTTGTTGATTTGTGACTGGAAATATGACCTAACCCATCAGACCTAAGATTATCTCCCACCATCACTCAGGTTCCCTAAAGTCAAGGACTTTCCCCTTTAAGACTTGAGGGGATTCTTGGGGGCAGGGACTATATCTCTCCCCTTAGACTGAGGGCTCCCCAAGGTTAGGGACTGTGTTTCCGCCATGAGCCTTAGGGCTCCCTGAGGGCAAGGATAGTGTTCTCCCCTGAGATTAGAGGACTCCCATCAGTTGCTATCCTATAGGGATAGCCAAACAACTAGAAAAAAAAAAGTTTGCCTCCATTTTCTCACCTGATACTCACTTCTCGGATCATTACAATCTGGCATGACACCTCATCACTTAACAAACATAATCTCATTATTATTAATGGCTTTGCTTTTTCTAAAGATAAATGGTCATTTCTGTCTTATCTTCCTTGACCTCTCTGGAGCATGTGACACCATTGCCCCTCTCCTGCTCCTAGATACTCCTTTTCTGAGTTTTTATGACCCTGCTCTCCCTTGATATTACCTGGTCTACCTGTCTATCTGTTCCTTCTCAGCTTCCTTTACAGAATTACCATCCTCATTTCACCCCTTAGGCATGGATATATTCCAGGGTTCTATTCTGGGTTCTCCTTCCTTTCTTTTCTATACTGCCTCCTGTTGATCTTATCTCTCCATGGACTGGACTCTTTTTTTCTATGCAGATCTATCCAGCCATCGCTAACCACTTATGGGCATTTTAAGGTCAACATGTCCAAAACAGAACTCAACTTTCTTACAAATCCGTACCCTCTTCCTAACTTCCTGATTTCTGTTAAGGAATCCTTTCAGTATCCCAGGATTATAACTTCAGTTATCCTTTACCCTTTCTTCTCTCTCATCCCTCATATCCAATCAACTGTCAAGTCTTTGTTTTTTTTTTACTTTGGCAAAATTTCTTGCATCTACCCTTTTCTCTTCATCCTAATTCAGGCTCTTGTAATCTCTCATCTGGACTTTTGCAGCAGACTTTTAACTCTTCTCTCTGCCTCCAGTCTCTTCCCTCTCTGACCTATCCTTCACACAGCTATCAAAATGTATAATCTGCCTGAAAGTGAGGTGGGAGCTAGGGAGGAGGGGGCTTGAAAAAGTAAAATGGGAGGCAACAAGAAGTCACTGAAATTTTTTGAGGAGGGGAATAACATGGCCAGACCTACACTTCAGGAATATTAATTTGGCAGTTCTGTAAAGTTAGATTGGAGAGGGAAAGGACTGACTACCTGAAAACCAGTTGGCATAACTGTTGCAATAGTGCAGGTGAAAAGTACTGAGGACTTTAATCAGGATGTGGGAGTAGAAAAAAATTAGGAATAGTTATAAGTTATGAAGGTAGAATTAACCAAGACTTGGCAGCTGATCTGGAGGGTGTAATGAATGAAGAGTCAGAATGACTCTTAAGTTCCTAACTGGAATGACTGGAAGGATGAGGATGATACCCTTGACAGAAATGGGGAAGTTAGGAGTAATCAAGAAAAAAATGAATTTCAACCAAAAGTAAGCATCATATGCAATGGGGATACACTAGAATCTTTTCCAGTAATTACGGAAGTAAAGCAAGGATGCTAACTCTCCCCACTATTATTTGCTATAGTTCTGAAAATGATAGTCATGGCAATAAGGTAAGAGAAAAAAATGAAGGCGTAAAGATAGATAAAGAGGAGATAAAGCTATCCTCACTTGCTGATGACATTGTTTACTTGAAAATCCCTAGATAACAAGCAACAAAACTAATTCAGACAATTAATAGGTTTGGCAAAGTTGCAGACTACCAAAAAAATTTTCAAAAATCTGCTGCATTTCTATATGATAATTACAAAATCCAAGGAGAAATAAGAAAGGAAAATAGCTACAAGATGCATAAAAACTTGGGGATCCATGCACCAAAGCCCACAAAAGATTGTATAGGTTTAATTACAAAGTGTTCTTTAAAGAAATAAAGAATAACTTAAGGAACTGGAGGAATATCAGTAGACATGGTTGGATTGTACTAATGTTGTTGTTGTTTGTTCTTGAAGAAGATCATGACACCAGGGAGGTGAGGCCATGACATGCAAGTGAATTGGATTTAAATGGAGGAGGGCTATGCAGAGTCACTAGCCTTGCTTTCTTTTCTGGAACTGTTTAGGTCCAGTGGCCAGATATATGTACCAATATAGTAAAAATGACAATGCCACCAAAGTTCGTTTTCAATTTTAATGCTAAGCCAATTGAATTTCCAAAGGGATACTTTACAGAATTTAGTAAAATACTAATGAAATTCATTTGTAAAAATAAAATATCTAGAATATCTAGAGAAATTATGAAAAGTGATAGGGATGAAGGAAGAAGAGTATGTTCAAATCTCAAAGTATATTAAAAACAAGTCATCAAAGCTATCTGAAATTGGTTCAAAAACAGAGAGATAGATTAGTGGAAGACACTTTAAAAAGGGGGACCGGAAACAATGGGAATCAAATACCCATTTTGGGGGGGAAAAAGAATTTTCCATTCGATGAAAACTGCTGGAAAAAACTGGAAAGGAATCTGACAGAAATTGAATTTAGACTAATACCTTATGCCTTGTTTCACAATAAATTTGAAATAGGTACACAACTATAATATTAAAGATCATACCATAAAAAATTAGAAAAGAAACAAATCAGGTACCTCTCATCGATACAGTCAGGAGGTGTATTCTCAACTGAACAAGGGACATGAGGCAACTACAAAGGATAAAATAGATAACTTTGATTTTACACGAAACTGAAAAGCTTTGAACAGACAAAATTAATGCACCTAGAATAAAAAGCAAAGCAGTCAAAAGGGGGAAAAATCTTTGTATCAAATTTCTCTGATAAGAGTCTGGTATCCAAGAGATAGTTATATCTGTGTGTAATCTACATAATATACACATAACATTCCCTATACACACATATATAGGTACGTACATGTGCATATATGTCACTAAAAGTCATTCCTTCAATAAATCAATGGTCAAAAGATATCAACAAACATTTCTCAAAAGAATTACAAAATATTAACAACTACATGAAAGAGTGCTCTTAATCACTAATAATAAGAGGAATGAAAATCAAAACTATGGGTTTCAGCTCACATCCTGCAAACTGGAAAGGATAACAAAGGATGTGAATAGTCAAGTCAATGTTTGAGGGTTTGTGGTAAGAGAGGCACACCAATGCATTGTTGATGGAGTTGCAAATGCATACAACCATTTTGGAAAGCAATATTGGAATCATGCAAATAAAGTGACTAAAATGCCCATAAACTTTGATCAAGCAGTTCTGTAAGTAGGTTAATACCTTGAGAGGGCCATTGATAAAAAGAAAATCCCTACATACACCAAAATATTTATTTAAAAAAACTCTTTTTTGTGATAATAAAGAATTAGAAACAAAGTAGATGCCTATTGACTGGAGACTGACTAAGTAACAAATTGTACGTGAAGATAATGAAATATGACTGAGCTATAAGAAATAATGAAATGAACGTAATAGAGAGACACATGGTAAGATCTACATGAATTGATACAGAGTAAAGTCAGAAAGAACAAAGAAACAACATACATAACGACGGCAACAATAAACAGGAAAAACAACACACATACATAATCCAAAGTAAAGGTTGCAACATTATAAAGGACATGTTGTTCAGTCATTTCAGTCATGTCTGACTCTTCATGACTCCATTTGGGGACTTTTTGGCAGGGATACTGGAAAAGTTTGCCATTTTCTTCTCTAGCTCATTTTACTGATGAAGAATTGAAGTAAACAAGGTTAAGTGACTTGCCCAGGGTCACACAGCTAATAAATGTCTGAGGCCAGATTTGTACTCAGGAAGATGAGTCTTCCCAACTCCAGGCCTGATGCTCCATCTACTACTGTGGCACTAAGGAAGAGAAATGAGAAAGCACCCCCACTCCACCCCTTTGCAAAGGTGGGAGGCCCATAGAAGTTACATAGTGCATATGTTTTCAGATTTTTAAAATTTATTACTCAATCATGTTGATTTTTTCCTCTTTCTGTTTTGTCTTAAAAATTCTATTTGTTATATGGGATAGTTCACTAAGAAAAGGAGAGGTAGTATACTGGAGAACATTATGGTGATGTTAAAAAAATTAATGCCATCTTATTTTTTTAAAAAAAGATTATTTCAGAGTTGAGCATGTTGAGTTTGAGTTGTCTATTCTTTATCTAGTTGGAGATAACCATCAAGCATCCAATGATGTGGAACTGGAACTCAGGAAATATTATTCAATCAACAAACATTTATTAAATGCTTACTATGTGCTCAATACTGTCCTAGGTTCTGGGGATACCTTCCATCTACACTCTGCAGTTTGTAAGTTCCTACAAGAACCTTTCCCAATCCCTTCCTTCAGGGCTAGTCCCTTTATTGTCCTGAGTAGCTCTAATTTATCCTGTCTATATCCTATGTGCACATAATTTGTTATCTCCCTATTAGATGTTGAGCTTCTTGTATCCCCTGCCATTAGCCCAGTGCCTGGCACATAGTAGATACTTAAAATATAGTTGTTGACTTAATTTGACCTGCTTATTTGCCTCATTAGAATGTGCCCCTGCCTTGAAGACAAGTTCTGTTTTTGCCTTTCTTTGTATCTCTAGCACTTAGCATAGTATCTGCCACATTGTAGTCACTTAAAATATACTTTTTGATTGGTTTACAGAATACCTGCCCTCAAGGAGTTTATATTTTCATTGGAGAGACATCTACACATGTAAGTATATGCACAATATATGTAAATTAAATACAAAGTAATGTTTTTGAGGATGGAGAGGCCAGGGGTGGTAGGAAAATGTAGTTCACATGGGAGATTGGTGTTTGAATTGAGCACTGATGGAAAGTAAGGGGAAAGGGCTGGCCATTTAGATTTGGGATTCAGTTGCAAAGAGATTGCAAAGTGAACTCAGAAAGTGTTGACATCATTGAGAGAGAGGGTGTTGGTTGGCTGGTTGGTGGTTGTCCTTCATTCTCAAAGGTGACCAAGATGATGTCACCATGTTGAAGTCAAGGTATAGTGTGTCTGACTGTGACTGATCAGACCAATACAAGAGGCTGTAGAGGGAGAAAAAAACATGAAACAAGGATGGAGGATTGTTGAACACTCTTACAAAGGCAAAGGATGCAGATGAACCAGCAGATAGATATGAACTATCTATCTAGACAGAACTGAGAGAGACAGACAAAGAAGAGAAAGATAGAGAGACAGCAAAACAGAGAGAGCTAGGGATAGAGAGGTATCATTAAACCAAGCAGAAAATGTCCAGGAGGAGAGGGTGATCAATACTGTTAAATTCTGCTGAGGTCAGAAAGAATGAGGACCAAGAAGACACAATTAGTTTGGACAATAAGGAGATCACAATACTTGGTAACCTTAGAAAGAGTTTCACTTGCCTCGTAGGGTTAGAAGCTAGAGTGCAAAGGCTTGAGGTAAGAGAATGGAATCAATGAATATAGACATTTTTTTTGAGGAGCAGTTGAAGAGGGCAGGACTTAAGTGGACCTCAGTTTCCTGGCTTATATAATGAGGGGTTTGGACAAGATGGCATTAAAAGTCTCTTCCTTCTCTAAATTGATGAGACTAAGATTTAAGGTCCTTTCCAGGTCTTAACCCTGTAATCCTAGGACATGATGGTCTGAGCTCAGACCATTCCCACTCCCAGCCTTGTCCTCAGCCTTGGCGACTGCTCCCTAGGTTCCCGACGCAAAGCTGTTTGTTTACAACTCCATCTCTCAGGAAAGGACACACAGCCCCATGGGGAGGGGGACAGAATGTACAGCTGTCTGCTGACGAGCTCTCATGTGGAAGAGGATTCTGGCTTCTTCATGGTCTTTAGACATCTCCTTTCTTTTAAGATTGTCTTAGTTGGGGCTCATAAAAGAGAAATCTGGTGGGGGAGGGAAGGATGGATAGAAGGAATAACTTTGTTGTGGGAAGAATATGGAATTTGAAGTTGGAGAGCCTGAAGTCAGAGTGGAAAGAGTTCTGAATTTGCAGTCAGATGATCTGGATCTTGGCTCTGCCTCTTCTTATCTCTGTGATAATGGGCAAGATCCTTAACCTTCTTTGCCTCACTTGCCTCATCTGTAATAAAGATTGCACTAAATGACCTTAAAGGTTTCTTTCAGATCTATTTCTATTGATTAATTTCTATTAATTAATTTCTCTGGTATTTACTACCTATATAAACGTGGACAGATCAATTGCCCTCTTTGGACCTCAGTCCATATAGTGGCACCACATAGTCTTTGAGGTCCCTCCCAGCTCTAATTTCTATGACTCTGTGACCTAAGTAAGTGTCTTTCAGTTTCTGGAAATTTATATTCCCAAGACATTGTCTTTCTGGCCTCCATTTGTTCCCTGGGGAAAAGCTGGAGTTGTGTGGATGTGAACAACTCTCTTCAAATACCTGAATTCCTTAATCCTAATTCCATTTCTACCACATGGAAGGGTATTAGACTTATTTTGTGTGATCCCAGAGAACAGAACTAGGGGTAACAGATGAAGGTACCAAAGAGGCATAATTTTATCTCAATTTGTGGAAGAGCTTTCTAACAGGACCATTTAGGACTGAAACAGTAGACTCATGGGGAGGTGGGTGAACTCAATATGTCAGCTAATAACCATTTATTAAACACTTACTGTGTGTCAGGCACTGTGCTAAGTGCTAGAGATACAAAGAAAGGTAAAAACATGGCCCCTGTCCTCAAAGACCTCACAATTCAGTAGGAACAGATAAAAGGTAACCCTTTCTTACAACAGTTTTGTTTTTATTTTTTTCCCTCCTTAATGGGGGGACAGGATAGAAAATAAATACTTGTTAGTCTAACATTTTAATTAATTTTTTAAAAATTTTGGCAACTGAGTGGAGGATAGATTGGAGTAGTAGGGAGAGACTTGAGGCGGGCAGACGAACCAGAAAGCTATTGCAAGAGCATTGAGCTTCTTGTCACTGGAAGCATTCAGACAGTGCCTGGATTTCCACTTCTCAAATATGCTTTAAACAGAATTCCTTTACTGATTGTGAGATCAGAAGAGATGACCTCTAAGGTCCCTTTCAAAACTAAGTCTTCAAAGCCAAGCAGATTTAGCTCACTTCATTGTAAGCTTCTTGAGGGAAGGAAACAATGATGTTCCATTGCCCACTGGTCTCCTAACCTGGGTTCTTCCTACCTGTAGGAGACGGAAAGACACCATTCCTTCCTGTTCCTTCTACTGATCCCCTGGTCTGTCTTGTCTTCTGGAAGCCCTTTCCTACCAAGCTCCCCGCGAAGGTTCCCTCACCTCAGTTGCCTAATACCCTTAGAAGACACCATTGTAGGGAAACTAATAACCCTGTTGAATTTTTTGGCCAATGATTATTCTTACTTGATCAAATCATTCCTTACTGATTGTTCCAGTAATTCTGAATTCCCAGCTGTCATTATACAAAATCTGTTCTCCATTCCCCACTGTTCACTCCCTTATTCCCACATGCCTCTAGCCATCCTTACTGCTTTCCCTCCCACCTCTTGCCACAGTGTTGCACTCTAAAGCTACTCACCCCTTCCACTGTGTTCTCCAGAATATGTGCTCGGACAGTAACAATGTGCCTTCATCTTAAGTCTTCTTTCTCACTTCTCATCTTCAGGCTCTCACTGAGACCTGGCTCCCTCTTGATGACAACAGGGAGCCTCTGTCCCTCCTTTTTCAGTATCAGTTGCATTTTCACTTATTCCCTCTCCCACCACCCAAACGCAATGGTCCAAGTGGGGAGGTTGGAATATTCCTTGTTCCCCATTGCACTTCCAGGCTGTCCCTCCCTGTACATCACTCAATAACCTTTCTTCCTTTGGGGTTCCCTCAGTTCATATGTAGGGTGTGTTCAGGGAGAACGAGTACCTTTGGTGTGATGGCTGCTGAGCCCGTTTCAGGGCTCTTTCCAACTCTGGTGTGCACCTGTTCTGCCTAGCTCTCACCTGTGGCTGCAAGAAGCTGTAGCATGCGCAGTGGCCACACCCTGGTAAACCATTTCAGCAGATGGGACAAACCAGGTTGAGGGTAACCAAGGAGTCTCATACCCATTGGTGAGTTAGAGGAGTGTCTACCCCAAGCATGTGAAGACTTCATCTGGTGGAATGGGCGGATGAGAACAATTTGTTCCAATGGCCACAAAGGCAGATGAAGCAGGTGATGTGGAGCTCTTAGAGCTTGGTTAAACACCAAAGACGCCAAGGTCATCCACTGCATCCGGAGCCATCGCCAGCTGTCTAGACTCTGTCCTGCCACTGAACTATGATGACTCAGGAGGAGAGAGTGAGGCTGGTGACTTGGTGCAACTCTGCCTCACTTAAATCCAATTTACGCACTAATCAAAAGACAAAAAAAAAAAAAAAAAAAAAAGGAAAAAAGAAAAAATTAGCACCTAAACAAAATTCTGGTAGCTATTATCTACTGACTTCTTTTTCCTTTCTTTTTCCTTCTCTAATGAGAAAGCTCACAGGCCTTCTCAGCTCTCCAATTTCTGCCCTCAACTCACATAGAGATATTCCCTGAAACACCCTAACCTCACAGTTCCTCTGCTTGCTCATTCCCCATGATTTCTTCCACCTCATTTCACCTACAGAGATGGTCATGCCCTTGACGTTGCAGTCACCCACAAATGCATCCTTTCCATGTTCATGAGCTCTGAAATTCTTCTATCTGATCATAATCTGTTGTGATTCCACTTTTTCCTTGGCCTTGTAACCTCAGACCCTGATCTTCATTCTCACTGTGACCTCCACCCCTCAGTTCTTTCCCAGGTCTTCACTCTGGTACTAGCTTCACTCTCCTTTCTTTGCCATCTTGACTTCTTAGTGAATCAGTTCAATTCTATGCCATCCTCTTCTCTTGAATTCTTTGCTCTCTTGTCCAATAATCACTGAGCTTGCCCTGCCAAACCCCAAGCTTTTGGCCACTCCTACCACCCACTACCTTAGCTCTTATACTCATGCTGATGAATGATGCTGGAGAAAATCATGCAACAGGGTTGACTGGATCCACTACTAATTTGCATTACATAATTTCAGCTGGGCAGCCAGGTGTTGTAGTAGCTAGAACACTGGGCCTAAAGTCAAGAAGACTCTTCATGAATTCAAATCTGGCCTCAGACACTTACTAACTATATGACCTGGGCAAGTCACTTAACCCTGTTTGCCTCAATTTTTCCATCTGTCAAATGATCTGGAGAAGGAAATGGCAAACCACACCAGTATCTCTGCCAAGAAAACCCCAAACGGGGTCATGAAGAGTTGGACAGGTCTGAACAACAAGTTTCAACCAGGTAATCCTCTTACATCTCCCTAATTAATTTACTGTCCCATTCTCTATAGTAGCTCTTCCAAACCTTTACTTTCCTCTTCAAACCTCCTATGGCTCCCCCTCTTTCCACTCTCTTAGCTCTGAACTTTGCCTCTAATTTCTCTGAAAATACTGAAACCATTTGCCAAGATTTTCCTCTTCATATCACATTTCCCAGATCCCTCCTGCCACTGTTTCTGCCTTCACCTTTGTCTTACACAATGGAGTAGTCTTTCTCCTTCCAAAGAAAACCCCTCTACATGTACACGAGATCCCATATCTTCCTGTCTTCTCCATTGGATAGCTCTCTCTTCTTGTCTACTGGCTGCTTCCCTATTGCCTAGAAGCATGCCCAAATGTTCCCCATCCTCAAAAAACTCTCACTTCATCCATCCATCTGCACTAGCTACTGTCCCATATATCTCTTCTCTTTTGTGATTTAACTCCTTAAGAAGGCCATCTACAATAGATGTCTCTACTTCCTGTCCTCTTACTGTATCCTGAACTCTCTACAATGACTTCTAACTTCAGCATTCAGCTGAAACTGCTCTCTCCAAAGATACCAATGATTTCCTAATTGTCAGATCTAATAACTTCTTAATCCTCATCTTTCTTAACTTCTCAGCAGTTGTTGACACTGTTGATCACTCTCCTCTCCTTGGTACTCTCTTCTCTCTAAGTTTTCTACTCTCCTCTCTCTTGGTTCTGTTTCTATCTACCTGACTGCTCCTCAGTCTTCTATTCTGATTTTTTACCTGGCTAACCACCCATGGGTGTCTCTGAGAGCACTGCCCTGGGACCCCCTTTTCATCTCTCTCTCATCCCTATATCACCTTGTGATGTCATCAATTCATTTATCATGTCTATGCTGATGATTCTCAAATCCATTTATCTATCCATAACTTCTCATCTGACCTCCATCTTGCATCCTCCATCTTAACAGCCATTTTGAATCTGCGGTCCTGTGGATATCATAGATTCAACATGTCCAAAATGGATCTCATTATCTTTCTCCCCAAACCCTCCCCTCTTCCTTCTTCCTATTGTTGAAGGTAACCCCATCCTCCCAGTAACCCAGACTTACAACCTAAGCATCATCCTCAACTTTTCACTATCTTTCATCCCCTCCTTCACATTGAATCTATTGCCAAAGTCTGTCCATTTTACCTACAAAGCATTTCTTGTACACTTTTCCTTCTCTCCCCTGACACTTCTACCACTTCTATTTCTTCACCCTTCTACTTCACCTCTAGATTACTGCAATAGCCTACTTGTGGGGTTGCTTGGGCAAGCCTCTGTCTACTCCAGTCTACCTTCCACTCAGTGGCCAGAGTGCTCTGCCTAAATTGAAGGTTCAATCATAGATCTCCCCTACTCAAGGAAGGACAAACCTCAACTTGTCAGAAGCCTGAGGTGCCCCAGTAGGGACCCAGATGGCCAGTTCCAGTTGGTCAACTTAGTTTCTCCTCTCTCTTCCTCTTCCCTGCCCTTCTGTTCTCTCCTCTCTTCTCCCTACAGACATAGGGTACTATGCCCTTGCATGGTGGGGGGCAGGCTCTGCTCAAAGGAAGGCAAATTTTGATGGCTGAAATCTACCAAGTAATTTTGGAGTTTCCTGGCTAGATTTCTTTCTTAAAGACCACGTCTTAAGCCCAATTCACTCTGACTCTCATTGATTGGACAACATAGATTCTTGCCCAAACATCAATTAATGGTTATTTTTTGGGCCTTCTTGACTCAGATTAAATAATAGTAATTGTTTTTTCTTTTGGGCTAGCCACTCTGAGGGTCTTTTCTTCCTAGTTTGATTTTCTTTTTTTATTAAAGGGGCCATCTCTTGACTCACTTCTTAAACAGGTCTGTTCATTGAATGGGTGTTGCCTCACTCAAAGTGAGAACTCAGAAAGACCTTAGCTTGAAAAGGTCAGGGTCTTCCATTGCATCCTGGGCTGTCTGTCTCTTGTCATCCTGAAGAATATCTGGCCACTGGACCCAGATGGCTCTAGGGGAGAAAGTGAAATTGGTGACCTTGCACAGCCTCCCTCAAATCCAATCCAGTTGCAAGTCATGTCATCATCATCCTCCTGATGTCACGGTCCTCTTTGAGAACTAAGGACAAACCACAACTCAGTTAACTCCCATGGCTCCCTGTCACGTCTGGGATGATATTTTAAGTCCTCTGTTTGGCATTTAAAGCCCTTTGTAGCCTGACTCCCCACCTCTGACCTTTCCAGCCTTTTCATACTTTATACACCACTCTCACCACCACATGCACATATATTCTGCTATCCAATGACTTTGACTCCTTGCTGTTCCTCCATCAAGAAACTTCACCTCCCAGCTCTGTTAACTTTTCTCTGGCTGTCCCCTATGGCTAGAAGGCACCTCCTGGAGCCCCTAGCTTCCTTCAAATCTCATCCCAAATCCCACTTTCTACAGAAAGTCTTCTCTGATCTGCCTCAATTCTGATGCCTCCCCTGTCTATTATCTCCAAATCATCCTGTACATGGCTTGTTTGTACATATTTGTTTGCATCTTGTCTCTCCCATTAAACTATATCCCCTTGAGAGAAGGAACTGTCTTTCGCTTTCTTTGACTCCTCAGACCTTCACACAGTGCCTGGTGCATAGGAGGTATTTAATAAATGTTTCTTGATAGGTATTGTACATGGTAGGAGTTTTAGGAATATCTGTGGAATTAAACTAAATTACTTATGATCTCTATCAGACAAAAGAAAATCCTTCAGTAAGAAAGTCTTCATCAGGACCCATGCCATGGGTAAGTAACTACTGAAACAGATTGAGTATGGAGCTTCTAGATGGCACCATTGGTCAAGTTTCTGCCTGAGATGGTAAGTACAAGGATATATCTACCTGGAGACATGGCCCAGATGAGACCCTCCTCCCATCATTTTGGAGGCTTCCTTCATTCCATGAAAGGCTGGGAAGCCTGGAAAGGGAGAAGGGGACTACTGAGGGTGTTAAGACACAGGGTGAGGACAGGGTCAATTCTATCACTTCACTGCTCTTCAGGTTAGGGAAAGGGTTCTTTGGGCATGCTGGTCTCTAACCCCATTTTTACTCTGTGGACTGAAATTCTGCTTGTCCCTTAAAGCTTGCATCAAAGCCTATCTCTTCCAGGAATGAGTTCACTGTCATCTCCATGGATCTCACCCTGTTCAGACTTTCTTGGACACTTGTGGTCAGGAGTTGTCTGATGGCAGAAACGGGAGTTTTCCTAACAGACCCTAAGGGAAGGGACTCTCCCAGAGGGCAATGATTATCTCCCCTTGGAGATGAGCTGGTCCTTAGGACAGGCTTTAGGTCCCCTGTTCACAATGGGGTTGCTCTGAGGGCATGGACTGAACCTTTTGGCCTCTGATACTCCCACTTTCCATCTGGAACTCTGGACATGAGGCAACATCAGTGTGAGGGGATGGATGATTGTACCTGGGGCTGAAGAGGCTACCAAGAAGGCCCCAAGGCCAGAAAGGAAATGAAAGGGAACAACTGAAAAATAGGAATTACATCTCAAATGAATCTTAGAGCCCAGAATGACAAAGGGAGGAAGGAACTTAGAACAGAGAATGGCAGAGCTGGGAGGAATCTTTGAAATGAGCAAATTCCTAATCTGACAGAGGAGGAGACTGGTCTAGACCCATCTCCTGGCTCCAGATCCGGTGTTGGGGGACGGGAGGGGCGGGGATGGAGAGAGACCACAGGGACAAAGAAAGGACTTCAGGGGTCACTGTGGAAGGGCACTGTAGTCCAGCCTGTACTTCCTTCCTTGCCAGCCGGTTACCTCCTGGGCAGGAGTCTAGGTCACTCTGCTTCAAGTGGGCTTAGGGGTTCCCAGCATCCATTGCTCTTGCCCAGGGCTCAGGGCTTCTTCATTGTCCAGGGTGAACCTGACTCACTATTCTCAGAACTGGGCTAGTGATGGAGTGGGAAGGCATCATGCAAAGGAGGTAGGGTAGGAGTAGTCCAAGAATAAGATTCCAGACAGGGAAACAGGAGCTGGCCAGCTAAATGCAGATACACTGTCATGATGGCAAGCCCCTGAGTCACTGTTGCTGGGTGAGAGATTATGTTCCCCAGGCCTGAGGAAGGACAGCCCCCTCCCTCTTTCTCCTGTCCCTGGGTCCAGGTCCGTAGGCCTTTGACACATATGCTGGGAATTTATCTTCCAAGTGCCCCTGGAAGGTCACCCAGTTTATACCAATGTCTTTGGTCAGAACCTGTGTTGCAGAATTATTTAGTTATATCTAGAAGGGTCCTTAGAACAGAGAATGACAGAGCTGGGAGAACACAGAATGTCAGCAATAGGAGGGGCCTTAGAACACAGAATGTTAAATAGGAGTCATCTTAGAACATAAGATGTTAGATCTGACAGGGACCTTAGAACACAGCTAGAAGGGACCTTAGTGATCATTTCAGTACCCAGTTGGACATGGCTGAAGCCTATAACTGGGCCAGCACTGGATGCCCTAACATCAGGTGCCCACAGGAATGTTGTCACCCATCCCAGTGGGACCAGAAGCCTGACTCCATCTTTGGACTCTCTTCTCTTGCCTAGAGCTATCTCTGTGCAGAACCCAGGGATGAGATGATTGGGCCCATGAGCTCAGCCATAGAAGTTCACACCTGCCCACCTGTCCAGCCAAGCTGAACCTCAGGGCATATTCACCAGGAGCAGCCTTCCTCTGGCAACTTCTGAAGTCCCTTTAAGGGAAGGAGGACACCAGTAACTCTGATATATGATGATAACTTCCATGACTCCCTAAGCACCCCATTATAGCTGTGATGACCCCAAGATACTGAGAGGGAAGAGAATGGCCCTGGAGCTCTCTCTCTTTCTGCCTCACTCTCTCCCTGGCCTCGCTGCCCTCATTAGCTCCCTGTATATACAGTAACAGGATCTGCTGGCAGGCCCCAGGCTCTCCTGTTGATAGCCCAAACCTTGCCTCTGGCAGCAACTACCTTAGCCTATAGCCCCAACTGGCTGGCACCCCCAGAACATTCCCTCTGTCCTTCTGCCTCCTAGACTTCCAGTGTTCCAGAGTAATTGGGGGTAGGGGTCCATATGCTTTAGCTCTTCCTGCCCAGTCCTGAAGTTAACTCCTTAGAGGAAGAACCCCCATGCCTGGCCTTAATCCCAGGCACCACTCTTCTTTTCTGTGTAACTAATACGGATAGCCTTCTCCATCCCAGCAGCCCAGGTCTAGAGGCCCCCAAAGACAGAAGAGGAAGGCTGGGGAGAGCAACCTTCATATAACATAGGGAATCTGAAGGGGAGGACAAAGGCTGAGCTGATATCTTCTAGGGTTTCTAGAAGAGCCCCCTTTTCTAGCCATTCATTGGGAATGATGGGATCACAGATTGAGGAGGGGAAGGGGTCTTAGAAATCAACAAGTCTAACCCTGTCATTATACAAATGGAGAAACTGAGGCACTGAGACACCAAGTGACTTGCCCCAGATCACATAGCTAGAGTCAGAACTCAGATTTGGCCTCAGGTCTTCAGATTCCATGTCTAAGCACACTTTCCACTGTATCCAATGATTCAGATGTTGAGGCTGACGATGACCTAAGAGGAAGGGCCAGGAACATGGACTTGGGAGTCAAGAAACCTCTGCCGCTTAATCACTGTAAAAACTTAGGTAAGTCATGTCTCTTCCCTGGACCTCAGTTTCCTCATCTGTAAAATGGGAATAATAGTTATACCTCCCCTGCCCCCCTTGTGAGATCCCTGTGTATAGCAAAGGAAAAAAAATGGATTCAAAGTGGTTCATACATTGCCAAGTGTCATGTTGGTGGGAGCTTTTCTAGGCAAGAGACCATGTAGCCTAATGGATGAGACTGGGTTGGAGACCCATCTCCAACCTGACCTGTGTGACCCTGGCAGCTCTGCAATGTAATGATCACCTGAATTCAAATCCATTCCCTTACTATGCTCCTCCCCCACCCTATTTACCCACAAGTTTGAAAGAGTAACTTTGTCATCTTGCTTTTCCAAACCTCAGTTTTCTCGTCTATGAGATGGGGATAATAATAGCACATCCTTCAAATAAGTCTCAAATAAGGCAGTGCATATAATGTGCTTTGCAAGGCTCCTTAAAGCATGATGGTAATGTAAGCTATCGGTCAGTTAACAAACATTTATTGAGGACCTACTAAGGGTATTAATCCTTATGTGCTGTACTGGGGAGAGCATTGGACCTGGAGAAAAGGCAGAGGAAGGTGGGCTGTATTTGGAGCTTGTGGGATGACCTGATCCAAAGAGTGGTCATTAGCAGAGAGAGGTCACCCCAGGGGAATTCCTGATGGAACCTCTCCAGGTCCCCAGGGACCCCTATTTGGCCCAGTGGTGCTTAACATCAGATGTGGACAAAGGCAGAGATGTCATCCTTGACTAGTGGACAGATGACCCAAAGTGACGATCTGATGGTTGGGGGACAGAAACGAGATACAAAAACATCTCAACCTGGAACCCTGGGCTGAATGGGAAAAGAGGACATTTAGTAGTGGGTAAATGGCTACTCCTACACTTTGGCTCAAGAAGTGACCTTCACCAGGATAATTCAAGGGAACTATGGTGAGAGAATAGTTTTTATGGAGAACAATCTGGGGGTTTTGTTGGATAAGAAACTCAAGATGAGTCATAAGTGTGATCCAGAAAACCCCAAAACTCAAGGGACCTGGCCTGCATGGAGAGGCCTAGTGTCCAGAAAGAGGAAGTTTGATAGGAGGCTATTGCCTAGAATCATAGATTTGGAACTGGAAAGGAATTCAGAGGGCATCCACTTCAGTTCTTTCACTTTAAAGGTGGGGAAACTGAGTACTAGAGGAAGGGGCTGACTTGCCCAAGACTATCCATGTAGAAATGTCAGAGCCCATATTTGAAGCCAGGAGGTGGCACCATATTGCATAGAGCACTGTGGTGGGAATCAGGAAGACTCATTTTCTTGAGTTCAAATCCAGCCTCAGACAATTCCTAGCTGGGTGACCTTGGGCAAGTCACTTCACCCTGTTTGCCTGTTTCTTCATCTATAAAATGAGCTGGAGAAGGAAGTGGAAAACTACTCCAGTATCTCTGCCAAGAAAATTCCAAATGTCTGAACATGACACAACAACAAGAACATGTTAATTAGTGGGGTCAAACTGAAATAGAAACAGGGGCCACTAATTTGGACATAAGGAGCCCTACCACCACATACTGATCCAGTTATAAAATGTAATTTTGTCTATGTCTTACTGCATTTTCATTTATTTTTAAACTATTTCCCACCTACTTTTTAGTCTGGTTCAAGCCCCCTTGGGAGAAGCATTTGGCCTGTGGGCTGAGGAGATAATGTTGTTCTGACTGGCCTCAGAGCAATGAACTGGGAGTACTAGGATGGGGGAGGGGCAGAGCTGAAGAAATATGGATTTAGTTTTGATGTAGAGACATATCCATCATCTAAATACTACCTGAGGCCTTTCCCAGCTCTTACATCCTCTCCCCACTCTGACATCCTGGGTTCTAAGCTCCATACCAGCTCTAATATTCTGCGTTCCCCCAGCTCAGCTATTCCATGTTCTAGGGACCCTCCCTGCTCTGACACTCAGTGAGTGAGCCAAATGATGCTAGCGTCATGCAAACGAAGATCCCTCCCTGCATCTTGAGCCAGAGGCCCTGGCCTGGAATCTCTGGAATCTACACTAATTACCTGTGTAACCTGCACTGCCCAGCAGGGTCCTCCTGTCTATGCCTGCAGGGTCCCATGATGGAGGATCTGGTGGGACTTCGTGAAGGGGCTTCAGGGAATCCTGTGACCTTGCAGGAGCTATGGGGTCCCTGCCCGAGGGCCCAGTGCCAAATCGGAGGTGAGAGACCTTGCCTGCCAAGCTTCAGGGGAGCAAAGGGGAAGGGTCATGGGCTCTCTGGACCCCAGTTCCCCCCTCTGTATAATGAAGGAGATGGGCTGAAGAACCCCTGAGCCCCCTGCCCCCACCTCTGAATCAGTGATTCTGTGAGCTGGATGATGGAAGCCTTTGGTCTCCCTTTGAGGCTTCATGTTGCCAGCCTTGCCAGCTTCTCAACAGCAGACACAGACCTGAGACTGCTCTGTGGACTGACTGGGCTCCTTGCCCTCTGGAAAAGGCTGGGGTCCTCCTGCTAGCTCCCTCCCTCCATGCCTAGAATAACTGGTGTGTCCTGTTCAGGTTGACTTGTCAAAGACATTCTAAATAGCCACTGTAAACGCTCCACGCTTTGAGGAGGGGGGCAGAGGGGGAAAAGGCTGATTGGTGGAACTCACACCTGTCCAGGTGCAGCTGAGCCAGAGGGGGAGACTCAGAGTTGAAGGTCTGTGTGACTAGAATGAGGACAACGGTGTGTTGGTCAGAGGTGGCCCTCTGGATGTAGGGGGCCCAAATAGGATCCCTGGGAAAGGCTGAATCATTGTGGAGCATTGTGGGATGGTGTGTGTGTATGTCTGAAGCAGTCTAGGGAGAAGACCGTTTGAACAGCACTGGTGGGATCAGAGAATCTGGACCAGAATCTTTGCTTTGCTGGGTCCTGGCTGTGTGACCTTGGGTAAGTTCCTTCCTCTCCTCTGGTTCTCCTCCCCCATAAAATGAAGGACTGGGCCACATGAGACCTTGATTAACTTTTAGCTGTAATTCCAATGCTTTCAGTTCAGGAACAAGTTTCTTTTCTGGGGAGCTGAGGAAAGAGAGATGGAAAGAACCCTAGGCCAGCTTGTTCTATAGAGGCTAAAGAGCAGGTGGGCAGAACTGTTCAGTAGGTACTGCCCGGGCACTGACTACTCCCCACCTACAAACACAGCGATGTTTTGGGGAGAAGGGGTTGTCTGCTTTTATTCAGGGATACAGTCTAGTCTCACTTTCAACCTTTCTTCTCCTCTAAGGGACTACCAGGGGTGAGCAGAGACTGCCAGGAGACCCAATACCCAAGGGTGAGGCAGAGGGACCCAGGAAGGTCCGGTGACCTGAGAAACATTGTGAAGGCTGCTCTTTCTGATGCCAGCCTGGAGGGACTTAGCCAGAGAACTCTCCTAAAGTGTGCTCCCAGACACACTACCTGCGCACATATACAGGAAAAAGGCACGTAATGCAGAAATATAAACAGACAGAAATAGACTCACACACATTCCCAGAGATGATTAGCTCCTACCTGCATGCATACACACACACACATATCACACACACATACATACCACAGTTATACACATACCATTCACACACACCATACACATATCACACACACACACCATACACATATCACACACACACACCACATAGGTTCATACCACACTCACCACACACCACACACAAACACACATACATCACATTTCCCTATCTCCCAGCTCTGAATTCTCCTCAGTATAATATACACATTCATATGAACAAGAGTTGAACTGGGCCTTGGGGAGGAAGGAATCCTAGGCTTTTAGAACAGAGCATATCTGAGCCCAAAGGGGTCTTGGAGATGATCTGCTCCAAGCCCTTCATGTCTCCCATGAGGGTCCTGAGGCCCAGAGCTCCTAACTCACTGAGGCAAGAAGCACAGTATGTGACCAAGCCAATTTTCTTTCCTCTTCTCTTTGAGCCTCTGAGCTGAGTTTCTGGCTAGAGACTGGTTGGGGGGGTGCTAGGGGGTGGACTGTGAGTAGACAGTCACTACTAGGAGGGAGAGCCCACCCAGATCAGAGGAGGAAGGCCCCAGTGCTCTGAGCCACAGGGAAGGACTGGGCTGCCTAGCAGGGTCCTCCTGTCTATTCCTGCAGGGTCCCATGATGGAGGATCTGGTGGGACTTCGAGAAGGGGCTTCAGGGAATCCTGTGACCTTGCAGGAGCTATGGGGTCCCTGCCCTAAGGCCCAGAGCCGAATCAGAGGTGAGAGACCCTGCCTGCCAAGCTCCAGAAGAGCAAGGGGGCAGGGTCATGGGCTCTCTGGGCCTTTCATCTTACCCTCCCTCTCTATCCCTTCCCTGTTGCCTTTTTCAGTGGCCTCTCTCTCTCTATCTGAGACCACCTCAGCCCCTAAAAATAGTCCCTCCCCTAGTACTCAGCTTGTAATCTCAGCCCCTGAGTTGGACAGATGGGCAAGCTGCCAACTCCCTTTCATCTGCCTCCTGCACTGTCACTGCCAAGCATCTCCTGGGAATGGGCAGAAGTGAAGCTCCCCAGCTTCCCTCTGC
Source organism: Notamacropus eugenii (assembly GCF_028372415.1). Taxonomy (NCBI): domain Eukaryota; kingdom Metazoa; phylum Chordata; class Mammalia; order Diprotodontia; family Macropodidae; genus Notamacropus; species Notamacropus eugenii. The sequence continues at coordinate 55,487,967 of NC_092876.1, forward strand.
TGCCTGTAAGAGTAGGGAGGGAACCACAGGTCTCTCTGTCCTTTAGAGTCAAGTGTCCTCTGGTCTCCCTGCCTTTCCCCCTCCTCAACCTCCTGCCTTGGGAGGTACAGCCTGGGGCTCCCACTTCTTTGACTAGGCTTTGTGAACACCACAGTGGGTTCGAGGGTGCTAACCCCTCACCCATTTATACTAATTTCTTATCTGGGAAGGTCGGTGGCACTGCAGTGGTCACTCTAGACAGATTTCTGGGTATACAGGATAACCTGAGGGTAGTGTTTGTGTGTGTGTTTGTGTTTGTGTGTGTGTGTGTGTGTGTGTGTGTGTGTGTGTGTGTAAGGGATCATAGGAGATAAGGCTAAGAAGTTGGGGTGGCCCCACAGTGAATGCCAGGCAAAAGATGCTGAACAGGGCCATAGTCCTGGGAGAATTGAGCTCTTTCTTCCCTGGGGACCCTGTCTTTGTTGGACATAGAGGTGGGGAAGATGCCTCTTCTGGATGAATGGGTGTCCCAGATACTTAGCCTAAAGCTCAGGGTCAGGGCAGGGGTTGGAGCCGGGCCTCTGGGGGAGGGAGGGAGCCTCCAGGTCCCTGGGATGGGCAGAGGCTCCATCTGTCTCCTGCCTGGTTATTGGAGTCCTATCTCCCAATCCCTGGTCTTGGAGGGCCAACCTGGGGGTGGGCTTTGCTTCCTTGTTTGCTGTTAGCAGTAGGGTGGCAGGAGATTTATGATAAGCAGGAGCTGACACCGAGAGCCTGCCTCCCTCTTCCTCACCAGGCTATAAATACCCATCACAGCAATTCTCTGGGAGGCAGGGAGGAAGTAGTTGGCTGTACCCATTTCTATGCAATCTAACTCCATGGTTGGCTGGGCACAGCACACTTCCCCCCTCCCCTCTCCCTGTGCCATCTTCTCCAACTTGGCAGCATGCCCTCATCTGGTTCTAGCTCCTCTCATTCATGCCTGCTGGCTCTCTCAGATCTGAGGCTGGGTAGATATCTGCCCTGGCATGGTGCCAGCTGCTGTGCCACCTTCTGCTGGCAGGCTGCCTCACTACCCTGTTTGCTCTCTTAAGCGATACCCACTGGTCCTTCCTAACCTGAGGCCAGATATCTATTTGCCCTGAGGTTAGTAGGCTGTACCACTCTGACTTTCTCTAGTCTTCCCTTTCTCTGCCTCTTTGAGTGGTCTCAGGCCAGCCAAACTTCTGCCTGACATGGGGTTCATTGCTAACCCAGCCTAGGCCACTGCCCTCAAACAGATCCCTATACCCTGAATGTTCTAACCTTAACCATGACTCTTCCATCTTGGCAGGCTTCCTAGAGAGAGTGAAGAGACAGCTCTTCCGGGTGGGTGAAGACTGGTATTTCCTGGTTGGCCTAGGAGTGCTTATGGCGATCATCAGCTTTGCCATGAACTTTGCTGTCTCCAGGGTCGTCCGTGGTAACTATGGGTATTGCCAACCTGAGCAGCCCTGTCCTTTTATATCATTGGAGTGAAAGGGCAGCCCTGGCTGAGAGGCATCTGCAATGCCAGCTGAGTGGCCTGGCTTGAGGACGAATGCCATATCCCTCTTTCCATCACTACATACCCCTTCTTCCTCTTCCCTTTTATCTACCTTCCTATGGAAAATGCTCCCTATGCCCTTCCAGAAGAATGATTATGATTCAGAATCAAGGAATGTTGGATCTTGGAGGATCTTTAGAATACAATGTCAGAGCTGGGAGGACCCTTAGAACACAGAATGTTAGACCAGAATATTAGTGGTGCCCTCAGCTCTGATTGAACTCTGTGTGTATGTGTGTGTGGTGTGTGTGTGTGTGTGTGTGTGTGTGTGTGTGTGTGTGTCTTGGGGGGTGGGGGTAGACTGTTGCTGATTTAGCTTCTTCTGGATGCCAGATGGTAGGAAGGATGATGACAAATTTGGTCACATTCAGAGGATGGGTAAGCAGGGTGGTAGGAGGCCTGGAGAGCACATCATGGGAGAAGAGTTTGAAGGAAGTAGGATTGGGATGCTTAGCAAAAAGATTTAGGGAGGATAGGAAGCTGTTCAATGCAAAAGGGATTCAGTTTATTCTGTGTGGTCCCAGAGGGCAGAACAAGTTTGCAAGTGGTTGGAATTTCATTGAAGCAGATTTTGTCTCAGTGTAAGAAAAACTTGCTAACCATCAGAGCTGTCCCACAGCAGGATAGGCAGCCTTGGGTGGGGCGGGTAGTGAAGTCTTCAAACAATGGTTGGTCATCTACTTGGCCAAGGATGGTGTAGGGGAAATTCATCTCCAGTTAGGGGCTTGACTACATGACCCCTGAGGTCCTAATTGATGTAGTGACTCTGTAACCTAAGAACACAGAATGTCCAAAGTGGCCAAACTCTTCCATTTTATGGAGGAGGAAACAGACCCAGACAAGGTAAGTTACTTTCTCAGAATCACTCTTGAAATCATCAGCAAACACCCCTATCTTGAGGGGCAAGCTGACTGTCTCTTCTGGTTACCACCCACTATCCCCAACCTCAACCTTATCCTTTCCTTGGTGACTCTTGACACTGATTCACACACATAAGCCAGGAAGGAGCTCAGGGGCATTTCCATGAAGAATGGCAGGCAGGGCATCTTCCCAAACACTACACTGGAGGTTGGCAAGGCCTTTTGGCCCTGTAACCTCCATGGTCCTCTCTTAGCACACATGTGGCTGTATCGAGAAATCGGGGACAACCATCTTCTTCGCTACCTCTCCTGGACTGTGTTTCCCATAGCCTTGGTCTCCTTCTCCACTGGCTTTTCCCAGAGCATCACCCCTTTCTCTGGAGGTAAGAATCATGGCCTAAAATCCTTTTTCTCCAGGAAAAAAGACAACAATAATGGTATTGTTTCATAGCATTCTTAGGCTTTACACAATGCTTTCTTCATAATAACTCTGTGAAGAAGACAGAATAAGCTTTTTTTTAAGACAGGAGGAAACTGAGGCTCAGGAAACATTAGTGGATTATCCATAGTCACATTCACTCTTTTCTAGGTAGGTGGAGACTTGTTGTCCAGTCTATGAGTTCTGAGTGAATTGGTTTTAAGACTTGTTCTTTGAGCAAGAAATCTAGCCAGTAAACCCAAAAGAACAAAGGCAGGTTTTGGCCAAGGAGTGTACCTTCCCCTGGGTAGAACACGAGAGGAGAGGAGAGGAGAGGAGCTCTTATTCATTCACAGATTGTGTTTGTCCTTCGTTCTCAAAGAGGACCATGACATCAAGATGATGAAATGACTTGCAGTTGACTTTGATTTGAGTGAGGGAGGGTTGTGCAAGGTCACCAACCTCACTTTCTTCTCCTGAGCCATCTGGGTTGACTGGCCTGATATTCATCAGGATGACTGAAGACGGCCCAGGATGCAATGTGAGACCTTGGCCCTTTCAGGTTGAGGTCTTATCACATTCTCACTTTGAGTGAGATACACTCATCCAATGAATAGACTTCTTTAAGTAGTTACTCAAGGGATGGACCTTTAATCAAAAAAAAAAAAAAAAAAACAAAAAAAAGAGGGGGGATTCAGTTTATTCTAATTGGTCCCAGAGGGCAGAGAAATTTTGCAAGTGGTTGGAAGTTCATTGAAGCAGATTTTGATTCAGTGTAAGAAAAAATTGCTAAGCATGAGAGCTGTCCCACAATAGAATAGGCAGCCTTGGGTGGGGAGGGTAGTGAAGCCTTCAAACAGTGGTTGGTCAACCTCATGGCTGAGGATGTAGTAGGGGAAATTTATCTCCCTTTTACCAGGAACCCTGAGGGTCTTCCCCTCCCAGTTTGATTTTTTTGTTTTGGATATAAGAGGCCATCCTTTGAGTAACTTCTTAAAGAAGCCTGTTCATTGAATAGATTTATCTCACTCACAGTGAGAATGTGATAAGACCTCAGCCTGAAAGGGCTAGGGTGTCACATTGCATCCTGGGCCATTTCCCCCATCACCCTGATAAATATCAGGCCACTGGACCCAGATGGCTCAGGAGAAGAAAGTGAGGTTGGTGACTTTGCACAGCCTTCCCTCACTCAAATCAAAGTTAAGTGCAAGTCATGTCAGTCAACAAATGTTCAAGCTAAGATCCCAACTCATGTGTCCAGATTTTAGGCTCAGTGGAGTTCATGTTCCTTCCTACCTCATGCTGTCCTTCCACTGGTAGGATCTTGAATTTTCATATTGGTTTAAACTTTTTCAAGTGCTGTCCAATACTTCATGTCAATGAAGGAGATCACATAGATATCATTATCTCTGGTTTATAGATAGATAGATAGATAGATAGATATATAGATACATAGATGGATGGATGGATGGATGAATAGATAGATAGATACATAGATACATAGATGGATGGATGGATGAATAGATACATAGATACATAGATACATAGATGATAGACAGATAGAGTGGTGTTGTTGTTGGAAGATTTGTCCAAGAGAAGACCATATATTGAATCAGTAGCAGGGCCAAGACTGGAACTCAGATCTTTTGACTTTTACATACATCTACTGCATCATAATGGACAGTATTGGGGGTGGCACTGACCAAGGTGATACACTGGCTTGGGGCTATGAAGTTAGAAGACCCCAGAAATGAAGGAGGCCTATGAGAAAAATCCTGGATCTCTACATGGAAAGCGTGTCTGGTTTGATCAGAGGACCCAGCTTCAAAACCTAGCTCTGCCACTTTTTTGTGTGACCCTGGGCAAGTCATTTATCTCTCTGGGCCACAGCTTCTTCATCTGTGAGTGAAGGGGGATGGACCATAGGACCATAGCTATGGAGCTCAAAGGAATCTCAGAGCTCATCTTGTCCAACTTCTTATTTTACAGATGAAAAAACTGAGGCCCAGAGTGGTCAAGTATTAGAGGTAGCATTTAAATACAAGTTCTTGGATTCCAGAGGCCATACCACCACAGCCTTCCTGTCATTATGGGTTGGGGGAAGAGGGGAGAGATAGGGAGGGATAGTGCATTAGGAGATACCACCTTCAGCTCTACCAGTTTTTACCCTGGGTACATGACCAGGACATAGGGGCTTCCAGACTTGTTGATCTCCATGTGGCTGAATAAAATCGTTTGCTCTCTCCTTCTCATATTCTCTCTGTTATTAGGTTCTGGAATCTCAGAACTGAAGGTAATTTTATCTGGTGTAGTCCTGGAGGATTACTTGGACCTCAAGAACTTTGGCGCTAAAGTGGTGGGCCTCACCTGCTCCCTGGCCTCTGGCAGCACCATCTTTCTTGGCAAAGTGGTTTGTGCCCCTGGGGGAGGGATGGATGGGAGGACAGAGGACAGTTTATATGCCTCAGGGATGAGTGTGTGGCTGCCTGGCATATGGGGCACACTTACCTGGCTTTGTTCATCCATCCCTTCTTCCTCCCAGGGACCCTTCACTCATATTTGCTGCATGATTGCCGCCTACATGGGCAAGGTGCGCATTTCAGCCCTTGGAGAGTATGAGGTAAGGTCTGGGGCTTTGGGTGGTACAATGCTCATCTTCTGAAGGGCTTGGCTCTCTGCTGCAGAAATCCCTGGGCTCTGGCTGAAGAGTCTGGGAAAGATTGGGAAAGTGGGATAGCACAGGGAAACTGCAGGACCATGTCTAGTCTAAGTCATGCTCAGCTTGCACATGTGTTCTAAGGGCCCTCCCAGCTCTGACATCCTGTGTTCTAAGGATCCTTCCTGATCTGCCATTTTCTGCCATTTTATTTTCTAAGGTTCTCTGACATTTTGTGCTCTGGGTCCCTTTTACATTCCAAGATCCCTTACAGCTCTGATACTCTCTCTTCTAACATCCCTCTCAGGTCTGACATCCTGTGTTCTTCCTGCCTGGACATTCAACATTCTGAAGTCTGTTTTGCTGTTGTTCAGTGGCTGAGTCATGTGTGACTCTTTGTGATCCCACACCAGGCCCTTCCTTCATCTTCTGTCTCCCAAAGTCTGTCCAAATTCATTTCACCCTCTGCCATTCCTTTTCCCTTTTGACTTCAGTCTTTCCCAACATCAAGGTCTTTTCAATGAGTCCCTTTCTTAGTATATGGCCAAAGTGTTTCAGCTTCAGTTTCAACATAAACGTCCCTTTTAGCTCTGGTTTTAAATGATTCTTACAACCTAGGGTGGGGACATTCAGAACTGGAGGATGTCTGGAGGCCAGGAAAGAGACAGGACCACTGGGTCCTAAGGTCTGTCTTTTTCTCAGAACAAGATCAAGCAGAATGAGCTGTTGGTGGCTGCAGCAGCAGTGGGTGTGGCCACTGTCTTTGGGGCGCCCATCAGTGGTGAGATCTGGAAGGAGGGAGGGGAAGAACAGAGCTCCCCCCTCCCCTAATTCTGGGGTCTTCCCATTGGGTAGGGTTGTCATTAGCTATCAGTCTGATGGAGAGGCTGGGCTGTACCTCTTGTGGCCCGTCCCTCCCCACACAGGGGTCCTGTTCAGCATCGAGGTCATGTCCTCCCACTTTGCTGTCTGGAATTACTGGAGAGGCTTTTTCTCCTCAGTCTGTGGGGCTTTCATGTTTCGGCTCCTAGCTGTCTTCAACAGTGAGCAAGGTGAGTGCCAGGCTAAGAGTTTTTGGAGACTTCCTGCTGGGAAAGGGGCTTGAGAAGTGTGGGTGTGGGGGCAAGGCAGATTAAGCTAAGGATCTGAGGTGTGATTCCTTTCTACTCCATCTTTCTCCCAGAGACCATCACCTCCCTCTTCAAGACTAGATTTCGAGTAGATATACCTTTTGACCTACCAGAAATCTTCTTCTTTGTACTGCTTGGGTAAGTAGATACAAAAAGGGGTAGAGACCCAGAAGGATGAGTGGGCCCTTAGCTGGGCATGGGCCTCCCTATTCTCAGGGTGCCCCTAGCCTGCCAGTCCCCCCTTTCCTCTACTGTGAACCCCAGGCTCTACAGATACCAGTGCTGACTTATTTCTGGAGTTCCCATTAGGGATAGGGGAGGGAATCTGAGTTGGATTTCAGGGTATCTCTTGTCCCCTCTCCTTCCAGGTTTATCTGTGGGATTGTGAGCTGTGCCTACCTCTTTGCCCATCGCCGTTTTGTACCGTTTGTTCGAACAAACTGGATCATCAAAAAACTGCTTGCAACAGAGTATGAACCAGGATGAGGGGCTGGCAAGAGTTTGGTGGATGGTGTTTCTTACTACAACTCTTCCTGGGCACCCATCAGCTAAGCTGGGCCCCCTTCCCCAATTCTGAGCCCATAGCCCTGATGATCAGGCCGTACTCCAGGACCTAGGATCAATCACTCAGTCAATAAACACTTATTAAGTGCCTACAAAACTTAAATACTTTGACCATATGATGAAAAGATGGGATTCATCAGAAAAGATAGTGATGCTGGGAAAAACTGAAGGCAGAAAGAAAAGGGGAGGGCAGAGGACGAGATGGTTGTATAGTGTCATTGAACATGAGCTTGGACAGACTTTGGGAGAGAGAGAAAGATAGAGGGGTCTGGGGGGGCATGTTCCATGGGGTCATATGGCTGAACCACTGAACAACAACAAAAGCCCCTACTATGTGCCAGGCACTGTACCAGTGCTGGGGATACAAAGAGGCCAAGGATAAGAGGGATCTGGACAATGAGGTGAGGTGGAACATGCCCAGTCAACAAGCCTTTGTTAAGTGTTTACTGGGTGCCAAACCTTGTACATAGAAGGACAAAAACAGAGTTCCTGCCTCCAGGGAGCTTGCATTCCAATGGGGATGGGGGTGGGGAGAGACAACAGCCCTAGGCAGACACAGGATCTCTACAGAGTCAATGGAAGACCCCTAAGAAGGGAAATCACTAGAACATTGCAAGACTGCCCCTCACTCCCAGTATCTCTACTCTGGCCCCTGGGGAAGGGATAGAATGGGGTGATCCTGGCTGCCTTTCTCTCCCTTCCAGCAAGCCTGTGTACTCAGCCCTGGTGGCCCTGCTTCTGGCCTCCATCACCTACCCACACAGCCTGGGAAGATTCATGGCCTCCAGGGTGAGAGGGACATGAGGGGGCAGAGCTAGGTCCCTCAATCTAAGTCCAGTGCTTCCCCCCATATGTCACCAGAGCCCATTACTGCAGAGAAGTATAAACAAGGCTCTCTGCTTTCAGAACAGTCTAGATGAGGAGACAGGACCCCCAGGCACCACCTACACCACACAGTGAATGCTAAGTGCCAAGTGAGGGGAAGAGAAGGAAACATTGATTAAGTGCCTGCCATGTGTCAGGCACTGTGCTCAGACCTTTATAAATATTATTATTTATAAATATTATCTTGTTTGATCCTCACAACAACCCTTTGAAGTAGATGCTCTTATTATCTGTTACAATTGAGGAAACTGAGGTAGACAGAGGTGGAGTGCTTTCTCCAGGGTCACAAAGCTAATAGGTGTCTGAAGTTGGATTTAAATTCAGGTCTTTCTGACTCCAGGATCAGCTACTTCAGACTTCGATTGGTACAATAGGTCAGAGGAAGTCAAGGTTCTGTGCGCAGGGATCAGTAGGAGTGGACAGGGAAGGCTCCCTAGATGAGTTTGGAGACCTTGGGTAGGAGACAACAATGGTGGGGTTTGGGAAGGGGAGCAGGGAAAAACATCTAAGAGAATTTTTACTCCCATCTCCACCCCCAGTTGTCTATGAATTTGTACCTTGATTCACTGTTTGACAACAAATCCTGGGCCCTGCTTTCCCGGAATTCCTCCCCTGAATGGCCTCCAGAAGTGGACCCCAACAATCTATGGTTTGAGTGGTACCATCCCCAGTTTACCATCTTTGGCACCCTTGCCTTCTTCCTGGCCATGAAGGTAAGTGTCCCCACCTGGGTCCCCTTGACTTCCTTGCTGCCTTCTCTAACCTGGCAGTTTCCCCACTCAGGTACCATCTCTTCTACCCCTTTATTTCCCTGACCATCTTGGCTTGCTGCTGTTGAGGCTGTACCTGGGCCAGCCTGGGCAGGCTGGTGGAGAGAGCTTGGGCTCTGGAGCCAGAAGACTTGGGCTAAAACCCCAGCTCTGACACCTAGTCCCTGTGTGAAAGCCCCTACTATGTGCCAGGCACTGTACAAGTTCTGGGGATACAAAGAGGCCAGGACTGTCTCTCCTTTCTTCCATTTAATGGGAGAAGAGACGAAAAGAGGGATATGGACAATGAGGTGAGGCCTTCTTGCCTCATCTGCAGCACCAGGGGACTAGACCTCACCCAGGTTCCTGCTGGCTCAGTCTATGACTGTGGGAGCCTATGAACTATTCAGAAACATGAGGTGGCTAGGCCTCCAAGCTGGTGCTTAGGAGTACATAGCTTGGGCAGTTACTGCCCCATCTGTATCCTCACCCTGCTGAGATCTTTTATCCTACCAGCATCCAGCCTAAGATTATACTCTCATTCATCCCTCTATGCTTCCCTCCTTCATATCTCTTACCTGCTAGGCATCCCTTCCAAACATGCCCTTACACCAGGACCCTGTCTCTGCCCACAGTTTTGGATGTTGATTCTTGCCACCACAATACCCATGCCAGCTGGATATTTCTTGCCTGTATTTGTCTATGGTGAGTCTGGAGGGTCTATAGGTGGTTGGTAGTATATAATCTTTAACTTGCAAAGTTACTCCCTGCATGCCCAGTATATGTGGAAGAGGTCTGGGACCTGGGAATGGACTGCCTGCCAGATGCTCTTGAAGACATTCACTTAGTAAGTCTTTGCAGAATAAGTCTTGTGTGTAAGAAAGGATGCTAGGCATTGTGGCCACTACAAAAGCTAATGGGACCTTAGGTCATATTAAGAGAAGCATAGCATTTAGAATGAGGGAGGTAATAAGTCCCAATGCATGCTGTCTTGGGCAGAACACATCTAGAATGTCCTCTTCAGTTCTGGGCACCACATTATAGAGAAAACATTGGCAAGGTGGAACACATGAAGAAGGCAATCTGCATGGTGAGGAGAGGACTGAAGATCATGCTGTTCTGGGATTGTTTGAAAGAACTGGGCATGTTTAACTTAGAGAAAAAAGGGCTCAAGGGGACCCTGATAGCTGTCTTCAAGTATTTCCAGATCTGTCACATGGAAGAAGAAAGACATATTCTGCTTGGTACCAGAAAGGAGAACTTAGGAACAGTGAGTGGAAGGTGCTTGTTGTTCGGTTGTTTTCAATTGTTTCAGACTCTTTATGATTCCATTTGGGGTTTTCTTGGCAGAGATACTGGAATGGTTTGCCATTTCCTTCACCAGTTCATTTTACAGATAAGGAAATTGAGGCAAAATGGGTTAAGTGACTTGTCCAGGGTCACCTAGCTAGTAAGTGTCTGAGGCTGGATTGGACTAAGGTCTCCCTGACTCCAGTGCTCTATCCATTGTGCCCACAATGAAGGGGCCACCTGGATAGAAGGTTACAGAAAGATAAATCTTAATTCAAGGTAAGGAAAACTTTGTTAACAATTGGAGACATTCAAAAGTGGAAACTCAGGAAGCTGTGGGGTCACCTTCATTGGAAGTCTTCAAGCAGAGACTGAATGGTTCCTGGTTGGGGACACTTTAGAGGGGACTCCTGCTCAGACAGAATGAAACAGATGCCTTAGATTTCCCCCCGGAGTAGAGAGAATGATGGATTTGGAGGCAGGAAGACCTAGGTGTGAATCCTGGCTCAGACCCTTATTTGTGTGACCTGGGGCAAGGCCCTTACAATGCTGACCCTCATTTTAAGAAATGATTAATTAATTTTTAGTAATTTATTTTTTTGCCAAGTTACATGTGAAAACAATTTTTAAGATTCATTTTTAAAACTTTGAGTTCCAAATTCTCTCCCTTCCTCCTCCCCCACATTGCGAAGGCAAGCAGTTCCATATAGGTTATACTTGTGTAGTCTTGAAAAACATTTCCATATTAGTCGTGAAAGAAAATAGACCAAAAACGAAAATCTCAAGAAAAATAAAGTAAAAAAAATATGCTTCATTCTATATTCAGACGCCATCACTTCTTTCTCTGGCGTTTTTCATCCTAAATCCTTCAGAGTTGTCTTAGATCATTGGATTGCTGAGAATAGCTAAGTCATTCACAGCTGATCATCTTACAGTGTTGCTATTACTTTGTACACAGTACACTTCACTTTGTTTCAGCCCATGCAAGTTTTTCAGGTTTTTCTGAGAGCATCCTGCTTATCATTTCTTATAGCACAATATTCCATCATATTCACATACCACAACTTGTTCAGCCATTCCGCAATTGATGGGCGGCTACTCAATTTCTAATTCTTTGCCCCCAGAAAAGAGCTGCAATAAATGTTTTTGTATGTATAGGTCCTTTCCTTTTTGTTTTCTATCTCTTTTGGCATACAGACCTAGTAGTGGTATTGCTAAGTCACAGGGTATACATGGTTTTATAGCCCTTTGGACATAGTTCCAAACTGCTCTACAGGATGGTTGAATCAGTTCACAACTCCACCAACAATGCATTAATGTATCATGTTTCCCACATCCCCTCCAACATTTGTAATTTACCTTTTCTGTCCTATTAGCCAACTTAATAGGTGTATGTGTGTTTGTCCTTTGTTGCCAAAGAAGACCATGCCATCAGAGAAATGATGACATGAGTTGCACTTGACTTTGTTTTGAGTGAGGGAGGGTGGTAATAGGTATGAGGTAGTACTCAGAAATATTTTAATTTGCATTTTTCCCAGTCAGTAGTGAGAGTATTTTTTTCATATGGCTATAGATAGCTTTGATTAGTTCATCTGAAAACCAACCATATATTTTGATCATTTATCAATTGAGGAATGGTTCTTATTTTTACAGATTTGATTCAGTTTTCTATGTGTTTGAGAAATGAAACCTTTATCAGAGAAACTTGCTTCAAAATTTTCATAGTTATTGCTAACTGTATTTCCCTCCATCTTATTCCCCCATTTAATCTATTCTCTCTTTTCTTTCATCTTGTCCCTCCTCAAAAGTGTTTTGCTTCTGACTATCCCCAAACCCCAATCATCTCTCCCTCTTATCCCTCCATTCTCTTTTGACCTTCCCCTCCTACTTTCCTATGGAGTAAGATAGATTTCTATACTTGATTGAGTACGTATGCTATTCCGTCTTTGAGCCTATTCTGATGAGAGTAAGATTCATTCACTCCCCTCATCTCCCCCCTCTTCCCCTCCACTGTGAAAGCTTTTTCTTGCCTCCTTTATGTGAGATAATTTACCCCATCCTACTTCTCCCTTTCTCTTTCTCCCAGTACATTTTACTCTCACCACCTTTTTTTTTTTTATTTTTTAGATATCATCCCTTCATATTCAACTCACATCTGTGACTCCTTCTAACTGCCTTAATAGTGATAAAGGTCTTACGTGTTACAAATATCATCTTATCATGTAGGAATGTGAAAAGTTTAACCTTATTAAGTCTATGATTTCCCTTTCCTGTTTCCCTTTTTTATGCTTCTCTTAAATCTTATATTTGAATGTCAAATTTTCTATTCAGCTCTGGTCTTTTGATCAAGAATGCTTGAAAGTCCTCTGTCTTATTGAATGTCCATTTCCCTCCAAAAGATTATACTCAGTTTTTCTGAGTAGGTGATTCTTGATTATAATCCTAGTTCCTTTGCCCTCTGGAATATCATATTTCAGGCTTTCTGGTACTTTAATGTAGAAGCTGTTAAATCTTGTGTTATCTTGACTATGGTTTCATGATACCTGAATTGTTTCTTTCTGTTTCCAATATTTTATCCCTGACCTGGGAACTCTGGAATTTGGCTATCATATTCCTTGCAATTTTCATTTTGGGATCTCTTTTATTAGGTGATTGGTGGATTCTTTCAATTTCTATTTTACTCTCTGTTCTAGAATATCAGGGCAGTTTTCCTTGATAATTTCTTGAAAAATGATGTCTAGGCTCTTTTTTTTATCATGGCTTTCAGAGAGTCCAATAATTTTTAAATGATCTCTCCTAAATCTAATTTCCAGGTCAGTGGTTTTTCCATGGCAATATTTCACATTGTCTTCTATTTTTTATTTTTTTGCTTTCGTTTTATTGTTACTTAATTTCTCATAAAATCATTAGCTTTCATTTTCTCCATTCTTATTTTTAAGGAATTATTTTCTTTTTTAAAAATTTATTTATTTTTAGTTTTCAACATTCATTTCCACAAAATTTTGAGTTCCAAGTTTTCTCCCTTTCTCTTCCCTTCCCACACCCCATAATGCCTTACATCTGATTACCCCTTGCCTCAGTATGCCTTCCCTTCTATCATACCTCTCCCTTCCTTATCTCCATCTTCTCTTTTTTCTTGTAGGACACGATAGATTTCTATACCCCATTACTTGTACTTCTTATTTCCCAGTTGTATGTAAAAACAATTCTCAATATTTGTTCCTAAAACTTTGAGTTCCAACTTCTCTCCCTTCCTTCCTCCCTACCCATCCCCACTGAGAAGGCAAGCAATTCAATATAGGCTATATATGTGTAGCTTTGCCAAAGACTTCCATAATAGTCTTGTTGTATAAGACTAACTATATTTCTCTCCATCCTATCCTGCCCCCCATTTATTCTGTTCTCTTTTGACCTTGTCTCTACCCAAAAGTGTTTACTTCTGATTACTCCCTCCTCCCATTTGCCCTCCCTTCTATCATCTCCTTCACCCCACTTGTCTCCTTCTCCCCTACTTTCCTGTAGAGTAAGATAGATTTTCATACCAAATTGAGTGAGCATGTTATTCCCTCCTTAACCCAAATGTGAAGAGAGTAAGCTTCACTTTTTCTCTCTCACCTCCTCCCTTTTCTCCTCCATTGAAAAAGATTTTTCTTGCCTCTTTTATGAAAGATAATTCGCCCCATTCCATTTCTCCCTTTCTCCTCCCAACATAATCATCTCTCACCCCTTACTTTTATTTTTTTAGATATCATCCCTTCTTATTCAACTCACCTTATGTTCTTTGTCTATATATCTATATCTATATCTATATCTATCTATCTATCTATCTATCTATCTATCTATCTATCTATCTATCTATCTATCTATCTATCTATCTATCTATCTGTGTGTGTGTGTGCGTGTATAATCCCTCCAACTACCCAAATACTGAGAAAAGTCTCAAGAGTTACAAATATTATCTTTCCATGTAGGAATGTAAACAGTTCAATTTTAGAAAGGCCTTTATGACTTCTCTTTCTTGTTTACCTTTTTATGCTTCTCTTGATTCTTGTATTTGAAAGTCAAATTTTCTATTCAGTTCTGGTGTTTTCATCAAGAATGCTTGAAAGTCCTCTATTTCACTGAATGACCATTTTTTCTCCTGAAGTATTATACTCAGTTTTGCTGGGTAGGTGATTCTTGGTTTTAATCCTAGTTCCTTTGACTTCTGGAATATCATATTCTAAGCCCTTTAATCTCTTAATATAGAAGCTGCTAGATCTTGTGTTATTCTGATTGTATTTCCACAATACTCAAATTGTTTCTTTCTAGCTGCTTGCAATATTTTCTCCTGATCTGGGAACTCTGGAATTTGGCTATAACTTTCGTAGGGGTTTTTTTTCCAGATCCCTTTCAGGAGGTGATTGGTGGATTCTTTCAATATTTATTTTACCCTCTGTTTCTAGAATATCAAGGCAGTTTTCCTTGATAATTTCCTGAAAGATGATGTCTATGCTCTTTTTTTGATCATGATAATCCTATAATTTTTAAACTGTCTTTCCTGGATCTATTTTACACGTCAGTTGTTTTTCCAGTGAGATATTTCACATTGTCTTCTATTTTTTCATTCTTTTGGTTTTGTTTTGTGATTTCTTGGTTTCTCATTAAATCATTAGCTTCCATCTGCTTCATTCTAATTTTTAAAGAACTATTTTCTTCAGCGAGCTTTTGAACCTGCTTTTCCATTTGGCTAATTCTGCTTTTTAAACCATTCTCCTCATTGGCTTTTGAACCTCTTTTGCCATTTGAGTTAGTCTATTTTTAAAGGTGTTATTCTCTTCAGCATTTTTTTGGATCTCCTTTAGCAAGCTGTTGACTTGCTTTTCATGCTTTTCTTGTATCTCTCTCATTTCTCTTCCCAATTTTTCCTCCACCTCTTTTACTTGATTTTCAAAATCCTTTTTGAGCTCTTTCATGGCCTGAGACCATTGCATATTTGTTTTGAGGTTTTGGTTGCAGAAGCCTTGACTTCCTCTGATGGCAAGCATATTTCTTCCTCATCCAAAAGGATGGAAGGAAATATCTGTTCACCAAGAAATTAACTTTCTATAGTCTTTTTTTTTTCTCCTTTTTTGGGCATTTTCCCAGTCAGTTACTTGATTTTTGAGTCCTTTGTCAAAAGGGGGGTATACTCTGGGGACCTGTAAGTTCTCAGTTCCCCCAACATGGCAAAATCAAGGGAGAAGAGTTTAGTCCTCTCCTGGCTTGTGCTCTGGTCTGGGAGCAACAAACAACTTTTCTGTCCAGGATCTGAGATTAGAATTCCTTCTCCATAACCACCTCCAGCTCTACTAGGCCAGAGCTCCTCCTCACCCCAGGGCTGCTCTCAGGCCTGAGATTCAGATCAGTGGCTCAATTCCCCCAGGAGGTTTAGGCAGGGAAAGGGCAGTCATTCAGGGCTGAGATTCAAATCAGCTGCTCAGTTCTCCCAAAGGTTTTAGGGGGAGGGCTCCCAGGGTGGAGCTCAGGGTTGAGATTCAGGTTAGTGGCTCAATTCCTCCAGGGGCTTTAGGTGGAGGGTAGGGCCACCACTCAGGGATGGGATTCAGATCAGC
This sequence comes from Notamacropus eugenii, assembly GCF_028372415.1. Taxonomy (NCBI): domain Eukaryota; kingdom Metazoa; phylum Chordata; class Mammalia; order Diprotodontia; family Macropodidae; genus Notamacropus; species Notamacropus eugenii. The sequence goes on from NC_092876.1 coordinate 55,503,677, forward strand.
TGCTCAATTCCCTCAGGGGCTCCAGGTGGAGGGCTCCAAAAATGGGCGCTGCAGCTGCTGTGGTAGCAACCCTGGGTCCAGACTGCAATCCCTTCTGGGTGAAGGAGCTTTCTCACTGACCTTTGTCTGTGGTGTCCATGGTCCAAGCAACCTGGGAACTGTGCCACCTGGTGGCTCCCTGAAATCCACTCTGGGTCCTGTCCCTGCCGTGCTGGTGCCATAGAGCCTTCCTCTTGCCCCTCCAGGCTGTCCTTGGCTGGAAATCTCTTTCACTCTGTCATTCTGTGACTTCTGCTGCTCTAGGATTTGTTTAGAGTCATTTTTACAGGTATTTTATGGGTTATGTGGGGGAGCTTCTACAGGTCTATCTTTCTACTCTGCCACCTTGGCCCTGCCCCCCAGGAATTATTTTCTTCAATGAACTTTTGGACCTCCTTTTCCATTTGACCCGTTCTGCTTTTTAAAGCGTTCTTTTCCTTATTAGCTTTTTGAACCTCTTTTGCCAGTTGGCCTACTCTGTTTTTTTAAGGTGTTACTTTCTTCAGTATTTTTTTTGTGTGTTTCTCCTTCAACAAGCTCTCATGATTTTCTTGCATCACTTTCATTTCTCTCCCCAATTTTTCCTCTACATCTCCTTCTTGATTTTCAAAGTCCTTTTTGAGCTCTTCCATGGCCCACAACCAATTCATATTTTTCTTGGACACTTTGGATGTATAAGCTTTGATTTTGTTATCTCCTTCTATGTGTGTGTTTTATCTTCCTTGTCCCAATAGTAACTTTCTACAGTCAGTTGTTTGCTCATTACTTGACTTTTAACTCTATGTTAAAGTAGGGTTCTGCTTCCAGGGTGCACTGTCCAAGCTTCAGGGATTTTGTGCAGCTGTTTTCAGTGATACTTCCAGGGACCTGTAAATTTCCGGTTCTCCCAAGGTGGTTGATCTAAGGAGAGGTGTTTACTACTCTCCTTGCTTGTGCTCTGGTCTGTGAGCAATGCACAAGCATGCTTTTCTGCCCTAGAACTGTGAGGAGGGTCCTCCTTCCATTGTGGTCACAAGCTCTGCTAGGCTAGTGCTCTTTCTCAATCTGGGGCTGCCACCCAGGATCAGAATCTGTGTATGGGCAAAGCAACAGAGTGCTTTCTGCCTTAGTGCTAGCACAAAGACCCCTGTAATCTTCTGACGAGTTGTTTGATCCCCTTACCATCTGTAGGCTGAGAGCTCTGGAAGCAGCTGCAGATTCAGTCACTCCCAAGATCTGTTCCTGGGTAGTTGGGACCTGGGCTGTGCACAGCCTGCACTGGACTGTTCTCTCCTCTCACCTAGGTGAAACAGATCTTTCCTGCCCAATTTCTAAGTTGTCTTTGGTGCCTATGGGCTGAGAGGTCTGTAAACCACTGCTGCCACTGATTCGGTTACCCTGATCCCTGCTCTGGGTTTGCTGGGGCCAGAACTCAGATGGCATGGACCATACTGGAGAGTGCTCCTCTCTCACCCTAGTGCAACAGACCTTTCCTGATGTCCTTCTACATTGTCTTGGGCTGGAAATTTGCTTCACTCTCTTATTTTATGGGTTCTGCTACTCTAGAATTTGTTTAGAGTTATTTTTAAAGGTATTTGGAGGGGTTTGAGGCAAAGCTCAAGTGAGTCCCTGTCTTTACTCCTCTATCTTGGCTGTGCCCCATTTTTCTCATTTGTAAATGAGGGCATTTAATTGTAGAAACCAGATCTAAAGCTATAATCCTCCATGTGACTTTGGGCAAGTCACTTAAACTTCATAGGTCTCAGTTTTCTCATCCATAAAATGAACTCAAAGACTTCCAAGTTTCTTTCTCACTCTAAAGCTATGAGTTTATATATCTGTGATTCTGAGGACTAGACCCCCAACAGTTGTCTGACTGAAGGTATTCTGCTCCATAATTTTATCTTAAGGACAGTTTGGGCACCTGGAAAGACTTCAGGACCTTTCAGGCAGTAGAGCAGATCGGGTCTCACTTCTTACCCTTCTCCCAATTTTTGCCAGGAGCTGCCACTGGACGAATTTTTGGTGAGATCCTGGCTGTCATCTTCCCAGAGGGCATCAAGACGGATGATGGGGTCATCAATACCATCATTCCTGGTGCATATGCCCTGGCAGGTAAATTTCTTTGAGTGACCAAAGAATATTAACCATGCCTGAGCCTCTGGGGCAGTTTGAGGAGAGCTGTCTGTGGTCAGGTAGTGGTAAGCAAAGGACACCAAGCTAAGCCTGGCCTCAGAGTCACAGGAACCAGAACCACAGGAAGGCTCTGATCCAAGGCCAATCTTGCTTAAGTACACAAGTCTTTCCCAGGGTTGCCCCCTTCCTCTGGGAGCATCTCAGGCTCACTCTAAACTAGGCCTTTGGTTCTAGGCGTTGACCCCTCCCCAGCACCCTTGTTAAACCCAGAGGTTCCAGGAGGTAGAGAGAGGATTGGGTCATGGTGGTCTGAAGCTAACTTCCAGTTTTCCTCCCAACTCCTTGATAGGAGCTGCTGCCTTCTCAGGAGCAGTGACTCACACCATCTCCACAGCCTTGCTGGCCTTTGAGCTGACAGGCCAGTTTGTCCATGTGCTTCCTGTACTGATGGCTGTGCTGGCTGCCAATGCTGTGTGTCAGAATTTCCAGCCCTCCTTCTATGATAATGGCATCATCCTGAAGAAGCTTCCCTATCTGCCCCGGGTCCTAGGACGCAAACTCAAGTGAGTCCTAGCCATTGCCAGCTGCTTGGTGGACTGGAAGGAAGGCCCAGGACTCCCGCATAGGGGCTGCTATCTTGGAAAGAGCACTGGCTGGAGGCAGAGGCTCTATGCTGCTGACTATCTATGTAACCTGGAGCATGAAATTTCTCCTCTCTGGTCCTCAGTTTATTTACTTTTACAAGTAAATGTTTGGTTTGGACCAGATAGCCTCTAAAATGCCTTTCAGCTCTGGAACTATGGTTCCACAATCCTCCTGGCTCTGATATTCTACCTTCTAAGGGTATCTCCAGCTCTGACATCTTGTGTTCTAAGGGATCCTCCAGCTCTAGTGATTCCTTACATATTCTGTCTCTGGCCTAGACCAAAAGGAGTCTCTCCCCCCAGCTGCCTTGATACCCTCCTCTGCAGATTCCCAGGTCAACATAAAGGCCATATTACTGCCCAGGGGGTCATTCATGGCTCCTTCCCTGACTGAGTCTCCTTTGTCCACAGCTCCCATTGGGTGACTGCTGAGCTCTTCATGAATCCAAACATCACTACCCTGGCCAAAGATTTTTCCTTGGATAAGGTGGTCCAAACTGTGACCTCCACGGAAGCTTCTGAATACCCCCTGGTGGAGAGTGCAGGTGACCTGTGGGAGGGAGAGGGCTGAACATTTCCCTTCCTTTCCTTCTAGTCTCTTACCTAGAGGAGAAAAGGCCAGGGATGGAAGCAGGAGAGACCTTTATAAAGCACCTATTGTATACAAGGTGCCATGGTCAACATCGGGCTACCAAGGTAGAAAGATAAAACACTGACCCAGCCCACAAGGACTTTATGATCTGATGGTGAGAAGGCTAAATACCCACATGACTAGGACCCAGAGGGCAGTGAAGTATAATGGAGAGATCCAAATAGCATAATATGTTTAGCCAGAGGACCTGAATTCACATCCCACCTGATATGCCAGCTACCTTTGTGACCTTAAGCTTCTATTTCCTCTCTTGTAAAATGAAGGGCTTGGATTTCTTCCAGCTCTATATCTATAGCCCTAAGTCACTTCTTGAGCCTCAGTTTCTCCCTCTGTAAAAGGGGAGGGTTGGATGTGATAGCTTCTGAGGTCTCTCTGTCTCTGTATCTATGGTGATAGGGCTTAACTGTGTAATAGAGAGTTTGAAGAGAGAGAAAGTATGTTTGCTTTGGTGGAGGAGACTGGTCAGGAAAGGCTTCATGGAGGAGTACTTGATTTGAAGCTTGAAGGAAAGGAAGCTTTGGTGGAGGAGACTGGTCAGGAAAGGCTTCATGGAGGAGTACTTGATTTGAAGCTTGAAGGAAAGGAAGCTATTTTCCAAATGGAGATGGGGAGTTCATTCCAGTGTGGGCATGGGCTAGCCCATGGGCTAGCCTTAGTCTGCCTGGCCCCTGAGAGCAAGGGCAGTTAGGAACAATGGGCAGAAGCTGGAGAGAGAGAGAGAGAGAGAGAGAGAGAGAGAGAGAGAGAGAGAGAGAGAGAGAGAGAGAGAGAGAGAGAGAGAAACATCCACACACACACAGATACAGAGAGAGACAGAAGGTGGGAGAGAGAGAGTTCGTTAACCTCAGTGTCAGGAGAAGCTTCCTAACAATTGGAGCTGTCCCAAGGTAGGATGGGAGACCTTGATGGGTGGGGGAGGCTGTTGTAGAGGGGATTGGTAGATCAGGAATGGCTCACACTGGTTGATCTCTGAGGTTTCTTCCATGGCTAAAAGTCCAGTCCAGCTGGAACATAATGTCCATGAGAGTGAGGGATATGAATGAATTGAGAAAAGCAAGGATGAGACACATCATAGAGGGCTTTGAATGCCAGGATCAGGCTTGCTCTGGGGACCCCTGGGAGTCACTGGAGGCTTTTGAGTAGATAATTATAGGTTCACAGATTTAGAGACAGAAGGGACTTGAGAAGTCCTCATTTTGCAGATGAGGAACCAGCCTGAGGCCAAGGGAAGGGCAGGGAAGTCACCAGACTCACAGTTTGCTACCCAGAAGGCAGATTCAGGATTTGACTGCGAGTTCACACCTCCAAATTCCACCTCTGTTCCTTTGCCCCAGATTTCCCCCCAATAGGTACCATTTCCCTGAGTGTTTCAAGATCTGGAGAGGATTGGGGAGGTTCTCTGAGCTGTGGGGTGAGGGCTATTACAGAGGGAGGCAGAAAAGGTTAGGACAACAACCTAGGTGAATTCCTCCCCAGCTGTGTGGCTACGAAAACCCCATATAACCTCTGTGAATTTGTTTTATTCTTTATAAAATAAGATCAAATGTAGCAAACACCCAGCATTCCTGACTAGGACCAAATTAGGTTAAAATGTAATGTGGAAATATTAAAACAAAACAAGCAAAAATGAAACAGAACATAGATAATATTAATATGTGGTTTTCTAAGCCAACGTGCACCATCAGGGATTTTTACGTATCATTTAGTGGCCTTCATTCTATTTGAATTTGATACCACTGTCCTAGAAGACCACAAGTCCCTCCCAGCACTAATATTCTATGATTCTAAGCCAGGGCTAGTGGGGAGACTAGAAGAAAAGCCCATTGGGTCTTTCCACAAAGATTCCTCTACCCTTTAATTTTCCATCTCCTGCTCCCCCCTCAGTGGACTGTTCTACCTCCTCCAGCTGTTCTCCTGATCCATTGCCCTGCCCTCTCCCTCCACCACTTTCACTGAGGTCTGACCTGAATTCTCATCCAATCACATGCTCCTGTCTCTTCTCTCCTTTTCTCTTTCCTGCTCCAGAATCCCAACTCTTGGTGGGTGTCATACATAGGGACCAGCTGTTGCCATTCCTGCAGGCAGAGCCGACCACCCAGGCACCCAGGCACCAGGTGGGTGAAGTGTTGGAGGCAATGCCCAAGCCCAACCACACACCCAAGATAAGGGTGGTGGGAGGAGATATCTAACTTAACCTTCTAAAGGAGGGAGCACAATGAGGAGAGAGGGGAGAAGGCTGAGGCCATAGTGAGGGACTGGGCTGGCAGACCCAGGTGGGAGTGAGGAGGAGGGGCTCAGACCCATACAGGGTAGTAGGGAACCCCTCCCCCAACTGGTAACCTGTCCTAAAGCTCTGCTATGGGTAGGCAGTGTGAGCTCTCAGTGGAGTCAGGAAGACTTGGATTGGAGCCCTGCCTCAGACACATAAGGACTATGTGACTGGGCAAGTCATTCAATCTCTTCATCACCCTGATGACTCTAAGTTACAGAGACTGTGGTAACTCTGCATTGGTAGAGCTCATTTTTCATATATGATAAAATCATAGGTTTGTAAGGGAAGAAAGAAAGAAGGAAAGAAAGAAGGAAGGGAGAGAAGAGAAGATGGAAGAGAAGGGAAAAGTGAGGAAGGAAAAAAGGAAGGAAAAGAGGGAGGAGTGAATAAAGAAAAATAAAGAAAAGGAAGAAAGGAAGAAAAAAGAAAGAAAGAAAGAAAAAGGAAGGGGGGGAGGAAGGAGGGAGGGCAGGTGGAAACTCTCCCATGTCCTTTCAATGTAGTCTGGTTTAAGGGGCAGCTAGGTGGTGCAGTGGACAGAGCACCAGTGCAGGAGTCAGGAGGACCTGAGTTCAAATCTCACCTCAGACACTTAACACTCACAAGCTGTGTGACCTTGGGCACGTCACTTAACTCCAGTTGTCTCATCCTGGGTCATCTCCAGTCATCCCGATGAGTATCTGGTCACTGGATTCAGATGGCTCTGGAGGAGAAGAGAGGCTGGTGACCAGCATAGCCCTCCCTCACTCAGAACAAAGTCAAGTGCAAGTCATGTCTTTCTTTGACAATGAAGGACAAACGCACACACATCTAATCTAGTTTGGTGGGGGTCGGGGGCGGGGGAAAGATAGGACCCTTTGGCTGCTACGACCTCACCCCTCTCTTTCTCCTCCCAGTGGCGTCTCCATGAGATCCTGGCTGGAGGCTGCCCTGTGGATCCTGTGACGCTACAGCTGTCTCCCCAGACTTCCCTACACCAGGTAACTAAACAGGCATGCGCTAGGGGGCGGCAGAGAGCGGTGGGGCTGTGAGGAAGGTTCTTTCAAAGGTGTGAATCAGAACTAAGGGAGGACAGGGAGGGGCTGTCTGGACACTTGCAAAGAACCTGGATTCAGGTCCAATCCTGGCTCAGCCATTTTCTTGCTGTGTGGTTTTGAGCAAGTATTATTCCCTCCTCTGGGCCTCAGTTTCCCCATCTGTAAAATTCCAGGGTTAAGTGGGATGGATCTCTATGGTCTATTTCAACACACATTCATTAGGAAAGACCTCCTATGGACCAGGCATCGTGCATTGGCCACACAAGGAGAAAAAAGCAAAGTATGATGAAACAGTCCCTGCACTCAAGGAGCTTCTGTTCTACTGGATTCTTGAGCTCTGGTGTCTTGTGAATCTGCAGCACCAGAGAGGGCTTCAATTTGGGTGAATTGTAGATTCATCTTTTCTTTATTTTTAAAATGTTTCCTTTTAAAGCACAGAAATTAAAATTTTCTTTTCACTTCTAAATTCTCTCTCTCCCTCCACCTAATGAGAAGGCAAGAAAAAGAAAACCTATTACAAATTTGAAGAAAAATAAATAAATACCCATGATAATTATGTTATATATTTGAAAGGGATAGCAAGTTATGCATAGTAAATTTGCAGTTTGATGTGCAGTCATCTTTTTTCATTGTACTGTTATAGAAATGCTTATTTTTATTTCATAAATTCATAAATAAAATTTACTGATGATTCAAAAAATAAAAAAAAATTTATACTCATGAAAAACATTTCTGCACTAACCACATTCAAAAAAAAAGGAAAAAAAGAAAGAGAAAAAATCTTTCGTTCTGCACTTTGAGTTCATCAGTTCTCTCTCTGGAGGGAGATAGTATGTGTCCTCATGAATTCTTTGGAATTGTGGAGATTCATTTTGATGAAATGTTTCCCTGATAAGGGAGCTGGTGGCTCAGTGGATAGAGTACTGGCCATGGAGTCAGGAAGATCTGAGTTCAATGGTGGCCTCACATTGGGGGATATATATAGCAAGCTGTTGTTATGTCTACATATTGGCCCTTGGACCATCATCAACACAGGGAGAAGGGAGGATAAGGAAAACTCAGAGGATTGTAGGTGTAGAGCCAGAGATCTTAGTTAGCATTTGTACAGTGTTTTACAAATACTGGTAAGAATAGTGGTAACTGCAATGCTGGAAGGTAGATGATATTATCCCTCTTTTACAGTTAAAGAAACCGAGGTAACAAGGGGTGAAGTGACTTGCTCAGGATCACACAGCTAGTAAGTGTGAGGCAGGGTTTGAACTTAGGTCTTCCTGACTCCAGGTTCAATACTCTATCCACTGCACCACCCAGTTGCCTCAACCTACTCACCACACCTCCTCCACCTCCTCTGTCTGGATAGCCTCTATCAATCTTGTAGGTACCTCATTATTTACATGTTATCTCCCAGTTTAGAGGGTGAGCTCCTCAAGGGCAGGGACAGTTTTTGAATTTCTTTCTGCCCCTAGTGCTTAACATAGTGCCTACACACACAGTAGCCACTCAATCAGTGCTTGCTGACTGACTAGTCCAGAGTCAGTGACTTGTCCTAGGTCAGAAGTCTGTACACTTTAGACTTTGGGCAAATCTCCTCAACTTCTGTTGGGTCTGTTTGCACCTCTGTAAAAATGAAGGGATTATACTACCTAGACGTTCCCTAAGGTCCCTTCCCATGCTATGCCCTACCCTGTGGTCCAATTCCCAGCCTCTCAGTTCCCTACTTTTGGGAAGGTTCTTCTGTGGGAGCAGACTGTCCCCTGCTGGCTACTTTGGGAACTACAGGGAATGTGTTCATTCTCTGCCCACCATCCCACCACTCTTCAAAGTGGAGAAACTGAGGCAAATGTGAAGCAGGGTTTTGCCAAAGGGCATCTAAGAGTACTTTATCTTACAACACATCTCTCCTTGTTGAGCTCATCCTAGAAGCTCTGCTAAATTCACCCTTTCAGGATACCTGCCTTCTCCCCACCCTTTGCAGTACTGAATCCACCTTTCTCTTTCCCAGGTCCACAACCTCTTTGAACTCTTGAAAATGCAAAGGATCTTGGTGACATCGATGGGCCGAGTGGTGGGCTTCATCTCCTGGGTGGAGGTACCAGGGATGGGGCAGGGAGGAACCAGACGGAGGTGGACATTGATTTGAAATAACTCTAATGGCTCAGGGTCTAGACCTCATGCAGTCTTTAGTCCAACTCCTTGTCCAAGGGGCAACTCAGGTCTCAGGAGTTCCCGGGGGGATTTGATTCTAGAATTTAGTTCTAAGTTCCAGGCTAAGCCAAGAGGAAAAGTCTTCAGGAAGTTGGGGCCAGAGAGACAATGTTATTTGGTTTTTGAGTACCCCTTCTCCACCCCAAAACAATCCATGCCCATCTTCTCTTCTCCTCTAGCTGAAGAAGGCCATTGCTGACCTGGCAAATCCCCTAGCTCCTAAATAAAGCAGCCTGGTGGAGGAGAAAGATGTGGAGCCCACCAGCACCATCCTATTGGCTTGATCAAGGAACCAGGCTATTGCTGCTACTACCACTGCTTCTGTTGTTTGTGTTACTAATGGCCCTTGGGTTCATCTCTTCCCTGACACAGCCCCCACCCCTAAGCCCACTCCCTTCAACACTGGGTCACAGGATCTAGAATCTTCATGGTCCCTCAGGGCTCTTCTTGCCCAGTTCAGTGGGCTGTAAGCTCCTTGAGGGTAGGGATCATTGTCTATTTGGCCTGTAGAGTTCCTATTCCTAGCCTGATACCATGTGCGTGCTTAATAAATGCTCATAGAATTACACAGAATCTCTTCATTTTACAAACTTTCTAAACCCAATGAGGGTAAGTGATTTGCAAAGTGGGAAGCAGCAGAGATCAAGATTTGAATCCAGACCCTCAAGGTTCCTTTCACTCTATCACATTCAACCTCCTTCAGTTTCCAGGGGCCGCTTTAGCAAATTCTATTTTTCTTTTTGTGTCTTCCTGTAAGGGGTTAAAGGTCAGAGCAGATTCTGCCCCATTCCCCTAGCTGCAATGGCCCACCCAGGGCAGAGCATCTTGGATCCTGGGAGTGTCCATTGGGCACCTCTGGTCCTCTGTCACCAGGGAGGAGCCGAGGTGGGACTCAGCAGCCCATGACTCCTTATCTACCTCATTAAAAAGGCCAGTCTTTCCCCATCCCCCACATGCTCAATCCTCCTATACAATAGTTACTGTCCTGCCCCCCAAAGTCTCGGGCTAGGGAAAATTAAAGTGAAATTCTGGGTTTCCAGTGGTTTTCATTTCAGCAGTATGGATCTCTGACCTTGGAAGATGGAAGAGGCTTTGCCCTTGTCTGTGACTTGCTGATGAAATGAAAATGGGTCTAAGAAGGCAGTGTCCAGAGTGCAGCTCACAAACAAGGAAATGGAGCTTCTGTGGGTTGGTTATCAGAGTAAATTACATCTCTGGCCAAGGCTGGCTCCCTGAAAAGGTTTCTGCAGTGTCTATATGGAGGTTCTGGTGGAGCTAGGGACCCAAGAATTGCCATCCTCCCACCCCCAAGAGAAGGAGATATTAGCTACTGGGCAAACCCACCACTTTAATGTCTTCAGAGAACATGAGGGTAGGGGAAGAGGAGGGACAGGGTGGAGAGAGAGAGAGAGGAAGACTCTCCACCAAGGGGGCCCTGTTGGGCCATGTCAGGGAAGGATCTCCAGTAAGTTGGGAGTCAATCTCTGGGGTATCCAGGAAGTGCTACAGTGTGAGGATGGACAGATGGTCACAGTGACAAGAAGGGGGCCATTAGCTGCCAGGGCAGGGAGTCACCATCTCATAGGAGGGCTGAGGGAGCATAGAGGGAGTGAGGGGTGAGAGAGAGCTTCCCCTGGCCCCTGGTAGAAGTGTGAGATGGGGGGGAGACTGAGAATAGAACCCAGGTGTTCAGACACCCCACTCAATCCCTTGCTACTTTCCAGTGCCCTCTATGCCCCCACTAAGGGGGTGACAAGGGGACTTCTCAGGGGTAAGTCTTGATGTCACAGAGCTCAGTATTTGGCTTGGCCCCAAGGAAGGGCAAAGAAAGTCAGAGGCTGTAGGAAGAAGGGGCATCTAGAAGACTTGTGAGCCAACTTCTGCCTAATCTTATCTTTCAAAGAGAAAGAGAAAGGAACGGACCGGGGGGGATATGGCTCCCATTGAACAAAGGGGTAAACTGAGGCACTAATTGTTTCCTAAGGAGTCTTAATAGCCACCATGGCCCCATGCCTACCTGGTGCCTGACTCTCATCCAGATGTCAGAGGACCCAAAGAGAGGAATGAATCCTTGTACTAGAGGGGAGCAGCCCTCAGCTCTAGACATTGGGAATTCTGATGCCTCTTGGTCTTGAGCCACAAGTGATAGGGGCAAGCAGGCCCCTGGTGGCATCCCCTGGCATGGTATGAGCATCAGGGCAGGGAGGTCAATGGGGTCAGTGAGAAAAGGAGGGGCCCCTGATCCTCTTTCTTCCCATTGGGCACCTCTGGCCCAGCCCAGTGCCAGTTTAAAGAGAGAGGAAGAGTGTCTTCAGTTATAGAAGACCTCATGCTTTGACAGGGAGCTGTTGTCCACATAGTGGAGAGTCATGGAGCTGTACAAAACGGATCTCATTATCTTTCTCCCCAAACCTTCCCCTCTTCCTGTTATTGAAGGTAACCCCTTCCTCCCCGTAACCCAGGCTCACAACCTAAGCATCATCCTCAACGTCTTACTCTCATGCCCTTGCTTTATTCAATTTGTTGCCAAAGCCTGTTAATTTTACCTACACAACATCTCTTGTACACTTCCTTTCTCTCCCTTGACACTCCCACCACCCTGTTATAGGTCCTCATCCTTCACTCCTGGACTATTTCAACAGCCTACTTTTGGGGCTGCCTGCACAAGCCTCTGCCTGCTCCAGTCCACCCTCCACTCAGTGGAGGGTAAGTTACCACTGGAGCAGACTGAGTATGGAGCTCCTAGATGGCACCACTGATTACGTTTCTGCCTGAGATGGTAAGTATGAGGATATATCTGTCTGGAGATATGGCCCAGATGAGGCCCTCCTCCCATTGTTTTGGAGGTTTCCTTCACTCCATGAAAGGCTGGGAAGCCTGGAAAGGGAGAAGGGGACTACTGAGTGTGTGAAGACCCAGGGTGAGGATAGGGTCAATTCTATCACTTCACTGCTCTTCAGGTTAGGGACAGGGTTCTTTGGGCATGTTGGTCTCTAACGTCATTTTTACTCTGGACTGAAATTCTGCTTGTCCCTTAGAGCTTACATCAAAGCCTATCTCTTCCAGGAATGAGTTTCCTGTCATCTCCATGGATCTCACCCTGTTCAGACTTTCTTGGACACTTGTGGTCAGGAGTTGTCTGATGGCAGAAACGGGAGTTTTCCTAACAGACCCCAAGGGAAGGGACTCTCCCAGAGGGCAATGATTATCTCCCCTTGGAGATGAGCTGGTCCTTAGGACAGGCTTTAGGTCCCCTGTTCACAATGGGGTTGCTCTGAGGGCATGGACTGAACCTTTTGGCCTCTGATACTCCCACTTTTCATCTGGAACTCTGGACATAAGGCAACATCAGTGTGAGGGGATGGATGATTGTACCTGGGGCTGAAGAGGCCACCAAGAAGGCCCCAAGGCCAGAAGGGAAATGAAAGGGAACAACTGAAAAATAGGAATTACATTTCAAATGAATCTTAGAGCCCAGAATGACAAAGGGAGGAAGGAATTTAGAACAGAGAATGGCAGAGCTGGGAGGAATCTTTGAAATGAGCGAATTCCTAATCTGACAGAGGAGGAGACTGGTCTAGACCCATCTCCTGGCTCCAGATCCGGTGTTGGGGGATGGGAGGGGCGGGGATGGAGAGAGACCACAGGGACAAAGAAAGGACTTCAGGGGTCACTGTGGAAGGGCACTGTAGTCCAGCCTGTACTTCCTTCCTTGCCAGCCAGTTACCTCCTGGGCAGGAGTCTAGGTCACTCTGCTTCAAGTGGGCTTAGGGGTTCCCAGCATCCATTGCTCTTGCCCAGGGCTCAGGGCTTCTTCATTGTCCAAGGTGAACCTGACTCACTATTCTCAGAACTGGGCTAGTGATGGAGTGGGAAGGCATCATGCAAAGGAGGTAGGGTAGGAGTAGTCCAAGAATAAGATTCCAGACAGGGAAACAGGAGCTGGCCAGCTAAATGCAGATACACCGTCATGATGGCAAGCCCCTGAGTCACTGTTGCTGGGTGAGAGATTATGTTCCCCAGGCCTGAGGAAGGACAGCTCCCTCCCTCTTTCTCCTGTCCCTGGGTCTAGGTCCGTAGGCCTTTGACACATATGCTGGGAATTTATCTTCCAAGTGCCCCTGGAAGGTCACCCAGTTTATACCAATGTCTTTGGTCAGAACCTGTGTTGCAGAATTATTTAGTTATATCTAGAAGGGTCCTTAGAACAGAGAATGACAGAGCTGGGAGAACACAGAATGTCAGCAATAGGAGGGGCCTTAGAACACAGAATGTTAAATAGGAGTCATCTTAGAACATAAGATGTTAGATCTGACAGGGACCTTAGAACACAGCTAGAAGGGACCTTAGTGATCATTTCAGTACCCAGTTGGACATGGCTGAAGCCTATAACTGGGCCAGCACTGGATGCCCTAACATCAGGTGCCCACAGGAATGTTGTCACCCATCCCAGTGGGACCAGAAGCCTGACTCCATTTTTGGACTCTCTCCTCCTGCCTAGAGCTATCTCTGTGCAGAACCCAGGGATGAGATGATTGGGCCCATGAGCTCAGCCATAGAAGTTCACACTTGCCCACCTGTCTAGCCAAACTGAACCTCAGGGCATATTCACCAGGAGCAGCCTTCCTCTGGCAACTTCTGAAGCCCCTTTAAGGGAAGGAGGACACCAGTAACTCTGATATGTGATGATAACTTCCATGACCCCCTAAGCACCCCATTATGGCAATGATGACCCCCAGATACTGAGAGGGAAGAGAATGGCCCTGGAGCTCTCTCTCTTTCTGCCTCACCCTCTCCCTGGCCTCACTGCCGTCATTGGCTCCCTGTGTATACAGTAACAGGATCTGCTGGCAGGCCCCAGGCTCTCCTGTTGATAGCCCAAACCTTGCCTCTGGCAGCAACTACCTTAGCCTATAGCCCCAACTGGCTGGCACCCCCAGAACATTCCCTCTGTCCTTCTGCCTCCTAGACTTCCAGTGTTCCAGAGTAATTGGGGGTAGGGGTCCATATGCTTTAGCTCTTCCTGCCCAGTTCTGAAGTTAACTCCTTAGAGGAAGAACCCCCATGCCTGGCCTTAATCCCAGGCACCACTCTTCTTTTCTGTGTAACTAATACGGATAGCCTTCTCCATCCCAGCAGCCCAGGCCTAGAGGCCCCCAAAGACAGAAGAAGAAGGCTGGGGAGAGCAACCTTCATATAACATAGGGAATCTGAAGGGGAGGACAAAGGTTGAGCTGATATCTTCTAAGGTTTCTAGAAGAGCCCCCTTTCCTAGACATTCTTTGGAATGATAGGATCACAGATTGAGGGGGGGAAGGAGTCTTAGTAATCATCATCTGACCCCCTCATTATACAAGAAACTGAGGCACTGAGACACCAAGTGACTTGCCCAAGGTCATATAGCTACAGTCAGAGCTCAGATTGGACCTCAGGTCTTCAGATTCCATGTCTAAGCACACTTTCCACTGTATCCAATGATTCAGATGTTGAGGCTGATGATGACCTAGAGGAAGGACCAGGAACATGGACTTGGGAGTCAAGAAACCTCTGCCACTTAATCACTGTAAGAACTTAGGTAAGTCATGTCTCTTCCCTGGGCCTCAGTTTCCTCATCTGTAAAATGGGAATCATAGTAATACCAAAGACAGGTATGTCCTCCTTGACGGTGGACAGATGACCCAAAGTGATGATCTGATGGTTGGGGGACAGAAATGAGATACAAAAACATCTCAACCTGGAATCCTGGGCTGAATGGGACAAGAGGACACTTAGTAGGGGGTAAATGGCTACTCCTACACTTTGGTTCAAGAAATGACCTTCGCCGGAACAATTCAAGGGAACCATGGTGAGAGAGCAGTTTTTATGGAGAACGGTCTGGGGGTTTTGTTGGATAATAAGCTCCAGATTAGCCATAAATATGACTGGGCAGCTCCCAAAGCTCATCAGACCTGGCCTGCATGGAGAGGCCTGGTGTCCAGAAAGAGGAAGTTTGATAGGAGGCTATTGCCCTAGAATCATAGATTTGGGACTGAAAAGGAATTCAGAGGGCATGCACATCAGCTCCTTCACTTTATAGATAGGGAAAATGTGTACTAGAGGAAGGGGCTGACTTGCCCAAGACCATCCATGTAGAAATGTCAGAGCCCATATTTGAAGCCAGGAGGTGGCACCATATTGCATAGAGCACTGTGGTGGGAATCAGAAAGACTCATTTTCCTGAGTTCAAATCCAGCCTCAGACCCTTCCTAGCTGAGTGACCTTGGGCAAGTCATTTCACCCTGTTTGCCTCAGTTTCTTCATCTGTAAAATCAGCTGGAGAAGGAAATGGAAAACTACTCCAGTATCTCTGCCAAGAAAATTCCAAATGTCTGAACATGACAGAACAACAAGAACACGTTAATTAGTGGGGTCAAAGTGAAATAGAAACAGGGGCCACTAATTTGGACATAAGGAGCCCTACCACCACATACTGATCCAGTTATAAAATGTAATTTTGTCTATGTCTTACTGCATTTTCATTTATTTTTAAACTATTTCCCACCTACTTTTTAATCTGGTTCAAGCCCCCTTGGGAGAAGCATTTGGCCTGTGGGCTGAGGAGATAATGTTGTTCTGACTGGCCTCAGAGCAATGAACTGGGAGTACTAGGATGGGGGAGGGGCAGAGCTGAAGAAATATGGATTTAGTTTTGTTGTAGAGATGCATCCATCATCTAAATACTACCTGAGGCCTTTCCCAGCTCTGACATCCTGTGTTCTAAGGGCCCTCCCAGCTCTGACATCCTGTGTTCTAAGGGCCCTCCCAGCTCTGACATCCTGGGTTCTAGGGCCCCCCCCCAGCTCTGCCATCCTGGGTTCTCAGGACACTCCCTGCTCTGACACTCAGTGAGCCAAATGATGCTATCGTCATGCAAACAAAGATCTGCATCTTGAGCCACAGGACCTGGTTTAGAACCTCTGGGTTCTGCACTAATTACCTGTGGAAGCTTGGGGGAATCCATTCTCTAGACCCCAGTTCCCTCCTCTGTATCATGGACATGGGCTGAAGGACCTCTGAGCCCCCTGCCCCCACCTCTGAATCAGTGATTCTGTGAACTGGATGATGGAAGCCTTTGGTCTCCCTTTGAGGTTTCATGTTGCCAGCCTTGCCAGCTTCTCAGCAGCAGACACAGACCTGAGACTGCTCTGTGGACTGACTGGGCTCCTTGCCCTCTGGAAAAGGCTAAGGGCCTCATTCTAGCTCCTTCCCTCCATTCCTAGAGTAACTGGTGTGTCCTGTTCAGGTTGACTTGTCAAGGACATTCTAAACAGCCACTGTAAACTCTCCAGGCTTTGGGGAGGGGGGCAGAGGGGGAAAAGCCTGATTGGTGGAACTCACACCTGTCCAGGTGCAGCTGAGCCAGAGGGGGAGACTCAGAGTACAAGGTCTACCCAGCCAGATGGAGGACAAAGGTGAGTTGGTCAGAGGTGACCCTTTGGATGTGGGGGGCCCAAACAAATAGGATCCCTGGAGAAGCCTGAATCATCGTGGAGCATTGTGGGATGGTGTGTGTGTATGTCTGAAGCAGTCTAGGGAGAAGACCATTTGAACAGTACTGGTGGGATCAGAGAATCTGGACCAGAATCTTTGCTTTGCTGGGTCCTGGCTGTGTGACCTTGGGTAAGTTCCTTCCTCTCCTCTGGTTCTCCTCCCCCATAAAATGAAGGACTGGCCACATGAAACCTTGATTAACTTTTAGCTGTAATTCCAACATTTTTAGTTCAGGAACAAGTTTCTTCTCTGGGGATCTGAGGAAAGAGAGATGGAAAGAACCCTAGCGCAGCTTGTCCTATGGAAGTTAAAGGGCAGGTGGGCAGAACTGTTCAGTAGGTACTACCCAGGCACTGACTACTCCCCACCTACAAACACAGCGATATTTTGGGGAGAAGGAATTGTCTGCTTTTTTCAGGGATCCAGTCTAGTCTCCCTTTCAACCTTTCTTCTCCTCTAAGGGACTATCAGGAGACCCAATACCCAAGGGTGAGGCAGAGAGACCCAGAGAGGTTGGATGACCTGAGAGACATTGTACGTGAAGGCTGCTCTTTCTGATGCCAGCCTGGAGGGACTTAGCCAGAGAACTCTCCTAAAGTGTGCTTCCAGACACACTACCTGCACACATATATAGGAAACAGATATGTAATCCAGAAATAAAAACACACAGAAATAGACTCACACACACCCATTTCCAGAGATGACTTACCCCTACATGCATGCACACACGGCACATGCCACATACACATACACATATACCACACCTTCACATATACACATAACTCACATACACTGTACCCCCACATATACACATTATACAAACACCACATGTGCACATACCACACACAAACATACATACATCACATTCCCCTATCTCCCAGCTCTGAATTCTCCTCAGTATAATATACACATTCATATGAACAAGAGTTGAACTGGGCCTTGGGGAGGAAGGAATCCTAGGCTTTTAGAACAGAGCATATCTGAGCCCAAAGGGGTCTTGGAGATGATCTGCTCCAAGCCCTTCATGTCTCCCATGAGGGTCCTGAGGCCCAGAGCTGCTAACTCACTGAGGCAAGAGGCACAGTATGTGACCAAGCCAATTTTCTTTCCACTTCTCTCTGACCCTCTGAGATGAGTTTCTGACTGGAGACTGGCTGAGGGGGTGCTAGGGGGTGGGCTATGAGTGAGCAGTCACTACTAGGAGGGCGAGCCCACCCAGATCAGAGGAGGAAGGCCCCAGTGCTCTGAGCCACAAGGAAGGACTGGGCTGCCTAGCAGGGTCCTCCTGTCTATTCCTGCAGGGTCCCATGATGGAGGATCTGGTGGGACTTCGTGAAGGGGCTTCAGGGAATCCTGTGACCTTGCAGGAGCTATGGGGTCCCTGCCCCAAGGCCCAGAGCCGAATCAGAGGTGAGAGACCCTGCCTGCCAAGCTCCAGGGGAGCAAGGGGGCAGGGTCATGGGCTCTCTGGGCTCTGTCCCTTTCCCTGACCTGGCTACTTTTCTTCCCCAGCTTTCCTTTCTCTTACCCTCCCTCTCCATCCCTTCCCTGTTGCCTTTTTCAGTGGCCTCTCTCTCTCTATCTGAGACCACCTCAGCCCCTAAAAATAGCCCCTCCCCTAGGACTCAGCTTGTAATCTCAGTCCCTGAGTTGGACAGATGGGCAAGCTGTCAGCCCCCTTTCATCTGCCTCCTGCACTGTCACTACCAAATATTTCCTGGGAATGGGCAAAAGTGAAGTTCCCCAGCTTCCCTCTGAGCAGAGTGGGAGCCATAGATCTCTCTGTCGTTTGGAGTCAGGTGTCCCCTGGCCTCCCTCCCTTCCCCCTCCTCAACCTCCTGCCTTGGAAGGTACAGCCTGGGGCTCCCACCTCTTTGACTAGGCTTTGTGAGCACCACAGTGGGGTGGAGGGTACTATCCCCTCACCCACTTATGCTTATCCCTTATTTGGGAAGGTCAGCTGACACTGAACAGGTCACTCTAGACAGCATTCTGGGTGTACAGGATAACCTGAGGGTAATGTTTGTGTGTGTGTGTGTGTGTGTGTGCGTGTGTGTATGTGTGTGTAAGGGATCATAAGAGATAAGGCTAAGAAGGTGAGCTGGCCCCACAGTGAATTCCAGGCAAAAGGTTCTGAACAGGTCCATGATCCTAGGAGAATTGAACTCTTTCTTCCCTGGGGACCCTGTCTTTGTTAGACACTGAGGTGGAGAAGATACTTCTAGATGAATGGGTATCCCAGGTACTTAGCCTAAGGCTCAAGGTCAGGGCAGGGGTTGGAACCAAGATTCTGGAGGGGGGGGGGAGGGAACCTCCAGGTCCCTGGGGTGGGCAGAGGCTCCATCTGTCTCCTGCCTGGTTATTGGAGCCCTATTTCCCAGTCCCTGGTCTTGGAGGGCCTACCTGGGGGGATGGATTTTGCTTCCTTGTTTGCTCTTAACAGTAGTGTGGCAGATTTATGAGAAGCAGGAGAGCCTGCCTCCCTCTTCCTCATGAGGCTATAAATTCCCTATCACAGCAATTCTCTGGGAGGTGAGGCGGAAGTAGCTGGTCACACCCATCTCCATACAACCATAACCCCATGACTGGCTGGGCATGGCAGCATGCCCTCATCTGGTTCTAGCTCCCCTCATTCATGCTTACTGGCAGTCCCCAACCTGAGACTGGGTAGAAATCTGCCCTGGCATGGTTTCAGTTGCTGTGCCACCTTCTGCTGGCAGGATGCCTCACTACACTGTTTGCTTTCTCCCAACTGTCTCTTCCCAACCTGAGACTGGGCACTTATGTACTCTCAGGTTGGCAGGCTGTACCACCTTGGCCCTTACTTTCCCTGGTCTTCCCCCTCCCTCCCACTGTAATTAGCCTCATACTGACCACACTTCTGCCCTGACATGGGGTTCATTCCTAACCCAGTGCAGGTCTTCCAACAACCTGCAGATCCCTATGCCCTGAACCAGCAGTGTTAGAAGGCCACATTAACATTTAGCTGTAATTAAATAAGGCTGCATTCAAGAAACTTCAGTTAGATATACTTAAAAATGTACATTATTTTGTAAAAATCTAACCACTGTGTACTTACTAAGTTCAAAAATGATAACGATTTGTTAATTTTAAAGTTAACTAGCCTTTCAATGGCTTTATTGTGTCTGTTTTTTGTTGGAGAGCATCTGAACATTTGATCGAAGTGTGGAGGCCCCCAGTTTCAATTGATCCTCTAGATGGGTATCAATCATTTGTGACCTTAAGAGCATCTGGATTGGGTTAGGTAGGAGAATGGAGATTCACAGCAATAAATGGTTGAAAAGCAAGGAAGCATTTTTCAGGCATGTTGCCAAAAGCATGGGTATTCTACTGCATTTTTCCATATTTCAGTTGGATCTTTCTTAGCATCAAACAATGACTTTAAAATGTCATCTACTGAGAGCTCCATCAATTCCATCTGTAGGTCTTTAGGGTCCTTGGTGACATCAATTAGGGGAGGCTGAAATGCTAATTTGAGTGTGATGTGATGATTCTCAAAGTCAGTGAACCTTTCACTATATTCTTCAATTAATGGGTCTATAATAGCTATGTATTTTTCAGATGATTCTCATATATTATCCTATTCATCAATGACCTTTGCTAACTGAGGAAAAATGTTCATCTGAAATTTCCTTTTGAAGAAGTATTTAAAAAAACTTTTTAAAAAAATGCTTGGATTTTTTTTTTTTTGCCACATATCATATATAGACTTAGTTTTACCTTGCAAAGAAATATACAAGTCGTTTTGATTTGACATATCTCACACTAAAGCGACATTCCTATAGAAATCTTCATAAAATTTATCTGTTTCCACAGAGAGAAAATTTTGACTGACACCTGTCCCTGTGATAGCCAACACACTTTAGAATGATACAGCAAATCCACACTGAATACCTCATCATTCCACTTTAGCATGTTAGAAAACTAACGATAACATGTTACATTTACATGAATACTTATAACTTGTTCCAAAATGTCACTTAAAATAGTAGCTTTAGCACAGAGATTTTGCAGATGCAAGATACAATGAAAAGAAAGGAGAGCATCTGTATCTCATACTTTTTTTTTTTACGCTGTACAATAAACCCTTCATGTTTTCCTGTCATGGAAATTGTGACATCTGTATATACACTCATTAAATTTACTAAATTCAGTCCAACTTCACGACATTTATCTTCAAAGTTGGTAAAGATATCTATTCCCCATATTCTGCTTGCAAGAGTACCCAAAGTAACTTTTCTTAGCAAAGAGTGAGATATAAACCTGTGACCAGTCATTAGTATCAGTTGATTCATCCAAAGTGCTTGAATAATATATATTTTCCTTTTGAAGAATTGCATTAAGTTGTTGTGTTAAGTTAAAGGCTGATTCATGCTGCTGATCAGTTATGGTTCTCCTTGAAAGAGGCATTTGTTTGTACTTTGAAACATTACCAGGGTCTAAGCATCTTGTGACCTCGATAATGCATTCTTTCACAATGTCTACATCACTGAATGGCTTCCCTTTTCCCCCTGAGTATATAAGCTACTTTATAAGTTGCTTCAGTGGCATTATTTCTGGGTCTTATTGCTGCTTGAAAGAATTCTCTTTGCTTTTGCTTTTCTGCATTATAACCTTACACACCTCTTCCTCTAATTTAAAATATTTGTGGTCCTTAATGAGTGTTATAATGCTGATGAGCACTGAATTTCTTTAAGGTGGATACTGCAGTATCACAAAGCAATGAAATCATCTTATCTTTAGCAGAAACAAGATAATATTGAAATTCCCAGCCCTCATTAAAAAAATCTGTTTTCTTCCTTCAGTGTTCTCTTGGTCTTTTTTGACGTGATGGGCTGTTAAGCAAACAGAATTTAAAAATACTGTTGAGCTGTACAACTATTTACAAATTCCACTTCAAACAGAAACACAGTGCACCATTGTCAAAAGCTGATGACAGATGGACCTCCTTGACCCCAATTAACTCTTGGCAATCAGCTTTGTGTGGTAGTGGTGCCAGTCAGGTGGGAGAAGTTAGAACTAAATCATGAGCATAGCAGTTGTCAATTTAGCCCTTATGGTTTACTAATATTCTAATTGTGCCAGTCAATCTGGGAGAATTACTTCATTGTGACATTTTATTCTTTGGTATTTTAAATATATTCATTTAAAAATAAAATTAAAATATAAAAGATAAAAATGTATTAATAAAAATAAAAAGATTTGTTCTGTAAAATTTGGATTCCATCAAAAGGCCATATGTAAGGAGCAAGAAGACCACATGTGGCCTTAAGGCTGCAGGTTTCCCACCCCTGCCCTGCATGTTCTAACCATGACCATGACTCTTCCATTTTGGCAGGCTTTCTGGAGAGAGGGAAGAGACTGCTCTTCCAGGTGGATGAAGATTGGTATTTCTTGGTTGGCCTAGGAGTGCTCATGGGTCTTATCAGCTTTGCCATGAACTTTGTTGTCTCCAGGATTGTCCATGGTAACTATGGGTATTGCCAACCTGAGCAACCCTGTCCTTTTATATCTGTAAAATGAAGGGGAGGTCCTGGCTCAGGGGCATCAGCAATGCCAGCATGGTTGCCTGGCATGGGAAGAAGTCCCATATACCCTTTTCCATCATTGCATACCCCTTCTTCCTCTTCCCTTTTGTTCACCTTCCTATGGGAAATGCTCCCCATGCCCTTCCAGAAGAATGGTTATGGTAAATTCAGAGTCAGCAAATGTTGGATCTTGGAGGGCACTTAGAACAAAGAATGTCAGAGCTGGGAGGGCCCTTAGGACAGAGAACATCAGTGCTCGGAGGGCCCTTAGAACACAGAATGTTAGAATCTAGAATATTAGTGGCCCACTGTGCACTGACTGGATAGTCTGTCTATCCACTCTGCTCTGATTGGACACAATCTCTGTGTGTGTGTGTGTGTGTGTGTGTGTGTGTGTGTGTTGGGGGTTGGGGGCAGACTGTTGATGATTTAGCTTCTTCTGATGCCAGATGATAGGAAGGACGATGACAAATTTGGTCACATTCAGAGGATGGGTAAGCAGGGTGGTAGGAGGCCTGGAGAGCACATCATGGGAGAAGAGTTTGAAGGAAGTAGTATTGGGATGCTTAGAGAAAAGATTTAGGGAGGATAGGAAGCTGTTCGATGTAAAAGGGATTCAGTTTATTCTGTGTGGTCCCAGAGGGCAGAACAAGTTTGCAAGTGGTTGGAAATTTAGTGAAGCAGATTTTGACTCAGTGTAAGAAAAACTTGCTAACCATCAGAGCTGTCCCACAGCAGGATAGGCAGCCTTGGGTGGGGTGGGTAGTGAAGTCTTCAAGCAGTGGTTGGTCATCCACTTGGCCAAGGATGTTGAAGGGGAAATTTGTCTCCAGTTAGGGGTTTGACTACATGACCCCTGAAGTCTTAATTGTAGACTCTGTAACCTAAGAACACAGAATGTCCAAAGTGGCCAAATTCTTCCATTATATGGAGGAGGAAACAGACCCAGACAAAGTAAGTGACTTTCACAAAGTCACTCTTGAAATCATTAGCAAACACCCCTATCTTGAGGGGGAAACTGATTGTCTCTTCTGGTTACTACCCACTGTCCCCATGCCCAATCTTACCCTTTCTTGGTGACTCTTGACACTGACTTACCCGCTCAAGCCAGGAGCTCAGGGACATTTCAGGACATCTTCCAAAATACTACACTGGAAGCTGGCAAGGTCTTTTGGCCCTGTAACCCCCATGGTCCTCTCTTAGCACACATGTGGCTGTATCGAGAAATTGGGGACAACCATCTTCTTCGCTACCTCTCCTGGACTGTGTATCCCATAGCCTTGGTCTCCTTCTCCACTGGCTTTTCCCAGAGCATCACCCCATTCTCTGGAGGTAAGAACCATGGCCTGAAGTCCTTTTTCTCCAGGAAAAAAGACAACAATAATAGTATTGTTTCAATAGCATTCTTAGACTTTACACAATCTCTGTGAAGAAGGCAGTATAATCTGTTTTGTTTTTTTTTAAAACAGAGGGGGAAACTGAGACTCAGGGAAGATTAGTGGATTATCCATGGCCATTAGTCAATAAATGTTCAATCTAGGATTTCAGCTCACATGTCCAGATTTTAGGCTCAATGCAACTCATGCTTCTTCCTACCCCATGCCATCCTTCTACCGGTAGTATCTTGAATTTCCATACTGGTTTATATTTTTCTAAGTGCTGTCCAATAACTTCATCTCAATGAAGGAGATCACATAAATATCACTATTTCCAATTTGTAGATGGGGAAACTGAGGGCAGGAGAAGGGGGGAAAAGATTTGCCCAAGAGAAGATCACATTAAATCAGTAGCCAGGCCAGGACTAGAACCCAGGTTTCTTGACTCCTTTTATATACATCTACTGCATCATAATGGACAGTACTGGGGGTGGCACTGACCAAGGTGATACACTGGCTTGGGGGTATGAAGTTAGAAGACCCCAGAAATGAAGGAGGCCTATGAGAAAAATCCTGGATCTCTACATGGAAAGCGTGTCTGGTTTGATCAGAGGACCCAGCTTCAAAACCTAGCTCTGCCACTTTTTTGTGTGACCCTGGGCAAGTCATTTATCTCTCTGGGCCACAGCTTCTTCATCTGTGAGTGAGGAGGGATAGACCATAGGACCACAGCTATGGAGCTCAAAGGAACCTCAGAGCTCACCTAGTCCAACTCTCATTTTACAGATGAAGAAAGTGAGGCCCAGAATGGTCAAGTATTAGAGGTAGCATTTGAATACAAGTCTTTGGATTCCAGAGCCCATATCACATAGCCTTCCTGTCATTATGGGTTGGGGGGAAAAGGGGAGAGATAGGGAGGAATAGTGAATTAGGAGATATCAGCTTCAGCCCTGCCAGTTTTTGTCTTGGTTTTCATGACCAGTAGATAGGGGTTTCCATACTTGTTGATCCCCATGTGGCTGAATAAAATCGTTTGCTCTCTCCTCCTCACATTCTATCTACTATTAGGATCTGGAATCTCAGAAATGAAGGTCATTTTATCTGGTGTAGTTCTGGAGGATTATTTGGATATCAAGAACTTTGGCGCTAAAGTAGTAGGCCTCACCTGCACCCTGGCCTCTGGCAGCACCATCTTTCTTGGCAAAGTGGTATGTGCCCCTGGGGGAGGGATGGATGGGAGGACAGGGGACAGTTTATATGCCTCAGGGATGAGTGTGTGGCTGCCTGGCATATGGGGCACACCTGCCTGGCTTTGTTCATCCATCCCTTCTTCTGCCCAGGGACCCTTCACTCATATTTGCTGCATGATTGCCGCCTACATGGGCAAGGTGCGCATTTCAGCCCTTGGAGAGTATGAGGTAAGGTCTGGGGCTTTGGGTGGTACAATGCTCATCTTCTGAAGGCCTTGGCTCTCTGCTGCAGAAATCCCTGGGCTCTGGCTGAAGAGTCTGGGAAAGATTGGGAAAGTGGGATAGCACAGGGAAACTGCAGGACCATGTCTAGTCTAGGTCATGCTCAGCTTGGACATTCTGTGTTTTAAGGTTCCTCCCAGCTCTGACATCCTGTGTTCTAAGGATCCTTCCTGATCTGCCATTTTCTGCCATTTTATTTTCTAAGGTTCTCTGACATTTTGTACTCTGGGTCCCTTTTACATTCTATTTTCTAAGATCCCTTACAGCTCTGATACTCTCTCTTCTAACATCCCTCTCAGCTCTGACATCCTGTGTTCTTCCAAGGTTTCTTCCTGCCTGGACATTTAACATTCTGAAGTCTGTTTTGTTGTTGTTCAGTGGCTGAGTCATGTGTGACTCTTTGTGACGCCATGCCAGGCCCTTCCTTCATCTTCTATCTCCCAAAATCTGTCCAAATTCATTTCACCCTCTGGCATTCCCTTTCCCTTTTGCCTTCAATCTTTCCCAACAGCAAGGTCTTTTCAATGAGTTCCCTTCTCATTATGTGGCCAAAGTGTTTCAGTTTCAGCTTCAGCACAAACGTCCCTTTTAGCTCTGGTTTTAAATGATTTTTACAACCTAGGGTGGGGACATTCAGAACTGGAGGATGTCTGGAAGCCAAAAAGGGGACAGGACCACTGGGTCCTAAGATCTGTCTTTTCCTCAGAACAAGATCAAGCAGAATGAGCTGTTGGTGGCTGCAGCAGCAGTGGGTGTGGCCACTGTCTTTGGGGCGCCCTTCAGTGGTGAGATCTGGAAGGAGGGAGGGGAAGAACAGAGCTCCCCCCTCCCCCAGTCCTGGGGTCTTCCCATTGGGTTTTTACTCCCTTACTCCAGGTCCGTTCCTCTCCATAGGCTCCATAGGCTCCCATCTCTTGGTTTTCCTGACCCTAGGGTGGAATGGGCCTTCAAATTCCCACCCCTGCCCCATTGTCTTGGATCCTGGGAGTTGTGTCTTGTTTGAGTCAAGCTAATAGATAGGCATCTGCTTCTTAAGCACAGGCCTTATGCCCAAACCTTTGCAGGAGACAGAGAAAGAGAAGTTGAAGTCCCTTCTCCCCAGGTGTTTATGATTTAATTGGGGAAGATAAGACATGAAAGCCACTGGGAAACAATGTAAGACAGCATTCAAACTAAACTGTTATTAGAACATTAGGGGCAGGTAGCTGGTGCCATTATATGGAGAGCTCTGGCCCTGGAGTCAGTAAGACAGATCATCCTGAGTTCAAATCTGGGAAAAGACACTTCCTGGCTGTGTGACCCTGGGCAAATCACTTCACCCTGTTTACCTCAGTTTTCTCATCTGTAAAATGAGCTGAAGAAGGAAATGGCAAACGACTCTAGTATCTTTGCCAAAAAAACCCCAAATGAGATCACTGAGAGCTGGACAGGACTGAGCAGCAATATTAGAACTGGGCACCTACATTAGGTGGTTCAGACTCTGAGTGCTTTAGAAATGTAGAGAATAAAGAATAAAAAAAATGGCAAAGAACTCTCCCCACATGCCCGTGGTAAAGGGAATATTATGAGGAGGCTGAGACCCAGAGGATCTAAATTTAGCAGTTTGGAATCAGAGTCCCTAGGGTCAAATCTTGACTGTCTGTGTGACATTTCTTCTCTTTGGGCCTCAGTTTCCTCACCTGAAAATAAGGGATTGGACTTCAAGACCTCCAAAGTCCTTTCCAGCTCTAAATCTATGATCCTATGAGCCTATGACTTATCCAGGGTTGCTGTCACAGTGAGTATTGGACCTGAGATTTAATCCCAGGACCTCTGACTCTAAATGCAGGGAAGTGGATTTCCCCAAGGTCACACAGCTAAATGTCAGAGACAGAAGTAGAGAGAGCTGTTCAGCTTTGGAGTCAGAGGTCCTGGGTTCAAATCCTAGTTTATCTCACTAGGCTTCAGTTTTCTCATCTGTAAAATGATGGGGTTAGGTTAGATGACCTCCAAAGTTCTGTTTAAATCTGTGACTTCAGCATTCACACCTGTATCTTCTGACTCTAGACTCAGGCTTCTGTCTGCTACACTCTGAACAGGAGTGAATTAGGGAGGGCTTCCTGGAGAATGTGGCATTGGAGGTAGTCTAGGTCCTCCATTCCTTTTTGGTCAGGGAAAGTCCAGTCTGAGAGTGAATGGGGGAGGGAGGAAGGAGGCTTCCACTTGTAGCTGGGAAGTCCAGCTGAGTGGGGAGGGGGGGAGGGAGGGAGGTGATTGTTAGTCATCAGGTCTAGGGGAGAGGCTGGGTTGAGCCTCTTGGGGCCGGTCCCTCCCCACACAGGGGTCCTGTTCAGCATTGAGGTCATGTCCTCCCACTTTGCTGTCTGGGATTACTGGAGAGGCTTTTTCTCCTCAGTCTGTGGGGCCTTCATGTTTCGGCTCCTGGCTGTCTTCAACAGTGAGCAAGGTGAGTGTCAGGCTAAGAGTTTTTGGAGACTTCCTGCTGGGAAAGGGGCTTGAGAAGTGTGGGTGTGGGGGCAAGGCAGATTAAGCTAAGGATCTGAGGTGTGATTCCTTTCTACTCCATCTTTCCCCCAGAGACCATCACTCCCCTCTTCAAGACTAGATTTCGAGTAGATATACCTTTTGACCTACCAGAAATCTTCTTCTTTGTACTGCTTGGGTAAGTAGGTACAAAAAAGGCTAGAGACCCACAGGGATGAGTGGGCCATTGACTGGGCATGGGCCTCCCTATTCTCAGGGTGCCCCTAGCCTGCCAGTCCCCCCTTTCCTCTACTATGAACCCCAGGCTCTACAGATACAAGTGGATGGTAATTCTGCTGACTTATTTCTAGAGTCCCTAGCCAGGAAGAGGGGGAGGGGATCTGAGTTGGATTTCAGGGTTCCTCTTGTTCCCTCTCCTTCCAGGTTTGTCTGTGGGATTGTGAGCTGTGCCTACATCTTTGGACATCGCTGTTTTGCATTGTTTGTTCAAACGAACTGGATTACCAAAAAACTACTTGCAACAGAGTATGAATCAGGATGAAGGGTTGACAAAAGTTTGGTGGATGGTGTTTCTCACTACAACTCTTCCTGAGCACCCATCAGCTAAGCTGGGCCCCCTTCCCCAATTCTGAGCCCATAGCCCTGATGATCAGGCCGTACTCCAGGCCCTAGGATCAATCACTCAGTCAATAAACACTTATTAAGTGCCTACAAAACTTAAATACTTTGACCATATGATGAAAAGATGGGATTCATTGGAAAAGATAGTGATGCTGGGAAAAACTGAAGGCAGAAAGAAAAGGGGAGGGCAGAGGATGAGATGGTTGTATAGTGTCATTGAACATGAGCTTGGACAGACTTTGGGAGAGAGAGAAAGATAGAGGGGTCTGGGGGGCCATGTTCCATGGGGTCATATGGCTGAACCACTGAACAACAACAAAAGCCCCTACTATGTGCCAGGCACTGTACCAGTGCTGGGGATACAAAGAGGCCAAGGATAAGAGGGATCTGGACAATGAGGTGAGGTGGAACATGCCCAGTCAACAAGCCTTTGTTAAGTGTTTACTGGGTGCCAAACCTTGTACATAGAAGGACAAAAACCAGAGTTCCTGCCTCCAGGGAGCTTGCATTCCAATGGGGATGGGGGTGGGGAGAGACAACAGCCCTAGGCAGACACAGGATCTCTACAGAGTCAATAGAAGACCCCTAAGATGGGAAGTCACTAGGACATTGTGAGAACACCCCTCACTCCCGGCAGCTCCTCTCTGACCCATGGATAGGGGATAGAATGGGATGATCCTGGCTGCCTTTCTCTCCCTTCCAGCAAGCCTGTGTACTCAGCCCTGGTGGCCCTGCTTCTGGCCTCCATCACCTACCCACACAGCCTGGGAAGATTCATGGCCTCCAGGGTGAGAGGGACATGAGGGGGCAGAGCTAGGTCCCTCAATCTAAGTCCAGTGCTTCCCCCCATATGTCACCAGAGCCCATTACTGCAGAGAAGTATAAACAAGGCTCTCTGCTCTCAAAACAGTCTAGATGAGGAGACAGGACCCCCAGGCACCACCTACACCACACAGTGAATGCTAAGTGCCAAGTGAGGGGAAGAGAAGGAAACATTGATTAAGTGCCTGCCATGTGTCAGGCACTGTGCTCAGACCTTTATAAATATTATTATTTATAAATATTATCTTGTTTGATCCTCACAACAACCCTGTGAAGTAGATGCTCTTGTTATCTCTGTTACAATTGAGGAAACTGAGGTAGACAGAGGTGGAGTGCTTTCTCCAGGGTCACAAAGCTGGTAAATGTCTGAGGCTGGATTTGAACTCAGACATTCCTGATTCCAGGACAAGTGCTCTATCACCTGCACCACCAACTGCTTCTGGATATGAGCAGTATAGACAGTGACTGGTACTACAGTTCAGAGGAGGTTACTGTGGGCAGGGGTAAGTCGGAGTGTACAGGGAAGGCTCCCTAGATGAGTTTGGAGACCTTGGGTAGGAGAGAGCAATGGTGGGGGTTGGAGGGGGAGTAGGGAGAAACATCTATGAGAATTTTTACTCCCATCTCCACCCCCAGTTGTCTATGAGTTTGTACCTGGATTCACTGTTTGACAACCAATCCTGGGCCCTGCTTTCCCGGAATTCTTCCCCTGAATGGCCTCCAGAAGTGGACCCCAACAATCTATGGTTTGAGTGGTACCATCCCCAGTTTACCATCTTTGGCACCCTTGCCTTCTTCCTGGCCATGAAGGTAAGTGTCCCCACCTGGGTCCCCTTGACTTCCTTGCTGCCTTTTCTAACCTGGCAGTTTCCCCACTCAGGTACCATCTCTTCTACCCCTTTATTTCCCTGACCATCTTGGCTTGCTGTGGTTGAGGCTGTACCTGGGTCAGCCTGGGCAGGCTGGTGGTGAGAGCTTGGGCTCTGGAGCCAGGAGACCAAAATCCCAGCTCTGACATCTAGTCCCTATGTGAAAGGAGTAAGTCATTTTACTTTCTGGGCCTCCTTGCCTCATCTGCAGCATGAGGAGACTGAACCT
Source organism: Notamacropus eugenii (assembly GCF_028372415.1). Taxonomy (NCBI): domain Eukaryota; kingdom Metazoa; phylum Chordata; class Mammalia; order Diprotodontia; family Macropodidae; genus Notamacropus; species Notamacropus eugenii. The sequence goes on from NC_092876.1 coordinate 55,533,593, forward strand.
CATGCAGGCTCCTGCTGGCTCTCAGTCTATGACTGTAGGAGTCAATGGACTGCTCAGAGATTTGAGGTGCCTAGGTCTCCATGTGGGTGTTGGGTGCCTTGGGAGTATATGGCTTGGGCACTCCTAGCCATCTCTATCATGGCTCATTTCCCAACATGCTTTACCCTACTAGCATCCAGCCCATGATCATCCCCTCAATTGGCCCTCCCTCCCTCCCTCCTTCACATCTCCTACCTGCTGGACATCCCTTCCAAACATGCCCTTACTCTAGGACCCTATCTCTACCAACAGTTTTGGATGTTGATTCTTGCCACCACAATACCCATGCCAGCTGGATATTTCTTGCCTGTATTTGTCTATGGTGAGTCTGGAGGGTCCACAGGTGGTTGGTACTATATAATCTTTAACTTGCAAAGTTACTCCCTGCATGCCCAGTATATGTGGAAGAGGTCTGGGACCTGGGAATGGACTGCCTGCCAGAAGCTCTTGAAGACATTCACTTAGTAAGTCTTTGCAGAATAAGTCTTGTGTGTAAGAAAGGATGCTAGGCATTGTGGCCACTACAAAAGCTAATAGGACCTTAGGTTGTATTAAGAGAAGCATAGCATTTAGAGTGAGGGAGGTGACAAGTCCCAATGCATGCTGTCTTGGGCAGAACACATCTAGAATGTCCTCTTCAGTTCTGGGCACCACATTATAGAGAAAACATTGGCAAGGTGAAACACATGAAGAAGGCAATCTGCATGGTGAGGAGAGGACTGAAGATCATGCTGTTCTGGGATTGTTTGAAAGAACTCGGCATGTTTAACTTAGAGAAAAAAGGGCTCAAGGGGACCCTGATAGCTGTCTTCAAGTATTTCTAAATCTGTCACATGGAAGAAGAAAGATATATTCTGCTTGGTTCCAGGAAGGAGAACTTAGGAATAGTGAATGGAAGGTGCTTGTTATTCAGTTGTTTTCAATTGTTTCAGACTCTTCATGATTCCATTTGGGGTTTTCTTGGCAGAGATACTGGAGTGGTTTGCTATTTCCTTCATCATCTCATTTTACTTATGAGGAAACTGAGACAAACACGGTGAATTGACTTGCCCAGGGTCACCCAGCTAGTGAGTGCCTGAAACCAGATTTGAACTAAGGTCTTCATGACTCCAGGGCCATTGTTCTATCCATTGCACCCATCCTGAAGGAGGCACCTGGATGGAAAGTTACAGAGAGTCAAATCTTAATTAAATATAGGGAAAATTTTGTTAACAATTGGGAGTATCCAAATGTGGAAACTCAGGAAGTTGTGGGACCACCTTCACTGGAAGTCTTCAAACAGAGACTGGATGGCTCCTGGTTGGGGGCACTTGAGAGGGGACTCCTGCTCAGGCAAAATGGACCAGATGGCCTAGATTTGTCATAGAGTGTAGAGAATGATGGGGATTTGAAGGCAGGAAGACATAGGTGTGAATCCTGCCTCAAACATTTAGCTTCACACCTGGAGCAAGGCACTTAATGTTGCTGGCTCTCTGGTTGATTTTTGATTATAGAGACCAGGTGTAAAGCTATGATCCTCCCTTTGACAAGTCACTTACATTTTATAGGCCTCAGTTTCCTCATCTGTAAAATGGACTAAATAACCTCCATGTTTCTTTTATACTCTAAAGATATGAGTTTATATATCTGTGATTCTGAGGACTAAACTCCCAAGGGTTGTCTGACTGTATTCTGCTCCATAATTTTATCTTTTTTTTTTATTTTTAACACAGTTTATAACAGATAAAGCAATTCAAACTTTTAGTCAGGTGATACATCTTTTTAAAGCATTTACAATGTGGACCACAAAAGAATTTTTTTTTAAACATAAGCCAATTGAGACACAGATAATATTCATGTTGCTAACTTCACAAGCTCTTGACCTAATTGTCTCCTCAGTATTACTAAGAATAAAAGGACCCTAACTTAATGTTGTTGGTCTAAAGTCCTGTGCCTAATAGCTTAATTGCAGGCAGCCTCGGATGTTCCTCTACCCATAATCTGTAATTGAATAGATCTGGTATTAAGCTTACAAACCTTTTGACTATAGGAAATTGCCACCAACAGTAGGGAAACAATATCTCCCCAACTTCATGTCAGTTCCAGGCAGGAGTAGACTGCATTGTCAGGCTTAACATCTGCCAGGTGTCATTGGGGAAATTGAGTCAGGAGAATCCCACCTCAGCCCATGCTGAACAGCTGCTTTTCTACTCTTCCCTTGAGATCACCTATGCAGTTCATATCAGCATCTCATGAGCTTACTGGCATCATGTAATGGAGGCTCAGATTGCCTTTCTTGCTTCCCATATCTGGAGTTAGACTCAGAAGAATAGTCACTTAGTAGTCCCATAGCATTTAAAAATGGCAAGTTCCTATAACCAGGTTTTAAATATGGTTATAGTTTCACTTTGGCTAAGGAACATCTTTTAGGCAAGTCTTAAGTGGCTTACATGTCTTTCTATACATGTTCTAGTTCCTGATTAAATGGCAATCATAAAATCAAATGTACCATTAAAACCTTGGCTTTTCCATCAATGCCAAATTTTACCCGAGGTTACCTTCCTCTAGGAAATTTAGACTGAAATTCTTTTCTCCAAACTAAAGATGTCATTGATTTATTCTCAGTAATTAATTCAGTCTATTGTTTTAATACTAATTGCTTTTACTTCACTTTGTAACATGACCAATTTTTCTCCCCATCACCCCTCTCTTCCCACTTCTTAATACCTTGCATTCTGTTTGCTCCTTCCCTCAATGCACCCTCCCCTCCATCACACCCCACCCCTGTCCTATCCCCATCTTCTCTCTTTTCTTGCAGGGCAAGATAAATTTCCATACCCCTATCCCTGTAGTTCTTATTTCCCGATTATATGCAATAAAAATTCTCAACATTCGTTTCTACTACTTTGAATTCCAACTTCTCTCCCTGCCCCCCTCCCTTCCCAGCCCCACTAAGACGGGCAGCAATTCAATACAGACTAAACATGTGCTGTTTTGCAAAAGACCTCCATAATAATTATGTTGTGTAATACTAATTATATTGCCCTCTGACCTACCCTCTCCCCCTTACTTTCCCCCCCACAATTGACCTTGACCCTTCTCGAAAGTGTTTATTTCTAGTGACTCCCTTCTCCCATTTGCCCTCCCTTCTAACATTCCCTTCGCTCCACTTGTTGCCTCCTCTTCTACTTTCCTGTGGTGTGATATATATTTTCATATCAAATTTAGTGAGCATGTTATTCCTTCCTTCAGCCACATGTGGGGAGAGTAGCTTTATTTATCCCCCCCTTCCCTTCTCCCTTATCTCCGCTATTGAATAAGATTTTTCTTATCTCTTTTATGAGTTATAGCCTGCCTCGTTTCATTACTCGCTTTCTCTTTCTGGAATTTTCCTCCTTCACCCCTTAATTTTTATTTTATTTTATTTTATTGTATTTTGTGTGTGTGTGTGTGTGTGTGTGTGGATATCATCTCTTCTGATATAACACACCCTGTACTCTCTATCTATCTACATGTATGTGTGTGAGTGTGTGTGTACAATCTTTCCAACTACCCAAATACTGAGAAAAGATTCAAGAGTTAAAAATATTTTCTTTCCATGTAGTAATGTAAACAATTCAGCTTTAGAGAGTCTTTTATGATTTTTCTTTTTTTCTCCCTGTTTACCTGTTCATGCTTCTCTTGATTTTTGTCTTGGGAAGTCACATAATTTTATCTTAAAGACAGTTTGGGCACGTGGAAGGACTTCAAGACGTTTCTGGCAGTAGAGCAGATCGGGTCTCACTTCTTACCCTTCTCCCAATTTTTGCCAGGAGCTGCCATTGGACGAATTTTTGGTGAGATCCTAGCTGTCATCTTCCCAGAGGGCATCAAGACGGATGATGGGGTCATCAATACCATCATTCCTGGTGCATATGCCCTGGCAGGTAAATTTCTCTGAGTGACCAAAGAATATTAACCATGCCTGAGCCTCTGGGGCAACTTGAGGAGAACTACCTGTGGTCGGGTAGTGGTAAGCAAAGGACACCAAACTAAGCCTGACCTCAGAGTCACAGGAACCAGGACCACAGGCAGGCCCTGGTCCAAGGCCAATCTTGCTTAAGGACAAAAGTTTTTCCCAGGTTGTCCCCTCCTCTGAGAGTATCTCAGGCTCACTCTGTGTAGCACCAATTTGATACCCATAGCAGCCACTAAGGATATACATGAGTATTTCTAGGGTAAATTCACAAAATAAACCCTCTTCCTCAAAGACAAAACCAAGATATTTATTCAAATAAAGAAAGCCAATTCCACCATGGTAACAACAAAGTTTGTACACATTACCAATAAAGGGAACACGGCCATCTCCAAGCCTTCCCTCTGTCAGCTCTCCCCACAAACAAGCTCCCTTAGACAAAATCATTCCCTCTCTCACTCACACTAGCTGCTCTGCTCTGTCTGCTCTATCAACTCTGCCTCACTCTCTCTTCCTGTTGCACCCTTCCTGCTGCATCCATTGGGCAAGCTTCTCCCACCTTTGACTCTATGTGACTCAAGCTGTGGGCTGGGCCAAAGTTCAAAGCAGGTTACATGGGCATATTAAGGGGCAGGAAAGATCTTCAAATTCCCTTACCATTACATTCTTCCCCAAGATCTTTCATATCCATTAATATGTCAGTGGGTGTTTAGGGGTGACTGGTATCAACATAACTTCACAACAATATAATGGGGATAACACAAAATAAACACATAAAACAATATCTTAGGGTGGGGACTTGAGCACAAACACTCCCATCATTCCCCCCCTCAAATGAATGGAACCCAAAATTCCTTGAGATAAGGCGTGAGGGTCTCTTCTAGAACTACTTCCTGCTGAGATTAGATGTAGAGCTGTTCCCTGCCTCGAGAGGTCCCAGTTGAAAGATCAGTTCTTTAGCCTTATCCAGAGCTTGGTCAATGCCAAGACCAGGGGTGACATATTGTAGTCCAGCTTAAGCAGTCAGTCATCTACAAGTGAAGGACACTAAGCCTGCAGGAGACAAATCTAGCAAACAGGTTAAACAGACAAAACCCAAAAAGAGTAAGGAGATAATAACCAGAAGCAGGCTAAATATAGCTTCATCCGTGCTTCTGGAGTCCATGAACCCACTATCATAACCTTATTCGCAGTAAAATATATGAGTTAAGGGCACAATTTGATGGTCATCGTCTCATGAATAAACAACAGTTACAGTATTATCTTTCCTGTGTGCTATAATCTCCGCAGCCTTTGGAATATTGTCTGGCTTCCATTTTACCCATACTTTAGCTCCTAATTTTATTCTATCAGAACCAAACCCTTCAGTTCCTGACAGTTGTTTCAGAAGGAGTCACTTCTCCCAAGGGGTATTGTTTTACAGGGAATAATGATCTCTTGAGCTATCATTTTTACAAAACTGTATAGGTTCTTCAACTAAATTTTGGAATACCACAATAATTTCTCCTCAATAATTAGAATCTATTACTCCAGCCAATACATATATTCCTCATGCTGCTAATCCTGATTTAGGTAATATCCATCCAAAAGATTTTTAGGGATTCTCATCCATATTCCAGTCAAGATTTTTCTTATTTCTTTTCTATCCAACCAAAAGTCCTCTAAACAATGTAAATCATCTCCTAATGAACCAGGTGGTCCTGGATGCACTGCTGGGACATCTTGCCTCACAATCTAGTGCTCAATATTTGGGATCTTACGTGTTTGCTGTGTTCTAATTTGCAGATTTCGGGTCATCATTCTGGCTAGAGATGTACTTTCTCCCAATGGTCAATTATTCAAATTACATAAAACAGTAAACAAAGTATCTTTCCAATGTTTATAAGAATTATTAGAACTTAACTTTCTTAACTATTCTTTCAATAATCCATTCATTCTTTCAATTAACCCAGATGCTTGTGGATAATATAGAACATGATATATCTATCCTCTATTGTTTAATATACAATATCTCTTCATTTAATGCCTTTAAAATGTGATGCTGTCACTTCAAATCTGCATTGGGGTTCCATAATATAGACTTATGACGTCTAGAGTTTTACAGGTGGCTTTCTGGGTCACATTTTTATAAGGACAAGCCATTAGTACACATGAATTGGGGTCAACACCAGTACACATAAATTTGCATCCTTTACCTTGGGGTAGGGGTCCAATATAATCTATCTGCCAAATTTGGGCTGGGGCTTTTCCCCTTGCTATCTCTCCAGTTACTACCTGAGGAACAGTTTGTTCCTTTTCCAGTTGACATATATGGCATTCTTCCGCTACCTGTTTTAACAATGAATGAGAGATATTAATACCTAGATCTTGTGCCCAGTGGTATGTGGCCTCGACTCCTAAATGGCTGACTGTTTGATGGACTCATTTTGTTAGTAACAGGTCATGGATTGATGTCAGAGTAGGGAAAACATGTTGATTAGCAATATTTGCTAGTTGATCAGCATGTGCATTGTAACTACATCAGCATCTACATGAAAAACTGACAAATTAGTAATCAAAGACATGTCCCACATATCTTCCCATAATTCTTTGCCCCAGACTTGTTTACCATGAATTTCCCAATTTTGATTTTTCCATATGGGCTATATAGCTAATCCATTAGCTAATACCCATTAATCAGTAAATATATGATACTATCTTCCCTGTTTTGTTTTAATGGTGTACTGGCATAAGTTCAGCATATTGACTACTTCTGTCTGTCCCAGTACTTTCCAAAGTCCACCAACTACATCAGTTAAAGGCTATCACTTTCCAATGTCTCTTATGGCCCAAAATATTTTACTGTCCCATCAGTAAATCATAGGTGTTTCTTTTGTTCCTCGGTTAATCTATCATATCCCTCATTCCATTTTACCAAGGATTGTACCAACTGTTGCCTTTGGTTCAAGGGATGTATCATTTCCTTCAGTATCTATATTTGCTATAGATTCATGTAAAGCAGAAACTGCACTTTTGTCTATTTTGGATCTCTTTTGAATGTACCATTTCCATTTAATTATGCTAGCCTCTTGTGCATGTCCAATTCTGTGGGAAGCTGGGGTACTCCTTATCCAGTTCATAAGCTGAATTCCAGGCCTTAATATTACTTTAGAGCCCAGAATCAGTTGTTCAGTCTCTACCAAAGTCTAATATGCAGCTAGCAACTGCTTTTCAAAAGGGGTATATTGAATTCCAGATGAAGGGAGTTTCCTAGACCAAAATCCTAAGGGTACATTTTGCTTTTTTTGTTTTTGCCATAAACTCCAGTTTGTATATTCATCCTGTACAGTCACTTGTAATTCCACTGGACCACTTTGCATAGGTCATAAATCTAGGGCCATCTGTATAGTAGCCTTGGATTCTTCAAAAGCTTTACTCTCCTCAAGTCCCCAGTCAAATTCCTATTTCTTTCTAGTAACTTTATATAAGGGTTTCAAAATCTGTCTCAAATGCAGAATGTGATGTTTCCAATATCCAAATAATTTTATAAACTTTTGGGCCTCTTTCTTATTGATGGGGATAAGAAAATCCTGAATCTTTTGTTGGGCTTGCGGGAGAATGTCAGCCCCTTATGCCATTGTATGCCTAAAAATTTTACTCTTTGAGCTGGTCCTTGAACCTCTACAGGGTTAAATTCCCACCCTTTGCTTTTCATATCCTATATTAAAAGCATCAAACTCTTCTCCACTTCTTATACATTTTTTCCTATATTATAATATCATCTATGTAGTGGGTAAACTGTATACCAGGTAGTTCTAATTCATCCAAACGTTCAACCACAATCTTATGACAAATAGTAGGGCTATGCAGATATCCTTGTGGCAAGCAGGTAAAAGTATATTGTTAGCCCTGCCAAGTGAAATTAAACTGATCCCATTATTTAGAATCTATTGAGATAGTAAAGAAAGCATTGGCTAAATCAGTAACTGTATACCAAGTCCCATCATATTTCTGGATCTTTTCTATTAAGCTAATGGTATCTAGAACAGCAGTACACAAGGTGGGAGTCAATTTATTCAGTTGTTTATAATCCACTGTCATCCTTCATGTCCCATCTGACTTTCATAGTGGTCAGACAGAGTTATTCTATGGAGTGGTCTTGCCTCAACATATTCCTTTATAATATTGGTAATTTCGTCTTGCCCTCCTGGCACACAACACTGCTTTAAAATAACTACTTCAGAAGGTTCAGGTAAAGGAACTGGGTCCATTTTTATTTTACCCACTAAAATTGTATTAATTCTTATTTTTTTCACTACAAATTAGTATCTCCTCTTAGGTAAATTTAAAGTCATACCTCTCAATATATCTGTTGCAATGATGTATTCAGGAATGGCTACAGTTGCCATGGTATATTCTTTCTTAGATAATTGTCCAATTTTCATTGTTAGTTTAACTTACCTGGCTGATATTTCAGCCCCTCCCGGTCTTGTGATGGTAACAGGAGTTCCAGGTTTAAATTTGTTAAGTTTTCCACGTATAAGGGAAGCCTCTGCTCCAGTATCTATTAATGCCCTAATTATAGTAGTTGGTCCATTTTTCCCATATATGGTTAAACTGATATGAGGTCTGTGATCTCATCTGTGTATTTCTTTAATCTGAGCTGGGGCTTGGTCAATTTCCTGTTATCCAGGAAGGTGTGACAAACTTGGATACAATGTTTCAGGAGGATCCGTAGGGGTAGTTCTTACTTCCCTATTCCATTTAATAGTAAGTCCCTTTTCTCAGTACTTCTTCTATATATTTCGTTAGCTGGAATACCATCTATTCTTCCAAAATCTATCCCTGCTGTTAATAAAGCAGTAAACAATTCTTTCCTTGTTAATCTAATCTAATTTAGAATCTACTGGTTATTTGCTCTTCTCTCTTGAGGAAACTTATCTCTTCCCCATTCCCCCAAGTCACCTAACTGTGAAATCTTACCCTCACCTCTGAAAAAGGGAGCCCTATTTCCCCAATTAGTAGAGTTAGAATCAGGTGCTTATAAGCAGGAGGAGAAGTTTTAACTATTTCATTCTTGTGAGAAACTGTTAAGAGAGTGCTATGATAAGCCTCAGCATCTCTGACCATTACTGCAATTTTCATTACCTCTTCCTTTAACTTTCTCATATAGTTTCTAAGTCAATGTCCACTAGGCCACATAGAATCAATGGGATACTGCTTATTGCATCCCTCTGCAGCTTAAGCTAACAGATTACTTTCATTGTTACCTCCTTGAATATGATAATCCCTAAAAGCCTGTTCTACAAAAGGATTCTGACTAATACCTATGATTTTCAAACAATCTATGTTATCTATTCATACTCTTCCAGCCCCTTCATGATTCTCACCATCCAAGATACTAATGATTCTCCCATTTTTTTGGGTGAATCTACTAAAAATATCAGCGACCTCCAGCTGAGTAAAATCCTCAGTTACTTCCTTAAACACTGTGTGCCCCACCCCCCAGTTCTTCCGTTTCTTTTATAATATTGGATACATGCTCACATTCCTAGCAGCCTCCTCATCCAAATTTGTTTCATTTTCCTCCCACACATCTTCCTCCCAGGTGTCTGGGCCCCAGTCAAGCCCTGCAGATGCAAGGGTTGCATTCATTTTCCTGTTGTTAACTCCCCCCCTTTTTTGAGCCACTCTCACAACTGTTTTTTCTGTCATCACCCGAAAATTTTTAGCATACTCTTCTTAAGGAAAGTTCAGATGACGCAGCATAGAAAACTTCTTGTACACATCCCCTAACTCCTTTTTCAGGTGAACCTTTTCCTTTGGCAATTTGTATCTACTGTAGTATGATACTATGTCATACTATAGTATGATAGCTTGTTAACAATATTCATCCTCTTCTACGTACTCCTGCCATTTCTCTCCCTGGTTCTATTAGTATTCCTTCCAAAAATCTTTCTAAATCTCTGGGCTTTCTATAGCCTCAGTTCCCAGTTTTCATAAAGTCTTATACTTTTATCCCATTCTCTCACCAGGGAGAAATAAGGTAAATCCTCTCATTCGAGGATATCCATTTCCTTTGCTAGGGCCTTCCTGTCTCCAAGTAGAGGATTTATATTTCACGATCCCATCCTTGTCACCATTTGTAATGCCAATGTGATACCCATGGCAGCCACTATGGATATACATGTATTTTCAGGGCATATTCACAAAATATAAGCTCTCTTCCTCAAAGACAAAACCAAAATATTTATTCAGATACCAGAAATGCCATGATAGCCATAGTAGCAAAAAGTTTGTACACATTACCAATGAAGGGAGCACAGTCATCCCCAAGCCTTCCCTCTGTCAGACATTTCCACAAACAAGCTCCCTTAGGCAAAGTCACTCCCTCTCTCACTCACACTAGCTGCTCTGCTCTGCTTTACCTACTCTCTCACTTTCAGCTTTGCCTCACTCTTTCTTCCTGCTCCATCTGTTTGGCAAGCTCCTCCCACCATTGGCTCCATGTGACTCAAGCTGTGGGCTGGGCCAAAGCTCAGAACAGGTCACTTGGGTCTATTAAGGCTCAGGGAAGATCTTCAAATTCCCTTACCACTACATTCTGACCTAGGCCTTTGGTGCTGGGTGTTGATCCCTCCCTAGTACCCATCCTTGTTAAACCCAGAGGTTGCAGGAGGTAGAGAGGGAATTGGGTTGTGGTGGTCTGGGGCTAACTCCCAGCTTTCCTCCCAACTCCTTCATAGGAGCTGCTGCCTTCTCAGGAGCAGTGACTCACACCATCTCCCCAGCCTTGCTGGTCTTCGAGGTAACAGGCCAGTTTGTCCATGTACTTCCTGTACTGATGGCTGTGCTGGCTGCCAATGCTGTGTGTCAGAATTTCCAGCCCTCCTTCTATGATAATGGCATCATCCTGAAGAAGCTTCCCTATCTGCCCCGGGTCCTGGGCCGCAAGCTCAAGTGAGTTCTAACCATTGCCAGCTGCTTGGTGGGCTGGGAAGAAGACCCAGGACTCCTTCATAGGGCCTGCTGTCCTGGAAAGAGCACTGATTGGAGGCAGAGGCTCTATATTGCTGAATACCTATGTAACCAGGAGCAAGAAATTTCTCCTCTCTGGTCTTCAGTTTATTTACTTGTAAAACATGTGGTTTGGACTAGATAACTTTAAAATGTCTTCCAGCTCTATAACTATGGTTCCACAATCCTCCTGGCTCTGATATTCTAAGGGTATTCCCAGCTCTGCAATTCAGTGTTCTAAGGACCCTCCCAGCTCTGACATCCTGTGTTCTAAGACCCTTCCCAGATCTGAAATCCTGTGTTCTAAGAGATCCTCAAGCTCTAGTAATCTTAAACAGTTGTATTCATTCCTTACATCTTCTATTTATGACCTAGACCAAAGGAAGTCTCTCTTTCTGCCCCCCTTGCCATGATATCTTCCTCTCCAGATTCCCAGGGCAACACAAAGGCCATATTTCTGGTAAGGAGGTCATTCCCAGCTTCTTCCTTAACTGAGTCTCTTTTCTCCACAGCTCTTACTGGGTGACTGCTGAGCTCTTCATGAACCCACACATTACTACCCTGTCCAAAGATTCTTCCTTGGATGAGGTGGTCCAAACTGTGACCTCCACAGAAGCTTCTGAATACCCCCTGGTAGAGAGTGCAGGTGACCTGTGGGAGGGAGAGGGCTTGGCATTGCCCTTCCTTTTCTTTTAGTCTCTTGCCTGGAGGAGAAAAAGCCAGGGATGGAAGCAGGAGAGATCTTTATAAAGCACCTATTGTATACAAGGTGCCATGGTCAACATTGGGCTACCAAGGTAGAAGGATACAACACTGACCCAGCCCACAAGGACTTTATGATCTGATGGTGAGAAGGCTAAATCCACTTGACTAGGATCCAGAGGGCAATGAAGTATAATAGAGAGATCCAATGAATATAGTATGTTTAGCCAGAGGACCTGAATTCAAATCCCACCTTATATGCCAGCTACCTTTGTGACCTTAAGCTTCAATTTCCCCCCTTGTAAAATGAAGGGCTTGGATTTCTTCCAGCTCTATATCTATAGCCCTAAGTCACTTCTTGAGCCTCAGTTTCTCCCTCTGTAAAAGGGGAGAGTTGGATGTGATAGCTTCTGAGGTCTCTCTGTCTCTGTATCTATGGTGATAGGGCTTAACTGTGTAATAGACAGTTTGGAGAGAGAGGAAGTATGTTTGCCTTGGTGGAGGAGACTGGTCAGGAAAGGCTTCATGGAGGAGTACACAGTACTTGATTTGAAGCTTTAAGGAAAAGAAGCTATTTCCCAAATGGAGATGAGGAGTTCATTCCAGTGTGGGCATGGGCTAGCCCATGGGCTAGCCTTAGTCTGCCTGGCCCCTGAGAGCAAGGGCAGTTAGGAACAATGGGTAGAAGCTGGAGAGAGAGACAGAAAGACAGAGAGAGAGAGAGAGAGAGAGAGAGACAAACACAGACACACACACACAGACACAGAGAGAGATAGAAGGTGGGAGAGAGAGAGTACGTTAACCTCAGTGTCAGGAGAAGCTTCCTAACAATTCGAGCTGTCCCAAGGTGGCATGGGAGGCCTTGATGGGGGTGCTGCTGTAGAGGGGATTGGTAGATCAGGAATGGCTCACACTGGTTGATCTCTGAGGTTTCTTCCATGGCTAAAAGTCCAGTCCAGCTGGAACATAATGTCCATGAGAGTGAGGGATATGAATGAATTGAGAAAAGCAAGGATGAGACACATCGTAGAGGGCTTTGAATGCCAGGATCAGGCTTGCTCTGGAGACCCCTGGGAGTCACTGGAGGCTTTTGAGTAGATAATTGTAGGTTCACAGATTTAGAGACAGAAGAGACTTGGGAAATCCTCATTTGCAGATGAGGAACCAGCCTGAGGCCAAGGGAAGGGCAGGGAAGTCACCAGACTCACAGTTTGCTACCCAGATGGCAGATTCAGGATTTGACTGCAAGTTCACAACTCCAAATTTCACTTCTGTTCCCCTGTCCCAGACTGCTTCCCCAATAGCTATCATTTCCCAGAGTGCTTTCTGGTTTGGAGAGGATTGAGGGAGTTTCTCTGAGCTGCAGAGTGAGGGATGATTACAGAGGGAGGCAGGAAAGTCAGTTATAAAAGCTAGGGCAACAACCCCAGCTGTGTGACTATGAAAGATCCACATTACCTCTCTGAATTTGTTTTATTTATTATAAAATGAGGAGATCAAAGGTAGCGAGCACCCAGTGCAAATTGCATTTTAAAATGCAAATTCAACAAAACAAATAAAGATGCAGCAGAACATAGATAATATTAATATGTGCTTTTCTAAGCCAACATGCACCATCATTTAGTGGCCTCCATTTCTTTTTTTTTTAATTTGTTTTGAACACAGTTTATAACAGAAAAAGCAATTCCAACTTTTGGTCAGGTGATATTTCCTTTTAAAGCATTTACAATATGGACCACAAAAGGATTTTTTTTTTTAACATTAACCAACTGAGACATAAATAATACTTATGTTTGCCAACTTCCTAAGCTCATGACCTAATTGTCTCCACAGTATTACTAAGAATTAAAGGACCCTAACTTATTGTTGTTGGTCTAAAGTCTTATGCCTAATTTTAGCTTAATTTTAGACAACCTCAGATGCTCCCCCTCCATTTCTATTTGAATTTGATACCACTGTCCTAGAAGACCACAAGTCCCTCCCAGCACTGATATTCTATGATTCTAAACCAAGGCTGGTGGAGAGACTAGAAGAAAAGCCCATTGGGTCTTTCCACAAAGATTCCTCTCCCCTTTAATTCCCCATCTCCTGCTCCCCCCTCAGTGGACTGTTCTACCTCCTCCAGCTGTTCTCCTGATCCATTGCCCTGCCCTCTCCCTCCACCACTTTCATTGAGGTCTGACCTGAATTCTCATCCAATCACATGCTCCTGTCTCTTCTCCCCTTTTCTCTTTCCTGCTCCAGAATCCCAGCTCTTGGTGGGTGTCATACGTAGGGACCAGCTGTTGCCATTCCTGCAGGCAGAGCCGACCACCCAGGCACCCAGGCACCAGGTGGGTGAAGTGTTGGAGGCAATGCCCAAGCCCAACCACACACCCAAGATAAGGGTGGTGGGAGGAGATATCTAACAACCTTCTAAAGGAGGGAGCACAATGAGGAGAGAGGGGAGAAGGCTGAGGCCATGGTGAGGGACTGGGCTGGCAGACCCTGGGGTGGGAGTGAGGAGGAGGGGCTCAGACCCATACAGAGTAGTAGGAAACCCCTCTCCCAACTGGTAACCTGTCCTAAAGCTCTGTTATGGGTAGGCAGTGTGACTTAACACATACAGAGCTCTCAATGGAGTCAGGAAGACTTGGATTGGAGCCCTGCCTCAGACACATAAGGACTATGTGACACTGGGCAAGTCATTCAATCTCTTCATCACCCTGATGACTCTAAGTTACAGAGACTGTAGTAACTCTGCATTGATAGAGCTCATTCTCCACCAAGAGGTCCATATGTGATAAAATCACAAGCTTGGAAAGAAAGAAAAGAATGAAGGAAGGAAGCAAGGAAGTGAGAGAGGAAAAGAGGAAGGAAGGAAGAGAAAGAAAGAAAAAGAGGAGGGAGGGAAGAAAATCAGGAAGGAAGGAAAAGAGGGAGGAATAAATGAAGAAAAAAAGAAAAGGAAGGAGGAGAAAAAAGAAAAAGGAAAGAAGGGAGAGAGGAGGGAGGCAGGAGAGAGGGAAGAATCTCTTCCATGTCCTTTCTACCTAGTGTAGTCTGGCGGGGGGAAGGGGTAAGTAGGACATTTTGGCTGCTACTCCATTAGCCCTCTCTTTCTCATCTTCCCAGTGGAGTCTCCATGAGGTCCTGGCTGAAGGCTGCCCAGTGGAGCCAGTAACCCTACAGGTGTCCCCCCAGACTTCCCTACACCAGGTAAGTAAGTAAATATGCGCTAGGGGGCGGCAGAGAGCAGTGGTGCTTTCAAAGGTGTGAATCAGAACTAAGGGAGGACAGGGAGGGGCTGTCTGGACACTTGCAAAGAACGTGGATTCAGGTCCAGCCCTGGCTCAGCCATTTACTTGCCATGTGATTTTGAGCAAGTATTCCCTTCTCTAGACCTCAGTTTTCCGATCTGTAAAATTCCAGTGTTAAAAGGGATGGATCTCTAGAGTCTATTTCAACACATATTCATTAGTAAAGATCTAGGGGCCAGCCATTGTGCATTGGCCACACAAGGAGAAAAAAGCAAAGTATGATGAAACAGTCCCTGCCCTCAAGGAGTTTCTGTTCTACTGGATTCTTGAGCTCTGGTGTCTTGAGAATCTGCAGCACCAGAGAGGGATTCATTTGGATGCATTGTAGATTCATTTTTTCTTTCTTAAAAAAAAATTTTTTAAGCACAGAGATTTAAAATTTGTTTCACTTCCAAATTCTCTCTCCCCCCTCCTCCCACCTAACGAGAAGAAAACCTATTAAAAATTTGAAGGAAAAAAAGGAATGTACATGGTAATTATGTTGTATATTTGAAAGGAATAAAAAGTTGTACCTAATAAATTTGTGGTTTTATGTACAATCATTTTTATTTGTCTTATGTTAAGGGAAGACTTAAATTATTCTATAAATTAAAAAATAAAATTTAATAGTGATTCAAAAAAACCAAAAAATTATTAGAAAACAAATTTGTATAGTCACACAAAACAAATTTTTGCACTACCTGCATTAAAAAAAGGAAGAAAAAGAAACAAAAAACTGTCAGTCTGCAGTAGGAGTCCATCATTTCTGTCTCTGGAGGGAGATAGCATGTTTCCTCATGAATCCTTTGTAATTGTGGAGATTCATTTTGACGAAATGTTCCCCAGATAAGGGAACAGGTGGTTCAGTGGATAGAGTACTAGCCCTGGAGTCAGAAAGGCCTGAGTTAAATGGGGCCCCATGCATTTCCTAGCTGTGTGACCCTGGGTAAGTCACTTAATCCTCAGTTTTCTCTTCTGGAAATTTTATATTATATAATTATATAGAAATAAATATAATTATAAAAAAATATAATCTGGAAATTAATAACAGCACCTACCTCCCAGGATTGTCATAAGGATCAAATAAGATCATTGTAAATCAATTAGCACAGTCTCTGACTGGCACAGAGTAAGTGACATATAAATATAAATTAGCAATTATTATTTTAGAGTCCTAGACTGGAGTCAGTAAGATCTGAATTCAAATACAGCCTCAGACACTTCTTAGCTATGGGACTTTGGGCAAGTCTCTCTTCACCTCAGTTTCCTCAGCTCTAAAATGGGGACGATATCTCTTAGAGTTGGTGCAAAAGTCAAATGAAATGACCTTTGTCAAGTGCCTGGCATGTAGGAAGTGCTCTATAACTACGTGTATCCTTATCTGATAGAATATAAACTCCCTGAAGGCAGGTGCTGGTCTCTTTCATTCCTATTTCTATTCCAGCACCAAATATGGTGCCTACCACATAATGAGCACTTAATAAATTAATTATAAATAAATTGTAAATTAATTGATTGAAATGCCAGTCCAGGAATTGACAGATTTGAGGTGAGTTTTGCCTACAAACAGAACTGTTAGAAGCCAAGGTCTGTCCTGTGTGTGGTTCAGGGTCCCTTCCACCTGAGTTCCTAAAAGCCTACCTGTTTTTTGCTGGCCTGGAAACCCTGTTGGGTAGGGAAACATGGATCCCTTTAAACCCAAGAATGCCACTCAAGGCATGAATGGATAATCACAATTACATCAGAGCCTCTTAGAGAAGAGTGAGCTGTGACTCAGTAGGCTCATCTGTGAAGTGGGAATTATAATCTCTGCCCTGCTTACCTGCCAGGAACACTTTGGTAAGGAGGAGAGGATGTTTTGGGAGGCACAAATAGCCAGTTATTGTTGTTAATTCTATGTATTGGTCCTTGGACCATCAGCAGCACAGGGAGAAGGGAGGGTAAGGAAAGCTCATAGGACTGTAGGTGCAGAGCCAGAGATCTTAGAGATTATAGTTAGGATTTCTATAGTATTTTGTAAATCCTCTCGAGTTTTAGGGTAACAACAATTCTGGAAGGTAGATGCCATTATCCCCATTTTACAGATAAAGAAACTGAGGCAGGAAGAGGTGAATGACTTGCTCAGGATCACACAGCTAGTAAGTGTGAAGCAGGACTTGAACTTAGGTCTTCCTGACTCCAGGTTCAATACTCTATCCACTGCACCACCCAGTAGGCACTCAATTAATGCTTGCTGACTGACTAATCCAGAGTCAGTGACTTGTCCTAGGTTAGAAGTCTGTACACTTTAGACTTTGAGCAAGTCACCTCAGCTTCTTGGGTCTGTTCCCACCTCTGTAAAAATGGGGGGGGGTTACACTACCTAGACGTTCTCTAAGATCCCTTCCCACTCTATGCCCTGCCCTGTGGTCCAGTTCCCAGCTTCTCAATACTCCACATGTAGGAAGATTCTTCTGTGGGAGCAGACTGCCCTCTGCTGGCCACTTTGGTAACTACAGGGAATGTGCTCATTCTCTCCTCCCCTCCCCCGATCCCTGCCATCCCCGCCATCAAACTGGGGAAACTGAGGCAAATGTAAAGGCAGTCTTGCCAGAGGGCATCTAAGAGTCCTTTATCTTACAACACTTCTCTCCTTACTGAGCTCATCCTAGGAATTTTGCCAAATTCACCATTTCAGGATCCCTGTCTTCTCCCCACCCTTTGCAGTACTAAATCCACCTTTCTCTTTCCCAGGTCCACAATCTCTTTGAACTCTTGAAAATGCAGAGGATCTTGGTGACATCGATGGGCCGAGTGGTGGGCTTCATCTCCTGGGTGGAGGTACCATGGATGGGGAAGGGAGGAACCAGACAGAGGTGGACATTGATCTGAAGTAACTCCAACGGTTCAAGGTCTAGACCTTATGCAGTCTTTAGTCCAACTCCTTGTCCAAGGGGCAACTCAGGTCTCAGGGGTTCCCAGTGGGGATTTGATTCTAGGATTTGGTTCTAGGTTCCAGGTCAAGCCAAGAGGAAAAATCTTCAGGACGTTGGGGCCAGAGAGACACAGTTGCTTGGTTTTTGAGTACCCCCTCTCCACCCCCAAACAACCCATGCCCATCTTCTCTTCTCTAGCTGAAGAAGGCCATTGCTGACCTGGCGAATCCCTCAGCTCCTAAATAAAGCAGCCTGGTGGAGGAGAAAGATGTGGAGCCCACCAGCACCATCCTATTGGCTTGATCAAGGAACCAGGCTATTGCTGCTACTACCACTGCTTCCATTGTTTGTGTTACTAATGGCCCTTAGGTTCATCTCTTCCCTGACACAGCCCCCACCCCTAAGCCCACTCCCTTCAACACTGGGTCACAGGATCTAGAATCTTTGTGGTCCTCAGGGCTCTTCTTGCCCAGTTCAGTGGGCTGTAAGCTCCTTGAGGGTAGGGATCATTGTCTATTTGACCTGTAGAGTTCCTGTTCCTAGTCTGACACCATGTGCGTGCTTAATAAATGCTCATAGAATTACACAGAATCTCTTCATTTTACAAACTTTCTAAACCCAATGAGGGTAAGTGATTTGCAAAGTGGGAAGCAGCAGAGATCAAGATTTGAATCCAGACCCTCAAGGTTCCTTTCACTCTCCTTAAGTTTCCAGGGGCAGCTTTAGCAAAAAATTGTTTCCTTTTTGTGTCTTCCTGTAAGGGGTTAAAGGTCAGAACAGATTCTGTCCCATGCCCCTAGCTGCAATGGCCCACCCAGGGCAGAGCATCTTGGATCCTGGGAGTGTCCATTGGGCACCTCTGGTCCTCTGTCACCAGGGAGGAGCTGAGGTGGGACTCAGCAGCCCATGACTCCTTATCTACCTTGTTAAAAAGGCCAGTCTTTCCCCATCCCCCACATGCTCAATCCTCCTATACAATAGTTACTGTCCTGCCCCCCAAAGTCTCGGGCTAGGGAAAATTAAAGTGAAATTCTGGGTTTCCAGTGGTTTTCATTTCAGCAGTATGGATCTCTGACCTTGGAAGATGGAAGAGCTTTGCCCTTGTCTGTGACTTACTGATGAAATGAAAATGGGTCTAAGAAGGCAGTGTCCAGAGTGCAGCTCACACACAAGGAAATAGAGCTTCTGTGGGTTGGTTATCAGAGTAAATTACAACTCTGGCCAAGGCTGGCTCCCTGAAAAGGTTTCTGCAGTGTCTATATGGAGGTTCTGGTGGAGCTAGGGACCCAAGAATTGCCATCCTCCCACCCCCAAGAGAAGGAGATATTAGCTACTGGGCAAACCCACCACTTTAATGTCTTCAGAGAACATGAGGGTAGGGGAAGGGGAGGGATTGGGTGGAGAGAGAGAGAGAGAGAGAGGAAGACTGTCCACCAAAGGGGCCCTGTTGGGCCATGTCAGGGAAGGATCTCCAGTAAGTTGGGAGTCAATCCCTGGGGTGTCCAGGAAGTGCTACAGTGTGAGGATGGACAGATGGTCACAGTGACAAGAAGGGGGCCATTAGCTGCCAGGGCAGGGAGTCACCATCTCATAGGAGGGCTGGGGGAGCATAGAGGGAGTGAGGGGTGAGAGAGAGCTTCCCCTAGTCCTTGGTAGAGGTGTGAGATATGGAGGGGAGACTGAGAAAGGAACCCTGGGGTTCACACACCTCACTCAATCCCTTTCTACCTTCCAGTGCCCTCCATGCCCCCACTAAGGGGGTGACAGGGAGGCTTCTCAGGGGTAAGTCTTGATGTCACAGAGCTCAGTATTTGGCTTGGCCCCAAGGAAGGGCTAAGAAAGTCAGAGGCTGTGGGAAGGAGAGGCATCTAGAAGACTTGTGAGCCAGCTTCTCCCAACCTTACCTTTCAAAGAGAAAGGGAAAGGAAAGTGCTGGGGAGATATGGCTCCCATTGAAGAAAGGGGTAAACTGAGGCACCAATTGGTTTCCTAAGGAATCTTAATGACTCCACCATGGCCCCATGCCTACCTGGTGCCTGACTCTCATCCAAATATCAGAGGACCCAAAGAGAGGAATGAATCCTTGTACTAGAGGGGAGCAGCCCTCAGCTCTAGACATTGGGAACTCTGATGCCTTTTGGTCCTGAGCCACAAGTGATAGGGGCAAGCAGGCCCCTGGTGGCACCCCTTGGCATGGTATGAGCATCAGGGCAGGGAAGTCAATGGGGTTAGTGAGGAAAGGAGTGGCCCCTGATCCTCCTTCTTCCCGCTGGTGTCTTTCTCTGGCCTAGCCCAGTGCCAGCCTAGGGCCCGGCCTCAGTTATAGAAGACCTCATCCTCTGACAGGGAGCTGCTGTCCACATAGCGGAGAGAGCTGTGGAGCTGGGTCCTGGACTCATCTTGGGTTTGGTCCTCCCTCGCGTCTAGTTCTTCTTGCTGCAGCAACAGGAGCTGCTTTTCAGGGCTGGGAGGCCATGGTCCCGCTGTAGACTGTTCCTCAGGGGAGTCCCAACTCTCAGCAGGCAGGCCAGGGGCAGGGAGTGATGAGGAGAGTGATGAGGAGAAGGCCTGGAGGCTACCATCCAGCAAGGGTCCATTAAGGAGGCTGTCCTGCAGATAGATGCTCCCGAGGTCTAGAAGCCAAGGAGATGAGAGTTAGGATTGGGCCCTGACCCCTCCCTGCCTTTGTGCCTCAGGTGGGACCCCCTTCCCTTTCCCCAATCTCCTTGTTTGTGATGTGGCTCTGGGCAAATGACATGACCTCTCTTTGCCTCAGTTTCCCTATCTGTTTTGACAGATTAGATGACCTCTAAGGTTCCTTCTAGCTCTCCATCTATGATTCTACGAGTCTAGGAAGGACTGTGGCTAAGTGAACCACAGTAACACCAGATATCAGAGCCAGAAAGCTAAATAAACTATGTATTCTGACTCCAAGCCCAATCAATCAATCTGCAAGCTCGGTAGTAGTCACCTCTGAAGTCGCAAAAACAAAGACAAACTTCACACAATTCCTGCCCTCGAGATGGTTACTTTCTAACGAGGGAGACAACATGTCCAACACTTGTAAGCTTTTACAGAAAACAAATACAAGGTGATTTTTGTCATGGAGGTGTTAGCAGCTGCAAGATGGAGGTTAAAGAATGACCTGTGGGAAAAAGGTAGTGCCTGGGCTAAGCTTTGAAGGAAACTAGGGACATGACAAGGGAAAGGCACCTGGCATGGAGGAAAGTGAGTGCAAAGGCCCAGAGATGGGAGTTGCAAGGTGATGTACAAGGTGTTTCCTATATATATACGGATGCCACCATTTTAGCAGACACTATTGCCATTCAATGCTCTAAGAGATTGTTATCTTCACCTCCAACTTCCTAAGCTTCAGAATCTAGTAAAACTGGACTCAACTAATCCCAACTGAATGTTTCTCATATGATTCAGAAGGTAGCATCACACAGAAAAACTGTTCTAAGACTCTTGGTACATCCCAGGGCAGGAGCCAGCTCTGACTTGCTAGACCCATTGTGAAATTTTCAGTGTGAAAATCAACACCTCAGAAATCAGCAACTCCCACCAATCAGGATGATTTATTGCATTGTTGATTTCCAGACTTACGAAAGTGATGGAGAAAGTGTTAATGATTCAGATTAAACTTAACAGGATTTGCATCCATTCTTCTCTAACCTTCCTTCCTTCCTCCCTTCCCACCCCAAACCCCCCATCCCCCAGTCTGGTTGTTAAACATTTACCAGATGTTTATCTATATCATTTTGTATCACTCCTATCACTCCTATATCCTTCTATAAATCTTGCTTGAGCTCAGCAGGAGTGAACAGAAGGCTCAGGAGATGAAGTCATCACCAGACTTGGAAGCCCATTATCATTAATGATAAAAATAGGAAGGTAATAAGCATTTATGTACTGTGTGCCAGGTTCTGTGCTAAGCCCTTGACAAATATTATCCCATTTGAACCTCACAACAACCCTAAGAGGTAGCTGCTATCGCGATCCAGTGCTCTGAGAGACAGTTGCTATTATTACCTTCATTCTACAGTTGAGGAAACTGAGGCAGAGTGACTTGCCCAAGGTTACACAGCTAATAAGTGTCTGAGTCTTGATTTGAACTCTGGTCTTCCTGCTTCCAGACCCAGAGGTCTAAGAACCTAGCTGATAGTATAATGATAAACTGGTACTATAACAGCATGTCAAGGTTTGTAAGGTGCTCTACACCCATAATTTCCTTTGAGCTTCATTACACCCCAGACCCTGTGTATGAGACCAGTTTGACTGGACCGATGAGTGCATGAGAATAATGCATAATGGAGGTGAAAAGGTAGAGTGAGGCCAAGCTCTTTCCACTAACCTAGCCTTGCTCCTTAGCATCCACTCTGACTGGACAGGGATGGTGTAATGCTTGGTCAATGGAAAATTCCAAGAGTAGAACTCCGACTATGACACGTTCCTGTGCTCTCACCCTCCCTTTTTCTCACACAGTCTCTTCTCTTCCTTCCCCTGATCCCCACTAGCCCTGATCCTCCTGCCCTCCCCACTTAGGGGAAGGGCTGCTCTGGTCCTTGCTTGTGGCCCATTGACAACTTCTGGCCCCATCCTGCAGGGTGAATTGGCACCCAAGGTTGGTGCTGTCTCCCAATGTCACTCCCTGTTCTGTTGTTACTAACAACTCTCTCATCCATTCATAAAGGGGACATTTCTAATGAGAGGATCCACAGGGCATTAGGGTAGAGGACATGCAGACAGTGCTTTTTAAAAAAAATCCTTGTCAATGATCTCATCCCATAATCATCTTCAGCCGACCCTCCTCTCATGTCTCCTGGGGGTATGGAGGTGACCCTGAGCTCTCTAGGGCTTTGCCAATGGCGTGTGGGCCTTGGCACCGTTGAGCAAGTTGGAACCATGACAAATATGGGAGAGTCCACTCAGCTGTGAGATACACATCATCAGAGGGCTGGTCACTGGGGGATGGGGATTCTTTTAGACCCAGTGACTCATGAATACTGTCTACCAAGGCATAGGGGTTGGGGGAAGGAGTTGTTATAATCTGTCCGAGTAACAGGCCAGAATGCAAGCTCTGATGAAATCACCAGTTCTTCACGTAGAATATGATTATTGGATATTTATAAAACGTTTGATACTTTTTTCATATTCACTATCACCAGTTCTGGGGGCAGCTAGGTGACATAGTGGACAGAGCACTGAGCCTAGAGTCAGGAAAATCTTAGTTCAAATCTGACCTCAGACACTTACTAGCTGTGTGACCCTGGGCAAGTCACTTCACATTGTTTGCCTCAGTTTCCTCATTTGTAAAATGAGCTATGGAAGGAAATAGCAAACCACTCCAGTATCTCTTGCAAGAAAACCCCAAATAGGGTCATGAAGAGTCTGACATGATTGAAACAAATAACAACCCCAAAGGCCTGTTCTAATCTCTATAACTTATCTCTCCATTACAAAATTACGTATGTATATACACATGTATAGTTGTTGCTTGTCTTTTCTTATCTATGTGTACGTTATTTCTCCTTTCCATTAGATTGTGAGATCAGAGACAATTTCCTTTTTGTCTATGGACTATTTAGCACAATGCCTGGCACTTATAAATTCTTTCTGCATTTAATTAAATTGACTCGTTCACCTTCTCTCCTTTTGTTTCCCCACCCCCGCCCAGGGGAACATACCTTGTAGGGCGATGACATCCTGGGAACTCTCTGCATGGCACAGCTCCTCATCTTCTATTGAGGACCAGGCACTCAGTGTGGCCTCAGTGATGGCAAACTGTTCGGCAACACCTGTATTGAGAAAGAGAGACATAGACTGGAGTTGGTGGCAGACACTACCCTACATCCCCCTGGTAGCTGCAATGGGTAGATTCAATGGATGGAGACTGGTAGAGTAGCCATCTCTTTAGACTCTTTCCCATGTCTATCCAATGATCTCCATCCAGTCTCTATCCAATGATCCAATGGTCTAATTCCCAGTTAGCAAACCTATATCTACTCTATGGTCTAGTGCCCACCTAATGATTTTATTCTGATTCAATGATTCAGTGCCCAGGAAAAATCTTATTCCAACCACCCAATGCTCTCATCTAACCACCCTATGCCCACAAAATGATCTTATGCCCTTATAATGGTTCAAGGCTCACTTAATGATGTTCTGCTAATCTGATGGTCTAATACTTATTCACCCAATAATACTATGCACACCTAATGGTCTAGTGCTCATTCTATGGGTGCCAATCCTATGCCCCAAAATGATCTGATGTCCATCCAGTGGTCTGGCACCCATCTGATAATAATTGTTGATATTTCCATATTGCTGTCAAGTTTACATAACACTTGTTTCCTAACAACCCTGTAAGGTTGGTAACTTAGTTATGATTATTCCCATTTGGTAGATGAGGAAACTGAGGCTCGTTAAGGCTAAGGATCTTGTTCAGGACCAAGAGCACTGGGATGAGATGGAGAGGGAGATGAGAGGGACAGTCAGGATTTGAATCTAGGTCCTCTGATCATGTCCAATGCTTCTTCCACTCCAGTCTCCCCTTGGGGAAGAAGTATGTCATCTGAGGGCTCCATGGAACCTCAACCTTTGCTCTTTGACTTCACCATTTCCTCAACCCACTGCTCCCACTGACCTGCGGCAAATCGGGCCTCCCGAAGCTCATCAGGGAGGTAGCTGTAATGTTCCTCCTCTGCTGGCGATGGATCCCACCCTGACTGCTGGGCGCTCCAGCCTTTCCACTCAATCAGGTGGGCTACTCGGCCCCGAGCCATGGCTGTGGGCTTCGTGATGTGGTCCTTGATGCTCTGCACAACACCTGGGCACGTGGAGAAGCTGAGTCAGTTGTCCACTCCTCCTATTCTCACCTATGCACTGATGCCCGCTAGATCATGGATCACAGATCTGGAGTTTTGAGGATGTCAGAGGCTATCTTGTCTCAGCCACTCATTTAATAAATGAGAACATGGACCCCAGGAAGGGAAGGGGATTTGCCCATGGTCATACACAGGTAGTAAGTCCCAGAGGTGGAATTTGAAGTCAGGTCTTCTACCAACAGAACCAGGCTTCTTGAACCTGTACTGCCTTGTACCACCATCAAAAAAATGCAAAAATGTTGCATGTTGTATACTAGATCATATAGAGTAGTGTGGTAAGAGAACTTCTGGCTTAACTTTCTTAATCATAATTTCTTTAAGATGGGCAGGTCACGTAAAATAGCTAGAGCATAAAATCAAGCTGAGACATCAGCTATAGCCCTACTGTTATCTGGTTAGTTCCTGCGTTGTCTGTTTGCAGATTTACAGCTTGAAATATCAGCTACAGCTACTGTAGCTGTTATCTGGCTCATACCTTGTTTTACCTGATTCAGACCTTCCCCTTCCTCCATCTGTTCTTTTATCTGTAAATCATCATCTTCTCTTGTTTACTCTTTGAAATTCCACTGTTCCCATCCTACTTATGTAACCAAAACCTATATATGGTTGCTGATACTGCTGCTCAGGTTTCACTGATTTTTGTATACACAATAAACTGGTTTTTATCATAGCTCTGCATTCTTGATTGGCAGCAGTATCTATTAATGGATCCTCATACAACTTCTTGTTCACAGGAATCAGTCAGTTCTGTAGGAATTCATAGACTTAGTGCTGGAAGGGACCTTAGAAATTGCTGGGCCCAATGCCCCATCTTATAGATGGGGAAACTCAGATTCATGAATAGTAAGGTGATTTGCTCAAGATTACACAGTTAGGAAGGAGTATGAGCAGGATTCCAGTTCTGTTCCTCCATCCAGGGTCCTTTCTACCACATCATGTTTCCTCTTGGAGGAGAGAGATTGCTGATGATGAGGGTAGTTGAGAAAGTCTCCCTGGAGGAGGCAGAGCTTAAACAGAGTCTTGAAGGGTAGAGAGAGAAAGGATAATGGAGAGGGTATTCCAGGCAGAGAAAACAGCATGAGCAAAGGACAGTGGCAGGAATAAGCCAGCCCCTGGTGTGAGAAGGAGGGAAGGCTGCCTCTCATGCCTTCTACATCTCCATGTTTTGTCCAGCTTAGTTCCCCTTCTTTCCCCAACAGGTACGACATGGTTCATTCCTACTTCTTTGTCTTTGCCCCTGCATGAAATACCCTTACCCTTTTAAATGCACCCCTTAGTACAGTGCCTGGCTCATAGTAGACACTTGATAAATTACTGTTGGAGGGTCAGCCTCATGAACCAGATCTTCTAGGGTGTGATCCCTGGGAGAGGATTATAGAAGATAGTAGGTCCAGAAAAAGATCTGTACAGAGCCATCCCTAGGGTGGGGCAACTGGGACTTTGACTTAGGGCACCAAAATTTACAGAGAGCTAGAAAAAATTAAGCTTAATACTTAGTTTAGCTTTGCCTCAGAATAATTGGAACAATTGAGTTTAGCACCTAGGCAGAAAGAATAATGAGGCAAAATAGGAAGTTGCCTATCTGTGGCAGCATCTACCAGATAAACTCCTTTCTAGCTTAGTCCCACTCTATGACCCCTCTCCTGCTGATTTGTTGTTGGAAGATGATGCCATGACTTGTAAGCAAATTGGATTTAAGTGAGGCAGGGCTATGCAAAGTCACCAGCCTCACTTTCTCCTCTGGAGGAATCTGGGTCCAGTTTTCCAGATACAGATCAGGACAACTGGAGATGGCCCCATACACTGGGAGATCTTGACCTTTTTAAGCTAAGATCTTTCCAGGTCTCATTTTGACTGAGGCAACATCCATTCAGGGATTATGGCTAGGTAAGAAATGAGGCAAAAAATGGCCTGTTACCTTAAAATTCAATCTGGGAGGGGAAGACCCTCAGAGTTTCTGGTCAAAACAGAAATAACTTCTATTTACATTCATTCTTGGCCATCAGGGCCCAAACAATGACCAAGTGGGGCTTAGACTGGGACCTGTTGTTGGTCAATCAGTGAAAGCCAGAGTGATTTGGGTTTAAGGCTTGGTTCTTAAGAAAAAATATAGCCTGTGAACCCCAAGATATCTTTCTAGCTTTCAGTGATCAAAATATGCATTCCTTTGGGCAGAACACCCTCACAGAAGGGTATGGCCCTCTATGTGGACAGAGGGAAAAGAAGGAGGAGAGGAGAAGAGAGAAGGGGAGGAGAAAGGAGAGGAGTTGCACTGCCCGCCTGGAACTGGCCAGTGAGGCATCTATATATAGTCACTGAACCCAGATGGCTCTGGAGGAGAAAGTGAGGCTGGTGATTTTCCACAGCCCTGCATCACTTAAATCCAATTCATTGCAAGGCACAGCATCACTTTCCTGTTGTCACGGTCATCTTCAAGAATGAAGGGTAAACAACAATCTATGAATAGTATGAGCAGCCCTGCTTGTCTAGGAAGTGTCTGTCTCCTTCAGCAGGGTATCTTTAGAATTCAGTTTTGTGCCATCTGTCCTAGGCTAGGCTCTGGGTCTGTACGTACCCACCAGGGATGAGGTGGCTAAGGCGGCCACATTGTAGTTACTAGAGCAGGACTTGGAATTCGACAGGAAGCCATTGGGTGGCCGGAAGCATTTCTGAAAGCGGAAGAAAAAGGAGGGTCAGTGGCCAGTGCCCCTAGTCAGACAACATCCTCCCCTCCTCCTGTGCCAATCTCAGACACTGGGCCAGCACCATGGAAAGAGATGCCTGGGAGGGGATAGTCCAGGTTTGGGATATCAAGGTCCCACCTTGTCCCCTCTGCCCCAGCTTTTCCCACAGGACTCAACAAGGAACATAGATGATTGACAGCATGCCAAAGGGCCAGGCATGGGGTAAGGGCTTGGTGGGGGGAAATTGGGGCAAGTCAACTGACCTGCCAGGGATCCCAACAGAAATCCATTTGTTTTTCCTAAATTGGGATGAAAAAGAGGATTGAGGCAGACCAAGTTTCCAAGAGACCATCAGGCAACTCAAATCCCACCTTCTGAAAGAGGTCTTGTGCTGGTCCCCCTAGCTCCTGGTGCTCACCTTTCCCAGGATTACACAGATAGTTAGTATCTAAGGGAGGATTTGAATTCAGGAAGCAAAATCAAGGGTTTGAACTCAGTTTCTCTAGATCCAAATGGAGCATACTTTCCAAGGTGCCATACCAAGAACTTGTCCTTTATTTTACATATAAGGATGCTGACATCAGATAGCAAGCCCACAGCAGAGTCAGGATTTGAAACCAGATCCTCTGGCTCTGCCTCAAACACCACAGATGTAGAGAGTCTGAATCTATTGTAGAATCCTCAAGGTTGGCAGAGGATCAGAAGGGTTCCCAATTGCAATGGTATCCTCTTTAGGGAAGAAATAGTGGTCCAGGTGTAGTCTGGGCATACAGGCAAATTGGGGTGGGTTGGAGGAATGTAGGGGTGTCATTTACCTTATTGGTGGCATGATCTGGAGCAGCAGAGGGAAGGCAGTCAGAGGGCAGGTCTGGGGCTGGGCAATCTATGTTCCTGGGCAGAGCGCAGTCCTTGTGGGCACTTGTGAACAATTCTGGAAGAAGAAAGAGCATGAGCTAAAGAAAAAGGGTTGAGGTGGAGGAAGAGGGACTCTGTTAGACAGGGAAGGAATGGCTGTTGTTCTTCAGATGTTTTCAGTCATGTCCAACTCTTTGTGTCCCCATTTGAGGTTTTCTTGGTAAAGATACTGGAGGGGTTTGCTATTTCCTTCTCCAGCTCATTTTACAGGTGAGGAAACTGAGGCAAACAGGGTGAAATGACTTGTCCAGGGTCACACAGCTAGGAAGTGTCTGAGGCCAGATCTGCCCCAGAAGGAGTGTGTGTGTGTGGGGAGGGGATAGTCAAAGATAGTGTCTGAATTCTCCTTCTGGCTTCCTGCTGCTCCCAGGAAGGACTGCACCAGGGATCTGACCTCAAGGAATATCCTAAATTGGACCCTGCCCCTAATTTAATCTCTTTCCTTGAAGGCAGCCTGTACCATTAGATGCTGCCCTGGCACCTGGCCAGTTCAGGGAATTTTGACCTTTCCAAGGCTGCTCTATCCCCAGAAAGGATGGAGAGAGAGAGAGAGAGAGAGATTCATAGACTCTTGGAAGGGGCAGGGTCCTCAACCATTATAGAGCCTTCCTCCTTCCCCCAGGTGGACTAAGAGGCCCTGCTTCAACAGCCCTTATCAATAGCCACCCAGTCTCTTCTTAAAGATCTCGAGTGTAAGTGAACCCACTGCCCCCAGCACATTCCACTTTGGGGAATCTCTAAGTGTCAGGAAATGTTTCCCATCTTTATCAAGCTGAAATCTGCCTCTTGGCAACATATCCCCAACCATCTCAATTCTGCCAGCTGGGGCCCAAGAAGAAAAAAAAGCTAATTCTTCCTTTTCATGACAACATTTCAAAATATTGAAGAGCCTTCTCTTCTCAAGGGTAAATATGCCCAGTTCCTTCCAATTTTGATTTGATGTAATCTTTCTTCCTTTCCCCATCCCAGCAGTCCTCCTCTGGATGGACAGTGTTCTTCCTACATGTAGATCATGGCACAATCCCCCAGACTGTCTGACCAGGAGGGAGAACAGATGACCCATGTCCTCCCTCATCTGGGACACAAAGCTTCTCTTAATTCACCCTAAGGTCAGCATCAGCTTTTGGGGCTGTTGACTCATCTTGAGATGATGAGAAGGGAAGGGCCTCTGAGCACCTGAGGAATAGGAAGATAGGATGATAGGCCCGGGTTTCAGTTTGCCCTCTTACTATTCGAGGAAGGAGGAGTGCCACTGTGCCCAGAGATATCTTTCATTAGGAGTGACTCACTGAAGGGTCACTCAGCCCTGCCCAGGGCACTGATGGGCACAGCTGGGCATATGCTCAGTTAGGAGAATGGGTAGGAGGTTTCTTATGGGGACTCATCCCAGACCCTAGCTATCCTTTCCTTCCCTGGGGTGAATCTTGATGCCCTGGGGCAGAGCCCAATCTGCTGGGCCAAATATCCCCCAAATTCACCCCAGTAAGACCTAGAGCCATCAAGCAGGCTGAGAAAAACAGCTGAGTTAAAGGTTTCTCAGAGGAACGGGCAGGGGTCAGGAACACCTGCATTTAACAGGTCATATACAACCTAGAAGTGGGTGTTTTTAGGGAAGATACAAAGCATTTATTAAACACCTGCTGTATATGTACCAGGTACTGTGCCTTTAAGTGCCCTACAAGTACAGCCCATCTGAAGAGATGGGGGAGAGACGATGTGTGGGATGGTGAGAGGCCGCACTAGAACCAGGCAGACGACCCAGATTCAAAGCCTCTGAGCAGTCACTTTTCCTCCCTTGCTCTTCATTTTTTCCTCTGTAAAATGCAGAGGCCATCCAGCTCCAAGGAGAGAAGGAAAGGGGCATAGGAGACTGAGGGAGGCCCAGAAGTTCAGTGACCTGTCCAAGAACACACAGGTTACAGTAAGTGGAAGAACAGGATTCAAATTCTCCATCCATCAGTCTCTAAATCAAGGGTTCTTCTCTAAGGGCCCTCCCAGGCCTGGCATCCTATGTTCTAAGGGTCCTCCCAGCTCTGACATCCTGTGTTCTAAGGCCCTCCCAGCTCTGACATTCTGTGTTCTAAGGCCCTCCCAGCTCTGACATTCTGTGTTCTAAGGCCCTCCCAGCTCTGACATTCTCTGTTCTAAGGCCCTCCCAGCTCTGACATTCTGTATTCTGAGGTCTTTCTCAGCTCCGACATTCTGTGTTTTTAGCACTCGATGTCTTCAGGGTCCTCCAGGCTCTGATATTTTATGACCTCACCTTCACAGAGACTGAACTCTAAAGATGAATAAGAATATTGATGAGCCCTCCACATATCTACTGAAAGATGTTAAAAAATGCTTGCATCCTTTTACGTGGGGCCGTCACTAATCCTACAACAACACCCTACCTTGCCTCTTAGTGTTGAGGGCTAGGGCAGGGAGAGACAAGATGGAAGTGTCAGAGGAGCCACCTGGGGTTGGTTCCATTTTAATGATGGAAAAACTGAGGCTCCAAGAGCTGTGACTTGCCCACATAGCCAGTTAGCAGCAGAGTGGGAACCCAGGTCATCTGCTTCCAAGCCAAATGCTCAATCCATTCCACTAGGGAGGATTCTTTCCACCATGCTGCCTTTCTTGGTCCCTCCCCAGTTTGGTTTCCCATTCCTATATCTCCTCTCCAGGGTCCAAGCCTACAGCTGGTTACCTCCTGCCTCCTTCTCCCCCTCAGGACTTGGGTCCTTGTGATGTCACCCGTGGTTGCCATAGAGACATCAGGTAATGAACCAGGCTTGGGTGGAGTCACAGGCTCCTCCTTCCCCAGCTGGGACCAAACCAACCACGTCACTGGCCATTGGAAAAACACAGCCTGAGAAGGATGGAGAGAGGGGATGGAGGCAGGAGCATAGCTCAGGGCCCCCTCCCCCAGGATGGGTCAGCTCTGTCCTCTGTGAGATTAGTGACAAGGAACGCCTGGATCTCTAGCAGCATCTCCCCTATTCTCTAAAGGCTTTAGAAGTAAAAAAAGATCTTGGCATCCATTGAAGCACCTGAGACCCAGAGCAGGGTAGTGACTTGATTAAGGTCATTCATGTAGTTACTAATAGACTATGAGATTTGAACTCTGGACCTCTGCATCCCCTGGCAGATCTAAACCAGTAACTACAGACCCCTTTCCTAGACTCTTGGTTTACCCTGATCCTGAGGTCAAAACCTGACTCCTCAATCTGCTATTTGCATTTCTTTATATCCCTAACACTTAGTAAGATGACTGGCACATAGTAGGTACTTAATAAATTCATGCCAAATGAATAACTCTCCTTCCTCCCCTCAAAAAAAAAGAATTAAAACTGGTTTGCTTCCTGGGGGCACTTAGAGGTCATGTCTTGTATCCTTCTGCATCAAAGTGGGCAGTTTCTCTCCAGTTGATAAAGAAGCTAGAGAGGGAAGATGCTATTTCTTTCCTCAGTACATTTGTTGAAGTATAATATGATCTCTAGCACTGGGGAAGTTCCTCCTTGTGTCTAGTCAAACATTTTCTTGCTGTGTGTCTAACCAAAACCTTTCTTTGGTAACTTCAGCTCACTTCTCTTCTGGAATGATCGGGGAGATGGAGAGTTACTGGTCACCCTCCCCCTAGATAATATTTGAATAGTTTACAGCTCTCACCCTGTTCCTGACTCAGCTCAGTTCCTTTGGGCATCTCAAGGAGCTGTTTCCATCTAAAGACTTCACAGTCTTTATGGGGCAGGCAGGGAGGGCTCATATTAAGTCTGCATCTTACATCCCTTACATCAGAAGGTCAGAGAGAAGAAATACCTCCCAAAGTCACACAGTGGAAAGACCTCCTTTTTCATCCCTGTTCAGTTCACTTACAAAATCTCTGAGTTTGAAGGGATCATCTCATCCAACCCTAAGGTCACACTATTAAAATTTAAGTCAACAACCTATAATGTACAAGGCATTAGTCTGAATGCTGAGAAAATACTAAAGCTAGGATCTGAATCTCGGTCTTCTGCCTCCCTTCCCCTGCCCTATGTTTTCTGTTTTCACCAAGAAGCTCAGTGTCACTCATGGTCCCCTATCTTGATTATTCTAACAGGTCCTAGGACATCAGTCCTAAGGAAAGATAGCCACACTTCTGTGTTTGAGATGCCTTTGTACCATCCCCGTGAGAGTTGGTCAAATCCCTTTCCTCTCTCTCAGACCTCAGTCTCCATTTCTGCACAATGGGGCCAATGTGTGCCCTCCTCTTCCCCCAGCTTCCCCCCCCCCCTCAAGTAAGAGAGAGAAGATACTGCCTCCTCCCTCTGCCCGGTGAGTCACCGCCACAGGTGCAGAGACCCAGCCTGGTGTGGCGGCTTGGCTGAGAACAGCCTGGCTGTTACCAATCTTCCCTAGCCCTCGAGAAGAGATATTTTTAGAGTGATTGTACAGCTTCTATTGCTTTTCAGAACCTTTGGCTCTGTTTTCTGCAGCAGCAGATACCCATCCTTTCATTTCCCCTCCTCTCTAAATCTGTTAGGGTTATAGAACAAGGACAGATTTGGGTTCAAATCTGGCTTTGGACAGCAATTAGCTATACAGCCTTGGACAAATCATTTCACCTTTAAGAGCCTCCATTTTGTCATCTATACAATGGGGATGATGATGCCTGTAGCACTGACTCCCACATCATTGCCATGAGGCTCAAATGAGATGTCTGACTGCACATCACTTTGTAAACCTTAAAAGTTTTATAGAAATGTCAGGTATTATTAACATATTCACATTAGCATATTTTTGGTTCCTTCTATAAACCATACTGGGGCAGCTAGGTGGCACAGTGGACAGAGTACAGGTCTGGAGTCAGGAAGACCTGAGTTCAAATCCGGCCTCAGACACTTGCCAGCTGAGTGACCCTGGGCAAATCACTTAACCCCTATTTGCCTCAGTTCTTTATCTGTAAAATGGGGACACACCGGAGAAAGAATTGGCAAATCACTCCAGTGTCTTTGCCAAGAAAACCTCATGGATTCTTTGCCAAGAAAACCTCCCTCATCTCCTTTAAATTCACCACCTTCATGAAGTTTCCTTGGATTAACCTGATTTAAGTCCATCGTACCAACACTTGAGGATTCAGTTTGCGCTACAAGAATGAATGTTATTAATGTTCTTATTGGCATTTCCTAGAGTATGTGTGATATGCTCTGTTTCTCCAACTCAGTTTAGGAGGTCAGAAACTGGGTTTCTCCTATCAAATGAAGATTCTTCAAGGGTAGGGAGTGTATTCCTCACTGGACTGGGGACTTCTAAGGAAAGAGTTGGGAGAAGGGAGACTCTGAAACTTATTGGTCTCCTCTCAAGATGGGAGGAACTCCAGGTTCTCATTGTGATCCCTGGCAAGATGACAAAAATCTGCTTTGTTTGTAGCCTGCTTGGGGCTTCAGTGTACCTCCATGCTCAGTGGAAAGACCAATCCCACCTAAACTGGCATGGAGAGGGAAGGGAGGCTCAGCTTCTTGGGTGGAAGGGTAGGGAGAAACATAGGTAACTGTTTTCCATAGGCTACCTTGGGGATGACCTGCAGCCAATTTGCACTATTACTGGACTACCTTTCTGCAATATCTGCCACTGTGTATCAAATAAATGTTACCTAGCATATACAAAGGATCAGAGAATATCTAAGTCAGGAAAAAAAAATCTTAAAATATAGAACATATTTGTCAGGGGCCTTAGAACACTAAATGTCAGAACTGGAACGGCCCTTAGAACACTGAATGTCAGAGCTGGGAAGACCCTTAGAACATGGAATGTCATAGCTGGGAGGACCCTTAGAACACAGAATGGCAGAATTGGGAGGGGTCTTACCACACAGAATGTCAGAGCAGGGAGGGTCTTAGAACACAGAATGTTTGAACTAGATGCAACCTTGTCACTTTTACCCTGTCACATTCACATAGATGTATCTTAAGCTTGTTAACCCTGCTATCCCTAGGCTGTTATAAACACACAGTGTGAGACCTGGGAGGGAACTTTGAGATTTTCTAGCCCAGAGAGCCCACAAACTACTGCTTAGGAGCCAAGTCCTGTCCACTATCTGTTTTTATACCTCCTGAAGAACTAAGAATATGTTTATATTTTAAGATACATTGTACATACATAAATTCAAAATATTTTCTATTTTTAAATATAATCAAAATTTATTTTAAAATATAAAAATCCTTCTTAGCCACTGGTCATCCTAAAATAGGCTGGGCTGGATCTAGCTTGCAGATTGTAATTTGCTGCCCCACCCCATCTAGACCAAGCCCCTCACATTAGGGAAAGTGAAACCCCCTATAATACTTCACTAATCCTTAATTAGAAGCAGTTGGGGACAGATAATTGGGGATGGCAGGTAAACCAATCTGAATCTGTGACAAATATGAATTATTGATTACTTGGGAAAAAAAGGAAGTACTTGTAGACTGAAAAAGTACCAAAGAGGAGAGCTCCTGAGGTGACCTGATTAAGTGACTACAGATCCAAGGAGCCTGAAGCCGGGAGGTGCTTCCAAAGCATCCAAGAATGGGTCATTCTGTTAAATAAACTAAACTTATTCATTCTCTCTCTCTCAAAAAAAATATATATACATATATACATATACATCTATCTATCTATCTATCTCTCTATCTATCTATCTATCTATCTATCTATCTATCTATCTATCTATCTATCTATCTATACTGCACATCCATTTGGGAAACATCATTTCCTTTCCCCTTCTCCCTCACCATCATTTCCCCCTCTTCCACTAAGCGTAGGGAAGGTATTTCATGCCTAGAATACATTTTCCACCCTGGTCCAAATTGTTGAAAGCAGAGACCCGGGTTCTGGGCCAGCCTCTTCAGCTCTTGCCCATCTGTAAAATGGGAAAAACACTAAGGTTCCTTCCACTTCCAAAATTCTATGTTCTAGGGTCCAAAACTAGTTTGACATTCTGTTCTAAGGACCCTCACAGGCCTGACATTCTGTGTTCTGAAGTCTCTTCCATTTTTTGATATGATAAGGTCCCTTCCAAATTTGTCGTTTTGTGTTCTAACGGATCTTTTGGCTCTAATATTGTGTGTTCTAAGGGACTTTTTCCAACCTTTATATTCTCTATCCTAGGGCCATCCCAGTTCCAACATTCTGGGTTCTAAGGGCCCTCCCAGCTTTGACATTCAATATTCTAAGTTCCCTCCTCTCTCTGACAGTCTGTGTTCTAAGGTTCCTCCCCTCTCTGACAGTCTGTGTTCTAGGGCCCCTTCCAACTCGGACATTCTATGTTCTAAGGGCCCTCCCAGCCATGACATTCCATGTTCTAAGTCTTCTCCCATCACTAGTGTTCAGTGATTCAGTGTTGATCAGGGAAATCCAAATCAAAGAGGTTTGACTGAGATTAAACATGACTTTTCACTTACTGGGAATCTATTTGCAATGGTTCTTCTGATTGTCTGTAACATCTGCCCTATCCCTCATGGTGGGCAAAACTTGTTCTGGAAACACCCTTCAATACTTTAAACATTCATGAACATACACAGAAAGACAACTGGAAAGTCATCTCTGCTTTTTGTTTCCATCCTACAGTTTCTCATCCACATCCCTCCTGATAGCAGATGGTCGTCTGCTGTTACAGAATATAACCCAGAGACCAGGGAGCCCTCTGTGGAGGCCTGGACTAAACTGTCTTAGCAGGAGGGCAGAGGGCCCCAGTCACAGGGTAGGCTACCTCAACTCAGTGTCGGATCTTTGTCCAGGTGACAGGAAAAGTAACTGACAACCCTGTTTCTCAGGTTAGGCCTTGAGGAGGGTGCAGCAGGTATAAGGTGACCTGGGATAGAGATTAGTTTTAGTTCAATGCACATGAGAACCCCAGGGCTGAGGCCTTTGAAGTGATGGAGCCTTGTGATTGCCCCTGCCGTGAAGATAGGGTTTCAGTGATAGAATGGGGAGAGTGACAGGGTTCAGTGAGGAAGTAGGGGACATCAGTGAAGGCAGGAATATTTACTAAAGAAGATGGGGAGGTCAGTGAGAATGAGGGTTCAATAAGACTGGGAAAGGTCAGTGATGGCATGGGAGCTTGGTACAGATGTCAGGAAGGAAGATGTGGACCTTGGAGAGGATGGGACTTACTGGGCCTTACTGGGCTGGCTCAGTGAGATAACAGGACCTCAGTATAGAGATGGAGGGATCAGTACAGAGGATGGGGAGAAAAACGTAGAGGTGCTGGTATAGTGAGAAGGATAGGGAGGTCATAGAGAAGATGGAAGGGGGTCGTTCAGAGGAATGGGGAAGCCAGAGAGAGGGATGTAGGATCTCAAGGACGCAAATTAAGGCAATTCACTAGTGCCCTGGATCCTTGGGAAAAGTCCAAACTTGGGCTAAGAAATCCCTAGGCTTGGCTGTGCTTGAAGAACTTTGCTCTCCTAAATGCCCATCCTTGTACAAAATTGAGGTCATGTTGGTCCCCCTCATTCATGAGTCTGTCTCACCTGGCCATCTTCAGCCTATCACACTCACTAGACATTACCTCATACCTGTCACACTTGATACCCCTAGTCTATTACAGACAAACTATCATAGACAAACTAAGATCTGTTGTCTTCACATAGGCATGTCCTATACCTAGCATACCTGGCCAGCCCTAGCCTTCCACAGTAATAGACATACTTTATAGTAGTCACACCTGGTCACTCTTAGTATGTCCCACTCAGAGACAACCCTGGACAACCTTAGTCCATCACACTAAAATACTAGTTGGCTGGGGAGACAGACAGGGGAAGGAGGTGGTGACTGGTTCTGATTTTGTGTTTATGATGTGGTATGCGAATGGATAGTTTCCCCCTGACCTAGGCTGACCCCAGGAGAACTCTGAAAAAACAAGGCCAACTGTTTTTGTAGTAGTCCAAGGCTGGACTACAAAATGTCTGGGGCTAGAGTGGGGCCTGGACCAAAAGGGAAATCAGAATGGTAAAAAGACTTGCTTAAAGCAGTAAACAGAAGAGTCAGGATTTGAACTCAGGACTCATGGCTCCCAATCTAACATCAAGAGGGAGTAAGTGAATCATTCATTCACTAGTTGACCAGTTGTCTGTCATTGAGTGAGGTGTTAGTGCTTTCAGTTGTCAGGGAGGGTGTCAGATGTCAATCTGTCAATCAATTGTCAGGGAGTGAGTCTTTCAGTCCATTGTTGCTCAGTAGACTTGTCAGCTGTTCTGTCTGCCCCCCGAACATTCCTAAGATCCAGTATATATCCATCACTAAGTGAAAAAAACTTATATTTCAAAGCTTGCAATGTGCTTTGCACTCATTTCATTTGAGCCTCTCAACAGCTCCATGAGGAAGGTAAAGACATGTATTATTAATCTCATTGTACTTATGAGAAAACTCAGGTATAATGAAATTCAAATGACTTGCCTAAGGTCACATAGCTTAGTCAAACTCAGGATTAGGATTCAAGCAGGCTTCATTCCTCTTAAACAAGCCTTTCCCATCCTTTGGGCTGTGTATCCTTCCCTCAGTGACCTCCTTCTCCTTGCCCCATTACTTTCGGTGTTCACAGGAACCAGATTTTGCTGGGAAGAAAATCAAGGAGGGGAGAGAGGGTTCCTGGTGTGGTCAGCCCCAGCACACACCACAAGGATGGTCCTGGGGAGTTCAGGCATGGGTCAGGGTCCTCTCTTAAGCCTCCTGTGGAATGCAGCCTTGCATCAGGTATCTTTGGGCTTCTCCTGCATCTGTCACCCCATGGTGGCCAAAGCTTTTCCCAAGCAAAGATCTGTTCCCCTGGTGCCCATAAGTAGGATAGGAGAGGGGGTGGGGAAGGACATGATGACTTAGGAAGCTGGCCCTAAGAAACTAGCCCAGTGATGTTGTTACCCTGGAAACCTTGCTTCAAGGGGAAGGGAAGGGAATGGAATGAAAGGGAAGGGAAGGGAAGGAAAAGGAAGGGAAGGGAAGGGAAGGGAAGGGAAGGGAAGGGAAGGGAAGGGAAGAGAAGAGAAGGGGGTAGGAGAGGAGGCAAAGAGAAAGGAAAGAGAGAGAGAAGGGTCACTCTGGAAGCCAGAAAAGCTGCTGTGTTGATCAGAACCCCAGGGATGACAATGGGCCGCATAATAATACTTTAATGACAATCCAGACATTAGACTAAGGGATCTGCTTTGACTGAAATGATTGATTGATAACTGACTGGTTCAACTGACCGATGTAAAGGACTGTGAGGCATAGAAAATGAGGGTGGGTAGAATGAGAGCATCATTTGAAGACTCCTAGAGGCTGAGGACCTTTGGAGGTCATTTCATCCATCTCGCTGCCTCCATAAAGAACTCCACTTATCTTCCCGCAGTCAGACTGGGTCTCTGAGCTCTTAGGGAAGAATCTCCATCCCCTCTATACACACACACACACACACACACACACACACACACACACACACACACACACACACACACACACACACTGGAGGCTGTACCCAGAGAACAAGCTCCTTCTTGCCTTTATGGAATAAGAAGTCCCTTTCCCTTAATCTTGCCTTCTCCTCCCCATATTGTCCTGGGTTCACAGAAGGCCACAGAAACTGCTATTTAAAATGGTTTGGGGGAAAGACTAGCTTTTGTGTTTTTAAAAAGAAGCAAGGGAGTTCTTGGGACTTAAGGTTGGAGTGGGGAGGGAGAAGGGGAGCTTCTTTCTTTCTGATAACTGGAGGTCTAGGAAGGAGTGGGGTGAGAGCCCTCAATTAAACCCTTATCAACCTTTCCAAGATGAGATTTAGAGGAAGGGAATCAGACCCTTGGGAAAACCTGGGGAGGATGAGTCAGAGAGGGCAGGAAGGGGTCCCAGAAAAGGTGCTGAGCCAGAATCCACAATGACTGTATCTTAACTGAACCTCGTGCCAGGCAGAGGGTGCAGCCACCCCTGGCTGTCCACCATACCCCAGAGGCAATGCTGGAGCAAGAAGCTTTTCAGACTTGCAGTACTCTCCACTCCCAGGAAAGGGGTCAGGCTGGGGCTGGGGGCTGGACGTTGGTGTGTGCGTGTATGTCTGCTGGGGAGGGGTGGGGGGAGAGACAGAAAGGGGAGGTGGTAAAAAGGATGGGGGGTGGGGGTGGAGAACAAGCTTACCAGAGCCAGGGGACTAGCCCCCAATCCCGCTGTCAGCTTCGGTCCCCGGGGTCCGATCACTGAAGGGAGGGTGTGACCTCAGCTTTCTCCTCCGAGAACGCCCGCTGCGTCGGGCACCATACCAGCCTCCCTGGAGCCCTCCCCCTGCCTGGGGCGCCTGCACTCAGAGGCTGGACGGCTGCTCCCGGGGGGAGTCGAGGATTGTCACCTGGAAATCTCCACTGAGGAGGGGGACGTCCTGGCCCTCTTGGGGGCAGCGCCCCCGTGCCCAGCGGCCCGAGATAAACAAGTCCCTGTCCTTGGGTGGGAGGGAGAGGAATGGAGACCCCAAAGAGACGTGTTTTCGCTCACGATCCCCCCTCCCCTACTTTCCAAGGTCTCCTCGGACCCAGCCCTCCGGCCTCAGAGCGTCCTCACCTCGGGAGACGCAGGAGCCCATCACGGGCCGAGCGGCGAACGGCCGTCCTCCTTCCGTCCGGGGCAAGGCTGGCCGCTCATGTCTCCCGGGCTGGGCAGCGCCACTCCGCCGCCACCACGGCCCCAGCTCCGGGCGGCCAGGCGGCCCGAGCAGCGGGGCCAGGCTCAGGCGCACGCCCCCTGGGCCCGGGCTAGGCGCGCCCCCCGTCCGCGCCCCGGACTCCCTCGGCGCTCTCTAGGGCTCCCGGGGGCCCCGTTGGAGTTTGCGGCCGGGGGCCGGGGCTGCGGACGCGGGGTGAACGCTGAAGAGGAGCGGCGGCGGGAGGCGGCGGGAGGCAGAGGGCACGGGGAGCCGGGCCAGCGCCTCTGGTTCCTGCCAGGCAGGAAGCCTCGGAGGATTCGCCCGCTGTAGCCAGGTCCCCTCCTCCCTCTCTCCGCGCTCTGTCCCTCTCCGCAGCCCTGCCTCGCTTTCCTCTCCGCTCGGTGCTCCTCTTCACTCTGTGCCCCTCCCCGCTGTGCCCCTGCCGCTGTGCCCTCTCTGCTCTGCTTCACTAACGGCTCTGTCTCACCGTCTGCTCTCGATTTCCTCTCTCTCCTTTTTCCCTCCCTCTCTTTCTCTATCTCACTTCTCTTCCTTCTTTTTTGCAACTCTCTCTGAATTTCTGCTCTTTTGCTGGCACCGCGGGTGGGGTTGGATGGTCCCTGGGGAACCAGGACGAAGCCTTGAAGGCTCCCTGGAGGAGAAAGCTAGGGCCCCGCCCCTGCCTAGCTAGCTCCCGGCGGTGAGGGAGGAGAAGGAGGAGGGCCGAGCTCCCATACACCTGTTGATCAGGCTGGGAAGGCCAGTGGCTGGGGAGTCAACAATGGTGAGTCTCCTTTCATCCAGGGACCGATGGGGGATGGGATTTGAGGTGAAGGAGAATTTGTTGTAGAGTGGCCTGCACACTCCCTGCCCTCAGCAGATCAACAGGATCTTTGCTGCCACTGGAATCATCTCCCATCCTCCCATCTCCACCTGTGGGCATTCTATCCATCCAGTTTGAAGGTCACCTCTTCCAAGTAGCTTTCTCAATTCTGCTAGCTAAAAAGCCTCTTTTTATGGCATCTCTCCTCTGCTAATTCATGTTATATTTACCGGTACTATATTTATCTATTCCTCCACTAAAGTCCTGCTCCGATGCTGCCTTGTGGTGTGGAAATGACCCTGTGCTGTCCAAGGCCATCTATGCCTGTGGAGTTTCTGGTCTGACAGGTCCTATAAAGCTCCAAAGACTCCCAGAGTTCCTCAGCACGCATGTTATCTGAGGACCAGTCATTGGCCACAGGGTGATGTATTTTTCATGGGATGCAACTCTTGGAGACCATCTTCTAATTTATAGAAAGACCAAGATGTATATTTATGGAGGAATACCAGCCCTGAGAAAATTACAGATCCACAGTGCTTTGGAGTATATTCATCTATTAATTTGTGAACTTCTCAAGGACAGAAACTGCTTTTTCATCTGTGTATCCCCAGTGCTCAGCAGAGTGCCTCACATACAGTAGATGCTTACTAAATATATGTTGAATAGAATTGAGGAGGCATCTTAGTGTAAAGTATAAAGAATGACACATTTGGAGTCAAATAATCTGGGTTTAAATCTCAGTTCTACTTTTTGCTACCAGGATCACCTGAGAGGAAATCATTTCTCCTTACAG
The DNA here is from genome assembly GCF_028372415.1 of Notamacropus eugenii. Taxonomy (NCBI): domain Eukaryota; kingdom Metazoa; phylum Chordata; class Mammalia; order Diprotodontia; family Macropodidae; genus Notamacropus; species Notamacropus eugenii. The sequence continues at coordinate 55,575,164 of NC_092876.1, forward strand.
GGCCTCAGTCTTCTCCTTTATGAATTCCCTAAGGCCCTTTATGGCTAGGGGGCTCTTCAATATCCGATGCTCTAACCCAGCACCCCGATAAAACATGTCCTGGAAGCCTCAGGTTTGGTTACCTGCTGCTGCTACAAGATACATCACTGCTGGGGTCCCTGCCCAAGCCTGTGTTTCTCTCTAGGAAATTTAACAGAATCGTTTTGGGTCTTCATATGGTACTTATAAAGCCTTTGCTGAGCCATTCCTTTCTTTTCTTAAAAAAATAATGCTTTATTGCAATCACATACACTGGAATGCTAAGTTAACCAGCCATCATTATGATAGCCAGCATTTCTTCCTTTTTTCTTTTTTTGACTTTCTTTTATTTAAATTAAATGTTTTATTAAAAACTTAATATTGAACATCAATATAACCAACCAAACTTGTTTAGTAATTATTTACATATAAATTAATTTTAGCACATAAAATGTCACATTTTCAGTGACTCCTTCTAATTGTCCATCAAGAATCTTGGTCCATTCATTCTCATTAATTTTTCCTCTTATATGGTCACAGTGCTTTCTTGCTTTTTCTCCATTCACTTTGCATTATTTCCTTAGCAATTCATCTTAGCTCTTAATTAAGAGTCTCTGTGTAAATTCCAGGGAGCATTGTTACTTTTTTAATTTTATTAATTTGTTTTCAGTTTTCAACAATCACTTCCATATGTTTTAAGTTTTCTCCCCCTGGCTTCCCCAGTCATTCTTTAATTTGGTCCTAGATGAAATTTGATAAGGTGGGTATCTGGCCAAAGCAAGCATCTGACTGTTTGATAAGGTGGGCAACACCAGCATTATCTTCCTGTTTCACAGATTAGACTATAAGGTTCTGAGAAGGCAAGAGATTTGCCTTTGATCACAGCTAATGGGGCAGCTAAGTGGTGCAGTGGATAGAGCACCAGGCCTGAAGTCAGGAAGACTCATCTTCTTGAGTTCAACTCCTGCCTCAGACATCCCTATGTGACAAGTTACTTAATCTTGCTTGCCTCAGTTTCCTCATCTGTAAAATGAGCTGGAGGGAGAAATGGCAGACCACGCCAGTATTTCTGCCAAGAAAACTCCAAAAGAGTCAGATGTGACTGAAACAGCTGAACAACACTCCACTAATAAGTGGTAGAGTCTGAGACACCTTCCTCTAAAACTCTGATATCTGCAGCTGTTTCAATGGAAGTTTGCTGATGGTGACCAGCACAGTGAGGTTTAACATCTCATTGGAGTCCAAGCTGGAAGGGGGCATAGAAGTCACCAAGTTCAACCCCCTCACTGGACAAAAAAGAAAGCAGATCCAGAGAGGGAAGTGGCCCTGCAAAGGTCACAGGAGTAAATGACAGAACTGGCCTTCGAACCCAGGTCCTTTGACTTCCTGACCAGATAGTCTCACTACTTTGGATCCAGACCAACCAATTTCACAAAAGCAACAAAGACAGCCTGGATTGTTTGTATTAAATAGTATAGGTTTCAGGTCTTGAAAGGGTCTTTAGAACACAGACTGTCAGAGCTGGGAGGGCCCTTAGAACACAGGATATCAGAGCTGGGAGAGAAGATTTAGAGATAATTGAGTCCATCTCCCTCATTTTATAGATGAGGAGATGGAAGCCCAGGAAGATTTGCCTTGTCTAAGATCACATCACTCACTAATGGGGGGCCTGGGCTCTGGCCCCCAGTTCAGTTACCTTTCCACATTATGCATGTTGCTCCTTCAGGAATCCTGTCTGGGACCTCTCTTGATTAGAAGAGGGTAAGCTGTGAGGCAGAATGGAATCTAAACTAGAACCTTGGCATCTCGGGTACTAGCTGATTGGGAAGCAGTACAGTATTGTTTTGGGAGTCAGGAGACCCAGATTCAAATCCTGTCTCTACCATTTGCTAAGAATGTAACCTAGGGCAAGTGACTACCTTTCTCTGGGCTTCAATTTCCCCATCTGTAAATGGGTGTTGAACTAGATCACTTCTGAGATTTCTTCCAGATTTATGATCTCTAAGGTTAGTTTCTGCTGTGAGCACAGAGATCCTTCCCAGGAAGGACAGGTCACTAAAAATGAGATTGGAAGACATGGAGAGTCACCCGAGGAGTCAGCGTGAAAGGAGCAAAGGTGAGGGGGCAGAGGATTTCAGAAAGGAAGGATCTCAGAGCTAAGACTCTTAAGTCACAGACTCTTGGAGCTGCCATTGACCTCAGATGCCATCTAGCCCAATAGGGATCAGGACAGGAACACAATATTCCTATGATATTCCCGACAGATGGTCATCCAGCCTCTGATGAAAGTCCTTCAAGGAGGAGAATTCACCAGCCCGAGGACAACATGTTCCATTTATGGACATCTCACATTGTCAGGGACCTTTTTCTGATATCTAGCCTAAATGTGCCTCTTTGCAGTTTTCATCCGTTCTTTGCCATTTTGCTCTCTGGGGCCAAATAGAATGTCGAATCCCTCTTTCACATGATAAGCCTTCAAATATTTGAAGAAAACTATCCTACTGAATCAAATGGCCTTCTCTTCCAGCTAAATCTCCCCAGATCCTTCAAGAGGTCTTCCCTGGACATAGTCTCCAGTGCCATCACCAGCCTGGGTGCTATCTTTTGGGGGGCTCTTTAACATTAATATCCTCCTTAAAATGAAGTACTTAGGATGCAAATAATAATCCATATCTCTGAGAAAGGGGGTGGATTGTGGTGTGTGTGTGTGTGTGTGTGTGTGTGTAATCCATCAGAAGTGGGCAAATCCTTAGAATGATGAGCTATTCAAGAGTTTCATCCATGATCTCATTTCATCACGTGAAGCAGGGCAGGGAGAGATTTTATCCTCATTTTACGGATGGGAAACTAAGCATAAAGCAGCGAAGTTAATTGCTCAAGGTCACACAGCTAGCAAGCAGTGAAGAGAGGAGTAGGAAGCAGGTCTCCTGAATCCTAATCCAGTGCCCCTTGGAACAAGTACAAACTACCCACAGGTCATTGTACCCTGAGGATAGGGCAAGTAGATCACATCCCAGTGGAACCAAAGAAGACAGGGTCCAGTACCTGAGGGAGTTGTGCCCATTAGGATGTGAATCTTCTTCACCCCTGCCCTTGCCCCACCCTACTTCTAGCTCTTGGGGAGGGAAGTCTTGGTGGGTTTTTCTTCTTCTTCTTGTAATGAAATGTTTTATTCAGGCTCTGGGAGGGAGCACCCTGAGTCATAGTGACATCCTCAGTCACAGCTGGTGACATATTCCCGCCCCTGTCTGGGCAGCCAGTGCCAGTGGGGACCAAAGGAAAGAGAAGAAGAGGGGGAGGGGACCTTGCTGAAGGCTCTGAGGTTTGGGGCAGGCATTGTATCACCTCTCCTCATGGAGATCTCAATGTCATCTCCAAGAATTTAAACTGGCAGATTGATGATTATTCTAGTAGCAACAAACAGAGGAATGCTAGAGTTGAAAAGTGTCAGGGCTGGGAAGAACCTTAGAACACAAAATGTCAGAGCTGGGAGTCCTTAGAACCCAGATTGCCAGAGCTGGGACAGCTCTTAGAACACAGAATGTCAGAACTGGGAGTCATTAGAACACAGAATGTCAGAGCTGGGACCGCTCTTAGAACACAGAATGTCAGAACTGGGAGTCATTAGAACACAGAATGTCAGAGCTGGGACAGCTCTTAGAACATAGGATATCAGAGCTGGAAGAGACCTTAGAACACAAGATGTCAGAGCTGGGAGGGTTCTTAGAACACAGAATGTTAGAACTGGGAGGAATCAGAAATCCTCAAACTGAAATCCTTTATTGTGGAAACCCCAGAGACCCAGTGAGATTGCCCAAAGTTATACAGGGAGTTAGGTAGTGACCATGTCTAACCCAGGTCCCCTGAAATGTCCAATCATCATCATCTTCTCCATTTGACAGCCCTATCCCTAGGCTCTCCCCATCCAGCAGCTCTCCCCTGCTTCTGGGTCTATTCTGCCCAGGCTGATTACCGCCCATGAAAGCTGATTCTGCTCCCTTGTGTCCCCTGGGCCAGGGCACCTGGGATGATAATGATGATGCTAAGAACTTATTTCCAAAGTGCTTTATTACAAGCAAAGATAGTAATTGAAATATTTATAGGTAATAAAAATTATTTTATAGGCTAATTTAAATGATCAGAAAATAAAGCTAGTTAAAATTAGACAAAAATAATGGAAGATTCCTTGAGTAGGAATTGTTTCATCTTTATGTATATAGCACCACGCATGCAAAAAGTGCTTAATACATGCTGATTGTTTGAGGAAAGAGGCTCTCATCTAGTACAGTGCCTTGCAATGTTAATAAATGCTTATTGAATTGAGGGGAAATTCCTTAAAGTTTACAAAATACTTTCCTCCAGCAGCCCTCTGATATAGATAGGACAAATCTCATTCTCCCCTTTTTATATATAGAAAAATGGAGGCTATGAAGAAGGAAGTGACTAAACCAGGACTTTCAGAGGCCTTCTCTGGGGGAAATTAAGCCTGAAAATAGTAGTGTTTTGCCTTGGCAATTAAACAATGCCTAATCCTGGGTCCTTTTTTGAAGGGTAGATTGGACAAAGCCTTGGATGACTGAGGCAAGAGACCTAGGTTGGAGTCCTGGCTCAAACATATGCTAGCTATGTGACTTTGGAGCAAATTGCTTCACTTTCTCTGATACATTCCCATCATATATAAAATGGGGGTGGAAATGTTTGTTGGTGTGAGAAAAAGGCTATTAGAAATGTGAGTTGTTATGATTTTTTGACTGCTGAAATGGTTCTAGAGTCTTATTGTGCCATCTGGCATAGCCCAGGAGTTGGTTGTTGCCAGAATTTTTAGAGTTCATGTTGGGTAATGGTTAGCGCTTAGAGGCAGGTTCAAATTCTATGTCAGAATTCATTGGCTTATTGAAACTTATTGACCTTGGGTAAGTCTCTATCCTCCCCATGCCTCAGTTTCCTCATCTGTGAAATGGAAAATAAGAATAATGATACCATAGAGTGGGATCAGAGATTTAGAGGTGGGAGAGATCTCAAAAAGCAATTGATCCAATTCTTTCATTTTACAGCCAAAGAAACTAAGGGTCAGGGAGAGAAAGGGGCTTGTCTAACTATGACTTGGAACCAGGATTTGAACCCACGTCGTTGAACTCGAGTCACTGTTTTGTAACAAACTGCTATGAGGAACAAATGAAAGCACTTGCAAACTTAAAGGGCTCAATGAACATCACTTATTATCTGTATAGCTTATGAGGACAGTTCCCCTTCAGACACTGCCTTGAAAAAAACGTACTTTCTGTGATATCTTTTATTTTCATATTTGTTATATTTCTCATTGTTTTTCCCTCCCAATTCTCTTTCCAAAGAGCCATTTCTTATAATAAGTAGAAAAGAAAGGGAGAAAATCCCAGTTCAGTAAAATTAATCAGTATAAAAAGTTTGATATTGTATACACTACTCCATAGCCGTAGTCCCTCACTTTTGCAAATGGGAGAGGGACAATGCCTTTTCATATCAAATATTGTGTTTTCATTCTCAAGGTGACTTCTTCCTCCTGATGTCCTACTGAAGGGACAGTGGCCTGGCTGAGGATAGTATATTTCAAACCTGGTAAGGAATCTAACCTCCATCTGACATAAGGAGACTGACCTTGGCCTATTGTTATTTTTAAAAATACATTTATTGATATGTTTTGTTGTAATATCAACTGTTTCCCAATGTACCCTCTCAAACCTTCTGCTCCTAGGCAACCAGCCCCCTTTTCAATGAAGAGATAATTTTTACTGGTTCTTATCATGGAGGATTTAATTAAATAAGTCACATAATCTTGCATCTGACACACATTGTGGGTATTTCACTGGGCAAATCATTTATTTTTTTTAATACTCTAGGCATCTTTGGAAGACCATGTTCCAGAGAAGGCACATATCTCCCATGGTAGAAGGAATTTCCTCACTGGAAGTTCTCCTTAACCAATGAAATTGCAGGCACAACCCCATCCCTCACAAAGGCAGACATGCATTTCATAGCATAGCAAGGTAGCTGTGCTATCAAATGCAGTTTATTCTTTTAAATGATTTGCTTCAAGCCTGTCTTATTCTTTAAAAAACATAACAAACCAAACCAACCAGAATTGTTTTCAATTAGTGTGCTTATTTTCTCTTTCTCCCACCTCATCTCCCCACACTGAAAAAAAAAATAAGAAAAACAAAACTCTTATACCAAATCTGCATAAACAAGTAAAACAAATTCATGTCCCAAAGGTAAATGTCTCCTTCACCCTGAGTCCATCACCTTTCCAACAGGAGTGGGCAGCAGGAGAGCCATCCCTTTAAACAAAGATCATGAAAGAAACCTGGGGTGGTGTAGGAGGGGGAGGGAGAACAGTTCAGCTAAAGTAGCCAACAAATTATAAGTTGACTACTATCTGGAGCATTCCATACCCATAGTCTCCCCCTCATCAGAGAAGTGGGATGAGGTGGGAAGTGGAGCCAATGCTGGTCATTGACATTTCACAACATCCAATCTTAAGTGCTTTGTTATGGTTCTTTTTATTTGCATTGTTGTAATCGTGATGTTTTCCTATTTACTTATTTCGCTTTTCCTCTGTTCATATAAATCTCATCTTTTCCTTTTCTCACAACATTTCAGGTCATTTTTCAATTGTGTCCTAGTTCACGACCCCATTTGGGGTTTTCTTGGCAAAGACACTAGAATGCTTTGCCATTTCTTTCTCTAGTTCATTTTAGAGATGAAGAAACTGAGGCAAACAGGGTTAAGTGGCTTGCTCAGGGCAACCCAGCTATTAAGTATCAGAGTCTGGATTTGAACTTATTTGAACTTGGACCTGGGTTCCAGCACTCTATCCACAATGTCACCTAGCTGCCCATGCAACAGAGTAACATTCCATTACATTGTTACCGCAGTTTGTTTCAATGGGAATCTACTTTGTTTCCAAATTTTTGCTACTAGAAAAAACCCCCCAAAACTTTTGTTGTATATGGGACCTTGCTTTTTTTTTTAATCATTGATCTCCTTGGGGAAAATATGTTTAGCAGTGGAATCTCTGGTCAGCAAATAAAAACAATTCACATTTCTAATTTTCTCACAATAGTTTGAGGTGAGTAGTACAGCTATTTCTATCTCTGCTTTATTATTGACAAAACTACAATAAGAGGGGTGAAGAAACTAGCTCCAAGGCCAACACAGCTAGGAAATATCTGGACTCAAGGGGTCCAGAGCTTCATATAAATTTGACTTGTTTTCCAGAATGGTTGTACCAATTCACAGCTCTACCAACAGTGCATGAGTGTGCCTGTCTTTCCACAGTCCCTCCAACACTGATCATAATAGTCTTTGGTCATCTTTATTGGTTGTTGCCTACGACTCCTGACGTCCCTTACAATTTGTTGGCTACTTTTGATGAACTATTTATTCCCCCTCCCTCACCCCATTTTTGACTTCTTTGTCAATGCAGATTTGTTACAAGAATTTTCACTTTTCCTTCTTTTTTCAGTGAGGGGAGGAGAAGTAGGAAAAAGGGAAAATATAAACTTACTTCTTGAAAATGATTCTGGCCATTGAACCTTTCTGTTTACTGATCTACACATTACCTGTTGTAATAGGTAAGCTCCTTGAGGGTAGGGACTATTTGCATGTTTTTACTTTTCTTTTATCCCCAGACATAATGCCAGGGCATATAGTGAGCACTTGATGAAACTTGCTGATTGGTTGATTTGCTGGATGAGAAGTGAAAAAGACTTGCTTTGAGTTGCATTTCTCTTATCATCAGTGATCTGGAGCATTCCTTCATGTGATTGCTACTAGTTTGTAATTATTTTGAGAATTGTTTATTCCTATCCTTTGATCACTTATCTATTAGGAGATTTGACTGGTTGTTATTATTATTCAAATTTATTTAGCACTTTAAAGTGTATAAAGTGCTTAGCTCACAACAACCCTTTGAGGTTATTAATAAAATTGTTATTAAGCCCATTTAACAGATGTGAAAACTGAAGCTTAAAGAGAAAAAGTGGGCAGCCCATAATTAAGCAGAGTCAGTGTTGTAGCTGAGATTCAAACCCAGGATCACATCCTTTACCCCAAAACCACTCTCCAGAGAGCCCAGAACCCTATACCAAATGATGGTGCCACAAAATAAAAAAATCCAATTCTGCTACTTTCCTGTTCGACCTTGGGAAATTTATTTCATGTTTCTGGGCTGTCCACAACCTAGGATTCTTGTCGATCCTTTTGTCCCCTCCAAATTTTCCAAAGTAGATGTATTCAATGGGCTGGAAGCCTTCCTCTGGCTCTTTCAATAATTTGTGGCTACCATCACAAAGGAGGAGGCCAAGTTAGTGGCTAAAGAGCCAGACTCAGAGTAAGGAAGACCTGGATTCAAGTCTAGTTTCTGATACATCCTGCATGTGTGACCCTGGGCAATTCACTTCACCTCTTAATTTCTCAGGTCAGTCTAAGACTGTAAATTAAAGAGCTGGTGCTGATCTACCTCGGTAGAAGGGATTTTCTCTTCGGATGTTCCCTATAGCAGTGCAACCACAGCCCCAGACTTAACAACCTTTAAGGAACACTATCTAGTTTTTGTCTTTTTTAAAAGAATCAGTCAGTTAGTCACCTATTCAGTGCCCACTGTGCTAAGAGCTGAGGATACAAAGAGCAATGAAAGACAGTGCCTGACCTCAAGGAGTTCAAAGTCTAATGAGGGAGACGACATACAAATATGTCCAATCTATATTGTAGAAATAATTAATAGGGGGAAGGCACGAATTAAGAGGGGTTGGAAAAGGCTTTCTTTAGAAGATTAGATTTTAGATGGACTTGAAGGAAGTCAGTAGGTAGTGATGAGGAAGGAGATGATTTTAGTCTTGGGAACAGGCACAGAAAATGCCTGGAGCTAAGAGATGGAGTGTCTTTTTGTGGAACATGCAGGAGGCCAGCATCACTGAATCAGAGTGCCTGGTGGAGAGTAAGGTGTGAGAAGAATGGGAAGTAGTGGGGGAAGGGGTGGATAGGAGGCTAGGTTATGAAGTGCTTTGAATGCCAAACAGAGGATGTTGTATTTTTTCCTGGAGATCTAAGGAACCACTGGAGTTTTTTGAGTAGGTGGGTGACCTGATGAGACTTGTTCTTTAGGAAAATCACTTTAGTGGTTGAATGGAGAATGGATTGGAGTGGAGAGAGAATTGAAGCAGGCAGACCCATTAGCAGACTATTGCAATCATACAGGCATGAGGTGTTGAGGGACTGAATCAGAGTGGTGGTAGTGTCAGAGGAGAGAAGGGAATTTATCTGAGAGATATTGCAAAGATGAAATCAACAGACCTTGGCAATAGATTAGATATGTGGGGGCAGGGGAAGGGATAGAGAGGAGTCAAGGATGATCCTTCAGTTGTGAGCCTGAGAGACGGGGAGGTAGGTGTTACCCTAAATAGTAATAGGGAATTTATAGGTAGGGAGGGTTTAAAGAGTGAAATACTGAGTTCTGTTTTAGACATGTTGATTTTAATAAGTCTACTAGACATCCAGTTTGAGATGTCTGAAAGGCAAGTGGAGCTGCAGAGATTAGCAGAGAGGTTAGGGCAGGATAGGTAGCCTTGAGCATTATTAGCATAAAGATGATAATTAACTCCACGGGAGCTGATGAGATCTCCAAGTGAAGGAGAAGAGAAGCAGTCCCAGGACAGAACCCTGAGGGACACGTTTGGTTACAGGATAGGATCTGGAGGAGGATCCAACAAAAGAGACTGAGAAAAAGTGGTCGGATAGGTAGGAGGGAGAACAAGGAGAGAGCCATGTCCCAAAAACCTGGAGAGAAGAGAAAGTCAAAGAGAAAGTGATTAACAGTGTCAAAGGCTACAGAATGAGGATTGAGAAGCAGTCATTGGATTTGGCAACTAAGAGATTATTAATAATTTTGGAGAGAGCACTTAGTGGAGTGATAAGGTTGGAAGCCAGATTATAAAGGTGTGAGAGGAAAGAAAGTAGAGGCATCTATTAGAGACGGCTTTCTCAAGGAGTTTGGCTATGAAGGGAAGAAGAGTTATGGGAAGATAGTGAGGATGGGAGGATCCAGTGAAGATATTTTGAGGATGAGGGAGACATAGGCATGGTTGCAGGCAGTTGGAAATGAGCCAGGAGAGAGATTGAAGATAAGTGATTGAGTGGCGATGACAGAGGAGCAATCTACTGGAGGAGATGGGGTGGGATGGAATCACTTAGGCAAGCAAAGGCATTAGTCTTGGTAAAGAGTAAGGCCATCTCTTTATGTGAGACAGGGGCAAAGGAAGAGATAATGTCAGAAAGCACCTGAGTGATAGGAGATGAGGAAGAGGGGAGGAGAGGGAGCTCATGGAGAATGGTTTCAATTTTTTTTCTTATAAAATATGGTTCTGAGCTGAAAGGAAGGGAGGAGGGAGAGCTATGGGAAGCTTGATGAGGGACAAAAAGATTTGGACAGTTGTTGTGGAGAGTGGGATAGTGAGTTGATGAGGGTGGTATAATAGGATTGCCTAGCAGCAGTGAGAGCCTAGCTGAAGTTAACATAAATTTGTAGCAGATCCAATCAGAACTCTTGCACTGCTAAGAACCATCAGCGCTCTGATCTTCCATCCTCTTACTGAACAATTCTTCTATCACTAAACCTTCATCCTTTTCCTCTACTCCTGACTCATCTTCTCATGAAACTCCTCACACCCTTCATTGGGTCCGCATCCCACTCATCAACTTACCAAACCCCAATCCCCTTCAAAGAACTGACATTTCCTTCTTTCCTCAGCTTGACACAGTGTCTGGTACATCGTAAACTCTTTAAAAGTTCCTATTAACTGACTGACTAAAATTACTTTCTCTCACTAGGCCACACCATATTCCTTCACTAAACCTTCATACCTCTAATTGGCCCCTATTTTTTTTTTTTGCACTTAACAGTATTTTTCCCAATTACATGTAAAGATAGTTTTCAATATACATTTTTGTAAGATTTTGAGCTCCAAATTTTTCTCCCTCCCACCCTTTCCTCCCCCCTCCCTAAGAAGCAAGCAATCTGATATAGCTTATGCATGTACAATCATGTTAAACATATTTCCACATTAGTCATGTTGTGAAAGAAGGGACAGAATGAAAGGGGGAAAATATGAGAAAGAAAAAAGCAAAAAAAGTGAAAATAGTATGCTTTGATCTGAATTCAGACACCATAGTTCTTCTCTGGATGTGGATACAATTTCTATCATTAGTCTTTTGGAATTGTCTTATATCATTGCATTGTTGAGCTTATCATAGGTGATCATCTCAAAATGTTGCTGTCACTGTGTATAATGTTAACTTGATTCCGCTCAGGATCAGTTATTGTAAGTCCTTCTAGGCTTTTCTGAAATCTGTCTACTCGTCATTTCTTATAGAACAAGAGTATTCCATTACATTCATATGCCACTTGTTCCACCATTCCCCAATGTATGGGCATCCCCTCTATTTCTATTTTTTTGCCATCACAAAGAAGTTGCTATAAATATTTCCGTACATGTGAGTCTTTTCCCCTTTTTTATGATCTCTGGAATATAGGCCTAGTAGTGGTATTGCAGGGTATGCAGAGTTTTGTAACCCTTTAGGCATAGTTTCAAATTGTTCTCCAGAATAGTTGGATCAGTTCACAACTCCACCAACAACTCACTAGTTTTCTAATTTTCCCACATCTTCTCCAACATTTATCATTTTCCTGTTTTGTCATGTTAGCCAACCTGATAGGTATGAGGTGGCACCTCAGAGTTGTTTTAATTTGCATTTCTCTAATAAATAGTAATTTAGAGCAATTGTTCATATAACTATAGCTAGCTTTAATTTCTTCCTCTGAAAACTGCCTGTTCATATCCTTTGATCATTTATCAATTGAGGAATGACTTATATTCTTATAGATTTGACTCAGTTCTCTATATATTTGAGAAATGAGCCCTTGCCTGATTTCTTAACTTCCTTCTCTGGAACCTCATCCCACTCACTGAACTCTGATCCTCCTTCTTAATCTCAAGGTCACTTCCCTGAGCTCCTATTCTCTCCATAAACTCCTATCACAGTGTAAGGGTGAGTGTCAATTGAATCATTTACTTATCCAGGTCATTTAGAGTGAGTGAAAAAGTGCTAAATCCTGACACCTTCTACCAAGGTATCACCTACAGTGAGAACAATCAGCCAGAAGGATTTGATTCACACTATGCTTACACTAAGTGCGAATAAGTCCTATTGAATCAATCATTAATAACAGACTCTAAAATAAATGTGGAAAGTTCTTGATCATATCAGGAAATTTTTGAAAATTTTGAAAGCCATTGAATGAAGTCACACAGGAAGTGTGTTTAGATTGGTCGAGGGAATTGGCCATGACTTTCAGGGATGATGTAAGGCTAGAGAATCAATTTGGAATCCAGAATTTGAGTATCTGGAAGTTTAGGGCAGGAAGCTTCCTAGTTAAGCCCCTGAGAAGGAATTTCTTGGGGAGGAGGTAGGGGGAGGAAGAGAGGAGCCCTGGCTCCAGTCTCAGGCTCGGTCTCTGTCTCTTTCATCCCCCTCCCCTCCTGACAGCAGAAGACCTTGCAAACTAGAAAGGGACTGGAGGATTTTGGACTTCCCATCTGCAGTTTAGTGTTGCTCCCCAAATAGCTGATGGTGAGGGCTACATGGGGAGCCCAAGACAGACTGGCAGAAGGCAGAATCAAGACTCTACAAGAAACCCAGCAGAAAAGGTACCTAAGGGGAACATCTTGAGGATTCCAGGAAAAGGTCATCCCTTTTGACATATGTCCTCTAAACTTGATCGCATTTCCCCCTAGATTCTATGTACTGGTGAGAAAGTGTTACAGATTTGGTGAGGTTGTTTTTATACCAACTGTTCTTACTATATTGCCTTAGTGGATATCCCTTTCTAAAAGCTAATTAAGTCTGACTGACTAATTTATTTCAAACAATAATTATTGGAGAAACACATTGGTAGGGTTGTAGGAGAATGGCATTTAAAAGGCATCCCCGTGTGTTACCCTTCCTTAAAAGCTAGAAAGGAAGATGTAGTAGCTTCCCTCTGGGGACCCAGACAGAGTGAAGGCTGGAGAGTAACACCAGAGAATCCTCTCCAAGAGGAATGTAGAATTCAGGGGCCATCTAGACCAGCCTTTGTCCAAAAGAGAATCCCCTCCACATCTAGTCCTTGCCTGAGGACTCCAATGTGAGGACTCCAGGACTCTCAGAAACCGACTTCCAGTTGAGATGTATAGGGTGTTCCAGGAGAACTGATGCCTCTGGTGTGAGGGCTGCCAAGTCCTTTTTGGGGCTTCTCATCCAACTTGGGTGTCCACCTGGCATAAAACTCTCACCTGGGCTCCAAGGAGCTATAGCATGTGCAGTGGCCACACCCAGGTCTGGGGGTAACCGACAGGTCTCAAACCTGTCAGTGAATTAGGGAAGTACCAACCCCAAGCATGTGAAGACTTCCCTCCATCCCTCTGTCCCCTTCCCCACTGAAAAGGGCAGATGAGAATAATTTACTCCAATGGCCATGAAGGCAGCTGAAGCAGGTGCTCTGGAGTACCTAGAGCTCGGTCAGACATCAAAGATGTCACGATTATCCATTGCATCCTCGGCCATCGCCAGTCATCCTGACTTGTGTCTTGCCACTGTATTTCAATGACACAGGAAGAGAGAGTGAGGCTGATGACTTTGTGCTGCTCTGCCTCACTTACATCTAATTTATGAGCAAGTCAAGACACCACCACTCCATGATGCCATTGATTCTCTGAAAATGAAGGACAAACAACATAGTCTAGTTGTTACGGAGTTTCTCCTGACATCAAAGCTCAATGTGCTTCTTTGCTCCTAATTTTGACCCTAGCAGAACAAGGCTAACCTCTTTTCTACAGGACAACTCATTGAACACTTGAAGAAAGCAATCGTATTTCCCCTAAGCCTTCTCTTTTTTGGGTTAAACAATTCTGTCAATCAGTCCTCATATATCTTGAACTCAGGGTCGCTTACCACCCTAATTACTTTCCGCTGGGCATTCTCGGGCTTCCCAGTGTCCTTCCCAAGCAATGGCAATCTGAACTGAACATAATGCTTTAAAAGTGGTCTGACCAGGACAAAGGACAAAGGTTCCCTCACTTTCCATTTCCTGGGAGTTATCTTCTCAGTCAAATGGCTGAGTCTAAAGCCATAAAAACTTAAGACTACACTAAGAAGTTAGGGATACCCTCCCTATATAATGTAAGTTCTCACTCTCTTTGGGCTGCCACAGCACATAATTGACTTACGTTAAACTTACAATCCATTAAAGCCACCAAGTCCTTTCCATCCCAAAGTCTAGCCATTTAGTGTGTAAAATCCAAATGTCCATTAGTGTGAAAGTTCCCTGAGGGCAAGACCTACTTCATTTTGCTGTTGTCTCCCAGAAGTTATCATGATGCCTGGGACAGAGTAAGTGTTAATACATGCTTGTGGATTGATTGTTTGTCTCAAGGTGATTTTAATAAAAATCAAATGACTTTATATTTAAAAAGGTTCTTTTGAATCCTGACTGCCCTGCAGTCTGCCAACTATCTGTACAAACTTCTTGGCACCTGCAAATTTGACAAGTATATCACATGTGCTTTTATCCAAGTAACTGATGAAAATATAAATGTCATGCTTCAAAGCACAAATCCCTGGGCACTCCACTGGAGATTTCCTATCAAGCCACTAATGATTATTGCTTGGATCTGCATTCAACCAGTTCCAAATAGACCTAATTATATTACTTTTAGCTCCACATGCCTGCATCTTTTCCCTAGGAGCAAAATGAGACTTCATCAAATGTTTTATTAAAAATTCAACTATGTTCTACAGAATTCTCTGACCTACTAGCTTAGTAGCCCTGTCAAAAAAGGGGGGTGCATAATGTTATTCTGTCATATTAATAATAACTCACGTTTATATAATGCGTTACAGTTTTCAAAGCACTTAGGATTTGCTATCTCATTTGATAACCCCCCAAACATCCCATTCCAAAATTTCATCCTAACTTCACCCAACCTTTCCACGGTGCCTTCTGGAATGCCTGGCAGCAAACTTTTCTTCATCTTGAATCTTTTTCTCTCCCACTCCTTCCATCTACTTCCATCTACTCAGGTATTACTGAAATCTGACATCCCCTTAACGACACAACTTCCCTGGCCATGCTTTTCAGTCCGGCTTCACTCAGTCTCCTTGGCTCATTGGTTGACTTGGGGAAGTCCTGCCCTGCACTACCATTTCCAGATTTTCTCTCTTCCTTCATCACTCAGTAATCTTTCTTTCTTTAAGATTCATGCTATTTATACCACCCAATCAAAATCCTAGTAGCTATTGTCTACCAACCACCTTTCCTCTAGGCCACTCCCTTTCCTTTCTCAATAAATATGATATGTGGTTTATAATTTTTCTCTCCTCCCCAACTCCTGCCCTTATACTAGGGAACTTCAACATATGTATTGATTCTCCCTCAAATACCCTAACCACTCACTTCCTCAACCTACTCACGTCCAGTGAGCTACTCCTATACCTAACACATAAAGATGGTCATACCTTGATCCTGTCAAACACCTGCAAATGTACCATCTCTATGTTCCAGAATTTTGAAATCTCCGTCTAACCATAATCTCTTGGCTTTTCACTTCTCCCTCTTATATAACACTAAGCTTGTAAATGCTTAGTCTTTATTTTATCTGAAGTGTTTCCCCTTATCTTCATCTGCACCGTGACCTCAAATCCATTAACCCTTCAGTTCTCTCCCAGGTCATCTCTTCCATGCTGACCACTCTCTCCTCTTCTCCTCATCTTGACTTTTTGGTAAACCATGCAATTCTACATTGTCCTCCTCTCTTGAATCCCCAGCCCCCTTATCACACCCAGCCAAGCCCCACCCTTGGATCACTCCACAGACGCTGCTGAATGAAGGTGGAGAAAATCACACAACTGTACTGACTGGGTTGACGACAAATTTATGTTAAACAAGCTCAATCTGCTGCTACTAGGCAATCCTACCATACCTCCCTTATCAACTCACTATCCTATTTTCCACAGCAGCTCCTCCAAACCCTTTCATCCTTCTTCAAACCTCTCATGGCTACCCTTCCCCCGACTCTCTCACTGAGAACTTTGCCTCGTATTTTACAGATAAAATTGAGGTCATTCACCATGAACTCCCTCTCCTCCCCTCTTCCTCACCTCCTATCACTCAGGTGCCATCTGCCACTGTCTCCTCCTTCACCGCTGTCTCATGTGATAGGTGGCCTTACTCCTTACCAAGGCTACCCTCTACTTGTTCAAACAATCCAATTCTGTCATATCTCTTGCAACAGATTGCCCCATCTGTCATCCCCACTCTTTCACTCATTTTCAATCTCTTCCTGTCCACTGGCTCATTTCCTACTTCTTACAAATATGTCCTTTTATCCCTCATCCTCAAAAACCCTCACTTGATCCTTCCATCCCCAGTAACTATTTATTGTCCATATCTCTTCTGCCCTTTGTAGCAAACTCCTTGAAAAGACAATCTACAATCAGTGCCTCCTCTTCCTTTCCTCTTACTCTCTTTTTAATCCCTTACAATCTAACTTTTGGCCTTGTGATTCCTCCAAATTCCTCCTTTAAATTGACTCTCTTTACCAGTAATCTGAGTTGTCAAATCCAGTGAATGACCTTTTCTCAATTCTCATTCTTTTTGCTCTCTGCAGTCTTTGATGTTGTTGATCATTCTCTCCTCTATGATTCTTTCTTCTCTCTAGGTTTTTGGGACCATTCTCTCTCCTGGTTTACTTTCTACCTCTTTGATCACTCATTCTCTGTTTGCTTTGCTGGATCCTCCATCAGATCATATCCTGTAACCATAGGTGTCCCTCAGGGATCTGTCCTGAGTCCTCTCTTCTCTATCAAAACTACTTCACCTGGTGATCTCATCAGCTCTCATGGATTTAATTATCATCTCTCTGCTGATGATTCTAAGATCTACCTATCCTGCCCTAACCTCTCTGCTGACCTCCAATCTCACAAATCTAACTGCCTTTCAGACATCTCAAACTGGATATCCTTAAACTCAATATGTGCAAAACAAGTCTCACTATGTTTCTCCCCGATCTTTCCCCACCCCCTGCCTTCCCTGCTACTGTAAAGGACAACACCATTCTCCTTAGTCCCTAGGTTCACAACCTTGGAGTCATCCTGGATGCTTCTTTTTCACCTCCCCAGCCTTGCCATATCCAAGCTTTTGCCAAGGCCATCAATTTCATCTTCCCAGGATCTCCTATATGCATTCCCTTCTCTCCTCATACACTGTCCCTGTTCTGGTGCAGTTTCTCATCACCTCACACCAGGGCTACTGCAATAGCCTCCTTGTGGGTCTGCTTACCTCAAGTCTCTCTCCACTCCAATCCATCCTCTACTCTGTTGTGAAAGCCAAAAACACACATCCAATCATGTTACATCTCTACTCAATAAATTCCACTGGCTTTCTATTGTTTCACGGAGCAAAGGCAAAATGATTGTTTGACATTCAAAGCCCTTCATAACCTAGCCTCCTCCTACTTTTCCAGTCTCTCCTGTTCACCACAATTTTTTAGATGTCACTTTGAGGAGCTCAGCAATCCCATCTGCCAGTTTTTTCAGTCCCAGAGGATGAAGTGCATCTGGGCCAGTTAACTTGAACTCATCAAGTGCAATTAAATGTCCTCTTATTATGTCTTTGGCTCTCAACTCCCAATTAGCTGTATTCATTCTGTCCTCTGCAGTCCATAGATCATTATCCTTCACAGAGGAAAAAAAAGCCAAGTAACAGGTGAGCCGCCCACCTCTGTGTAGACAACTTTCTAAAGTTTGTCAAAGAAGGGGAAGAAAGATAATGGGATGGTAGATAATAGTATTGATAGGATGAAATGAAGATTTCTGATAGATGGAAGAAACACTGGCATGAAGAAACAGGGAAGGAGCCAGAAGATAGGAGAGGTTGCAGACAAGAGAGGGAATGGGTAAGATAGAGGGGACAATCTTCTGGAGAAGGCAGAAGGGGATGGGATAAAGGGTGAATGTGGTGGACTTGGGCCACATCTTCAAATGAGACAGTGGTGAAGGAAAACATAGTAGGGGAGGAATTCTGAGTGATGCAAGATGAAAAGGGGAGAAAATGAGTTCTCAGTGAATTGCCTCAATTTTTATGGTGAAGGATGAGGCAAGGTTCTTAGCAGAGAGGGAGAGGGCAGAGAATGCCATGGGAGGCCTGAGGGAAGATGAGAAAGTTTGGAAAGCCATCATAGAGAGGGGGATGGCAAATCAATTAAGGAAGGGCAGAATAATATTTTGCTGCAGTAAGAGCCCAATTCCAATTAGATAACATAAATTTGTAGTGCCCCCAGTTGGCATGGTTCATGATTCTTCTAGTTCTGCTCAGTAGCATATGAAGCGAAGTGAAGACAGTGGATGGTGAGAGGCATGTAAGATTGGGGTTTGCCAAGCTACGATCATCAATAGAATAAGGGGGCAAAAGATTCAAGTGTAGAGTTGAATTGACTCACCAAAGAGCAAGTTAGGAAATGGAGGAGACTGTAGCTAATATAGTGGTGATGGCTTGGGAGAAGACTACAGGAAAGAAGTTAAGGTAAGGACAAAGAATGGGGTTAGCTGTTTCAAGGCTCAGGGTGGAGTGCTAAAATGCTAGGGTCAGATAAAACAATGTCAGAGTTCATGAGCACAGAAATGAAATACTTGAAAGTGATAGCAAACCCAAGGCTACGACTGCTCCCTGTGTGCAGCTGGGGTGGAGTGGTGGAGTAGGTCATGAGAACTGAATAGACTAAGACAAATTGGGGTTTTTGAGGGAGAACCAATATGTATATTGAAGTCCCCTAGTTTGACCGAAGGACTCATAGGACATGGAGAGAAAGCCTGTGAGCTAGGCACTGAGCTCTTTGGGGAGAGAAGGAAAATTTCATGGCCACTGATAAATAATGAAAATGAAGATCAAAATTGGGTGATAACTTTGGATATCATGAACTTCAAAAAAGGAGAGATGACTGAGCAATGGTGGTAGAAAGAGAATCTGGAAGTGGCCATGGGAAATAAGTATGATTTCTACTTTCTTACCATGACCAGTTGAGGGATATGAGTGAAAGTAGAGGGAACTAATGGCATCAGAAAGGAGTGAAGTTTCAGTAAGTGCCGAAGGAGGGAGGCATTAAGAAAGAAAGATATCTAAAATGAAAATAACTATTAATTAGGCAGAGGCATTTAGGGTTCACCATGCAAGGAAGGTCCTGGAGATCAAGGAAGATGTGTGGCAGTCTTGAAATAGATGAAAAAGAAATAGGAAATATATACAAAGTCATTTCATAGAAGGCGCAAAGCCCTAGCAGGAGGATCCATCAATCAACAGGCATTTATTAAGAATGTTAAGACACAAAGAAAAAGCTAATAGTGCCTATCCCCAAGGAACTTAACTTCTAAGGGTCAAGGACACTGGGAGCCCAGCTATGCTTCAAGAGAGCTTCCCAAGGATACCTAAGGGAAAAAAGAAAGATCTCCCAGGACCAAGAGAATTGAGCTATCCCTTCACTCCTAGTGTGACTTTATGCCTTAAACAGGGACCTTGTGTGAGTAAGGCAAATTGCCTTCTGGTATGGAGGGAAGGGAATTGTTTTGTAATTGCCCTTCTTGTCCTTCATGTCAAGGGATTGATTAATAATGGGAAAACACACCAGATTAAGGCTTCAGAAGTTATAGTATTTGAAATTCCAGCCTCCTAGAATTATTTTTTAGAACCCTATGGGGAGAGGTGGTCAATCATCCTCTGAGGACCCAATCCCCCAATGTAAGTGGGAGCTGGAGAGAGTGGACTCAGAGAGTGTTACACATGAAAGCATATGCAACACTTGGGATACTAGTTGTGTGACCCTGGGCAAATCACTTAACCCTAATTGCCTCCAAAATATATGTGTGCGTGTATATATATATATATATGTACACATATATGTATACACCCATTATACATACACACACATACATACTACACACACATACACAAAACAAGGTAACCTTGAAGATGGGAGAAATATCTAGCAGCTGGAGGAAATTTACAAAGGAAGTATCCCTTGTGCCAAGAACCAAGAAATTCCAAGAGGCAGAGATTAGGAGGTAGAAAATTCCAGGTATTGAGGACAGCCTTACAAAAGCCCAGAGGTGAATGATGGGGCAAGAGATGAGGCCAACTTGTAATCCTACCAGTTGTTAGTGCCCTACCTACTTCCACTCCCACTCTTCTCCCCTTACCCTTGTTACAAGAAATTACTTTGCATCTGCTTTGTTTGTGTTTGATATTAGAGACAGGATAGAATGGGGGGTAGAGGATTGTCCTTAGAGTCCAAAAGTCAGTAAATCAACAAGTATTTATTAAGGGCTTGCCATTTCCTTCTCCAGATCATTTTACAGATAAGGAAACTGAGGCAAAGAGGGTTAAGCGACTTGCCCAGGGTCACTCAGCTAGTAAGTGTCTGAGATTGGATTTGAACTCAGGAAGATGTCACTTAATCCTGTCTGCCTCAGTTTCCTCATCTGTAAAATGAGCTGGAGAAGGAAATGGCAAACTACTCCAGTATCTCTGCCAAGAAAACCCCAAATGGGGTCACAAAGAGACATGACCGAATGACTTAACAACAACAGCAACGCATTTAAGGTTAGAGTTAGAATGGAAAAGTCATTTAAAATTTCTAAACCTAGTTCCCTCATCTGCAAAATGGGATTCAAAATATTTACCCAGCCTGACTCACAGGGTTGTTGGGAAGGAAGCAGTATATGAATATCAACAGCAAGCATTTATAAAGTTCCTACTAGGAGCTGGGATGCAGACACAAAAGTGAGACAACTCACACAGACAGATATGAGTTAACTGTTATGATTTCCCATTCAGAACTACGTTCTGATGGTGGGATTATAAATGGACTAGGCATTTGAAGTAGGGCTGCCTCCCCCATGACCCCTAACTATAAGCATCCACTACCTACTCTGCCCAGGAGGACAGGGACTTTCCCCGTTCACAGAGGGAAGTATCTCCAATCCTCTGCCGGACCACCAGGGGGCAGCACAAGACAACAACCAATATGGCCTCTCCATCATTTCAGGACTTCCCTTGTCTTTTGCCTTTCTTTGTATCCTGAGCATTTAGCACAATGCCTGGCACATAGTAGGCACTTAATGAAGACTGACTGACTGACTGATGGTGGAACCCTCACTCTCCGGAGATGGATGATGAAAGATCCCTATTGGGATCCAGGAAGGTACTTCTGGCCCCCAACTATCACCCTGGCAACTGCTTATGGCCACTCCTTGGCCCCCACTCATCCTCCTCCAGCTTTGTGCAGGATTTCACATTGGGAAAGAACCTCCCTTCCTTCTTTCTGGCTGCTCTCCCTTTCCCGGGTTTTCAAGACCCTGCCTATTCCTGATTTTCCTGCTATCAAGCAATAATCCATAAGCATTAATTAAGCACTGACTGTGTGTCAGGCATTGTGCTGAGTGCTGGAAATACAAAGGAAAACAAAATCCAAACCAATCCTTCTTCATCTCCATTGTATCATTATCCACATCCTGTCTCCTTAGTGGGAGATGCTCCACTCTTATCTGTTATCTCATCCGCTCTCAGGATTTGATCTCTGTCACCTGGATGGAGAGGACCTCTTAATTTACTGCATGTCCACATTTCATCTTTCTTCAGAGTTTTCCCAAATCTCTAACTGCCTACTGGCTATGTTGACTTAAATATCTTGCAGGTGTCTCAAACCTGCATGTCCAAGAAAGAACTTGTTTTTTCTCCTCTGAAACTCACCCCTCCTCCCTTATTTCTGTTCCAGTCACTCACATTCGTAACCTCTAAATGATTTCGTTTCTGTCTTTGTATTCCTGGTGTTAAGCACAAGGCCTCAAAAACAGTGTTTAATAAATGTTTGTGGGTTGATAGAATCATTATCTCCACCCCCACCCCCACCCCAATATGTTGCCAAGACTATAATATCTTTTGCATCTGTTCCCCTCTCCCCATTCTCATGACCACCATGTTTTAGGCCCTCATGAACTCTCAGGTTTGACTTAGAAACAGCTTTGCTGTCAAACATAGAGAGCTTGGAAGAGACCATGTAGCTCTATTTTACAGGTCAGGAAATTGAGGCCTAGGGAAGAAAAGTGATATAAGGTTATAGATTTTATAGCTGAAAAGGACCTTAGAGTCCCTTCAATTAAACCCTTTCATTTTACAGATGAGAAAACTGAGGCTTAAACCTTAAGGTCACAAAGGCAGTATGTGGCAGAGCTGAGAGTTGAAGCCAGGTCCTCTTTCTTCAAGCTCCTCATTCTTTCTACTGTACCAGCTGTTTACATCTTATGAGTTGTGTAACCTTCAGGAAGACACAGAGTCTCTAGGCCTCAGTTTCCTTATCTGTCAAGTGAAGGGATTGAACTAGGTAATATCTGCTTCGCCTTCCTATTCTGTCATCCTGGGAGACCCAGAAGGGACTTCTAGGGTGATGGTTGCACTCTCTCTCTGTCTGTCTCTGTCTCTTTCTGTCTCTCTGTCTCTTTCTCTCACACATACATACATACACACACACACACACACTCACACAAAAACCCTGCAACCCTGCCACCCTGCTGGTTGTCCCAACCAAGGATTTAATGGAAAACATGATATGGTTAAAAAAAAAAAAAAAAGAGCATATACATGGACTCTGCAGACCTGAATTGAGCTTGTCCCTTGATTGTTCCTGGTTGTATGATCCTGAGACAAGCACCTCACTCCTTGGCCTCAGTTTTTTCCCATTTTGCAGTCCTGTAAAATGGGACTGCATTACCTCCCTAACAAGTTTGTGGTGACAAAGGTATTGGAAACTTTCAAGTGCTCTAGAGACTGCTTATGGCAAAGAATTAGTTGTTCTAGTGTGACGCCCATCCCACTGTCACTGGGAGGCAGTCATGGCAAGGACTACTGGGAAAATTGAAACCCAGAGAGGGCATGGATTTGTCCACAATCCCCTGACTCCTAATACTGTACCTTCACTCAAACAACACTGACCTCTGACCTTTACTTTCTCCTCTCACTCATCTCATATCTCCTTGGACCCTTTTGGGTCCAAGTTAGAAGTTGGAAGACCCGGGTTCTCTTTCACACCCCATTACTGACTCTCTATGAGGGATTAAGTTCATCAGGGACTTTTTTTATAGAACTCAGTTTTCCTCACTCTGTAAAATGGGGAGAGGAACATTGGACCCTCCCTCCCCTCTGGGAATGGTCTGAGGCCAGGAAAGATCATAGATGGGAAAGTGCTTTGAGCTCTCTGGAAGAAAGGTGCTCTATAAATCCAAGGTGTTATTACTGGGATGGTGAGAGAAGAGGGGTTATTTGGGCGAGGTGTACTGCTCTGGTGACACCAGCAGAGGGTGAAATATGGCGGCTGAATGAGCCCAGGGCAAGACAGCATGTTGAATCAAGAGAGAATGTTTTAGCCTCAGACCTCTCCTTCTATCCCTGAAAGCACTGGCCTCCAGAAGGTCCAGCCTTTGGCTAACTCCTGCCCAGTCACATTTTCTGGTGAGCCCTGATTGATTGGTCTGGGATGGACAGATTTCCATGCCTTCATATATCAGTAATGTCTAACTCTAACTTTGGAAGCTAGTGAGGGTTACCATGTACACAGAATTCTGAATTGGGAGCCAGATGACCTGGGTTCAGATCCTGATTCTAACACTTACTACCTTGTGTGAGTCACTTGACTGAGCTTCTGCTTCCTACACTGTAAAAACAGGACTAGTCAGCCTCTGGGGTGCCCTTCTCAGCTTTAGATCATCAACCCCAGTGTTCTCCCATGGCTCCAGTCACTCTGATTCAAGAGCTTGGAGTAGAGATAGACCATATCCATAATACTGAATTCTGGGTATCATAATTGCAAGAGGGCGTTGACAAGTCCGAGAGAGGCCAGCTGAGGACAATCAGGATGTGATGGATGTGGAATCCAGTGCCACTGACCTCCTGGATGTTCCCATGTACAAGACACTCCATCTCTCAGCTTTGGGCATTGTTTCTGACTATCCCCCGTGCTTGAAAGGCTCTCCTTCTCTCTGTGACTACTGACCTCCCTGGCTTCCTCTAAGTCCCAACTAAAATCTTGTCTCCTACAGGAATGCCTTCATTGACCTCCTCTTAATTCCAGGGCCTTCCCTCTGTAAATTATTTCCTATTGATATACATAGCTTGTTTGGCTATTTGTTTGCATGTCACTTCTTTCATTAGACAGCTCCTTGAGGACAGACAGTACCCAGAAGGCACTTAAAAAATATTTATTTAACTGAATACATTGAAGGAACTGGAGAAGTATAGACAAAGGAAGACTTGAGGGAGGCAGTTTACATTATTGTCATCAATTATCTGAAGAGCTACCACATGGAAGAGGAAAGAGACTTCTAGTGACTCCAGAGGATGGAACCAGGAGTAGTGGAGGCCTGCTGCAGAGAAGTACAATGAGACTGGACAGTAGAGTTGGCTCCTGTGGGGGGGCCACCTGGAGAAGTCTTGGGGGCCCCTCGCTGGGAGTCATTGGATGGGGACTCAATGACCTGCCCACTATGACATTGACAGGTTAGTGTTTCAGGTAGAGATTGAACAGGATGAGGTCAAAAGGCCCTCCAGTTCTGAAATTCTACCATTCTGAATTACACATCTCAGCTCTGCTTTGTCACGGAGTCTTCCTTATTTGGGTCTCTGATTCCTTCTTTGTGAAATGGGTTGGACTCAGGGATCTACAGTGATAGCAGCAAACTCAAATAGAAACCAGGTAGAACCCCACAAGTCTGTACACAGGGAGCCCTGTAGACAGCAGAGTGACTTCATTAGAAAATGTTATCTATGCTTGATTGTATTTTTTTTTATTTTGTTCAGTATTTTCCAATTACATTTTAATCTGATTGAGTTGGCAGTCCAGAGCATTGACCTACAGTGGCAGGCTTCACATTTGACACCTTTGGTCTAAGGCCCTTCCCAGCTCTGACATCCTGGGTTCTAAGGGCCCTCCCAGCTCTGACATCCTGTGTTCTGACTGTAGTAGGCCTTCTAGGCTCTGCTGATTATCTTCTGCCCTAAAATTCTAAGTTCTCCCATTCTCTGTTCTAAGGCCTCTCCCAGTTTTAACATTTGAGTTCTTAATACCTCTGGGAAATTCTGCTCTGCCCTGCCCCCCTGTGCTACCCAGATAAATTTAGAAATCCAGCTGAGCAGGAAAACCCCAAAGACAAACAAAAATCAAACCATCAGAGCCTTCTCTGCCCTGCCCTGACTGCCCTTCCCAATGCCTCCCAGCCACTGTCCAGAGAAGGTGACCAGACTTCCTGACCCTTCCACACAGATGCCATCCCTCTGTGGAGCATGACTCTGGGGACCTGGGCCATCAGCTTCAGGGCAGCCACTGGTCTCCTTTTCATCTTTGATCCCACAGTGCCTTGGGCTGGAAGTAAGGGCTTCAAGAATTCTGGCTGTTGAGTGGAATCTAGCTCAGCCCCCACATTTTACATACATACATACATACATATTCCTGGTAACGCCATTTATCTGACAGCTTCTCATCCACAAAGCGCTATAATCATAGCAACTAACATTTGTTATGGTGCCAGCTATGTGCCCGACATTATGCAAAAGGGCTTTACAAACATTATCTCAGATGATTCTCACCACAACCCTGCCAGGTTGGTGCCAATTTACAGCTAATAAGAATAGTTTAATAATAAGAGACTCATTAAGGAAACAAGCTAAGGGACTTGCCCAGAGTCATAGAGCTAGTAAGATTGTTTGAGGCTGAATTTGAACTCAGGTCTTTCCATCTCTGAGTCTGGCATTCTCTCATTCGATCCCCACAACATCCTTATAAATTAAATCCCACTGGATTTCAGGGGCTTTGAGAGTGGGAATGACTTACTCATGGTCACACAGTCCATTTCCAGAGGCAGGATATGGCTCTGGTCTCATTGTACAAAGGAGGAAAGTGAAACTTCAAGACAAGATGATTTTCAAAGTGCATTCTACAAAATCCTGATAGGCGTGCGGAGGTGGTAGATTTCTTTCTCACATCTGGATAAGAGAAGGCAGATCCTTGGAAGCTGGAAGTAGGGGATTTTCAGGTAAATAAGCAGTGATACAGCTTAGAAGGAGCCACCACATTGAGGAAAATTAATGACAAACAGGGTGAAAAGGAAAAAAAAGTCCATTGCGGATCCAGAGAGATTCTTAGATGCCTAACCCTTGGAAACTGGGATAGTTGGGGGCAGGCTCTTTCTCCAGATTGTCCCCGGGGCTTTTCAGAGGCCAGTGACCCGGGCTGGAGGACCGTGGGAGTGACCCCAGAGGACAGTTCCTGCCTTCTCAGCTTCTTCCTTCCTCCCATTATCTATTCCTCCACCCCCACCTTTCCCACTTGCTCCTCACCTTCCAGAAAGGAAGAAACCAAGGTTGAACCATCCCTGGTCCCTCCTTCTCTGGTTCTGTGGAAAGATTAGGGGCTTTGGAGTCAGAGCCTTGGGATCAAATCCCTGCTATGGTACATAAAACCTGTGTGACCTTGGATAAGTCGCTGACCTTTCTTGGTCTCAGTTCCCTTATATGTACAATGGGGAGAAGGCAGGATTAGAAAAGAGAGCCTCTGAGGTATCTAAATCTACCTTGGATCCCTTTCCCTCTGCTCTCCCCCAAGACTCCCTCTAGGACAGTTTTTCACCCCCTCTCCCCAAATGCTAAATCTTCTTATCTTTTCCCAGTTCCCCAAGTTTGAGTAGAAAAATTAACTTTGATTTCTAGATACTTCAAGGTTGGGGTTTTTGTTTGTTTTTGTTTCCTTAGAGATTATCTAGTCTAATTGCCTCTCATTTATAAATGGGGAACTCCTCATGATGGGGGAAAGACCTCTTTTTTATTTTATTACAATTTGAAATTTAAGCACAAAATGAGAAAAGAAAAAAAAAAACATTGCCGTGTACTCAGCAGACCATAGGGGAAGATTCAATAGAAAACAATAAATTTCCATTTCAAGAAAACCTATATATAATGAATACTAGACATTGTTTTCAAAACTTCCCAGCTTTCCTTTGCTTCCTTCTTGGTTTCCTTTTGTTTTCTGGGCTGTACACCTTTTTTTTTTTTTCCCTTACTCCTTACCAACCCAAAGAAGGCTGCAATTAAGCATGGATAAACATATATCTACATATGTGTAAGTAATATTTACATATATTCATCAATAACTATAAACATATACATATGCACTCATACACGTAAATGTAAAACCATACTATGTTTCTTTCCATCTGTCATCTGTTTCTCTGAAGGGAGATAGCATCTTGCTTCATAGGTCCAAGTCTTTCCATGTTTTTCTAAATCAACCAGCTCATCATTTCATACACACCAGCAGTATTCTAACCCAATCTAGGAAAGTTTTGTCTACAAAAGTTCCCCCCCTCCCAGTTTCCTGGATTCCTTCTATTCTTGGCTACCTAGATTTTATTTATACTAGAAAATTTTACTTTAAAATAATTGAAATTATCGTTTTTAGTCTTCAACAATGCTCTCCCTTCTAATATAGTTTAAGAGCTGATACTGCTTAATCTGCTTCCTTTCCATCTTTTTTCCTGTTTCTTTGAAATTCCTGACCTTTCACTCTTCCAAATAAACTTCGTTATTATTTTTTTCTAACTCAAAAAAATGATTTTTTTTTAGTAACTTAATTGGGATGATATTGAATAAATAGATTAGTTAAGTAAAATTGTCCTTTTAAAAATTATACCGGCTTTACCTACCCATGCACAGTAAATATTACTTCACTTATTTAATCTGAGTTTGTATAAAAAGTGTTTTATGTTTATGTTCACATAGTTTCTATGTCTGTTTTGGTTGGTATACACTCAGGTATTTTATAATTTTTTTTATTGTCTAAAAGTAGATTGAGTTATATTGCTTATACATAGTGTAGTAATCATGATTACTATCCCTGCTTTTTTGCATAATAAATTCTACTCGTGCCCTTTATTTTATCATTTTTATGCATATTATTAAATTCAAATTTTTAATCTGCTATCTATTTTTGTTTTATGGGTAAATTTGTCCCATCTACATTTTAAACTACAGTTACTTGTGTATTTTTCTCCTTCCAATTTTTCCTCACTATACTTCTCACCCTATTTATCCTCTCTCTCCTTACTCCTCTGCTTTACTTCTACCCACTACCTTGCCCTCCTCTTCCTTAACCTACCCACCCCTCTAAAAGTACCTCCCTTATCCTCTCCACCCCCATCCCCTTATCGTCTTATTTCTTTCTGAATTTGGAAGACTTTTATACATACATACATACATATGTGTGTATTACACACACACATGCACACACACACATATTCCTCTTTAACTCATTCTCAATGAGAGTAGGTTCCAGCACTACCTACCCTCCCCGCTACTAGCTTCTTCAGTTTCAGTTTTTCCTTTTTTGCCTCATTTGTATGAAATAATTATTCCTTTTTATCTCTTGTTACATGGTTTTATTTTTCTAGGCTCACCCTTATCATACTCAGCGCAGCCCAAAGTTTTCTTTCAAACTACTCAAATATAAATGACAGTCATAAAAAAAACTGATGATATTTTCACATATAAGAAGTAAACAATTTGACCTTATTGAATCCCTTATATTTGATCTTTACTGTTTACCTTATATTTCTCTTGGATGTCACATGTTGAATTTTCCATTAAGTTCTGGGGTTTTCATCACAAAAACCTGAAAGTCTTTCAGTTTGTTATGTGTCCTTTTTTTTTTCATTCAGGATTAAGCTAAATTTTGCTGGGTAAATTATCCTTGGTCATAGCCCAGCTCTTTTGCTCTGTGTAATATAGTATTCTAAGACTTATGATCCTTCAACATAATAGCTGTTAGGTCTTGTGTGATCCTTATTATAGCTCTATGATATTTAAATTTTTACAGAAAAAATTTGGATTTAGTCCAAAAGCCGCACTTAAGGATCTAGAAGGCCATGTGTGGCCTTAAGGCTGCAGACTCCCCATCCCTGCTGGAGGTTGACTCTTTCCTGGGATATTCTCAAATTGTCTTAGGAGAACAACTGTTTTACCTGTGTTTATTTCTGCTGCTCTGAAGTAATATTCTGTCTTTTTTTAATGGAGGAAATTTGAAGAACTGAAAATTTTCTGATCTACTCAGCCATCTTTCCAGAATCCTGTCTAAGGTTGTTTCAAAAATTTTTATTGATGTCTTTTGTTTTTACATTATAAACACTTACAGATATTTCTCCCTTTGGGAGAGATCTCATAACAAAGTAAAACAGTTAAGTAAACCTCATAATAGGGTGATCTCATCTGAAAGTGTATGAGACATTTCATATCACATTTTGATGAGAAAATGTACCTCCCTTTTTTGGAAAAGATGGGGGCCCATGGGTGTGGCATGTCAAATTTTCTGTCATATTCAGTTGTTGAACCGATGATGATGTGCTGGTCAGTCAGGTTTGTTGGATGAATTTGTTCTCTGATTTCTCCTTTTAATTCTTTGTTATAAGGGATGGCTCTCTGAGGAAGGAGAAAGGGTAGAGATGTATTCCAAAATAAAGATTTTATAAAAAATGAAGACATCTATTTTTTTAAAAAAAGGGAAAAGGAACTCAAACAAGTGAAAACTAAACAATGGCCTTATGAGGTAAAAGTGGAAATATTCTTACCCCCATTTTACAAATGGGGAAAGTGAGGCTTAGAGAATTTACATGATTGCCCCACAATGGCATGGATTATAAGGAACAGAGTGGGTATTCTAACTCAGTCTTACTAGTTTCAATGCTCTCCCCACTTTGCGACATGGACTCAAGCAGAAGAACTGATGGATGAGTAGTAGAAAGAGGAGGGAAGGGGGTGAAAATGGATAGCAGAATTAAGGTCAAACAGCTTAGTTTGCTATTTAAAGCTCTCTGCATTTACTACTTCAACTGAATCCAATAAACGTTGATTAAGTACCTACTATGTGCCAGACTCCAGTACTGGGGATACAATTAGTGAAAGATGGGCATTTCCTGCCCTCAGGGGACTTACTATATACCAGGTCCTATCTTGGGATACAGAGAGGACAAAAATCTAATGCTTGCCCATGAGGAGCCCACATATTAGGAGACAACTTGTAAATAACCTGGGACCTACAAGGTGTGTACAGAGTAGATCAAGGGTTGTCTGAGAGAACGCCCCAGCATCCAGGGGACTTTGCACAGTCCTGCCTCACTTAAATCCAACAAAACAACAAAAACAAAAAACTTTCCTGCAAAAAGTGGGATGAGTTGCTGGAAACTGATCAATCAACAAGTACATATTAAGCACCTACTGCATGACAAATTCTGTGCTAAAACCTAGGAGATACAGACAGAAATCATCCCTGCCTTCAAGGAGTTTATGCTGTAAAAGAAGATGCAATAAGTTAATAAAACATTCTCAGTCTTAGCTCCCATTACTAAGGCTCCAAAGGCCAGAAGGGGTGGAAAGGAAAAGGGGTGTGTGTGTGTGTGTTGGGATGAGGGGACACTTCAGGGAGGAAGCCACATTAGAAAGGGGTAGGATAAATGCAATTCTATCCAATTCAATCAATCAATAATCAACCAATCAGCATTTATTAAGCACCTAAGATCATGGCAACTGGTCCCATCACTTCCTGGCAAATGAAGGAAGAAGAAATAGAAGCAGTGTCAGATTTTATATTCTTAGGCTCAAAGATCACTGCAGACGGTGATGGCAGCCATGAAATTAAGACACTTGGTCCTTGGAAGGAAAAATCTGGACAGCAAACTAAAAAGCAGAGACCTTACCTTGCCAACAAAGGTCCCTATAGTCAAAGCTATGGTTTTTCCAGTTGTGAGATGGCTCAGGAGGAGAAAATGAGGCTGGTGACCTGCACAGCCCTCCATCACTCAAAATAAAGTCAAGTGCAAGTCATGTCATCATTTCTCTGATGGCATGGTCTTCTTTGGCCGTGAAGGATGAACATAACAACAGTTTTCCAGTTGCAATGTATGGCTGTGAGAGTTGGATTATAAGGAAAGCTGAGTGCTGCAGAGTAGACTCCTTCAAATGGTGGCACTAGAGAAGACTTTTAAGAGTCTCTTGCATAGAAAAGAGATCAAATCTATTGATACTCAAATTAATTCAGACTATTCACTAGAAGGTCAAATACTGAAGATGAAGCTTAAATACTTTGGCCACATAATAAGAGCACAGGACTCATTGGAAAAGACCCTGATGTTGGGAGAGACTGAAAGTAAAAGGAGAATGAGATAGTGTCATGGAAGTAATGAACATGAGCTTGGACCAGGGTGTGGAACCTGTAGCCTAAAGGCCACATGTAACCCTCTGGGTCCTCAACTGACTGAATCTAAACTTCACAGAATGAATCCTTTCCACAGAACTAATCCCCTTAATAATAAGGGTGAGTTCTTGCTTTATGCAAATTCAGTTTTACATACAAAATTCTAAAAGGAATCCACATTCTAAAAAACACCTATGTTAACTTTACTACACAGCACTGTTCTCTCTCTCTCTCTCTCTCTCTGTCTCTCTCTCTGTCTCTGTCTCTGTCTCTCTCTCTCTGTCTCTCTGTCTCTGTCTCTGTCTCTGTCTCTGTCTCTCTCTCTCTCTCTCTCTCTCTCTCTCTCTCTCTTTCTCTTCTTCTACCCCTCAGCTTGGAGTTCCAGGCACCACAGCAGACTCTGCCAGATTGCCGACTGAGCTTGAGACCTCAGGTGGACAAAGGAGACTTTGGTCCCATTCCACCCACCTGACCTCCCCAGATGTCTGTCTTTTATTCTGTATGTCTGTCTTGGACCCTCACGTCACCCATTCTCTCCTGTCTGTGTCGTTGTCTGCTTCCTCCACCCCCACCCGATATTCGTCCACTGGGTTCTAGCAAGCCACCACCTGCCCCCACCCCTATCCTGTGGTTAGCCCTAGCTCTACTAATTCCTCTTCCTGCTCCTACCCCACGTCCTTGAAACTTGTGCTGGCCCTCTCCCTCCACCCACCCATGGCTCCCTTCCTGCCTCCCTTGCCCACTGCCCACAGATTCTCATTACCTAAAAATCACTTTACTAAAGGTGTTCAGAAAGGTCCACTGAAGAGAAAGCCCATCTTTACTTTGTATCTCAGTAACTTGCAGAGAGGGAGATGAATGCCCAGGAAAGATCTAGGCAAAGTGCCAGCAGAAATTTGAACAAGAGGAGCATGATTTCCCATAGAAAGGTCAAAGAAGGTTTCTTGGAGAGACTTCCACAGATGAGAGTAGAGAAGTGGAGAGGGTTCTAGTCTTGGGGACTGGGGACTAAAGACATAGAAGAGGGGCTGGAGAGGATGGGACCCATAAGACTGGAGGGAAGAAGATGGCAGCAAAAGAAAAGGGTTGGAGTTGTGTTTTGAGGGACCCTGTCAGGGACAAGAACATACTTTCTAGTCTGAGGATAAAAAGGCCAAGGTCCCCCACTGCATCAGGGCCATCTCCAGTTGTCCTGATCTAGATCTGAACACTGGATCCAGATGGCTCCAGAGGACAAAGTGAGACTGGTGACTTTGCACAGTCCTGCCTCACATATCCAATTCACTCCTTCCTAGTGCCATTGGTCAAGAAGGACAGACAACAACAGGAGACCCTGAAGAACAGTGACATGGTCATTGTTTGTGTCTTAGGGAGATTAGATGGGCAACACAGTGGAGGATGGATTGGATCATAGCATTAAATCAAAATCAATGAGTAAATTAAGTAAATGTATCAAGTAAACCACATTGTTGTGGTCTAGTACATTAGTCCTATCTGACTCTTTGTGACCCCATTTGGGGTTTTCTTGGGCAAGATACTGGAACGTTTTGCCATTTCCTTCTCCAGCTCATTTTACAGATGAGGAAACTGAGGTAAACAGGGTAAAGTGACTTGCCCAGGGTCACACAACTAGGAAGCAGCTGGATTTGAACTTAGGTTCTCCTGACTCCAAACCTGGTGCTCTAGCCCCTGCACCCAGCAGCTGCTCTGCCCAGGATCACAAACAAGGTAGTCCCTGCTCTCAAGGAGCTCACTTTGTAAGCTCTCAGACCCATGAAGGACAGAGGCTGCACACAGTACCTTCTAATCTCCCTGAGAAGGAGAACTGTTTGTTCCCCTCTGCCTTGGTATTCCTAGCATCTAGACCAGTCCCTGGCATGGATGCTTAATAAAGACTTCTTGATTGACTGAGAGATGCAGCACAGGATCAGAGACTTAGGGTTGGAAGGAAACTCACATGGGCCAAATGTAAAAAAATAGCAAGCCTTCATTTAGTGTCTACTGTGTGTCTGGCACTGTGCTAAGTGCTCCTCACATATTCTCTCAATAGATTCTTATAACAACCCTGGGAGGGGAATGCTATTACTATTCCCATTTTACAGATGAGGAAAATGAGGCAAGCAAATGTTAAGTGACTGGCCCAAAGTCACACAGCTAATAAAGGTCCAAGCCT
This sequence comes from Notamacropus eugenii, assembly GCF_028372415.1. Taxonomy (NCBI): domain Eukaryota; kingdom Metazoa; phylum Chordata; class Mammalia; order Diprotodontia; family Macropodidae; genus Notamacropus; species Notamacropus eugenii. The sequence continues at coordinate 55,608,758 of NC_092876.1, forward strand.
GGATTTGAATTTAGTTCTTCCTGACTCCAGGGATGATTTGATGCACCACCTCACTACACAGAATGTATACAAATCAATTGAGAGAGAGCATTGATCACTGGAAAAAGGCCTCAAGTAAGAGGTGACCCTTAATCCCTGGTTGGAGGATCATGGGCTCTGGGATTGAAAGGCAATTTAGAGGCTGTGCTGGAGCCAGCTCCTACTGGCTCTTTGGCAAGAGTTGATTATTAAACTTTCAGCCGATTGTTAACTTTGGAAATTTTTACCTTGGAAATCAGCAAATACTACAAATCTGGACCTGATTTACTGTCTTGCAGACTGACTGGACTTAAGAAAGTGTTAGCAAAGCATATGTGTCCTGAGAGAGCTGGGTGTTAAACACCCAGCACATCCCTGTTTGGAGCCCTTCTCTAGGTCAATTGACAGGTGGGAAATCCAGGGCCCCTACAGAGGGAAGTGACTTGCCCAAGGTCACATGGGTAGACAGTGGAGGCCACAGGGAGCATCTGGGGGCTCTGAAGGTAGGCATTTCCCCTCCACTCCCATACTCATGAGACACACTTGTCTCTCCTCTCAGAGCAAACCTTCAACAGAAGCAGGTCCTGGAGAGGGCTGGCGAGAGGGTGCCTAAACCAGGGTGGGTCCCGGTCCCCCATGGGCCTGGCCGTGTCCCTCCCACCTCCTATTGTGCCTGATCCAGGCAGGAAACCGCTTTGCTCAGCACCCAGGGGAGGAAGAACGGGTTTAGCTACGTGACCAACCAAGGCCCTGGAGGGCTGAGCCACTGCCAGGGGATGGGGAAAACAACCCAAACAGGGCAAGGAGAGGACATGGCCTGGGGGGGCAGACCAGGCAGACAGGCCATACTACCTGCCCAGATACCCTCCCATCCCTTGAGAGACCTCTGCAGAGCAGAGGAAGGAGGGGCTCTCATCCCACTTTTAGCTGACCTCCTTGGGGTCTAATGCTGGAGATGGCCCTGAAGTGGTTAACAGGTCCCTCCACCTTCCTGAGAATCACCCCAGGGAGGGGCAGGCTGCACCCAGGTACCTTTCAACCCAGCACCCCAAACCTGCCTGGTGAGGGGGCGGGCAGCCTGGGCCCCAAGCCCGATAACATTTGCTGACATGCAGTTGTCTCTGGGAAGCGATGCCTGGGAGCCGTGGGGACCATGGTCAGCTACTGAGGCTGATGGGAAGCTAATGGGAGGGGGGATCAATGATTTAGCAGAAAGTCACCCACCTTGGATATAGGCCCTGCCTTGTAAGATTTGAGTTGGCATCAGGGTGGGGCAGGAGGTGGATCTTGGACCCTTGTGTAATCCTGCTCTCAGATACCCAGCATTCCCTGGGCTAGGACTGTTTGGAGGGGATTTTTGGAATGGTCCCTGCACTGGGTTCTGGGAGGACCTGTGAGATTTAGCTAAGTACATAGACAGTGAGTGATTCATAGTGGATGGAAGACTGAATTTGGAGTCAGGAAGACCAATCAAATCCTGCCACTCACACTTACAGGCTGTGTGCTCTTGGGCACCTCTGTTGGCCTCAGTTTCCTTATCTGTAAAATGGACCAAAGGAATTCTGGGGTCCTTTCCAGCTCTGTCTAGATCTATATATAATCCTTTGATTATATGGACTTCAGTTTCCCCATTTATGAAAGGAGGGGATGAACTATATGACTTGGAGGATCCCTTCAGGTCAGAAATCTCTGGTGCTATGAGTGGAAGCAGGTGGATTTTAGCAAGGAGAGAGTAGCCTAAGACCTTCCTTGCCTTCTCTGGTTCAAATGATCTGTTTGGTCTTTTTTACTCAATTTGCCAAGCATTTCTTGAGTTTCTAATACTAGAGATAGAGAGACAAACCAAAACTAATGAGGGGCTAACATTCCATGGTGAGCATGCATAGAGGAAAGGGACAATCACACACACACACCATGTACATACAGGCCTTCCTGGCTCCAATGTCTTCCAAGGCCCTTTACAAGGGGAATTCATTCCGGGATTGCGTCCGACTAATTGGAGTGGGTTACAAGGGTCAGGCTCTATCCCAGGCTCACAGATTGCGTCCATTCACTGGACATCTGCCCTTCATTCCTACCTTCCCATCATTATAAGTAAATTAAAAAGATAGACAAAGGCATTTTGTGGGAGTGAGCACAGACAACAAGAGCATCAGAAAAAGCTTTGTATAGGAGACAGACCCTGACCAGTGCTTTGGAGGAAGTGAAGGGATTTTAGACTGGCAAGATCACGGATTGGTCGATTTAGAACTGGAAAGGACACTGTAGACCATGTGGCCCTCTACGTCCTCAAGTGTGGCCCTGGATTCAGTCAAAGGGCCTCACTTGAGGACCTAGAGGGTCACTTGTGCCCTTGAGGCTTCAAGTTTACCACCCCTACTATAGACCATCTCATCTAACTCTCATCTCATAGATAGATAGATAGATAGATATCTAACTTGTAGCTCAACTCTACAAGTGAGGAAATTAAGACTCAGAGAGGTTAGCTAACTTCTTACTGTTCAGTTATGTCCGACTCTCCATGACCCCATTTGAGATTTTCATGGCAGAGATCCTGGAGTGGTTTGTCATTTCCTTTTCCAGCTCATTTTACAGATAAGGAAACTGAGGCAAACAGGATTAAATAACCTGCTCAGGGTCACAGCTAGTAAGTGTCTGAGGCCAGATTTGAACCCAGGTCCTCCTGACTCAAGGCCTGGTGCTCTATCCACTGTGCCACCTGACTTGCCCACGCTCCAAGGGAGCAAAAAGCAGAGGAAAGTGCCAAAGCAGGAGATGCTGCCCTTTAATCCAAGTCACCTTCCAGTGACCCACACACTTCATCTCCAGTTAATTCATCTTGCACAAGACAGCCTTTCAAACACATGAATCTGTTGTATCATGTCTCCCTTGACCCACATCTATAAACAAAAATATACAAAGGCCTCAATATATTTGTCCTGTTGGATCGCTATGTTCCCAGCTGTAGAAGTTGGAGTCATGGGGAAGGGGAGGAGTGGGCAGGGGGAGAGGAGAGCAGGACCCTTCTTCTGCCCACTTTCCTCCTCAGGATGATTGAATGCCCCAGGGAGAGTCAACAACCCTGGACTCTAAAACAGGAAAACGCTGAGTGGCGTCATCAGCTCTTACCCCATCTTCAGGGCCCCTGGGAGCAGGTATGACAAGTGTCTGGTTCCCATCAGGGTGACAGTTGACTTTGAGCCTGTAGGGCTCAAGTCCCTGGAACCAGGTCTTTCTGGGCAGCCCTTTTGAAGATTAACAACAGCTGACATTTCTGGTGCTTTCAGGGTCCAGAAGTATTTTGTCTGCATTATCCTCCTGAGAACCTGCTAGGATGGAAGCTGCCCTGAGAGCAGGGCCAGTTTCATTTCTGCCTTTGCATCCCCAGCCCCTAGCCTAGTGGTTCATTCTTAATAAATACTTGCTGATTGGTTAAGGTAGGCACCATAGGCACTATTATCCTCATTTTACCCACAAGGAAACTGAGGCTCAGAGAGATTAAATGATTAGCAAATGCTGGGGCTGGGATTTAAATCAAAATCTCTCTTGACTCAGAGTCCAGCCTCTCTTCCACTAAAGCACACTGTTGTGTTCATGTGGGACTCCTTTAAGGGGGTACTAGGAGAATGTACCACATGGAAACCTAGCCTGGGCCCTTTGAAGCCTCTTGGCAGCTCTGGAACACAGTACCCCCTCCCTTGTCTCCACGCCTCTGTGTTCGCTTTCTCCTCTACCTGAATTCCTCTCTGGATCCACAGTACCTGGACCTCTTAGGTTCTCTGGCTTCTACGGGGAAGTCAAAAATGACATTCTACATGAGACCTTTGCTGGTCTTACCAGATGCTAGGGACTTCCTCCTCTGAGGCTCCCTTCCATCTGTCTCTCTTATCTCTGCCTCAGTCTCTCCCTCTGTCTCTCTCTCTCTTTATGTGTGTGTGTACCTTCTACATAAATAGCCATTTACCTTTGTTCTTTCCTTTAGAATACATAGTCCTTGAGGAAAGTGGCTTAACCTGTACAGAGTGCTTGATAAATTCTGATTGGACATGATCTAAATTTGGACTCCCGTATTCACCACTTTCTGCTTGTGAGATAAACCAAGTCACTTGACCTTCTGGATCCTCAGTTTCCCTGTATGTAAAATGAGGACTAGATGGATTCTGAGGTACCTCCCAGCTCTAAAATCAACGATCCCTGGATTTACCTATGTCGGGGTAAGAGGGGATGGAGTGGATAGAATACCAAAGAAATCTTTTTAAATGTTGTTGTGCATCTAACGATTCGTGACCTCATTTGGAGTTTTCTTGGCAAAGATACCTAGAGGTTTGTTATTTCCTTCTCCAGCTCATTTTATATATATTTATAAATGAGGAAAATGAGGCAAACAGGGCTAAGTGACTTGCCCAGTAACTATGTGAACACAATTACAAAACACTCTTTACACAAAGTCAGATCTAAATAATTGGTGGTTGTTCAGTAATTTCAGTCCTCTCTGACTCTTCTTGACCCCATTTGGGGTTTTCTTGGCAAAGATGCTGGAACAGCTTGTCATTTCCTTCTCCAGCTTATTTTATAGATAAGGAAACAGGCAAACAGGACTGAGTGACTTATCCAAGGTCACACAGCCAATAAGTATCTGCAGTCAGATTTGAACTCAGGTCTTCCTGATGCTCTGATCACTGCACCACTTAGCTGCCCCTAAAAAACCATTGCTGTTTCTCAGTTCTACACAATGACACTGGGCACATCACCAGAGCTTCTCAGAGGAGACCCAGGCAGGGTATCCAGGACTCAGACCCAAGCTCTTCCTCCCCCTTCCTCTCCCTTTCTTTCCAAAGCACTAACAAGGAAGTGACCACCTGAGGCTCCCCAGACTCACTGGCTGACTGTGTTGTTACCTGGAAAGTGTATTAATTGTCAACACACCTTTGGACAGCTAGGTGGTGCAGTGGATAGAGTGCTAGGCTTGGAGCTGGGACGAAATCCTCCTGAATTCAAATCAGGTCTCAGACACTTACTAGCTATGTGACCCTGGGCAAGTCACTTCACCCTGTTTGCCTCAGTTTCCTTATCTGTAAAATAAGCTGGAGAAGGCAATGATAAGCCACTCCAGCATCTCTGCCAAGAAAACCCCAAATAAGGGCACCAAGAGTCAGAAACAACTGAAGAGCAAGCGAAATTCCTTACCTACTGACATTTCCTTGGAGTGAGAGACCGTCCCTAAGGACACCTTATGAAAGGAATATCTAATTCAAAATATCCAACAGGTAGTCAGTATACCAGGAACCAGAACTCAGGAGGGAGACTAGAGTGGGATATAGAGATCTGAGAGTCATTTACCTAGAGATTTGCTGAACCCATGGGACAGGATGAGATCACCAAGCAAATGAGTATAGGAGGGAGAAGACAGAAGAGCCCAGGAGAGGGCCTTGAGGGACACCCACAGTTAGGTGGCATGATGGGGATGAAGATCTTGGGCAAATCATTTAACCTCTGGACTCAGTTTTCTTATCTGTAAAATGGGGATAATATTCATGCTACTTTCCTCTCAGGATTATTATGAGGATAGAACTTTGTGGACCCTAAAACAATTTAGATATGAGCGATTATCCTGCCCACTTGTCTACCTGGCAGTTCCAGAGTCTTCTATGCTAGGGAGTGAAAGAGGAATTCCTGGGAGGTGTGGCAGGAGGGATGGCTCAGGAACATGGGAGACCAGATAATAGACAGAAGCATCTTTCCTATTCCCCAGATCCAAAGGGAAAGTGTCAGAGGTCTAGGAGATAACCATGGGAAATAAGGGAGAAATGGCAGGAGTGGATGCAACCTGCCCTTAAGGGGCTCAGCCAGTCCTACACAGAACTTGTTTCCACCCCCCCATCCCCCCCACCCCCCCACCCCCCGCCAAACTTCCTCATTACCTCCAAGGATACCCCCTCCTCCCAGTCGCTCAAGCTTGGAACCTTGATGTCAGCCTTTGTAATCTCTTTCATGCCTGTCCTTTCTCTCCACTCACCTAGCCCCTACCCTGATGCTGGCCTTCATCTTCTCATGCCTTCACTGTTGATGCTGTCTCCTAGCCAGTCTCCCCCACCTCCTTCACAGTCACCAAAGAAATCCTATGACTATGTACATCTGACGGGTGCATCCCTCTACTTTATAAACTGCTGTGGCTCACTATTTCCTCCAGAAACAAACACAAAAATCTTTCATTTGGTGTTTAGAGCCGATGGCCCCTCCCTACCTTTTTGATGTTCTCATCTTTGACCACCTGCTTTGTATACTGCCTTCCAGATATCTTCAATGCTTTGTGAAACTAAGCACTATCTCTCACCTCTGTCCTTTTGCATTGGTAGTCGTCCATACCTGTCACTCTCTCCTTTTTCACCTCTGCCTCTTAGGGATGCTGGCTTCCTTCAAGATTCAACTCAAATGCTATCTCTTACAGAAGACTTTTTTCTGGTCCCTACTGTGGGACCCTAGACAAATCACTTAACTCTGTTTGCCTCAGTTTCCTCATCTGTAAAATGAACTGGAGAAGGAAATGGCAAAAAACACTCCAGTATCTTTGCCAAGAATACCCCAAATGGGGTCACAGAGAGTTGGCCACAACTGAAAATGACTGAACTGAAAATTCTGAATGTATCTTATATGTACCCATTTGTACAATTGTTGTCTCCCCATCATAGTGGGAACTTTTTGAGGTCAGGGACTGTTTTCACCTTGCTTTGTTGCCCAGCTCTTAGCACAGGGCTGGACATAAAGTAAGAATAAATAAATGCTCATTAATTGATTAATTCATGGCAAGCACCAAGACCAGGATTTGAACCCATGTGTCCAAGTTGAGACCTCCTTCCACTATCCCCTGCTGACCCAGCTGCTTGGATCTAAGTCGGGGAAGAAGAGCAGAAAGCTGAGCTCAAATTTATGGGAGCCCTACCCCTTCCCTCAACACACCTGGGCAGGTGAGCAGCACTTAAGCCAAGAGCCACCTCATCTTTTGGGTGTGAACAGCAGCCTACTGGGAAGTTGGCAGATTCTCCCCTCCCCCTCCCCACAGCAAGCTCTGCCAGGGAGGGAGGCAGGTGCCCTGGCTTGTTGGAGTAGTTTCTGAAGCCCTCCCCTCTCCCAGCCCATCCCTCTGCTGTGCCCCCCACCAAGCAGGGTGGGGACAGAGGACTCCTGGCAAGACAGAAGTCACCAGGCCAGGGTGCAGATGGGGCCACTGTCACCCACCCCCCTCCCTCCCCCTTCGCCCCAGCAGCAATATGGAGCCAGAACAGTGAGGGTTGGAGTGTGCAAGGCGTTGCAGGGCTGGGTTCTAGGGAGGCACCATTTTAGTGTCCCCTCCCCAAACTCCAGAGGAACGGTGGAGGAGATTTGTGGGGAAAAATGATTAGAGGGTTTGGATAGAGGGGAACATGCTTGGCAGCTAAGACAGTCCCTGACAACGACCACATCTTACCCAGGCTGCTGCAGGCTTTGAATGACTGCTATCAAGCCTCTTTAGAAGCTCATACATAGAATATGAAATCCGGGAGAGAACATAGAACCTAGAATGTCATAGTTGGGAAGGCCCTTAGAACACAGAGTGTCAGAGCTGGGAGGGAGTTTAGAATAGGCAATGTCAGAACTGGGAGAAACCCTAGAACTCAGGATGTCAGAACATAGACTTCTAGTTGGAAGGGACCTTAGAATGTTAGAGCTTGTGGGATGGGGGTCACTCAGTGTGGGGAACCTGAGAACATAGAAATTTATAACATAGAATGCCTGACCAAAAGGGAACACCTACTCCAAGTCCTGTGTTCTAAAGTTCTTTCTAGGGGAAGAAACAGGGGCCAAAAAGGAAAAGAGATTTCCCTAAGGTCATCTGTATCATGAATAGGAGAACTAGGATTTAAACTCAGGTCTTCTGATTCTAAATCCTATGATTTTTACCATCATAACATGCACAAACTTGACACCTGTCAGACACATCATTTTTCCTTTCAGGCCTCAGTTTCCCCTTCTTGAAAACAAATCTCAATCCTCTGATGCTCATGGCAGAGCTAAGACCAGCTTAGCTAACCAGTCTTAGCTAAAACCAAGAGCTAAGACAATGTTTTGTGCATTATCCCTGCCTCTGTGACCCTGACTTTGCCCAGGTGATCCAGCATCAACCTTGGGACTGCCTGTAGTGACAGTGTCAAGGGGCTGTCTTGGGTCAGGTCTGTATCCTCGCTGAGCTGATGCTGTGAGGAGGCCAGGATGACCAGAGCAGATTAATGGTCACTTCAGGGTTCCTTGGAGCTGACGAGAGAGTATGGGACAGAAAAGAGTCAAGGTGGGTATCCCTCAAAAAAGCCAGGACCAGGACAAAAGAAAGTGGAAATTAGAGGTTGGTGTCTGGGCCAGGTTTACACACACATACACACACACACACACACACGCACATACAACATGTTTACTTGTATCTCCTCCACCCATACTTTCATAGCTACCCCCCTCCCCAGTTTTTTCCCCTACAACAGGACCTTACATGCCCTGAACCCACCCCCATATCCACCAGACAAGCACAGACACACACAGACACATAGACACACACACACACACAGAGGCTCACATGAGGATTCCTTGCCACAGAACAAGAGCCTGGGCCAATCTGGGGGCTTAGAGGAAAACTAGGTACCTGAGGGAAGAAGCTCCTCAGAATGTCCCCAGGACAGCTAGCTGTAGGAGGCTAGACCTTCCCCAGGGCCCTGGAGATGGTGGATGCTGGTGGCCTCTGGGGATGTGTCCACCTCATATTAAAACTGTTCCTAAGTAAGTGGCCAGAGGGGCAGTTTCCCCTGCCTGTGAGTTTGGGAGCCTCCAGACTTGCTGAGGTCATGTGGATAGCTTGGTGTGGCAGAAGAGCTATAAGTAGCACGATCCCTGGGTCTACTTCTCTCCTCATTCAGACCTGAGAAATAACCCAACTAAGAATTCATAGGATCACAAGTTTACAGCTAAAAAGGGCTTTCTTTAACTTTTCCCATTTATCTTAACCCCATAAACCAACTTGTCATTTCACAGAGAAGGAAACTGAGGTCCAGGGGAGTTAAGTGACTTACCTAAGGTCATTGGGGAGCAGAAATCAGAGGCAGGATTTAAATCCAGTTCCTCTGACTACAGAACCATTGATCTTTCCAAGTACTGACGTTTCCTTTATACTGGCCTGCTTCAGTCCACATTTACTGATGGCCTACTCAGGCCCAGTGCTAGTCACAGGAGTCACCAACCATTTTCCTAAAATAATAAAATAAACATTAAGCTTTACAGATGAGGAAACTGAATCTTGGAGCTGTATTTGGAACACTAATATCCTGGCTCTAAATGCAGGGCTCTTACACTTCAGCCTTTTATCTACTCAAGAGGGCAAATGTTCCCTCTTCTCCATTCCCTCTCCCCCAAGAAAAGTGCCCAGGTGAGGTCCTTGGACTTTGTGAGGGAGTTTCATCCGGAAACATCAGGCATTGGACCCATGGGCTCGACTGGACCTAGAGCTGTTGCATTCTGCATCCAGACCTCAGGTGACTTTCAAAGGGTTGGGCCACTGTCCAGGATCTCTTTCCGGATGAGCCCACCCCCCTCCCCCACCCCTTCCACTACTTCCTTGGATTATTTCAGTATCCTCAATCCCCTGGGGACCCAAAGGTACTTGGCTGGGCTCTCAGCCTGTGATAAGTGACAGAGAAGGGGGGTGGAAAGACAGGGAGAATACACATACACCCCATCCCCACCCCCACCCCCGGAAGCACAGGGAGAAGTTGATAATGGTCCTGTGTGTTCAGGGAGACACCTCATTTCCTAGGAGCCCTGAGGGAGGGGGTAGAACCGTTAACTCCTTCCCAGCCCCTGGGCCCAGGAAAGAAGGCAGCCAACCAGATTGCTTAGCGCTCTCTCAGATTCCAAGCAGGGCCCCAAGGAAGGCTGGTTCCAGGGAATCTCTCCCATCCTCATGTGGCATTGATGGTCAGCCCTAGCCCCAGTCCCAGCCCCCTCTGACTGAGGCAGCATTGTTAAAAAAAAAAAAAAAAAAAGCCTGGTGCTGGTTTTCTAATCAAGGGATCCGGCGTCTGAAGTCCAGTGCCGCAGCTCATTGCCAAATAAAACAAACTACCTCTCCTCTCTGACACTTTGCCTCTGTTAAGTGACCAGGTTGGACCTGCGGATTTCTGAGGTCCTTTTCCCAGGCTCATCATCACAACTGCTTAGACTTCCCATCCATTGATTTGATCATACCTGTCAAAAACAGAAAGCCAGCACGGTAATCCTATTTGACAGATGAGGAAACTGAGAACCAGGAAGGAGAAGATCGTTCCTTAAGGTCACAGAGCAAGTCGTTAGCTGAACCCCAATTATTCACCGTAATGAACATCTATTCATTGTTCACTACGTGCCGTGCACCATGCCAGCCAATGAATAGGAGAGGATGAAAGCAAGCCTTGTTCTCAAGGAGCCACTGTCCTCCCAGGTTACAAGAACCAGCCCTTATATACTGATTTTCCTAATTTTATCTCCAGCACAATCTTATATGAAGTAGGTGCTAATGTTATTATAATTCTAGGTTTAGAGATAAAGGAACAATGCTCAGACAGGTTAAATGTCCGGGATCACATTGAGTGAATTCTTGAGGTGAGATTCTAACCTAGGTCTTTATGACTTCACCCTTCTACTCATAATACAAGAGCACTGGGCTGGGTCAGAAGACCTGAGTTCAAGTCCTGAATCTGTCGCTAGAAGAGTTTAGAAATGCAGGGCTACCGGGGATTATGGATATCACCTAATCCAATGTTTTATTTCAAAGAGGAGAAACTGAGGTTACATAGTCAAAGACTACTAATCACTTACTCAGGGGTAGCTAGGCTACCCAGTGGATAGAACGCTGGGCTTGAAGTCAGGAAGACAAGTTCAAATGAAGCTTCAGACACTTATCAGTCATATGATCCTCCTAGGCAAGCCTCAGTCTACTCAAATGTAAAATGGGGATAACAGCACTTCTCAGGGTTGTGATGAAGATCAAATATTTGTAAAGCACTTAGCACAGTGCCTGGTACATAGTAGGGGCTACATTAATGCTCATTCCCTCACTGAATTAAGTCATTTATTATTTACTATTATTTACCTATTTTTACTACCTATTGTTGTTATCTGGGCAGGTAGGTGGTACAGTGCATAGAGCACCAGACCTGCAGTTAGGAAGACCTGAGTTCAAATCCAACCTCGGACATTTCCTAGCTATGTGACGCAGGGCAAGTCACTTAACCCTGTTTGCCTCAGTTTCCTCATCTGTAAAATGAGCTGGAGAAGGAAATGTCCAGTAACTCTGCCAAGAAAACCCCCAAATGAGGCCATAAAGAGTTGGACATGACTGAAAAAAACACAACTAAACAACCTTATTGTCATTTACAACAATCCAGGTAATTGTGGATAATAATCACTGGGACCCTGGGCTCTTTCCACAGTGCCCCCCCAAGTATAGCCAGCAGTCCATTTAATCTTCCAAGGAGCTCTCCCAGGTATTGTAGACAAATTGGGCTCTTCCACCCCTCCTTCTCTCTTCATTCCATGACCTATATGGTTACCACTTTCTTGACAACAGGCAGGCTCAGTCTTTCTACCAGAGCCAGGTTATGCCCATTTCTTGCGGCTGGCGGTTACAACACAGGCAGGGTGAGCTAGAATCTCTAAGGAGACCTTAGATCATCATGACTCCATAGTGTCTTCTTGGTCACCTTCGTCACCATCCCCTCTCCTCTCCATCTTGTCTACAGCTGTCAAATCCAAACAACTAAAAGACAGGTCTGTGTCACTGCTCAGCTCAAGAAGGTTCAGTGGGTCCCATTTCCCTTTAGGATAAAATATAATCTCTTTTGTTTGGTGTATAGAACGCTTCAGTTCTGGCTCCACTCTAGTCTTTCCAGCTTTATATCATTGGTAGGAGGCAGCATGAGAGCTGGGAGACTGTTGGATGCTCCTACTGAGCTTGGAGCAATGGAACTCAGGTTCACGCTCTCTCTCTGCTACTCAGTATCTGTGTGACCTTGGGTAAGTCACTATACTGCTGCAGGAAACTCAGTTTCATCACCTGAAAAATGAGAGATTAGACTAGGGGACCTTTCAGGTCCCTTCTGGCTCCTAGTCTATGCTCCTGTGATCTCTTCTTCCTCAATTTAAGCTTCAGCCACACTAACCACTACTTGTTAGTGCTTGTGTGGGGTGTTCTGTCTTCTGCCTCTGTGCCTGTAATTTAAGCTGATTACTACCCATGTGACCTTGGGCAAGTCATGTTCACCTTCCTGGGTCTCAGTTTCTTTATCTGTAAAATATGAGAGAAGGACTAGATGACCTCCAGCTTTAGTTCTACAGTTCCATGATCATGATGGGCACAGAGCCTGGAACATCAATTAACAACGAACAAACATTTATTTTTATTTTTTACATAGCATTTTATTTTTCCACTCACATGCAAAGACAATTTTTTAACATCCATTTTGAAAAAAATCTTAGTTTCAAATTTTCCCCCTCCTCCCCCAAAAAGGTAAGAATTTTAAATAGGTTACATATGTGCAACATGGAAAACATATTTCCCTATTAGTCACGTTGTGAAAGAAAAAACAAACCAAAAGGACAAAGCCATGGAAAAGACAAAGTAAAAAACAGTAAAGCATTGAAATTTTTTTATTTAGCAAAAATTTATTTTACCTCCTCCCCACACTGGAAAAAAAGAAAAGAAATGAAAAACAAAATCCTTAAACAAAGATGCATAATTAGAAATTCCTGGATTGACTTTCTCTCTCTTCTCTCTCTCTCTCTCTCTCTTTCTCTCTCTCTCTCTCTCTCTCTCTCTCTCTCTCTCTCTCTCTCTCTCTCTCTCTCTCTCTCCCTGCGGATGTGTGTATATACATATATATACATACATATATACATCATATATATATATGTATATGTCTCAACCTGCAGCCTGAGTCCATCACCCACCTATCTGACAGGAAGTGGATGTGCTTCATCATTTTCCCTTTGGAATCTTGTCACCAAGTTAGGTGGCACAGTGCAAAGAACTCTGGGCCTGGGGTCAGGAAGACAAGTTCAAATCCAGGTTCTGACACTTCCTAGCTGTGTGACTCTGGGTAAATCACTTAATCTCTGTCTGCCTCAATTTCCTCATCTGTAAAATGAAGATAATAACAGCACCTGCCTCCCAGCAATGTTTTGAGGTTCAAATGAGTTAACATATATGCAAAATACCTAACAAATGTTAAAGCTATATAGAAATGCTAGCTATTAATATTCTGCTTCTGCGATATGCTAAGCTCTGGGTATACAAATGTGAGACATTCCTTCAGACTACTCTTCTATAAAATGAGGAAATTAGACAAGATTGTCAAATTCCCTTCTGTCCTTAACAATGTGAGTAGAGAGTTGTGTAGAAGTGTATATTTCAGTGCTGAAGGGAAAGGATCTGGTATGCGGATTGGAATGATACCTACCTCTGATCCAGGGTAGTGGCCTTTGGAAGTTTGGACCCAGAAATTCCCAAGGAAACAAGTCCGATGAGAAAGAAAAGGGAAGTTGTTGAAAGAGACTGATGTGGCCACCCAGGGACCTCTTCTGTCAACTTAGATTTTGAGAAGATGTGAACGGAAGACAGAAGCCAGGGCAGGTAACAGAGGGAAAATACAATCATGTGGCAGGGTTCATTCAGAAAAGTGTCAAGAGTTCTAACACTCAGAATGATCTGATGTTGGTGAGGGAAGCAAAGAAGTGTTCATTTGTTTTTTTAAAGCCACATTGGGAAAAAGGGATAGGGTAAATGAGATGATACAAAGGACCATCTATTTTCTCTGCTAAGAAATATGTTTAGACTGGAAAGGACTGAACAAAAATGCCTTAAAGAGAGTTGATGCTCAATATAAGTAGGGAGATTGGATTTTAAGGTTTGCAAAGCTATTTACAAGTATTATCTTATTTTGATCATTATGACCACCTGGGAGAAAAGAGCTATTATCACCCCCATTTTACAGATGAGGAAACTGAGGCAGAGAGACACAAAGTGACTTGCCCAGGGCTACACAATAAGTGTCAGAACCCGGATATGAGCTCAGTTCTTCCTGATTCCAGGACCAGGCTTCTATCCAATGCAACATCTGATTGCTCTGAAAGAGCATTCAGCTGTCCTTGATGTTTTCAGTTCACCTGGTTCCGATGAACTGCCCCCTAAGGGCCAGAAAGAACTGTTCCTGTGATCACTGAACCACTCATTGTTAATGATTTTTGAAAGGGCAGCAAAAACATACAAGATATCAAAAGGATTATAGAAGACTGAACATCCTAACTCTGAAAAATGGAAGAGAATGGTATCTGCCAAAGAGCCTGAGTTTGATTTATGGGAAAATTCAAGAACATAGTATTAAAAGGATGGAGAGTAAGTATCTAGAAAAGGAAGAAGTAATCACTAGGTGCCAGCATGGCCTCAGGAAAAAAAAAACCAACCAGGCCATGCTGGACTAACTCCCATTTTCCTTTTTTAATTGAGTTATTAAACCAGAATTTTAAATGAGATGTCCTCAGTCTTAATATTTGGCAAAACCTCTCATGTTATTTTTGTTTGTGCTACAGAAACATGTAGGCTGGATAGTAGTACAGTTAGATGTTTTTAAAATTGGTTGAATGGCCAGATTCAAAGAGTATCTATTAATGAGCTAATGCCACCTTGGAAGGAGGTCTCCAGCAATCTGCTTTCTTGAACATTTTTACTAATGGCTTGAGTGAAAACAATGGCATCCTTATCTAGTCTATAGAAGACAAAAAACTGGGGGAAGTCAGAAGGGATAGTTAGCACATTGGATAATAGTTTTAAAATATCTCTATAGCTTAGAACAAAGGGATGTATAGAATAAAATGAAATTTAATTGGGATAAAATGTCTTTTTTGTAAAAATTAATTTATTTATTTTCAGTATTCAACAATCACTTCCATAAGTCTTAAATTTTCTCCCCATCCTTCCCCGCTCCCTCCTTAAGACTGCATACAATCTTACATGGATTCTACATGTATGTTCTTATTATATACATTTTCACATTAGTCATGTTGCATAGAAGAATTAAAACAAATGGGAGAAACCATGAGAAAAAACAAAACATAACATAGCACAGGAGAAAACAGTCTGCTTCATTCTGCGTTCCAAATCCGTAGTTCTTTCTCTGGATGCGAATGGCATTTTGCCTCAAGAGTCCTTTGGGAATATTTTAGGCCCTTGCATTGCTGTGAAGTGCTAGGTCTATCAGAAACAGTCCTCATACACTGTGGCTATTACTGTGTATAATGTTCTCCTGGTTCTGCTCATTTCACTCAGAAGCAGTTCATAGAAGTCTTTCCAGGTTTTTCTGAAGTCCTCCTTTTCTTCAATAAATGTCAAGTTTTAAATTGGGTTACCAAAAAATCAAAAGAGTACAAGACAGGAAAAGCAAGACTAGATAGCAGTTTGTCTGAAAAAGATCTGGGGGTCTAAGTGGACTTCAAGCTCAATAAGCACCACCAGGATGATCCGATAGAAAAAAAAATTTTTAAGAGAGTCTGGTGTGCTCTTAGATTGCATTAAGGAGGCAAGGAATCCCACATTAGGGAGGTAATGCTCTTCCTGTACTTTGCCCTGATCAGAGAACATCTGGAGTATGGTGAACAACATAGTATTTAGGAAAGATGAAGATCTGCCCTGGGAGAGCAGGGGATATTTAGTCTGCAGAAGAGAACTCTTAAGGGAAACAGAATAGCTGTCTCCAAGTATTTGAAGGGCTGTCACATAGAGAAAGGATTACACTTGTCAGTTTAACCCCAAAGAGCAAAGCCAGGAGCCACAGGGGAAAGCTGCAGGGAGGTGGATTTAGGCTAGAAGTCAGGAAAGATTTCTTAACAATTTGAGCTGTCCCAGAAAAATAAATTGCCTTTGGCAATGGTGAGTTTTCCCTTCTCTTCAGGTCTCACAGCAAAGTCTGCTTCTGCAAGGCCTGTTGTAGCAGCTAATTCTAGTCCAGGTAGGGGTGGGATCAGGTGGTCTGTGAGGGCCTTTGGAGCTTTGAGATTCTGAGATATCCTCATTTCCCCCTGGAGATCTGAAGCTCCTTTTACAAAAATTAAGGTGGAAGGTGGATCCACAATGGTGAATTAGGGGTGGCTACCCAGTTGAACTTTCCCAGCATACCCTCCAAGTAACTTTAAAATAATACCTCAAATCAAATTTTGGAGTGGCAGAGCCAGCAAAAGGTTGGGTGAGACATTTTTCTGGTCTACAGAAACTTAAAGGTCAGAATGAGACATTGATGGTATTCTGGTAGAATCTTGTCTGATAGAGGCCTGGCAGAAGTCTCTCCAGAGGCCACAAACATACATACACACACACACACACACACACACACACACACACACACACACACACACACACAGCAACAGGGGCCATAGCAGCAGCAGCAACTTTGGGAGCCCTCAGCCCAGAGACATTAAAGAGGACAGACAACTGGTCAGAAAGCCATTAGAGGGGACCCTTTGTAAGCATTAAGTATAGCTGATTCAGATTGGCCCATACACATTTCTGGGTCATAGTTCCATGGTGGAGAGGAACACTGGTGATTGGTCACAAGGGATCAGGGGCCCTGGTTGCAGTTCTGAGAAAGAGAGGAACATTAGTGCTCATGGCTACAATAGATCAAGGGCTCTTCCTTGGTAAAGGCCAGAGTGCAGACCTGGAGAGCAGTGATCATACCTCTCCCAGGATAACATCACCTTAGAAGCACCAAAAACTTGCAGGCCTCCCGGAACTAGCTCTGAAAAAAAAAAGCAGCATGAAAAAACCTAACACTTAGGACAGTGCCTACCCACCCCAGGGTGAGCAGAGCCCAACTACAACATAAAGCTCACAGGTGAGACTCACAGGTGTCACCAGGGACATTGGTAGACAACAACAACAAAAGGATTTGACCATAAAAAGCTACTGCAGTGGCAGGAAAGACCGAGATAAAACTCAGAAGAAGACAGCAATTTTAAAACAGCTACCAAAAAAGCCTCAAAGAAAACTGCTAATTGGATTCAAATCCAGTAAGAATTCTTGAAAGAGTAAAAGAAAGACATAAGAGTGGTAAAGGAAAAACTGGGAAAATAAATTAGAGTAATGCAGGAAAGTTATGAAAAGGAATTTAACAACTTGAGGAAAAAGGACAAAAAGTGTTGAAAAAAATAAGACAAAAAAAAAAAACAGAACTGGCAAAATGGTAAAAGAGGCACAAAATCCATTGAAAGAAGAACTCCTTAAAAAGTAGAAAAGACCAAATGGAAAAGGAGGTGCAAAAATTCACTGAAGAAAAGAACTACTCAAAGGAGAATTGGTGAAACAGAAAAAAATGGTACAAAATTTCATTGAAGAAAATAATTCTTTAAAAATTAGTATTGCATGAGTGGAAGCTAATGACTCTATGAGACATCAAGAATCAGTCAAACAAAATCATACAAATGAAAAAAATAGAAGAAAAAGCAAAATACCTCATTGGAAAAAACAATTGACCTAGAAAATAGATCCAGGAGAGATAATTTAAGAATTATTTGGTCTATCTGAAAACCATGATCAAAAAAAGAACCTGGACAACATCTTTCAAGCAATTATCAAGGAAAACTACCCTGACGTCCTAGAACCAAAGGGGAAAAGGGTAAGAATTTACTGATTACCTCCTCAAAGAGACCCCAAAAGGCACACTCCAAGAAATATCATAGTCAAATTCCAGAATTATCAGATCAAGGAGAAAATAATGCAAGCATCCAGAAAGAAACAATTTAAATATTGTGGAACCACGGTCAGGATTACACAGGACTTAGTAGCTTCTATATTAAAGGATCACAGGGTCTGGCATATGATGTCTAGGGAGACAAAGGAGCTTGGATTACAACCAAGAATCAACTATCCAGAAAAACTGAGTATAATCTTTCAGGGGAAAAGATGCACATTCAATAACATAGGGGACTTTCCTGACCAAAAAACCAAAACAAAAATCAAAACAGAACTGAACAGAAAATTGATTTTCAAATACAAGACTAAATAAAGAGAAGTATAAAAAGGTAAACAAGAAAGAAAAAAAAGATGTTATTCAATAAAGTTAAACTGTTTACATCCCTACACAGGAAGATGATACTTATAGTTCTTGAGAAATGCATCTTTGTTATGGCATTTAGAAGAGGTATGCAGAGACAGAGAGTGTGGGAATACGTTGAATTGGATGTGATGAAAAAAATAATTAAAGGGTAAAAAAAAGGGATTGTACTAGGAAAAGAGGAAAGGGGAAGAAAAATGGGGTAAATTACATCACAGGAAGAGGCACAAAGACCTATTACAGTAAAGGAAAAGAAGGGAGGAGGCGAGCATTGTTTGAACCTTACTCTCATTGGAGTTGGCTCAAAGTGGGAATAACATACACATTCTATTGGTTATCAGAATCTATCACACTCTATAGGGAAGAAGGGGGCAAAAAGGGGAAAGAAAAGGGAGAAGGTAAATAGGAAGCAGGGAAGAAGTAGTAGAGGAAAGGAGAAAGAAAAGGGAAAGGGCTGATAGGAGGGAGGGGAGATTAAGGGAGATGGTGATAGAAGAATTATTGAACCACTTGAAAGCCATGATCAAAGAAAGTACGTACATATCATATTTTAAGAAATTATAAGGAAAACTTCCTTAGTATCTTAGATTCAAAGGGTAAAATAGAAACTGAAGAAATCTACCAATCACCTCCTGAAAGAGATCCCAAAATGAAACCCCCTAGGTATATTACAGTCAAATTCTAGAGATCCCAGGTCAAAGAGAAAATATATCAGGCAGTCAGAGAGAAGCAATTCAAATACTGTGAAGCCACAGTCAGAATCATACGTGATTTTGTGGCTTCCACATTAAAGGAGCAGAGGGCTCCAGAAAGCAAAGGAGCTAAAATTACAACCAAGAATCACCTACACTGCTAAACTGAGTGTAATCTTTCAGAGGGAAAAATGGATATTTAATAAAATGGAGAACTTTCAAGCATTCCTGACGAAGAGACCAGAATTGTGTAGAAAATTTGACATTCAAATAGAAGACTTAAGAAAAGTATAAAAAGTCATGAAAGAGTATTCATAAGAGACTCAATAAATTTACACTGTTTACACTCCTATCTGGAAAGATGACACATGTAACTCCTAAGAATTTTATCATTATTAGGGCAGTTAAAAGAAGTTTACAAAGATAGAGGGCAGGGGTGTGAGTCAATTATGTTGGAATTCTATCTTCCCAAAATTAAGGGACAAGAAAGAGAGATGCACTGGGAAAAGGGGGGAAGAGATAGATAGAAGGGAGAGATTTTTCTCACATGAAAAAGGCACACAAGGAAGAGTTTTTACAATAGAGGTGATAATGGGTGGGGAGTGGTAGGCAATGCTTGAATCCCACTCTCATCAGAATTGATTCAAAGAAGGAAGAATATATATACATACTCAGTTGTGTATGGAAATGTAACTTATCCAGTAGGGAAATAGAAAGGGAAGAGGACAAGAGAAAGGAGTGGGAGAATGATAAAAAGGAGGGCAGATTAAGGGATGCAGTGGTTAGAAATAAATAGACTTTTGAAGAGGGACTGGATAAAAAGAGAGAGACAGGAAGAAACAAAAGAAAATGTGATGGAGGAAATATGCAATATTCATGACTGAATGTAAATGGGGTGATTTCACCCATAAAACAGAAGCAGAAAGCAGAAAGGATTAGAAATCAGAATCCAACAATATGTTGTTTAAAAGAGATATACTTGAAAGAGAAAGATACACACAGAGTTAAAATAAAGGGCTGGAGTAAAATCTAATACGTTTCAGGGAAGTAAAAAAGATAAGGGGTAGAAATTGTGATATCAGACAAAGCAAAAATAATTAAAAGAGATGATCAGGGAAATTATATTATGCTAAAAGGTGCCATATACAATAAAGTAATATAAAAATTGTAAAGCAAATTTCTATGATAGCCTTATTTCTCAGATATATACTGAGTATAGAATGGGGTCAAATTTATAAAAATAGCAGTCATTCCCCAAGTGATAAATAAAAGATATGAACATGTAGTTTTAGAAGAAATTCAAGCTATCTATAGTCATATTAAAAAAGCTCTAAATCACTGTTGATCAGATAAATGCAAATTAAAGCAACTCTGAGGTACCACTTCACACATATCAAAAATGGCAATATGGCTAATAGGGAAATAGGTTTTGCATGACTTCACATGTACAGTTGATATCATAGTGCTTGCCTTCTCAGTGTGGGGGTGAGAAGGAGAGAGAATTTGGAACTGAAAATTTAAAAAGAAAAAATGAAATGTTAAAAATAGGACAAAAATAGAATTTAAAAAAACCCAAATTAAGGTGATGTGATCAAAAGAATATTGAATTGTGTTAGGAAACCTGTTTTGGAGTCTTAGAAATACCAGCAACTTGTTGAGTTGGTAAATCATTGCCCTTGTCTAGGTCTTATTTTCTTCTTCTGTGAAATGAGGGGAGCATCCTGGCTTACCTTTATAGTCTCATCCAACTCTAGCCTCCTACATTCTAAAGTGCCTTCCAGCTCGAGTATTCTATATTCAAGTCCTTCCCAGATTTGACATTATCTATTTTTTAAAAACCCTCCAAGTTCTGACATTGTGCATTCTAAGGCCCCTTCCAACTCTGAGAGTCTTATGTTCTAAGGACCCTCCTAGCTCTGACATTCTGTGTTCTAAGGCCCCTTCCAGCACTAACATTCTCTGATCTTTAAGGTTTCTGTGTTCTTTCGTACCAACCAGAGTCTACATTCCATCATTCTTTGAGTTTGGAGTCAGCTAGAGAGGGCTTTAAGGCCAGCCCTACCGTCCCTATTCCTACCCCTCTCAAGATCCTCCCATTCCACGCCACTAACCCCTCCCCCACCCCCACTCCATACCTTTACTAGCCCCCAAACAACATTCCTCCCACTCTATAGTTGCTCTCCTTCCTCCCCCCACCCCAGCCAGCCTCCTATCAACTGGTTCCACCCCAACCTTTGTCCTGGGTTTCAGGGAGGGAAAGGAAAGGGGGCCTGTTATCATGAATAGAGCCTGGAGTGGTTGGAAGAATCAACAATGAGTCAGAGTAGGTAGTTTCGACCCCAACTTGGTGACTAATCCAACGGCTTTAAAACCAAGCTTGGAGATCCTAGGTGGGGAAATCCAGAAGCTCCCAGTCATCTCAGCTTCTTTGAACTCCTGAAACTTGTCTAGGGAGCATCCTATCTCTAACTTGAACTTGATCTCAAAGGTCACTTCTCCTTTTCGGTAAGTCTGGCTCCTTGGGAAAGGAGGAATAGGTCGTTCAAAAACATGCTTTTACATTCTTTACTCACCAAAGGAAGATAGCCCCTCCCAGATATTTGCCTGAGCCCTCCCCTCCCCTGGTAAGTTAGCAGGTCTATGTCTTTGTGCCCTGGACCTAAGAGGACCTGGAAATCTCCAGGCATAGCTAGCCGTTAGGCTGAAAAAGGTCAGCAGGTTAGGGGACCATTTGTTGTTTAGAACACAGAATGTCAGCTTGGGATTTACAGAAACACCAAGTTTTTGATCTAAAGTGGGCTTCAGCAGCCATACAGTTTAACCCATTCTTAACCAACATCTCCTCCAAAATGTCATTAAAAAGTAGTCATTCAGCCTCTGTTTAAATACCTCCCCTGGCAGTCTGTTCTATTTTGGGAGAGTTCTCATTGTTAGGCAATTTTCTGATTGATAGATAGAGAGATAAATATAGATGGATGAATGAATACATAGACGAATAGATGAATAGACAGACAGATGATATATAGATAAACAGATGGGCCAACAAACAAAGATAGGGATACATAGATAGACAGACATATAGAAAGATAGATAGATAGATAGATAGATAGATAGATAGATAGATAGATAGGTAGGTAGATAGATGAATGGATGGATAGATAGAAAGACAGATGAGCCAACAAACAGAAAGAGATAGATAAATAAATAAATGATCCAACAAACAAAGATAGATAAATGGATATATAGATAGATGAATGGATGAATAGATGGATGAATGGATAGACAGATGGATAAATAGACTAATGGATGGATAGATGATAGACAAACAGGTGAACCAACAGAGATAGATAAATAATAGACAGATGGTCCAACAGATAGACAGACAGACAGATAGATAGATAGATAGATAGATAGATAGATAGATAGATAGATAGATAGATAGATAGAGAGAGAGAGAGATAGATAGATAGATAGATAGATGGATGGATGATAGATAGACAGATAGATAGTAGATAGATAGATAGACAGATAGTCAAGATGTGCACAGAACTTGCAGTAAAGAGACCCTCATTCAGGTGAACATATTTATGAGCTAGATTACCCTGGCCAAGGCATTTCATCTTTCTGGGTCTCATTTTCCTGATCTTTGAAATGGGGGCATATATGTGTCTATATCACTTGCCACTCCCTTTGTAACAGACTTGTGTGAGCAAAACACTTGGGAAACCTTACAATGCTATTGAAATGTGAGTATTCATTTTAATATAAGGTGCCTACTGTGTGTAGCATTATCAGTTGATTTCCCTTACCAAAAGGCAACTAGAACAAAGGTCTCAGGTCCTACTAGTCAAACCACACATAAAACCATTGTCTTCCCGAGTAGAAATTGCTTCCAATGGGAAGCCACCAGGCTTAAGTGCGTGCCACCCTGAGATTCCCTGACGATGGAAGAAAGCAGGCTTTGGGCAATATGGAAAAATGGAGACATGGATAATTGAAGCAATCGCTCCCAGGGTTTGATCTGTTCCTGTTATCCTACTGGTGGTCAGGGAGATGTGTTCTGAAAGTATCCTATGTCCACTAGACTTTGTAGTGATCCTTCCCCTACCAACTTCCTACCTTCTGAGAAAAGGCACCAGAAAGGGCTAGGCTTCCATGCTGGATGCTAACACCCCCTAGCCCCAGCTCCTTGGCAGCATGGATCAATAATGAGCCCTGGATTAGGAGCTGAGAGATCTGTATCTCTGTTAGGTTTACCACTCATTGCTTTTGTGACTTTGAGAAAGTCCCTGCAACTTCCCTGGGCCTCAGTTTCCCCATATCTAAAATGAATGAGTAGGTAAACTGTTGTTAAGTTGTTTTAATTGTGTCCATTGACCCCCATATGGAGTTTTCTTGGCAAAGATACTGCAGTCGTTTGCCATTTCCTTCTCCAGCTCATTTTACAGATGAGGACACTGAGGCAAACAGGATGAAACAACTTGCCCAGGGTCACACAGCTAGTGAATATCTAAGGCCAGATTTGAACTCAGGAAAATGAGACTTCCTAACTTCAAACCTGTCATTCTGTCCATTTCGCCACCTAGCCACCTTAGGTTGAACTAAATGATCTTTCGGCTTCCTCCCAGCTCTGACATTGTATGTTCAATGGACTTCCTAGCTCTCACATCCTGTTCTTTGACATTCTCTAAGACCCCATATTCTAATGGTCCTTCCAGCTCTGACATTCTAGGATTCTATAGTTTTTCCTAGGCATTAATTCTAGTTGCATTTCTAGCCTCTGATTCACAGGGACGACTCCTCATTTCCCTTCATTTTCTACCTCCCTTTATTTCTCTGTTTGTCTCTGTCTTTGACAGTCATCATCCATGTCCCATTCATTTGATGTCCCCATCGGTGTCTACCTACCTCTCTCTCCCTGGACTTTCTTCTCTCTGTCTCTCTCTCCCTCAGTCTCTTTCTCATGAGAGAGCTCTGTCCCTCCATCCTTTTTCCTTGGCAGGCCATCCCTCCATGGCTCTGACTGCCTAACCAGGGTACAATCCAGTGGTTTGGATGGTCCCCTAATAATGACCTAACTTCCCCTCTCCTTCCTCCTCCTCTTCTCCTCCTCTCTCTTTCCCCCACCTCAGACTGGCCTGAATTTCCCTTAGACTTTGAAATTCCTATAAATCTGGAGCCACCCCCCACCTTCCATCCAAGGCAGATTTATTCATTGCAGAGTCTGGCATGTTGGGAAGGCTTTGCTCCAATTCCAGAGAGCCTTGGGGAATGGAGAGGACCTACAGGGAGTTAATGGACATATCCAGGCCCATGGGAACAAGCTGCCAGCTAGGCATTCTGACTCCCAGTCAAAGGCTGAGGCCAGGAACAAAAAATTGCTGCCCTTCATATCATGTTTCATGTCCATTAACTCGCATATCCCTCACAGCAACCCTGTAGAGAAGGAGGCTTAAGAGTATTCAAGACAATCCCCGTGTATTGGCTAGAATTCTGGCTCACAGAGCTTGGAACCCTGAGGCACCAAGAACCATGGTTTGCTGGAAAGAAATCCACACTACAGAAAAGAAAGACTATGGGGGCCAGAAGTCCTCTTGTTTAAAAATGCAGAGAAGAGAATAGAAAGAAGCAAAGACCAGCAGAACAGCTCTGGAAGCTACAAGTTGAACTTATTACTTACTTTTAAAAGGAAAAGAGACCTGCAGTTTCATCATCAATCCTCTGTTTTGTTCTATATTATATATGGAAATGTCCAGTTTATTTGTTGTTTGGAAGGGCCTTAGAACACAGAATGTTAGAGTGGGAGGTCCCTTAGCTGGAGGTCCCTTAGAACCCAGAATGTCAGAGCTGGGAGGGCCCTTAGAACACAGAATGTTAGAGTGGGAGGTCCCTTAGAACACAGAATGTTAGAGTGGGAGGTCCCTTAGCTGGAGGTCCCTTAGAAGCCAGAATGTCAGAGCTGGGAGGGCCCTTAGAACACAGGATGTCAAGGCTGGGAGGGGCCAGAGAATCACAACATCTCTCCTTTGGATAGGACCTCAGAAGCCATCCAGTCCAACGCCTATCTGAATGAGAATTTTATCTAGGGTAGATTAAAGCTAGGGGACTTGAAGGTTTGCAAAGTGTTTTATATGTACCGTCTCATTCGTTTGATCCTCACGATGATTACTTACAATTTATAGGTGAGGAAACTGAGGCTTTGAGAGGTTATATAACTTGCTTGTACAACTATTAAGTGTCTGAGGCAGGACTGGAACTCATATCTTGTCTCCCAGTTCGTTCATTCTACCTCCAACATGAGCCCTCAGAGACTCAATGATGTGAGGGCTCCACACAGAAGCCCCCCACTTCTGTCCCTCTCTGCCCCCACTTCCCACGGCCTCTGTGGAGCTTCTCCTGCCCCCAGTTCAATTTAATGCTGATGGTGCTGCCCATCCCAGCCCCCAGCTCTAGGTGGCCCCCAGAGAAATCTCAACAGTTAATCTCAGCAAGGGGGCAGTGGGGGATGAAGCCTGGGGAATGGAGCACCCCCAAGATTTGGGAGGGGGACAGGGCCAGGCCATCTGCCTTCTAATTTAGATTCCTGGGTTTATGGCAGGAAGCTGAATGTGGAGGCCAGCACTGTAATTAACCCAACTACAGAGGCTGTGGGGAAGTAAGCCTCATGGCTCACTGGGGGAGGAGAGCATGCTGGCCAGGGAAGGGGCATGCCATAACCTCTGGGGAATGCAGGGCCCTCGTGCCTGGGCCTCCCATCCCCCTACCCCTCACCCCACACCCCCACCCCATACCTCCTTTCCACCAATAGCTAGAACCAGGATTTCTGCCCTCATCGCCCACTGAGCTGCTCTCTGCCCTCCCCCCACTCTATGGATGGGAACAGAAAGGGTACCCCCATATGCCCTTGTGCAGTCCATTGCAGAATGGGGGGATTCCCAGTGTGGAGGAGGGAACCCAAAGAGGTGATGCCTCCCACACCATTGCCCCACCCTGCCCCCTTGGCCCATCTCCCCATCCCACTCAACTCTGAGAACCGGAGAGGGAGACAGACAAGGACTTTTCTTCATCCCTCTATCATTTAGCAAGAATAGTGCACCTACTATGTGTTGGGCACAGTCTGTTCTCTCCAGACTCACAGGTTAACCTTGGACTTCAACGTTCTCCTCTGTCTCCCCAGGATTGGGGGCCCTCTAAGGTGTGGCTGCCGCTGGGACACATACACTTGGTAGCTCTCCCTTCACCCTACATTCCTGAGGTGGCTGTCCAGGGATCCTTGGCTGGCAGCCCTTGGCCACAAAGGGCAGGGCAAACCCCAGAGGTCAGGACCAGGTCAGTCAGACTGGCCCTGCAGCAGACCCTAGAGCCCAGCCCAGTCCTGCAGCCTGCAGCCTGCAGCCTGAACCTAAAGTCCTGGAGGTCTCTTGTGCTAGCTCCCACCCCAACCTTGGGGAGTTCTAGATCAGAGCTCTCCCCTCATACAGTGAAGAATCATTGGACCACCTGTCTAGAGCTGCAAGGAATCTAAGATCATCTGTTCCAACTTGAGCACTGGGTATAGAGTCAGAAGGCCCAAGTTCAAATCCCCGCTGTACCATATAATGTTTGGGCAAATTCCTTTCCCTCCCTGGGTCTTCGTTTCTTCATCTGTCAAACTAACATCTAAGGTCTCTCCCAGGCCTAAAATCTTATACCCTCATGAAGCCCCACCTGAGCCAGGAATGTCTTCTGTAATCTAGCCCTCAATTAAAAACCTTCAGTGCCGAGAACTCACTGGCTGCTCTGGCAGACCAAACCACATTTAGAGAGACTTGATTAGGCCATCATGACAGAGTCCTGGACTCCAAGGCCCTCTAGCCCCCTTTGCCAAAGCAGCTGAATCACACAGCCAGACTCTAGGCTTTCCAGCCATCCCTGACCCCCTCATAAACACAGTCCTGTGCACAAAGAGGTCAGACACACCAAACCCATCTGAGTATCCCCCTCTCACTCCTCCCACCCCAAGTTAAAGATTGTAGGCCATTCCAAGGATTCCAACTCATCAGGATTTCAGTTCTATTTTATCATCTCCTCCCCAAAGAGATGGAAGATTCCATTCTCATTCTCCCCATCCCTACTGCTGCTGAGATGGAAGATTCCAGGGCCATCACCCCCACTCCACCACACTCTCTTACAGAGATGGGCAATTCCAGCCCCAGATTCCAGCCCTTCCTCCCTGTCCCCCCAGATGGGAGATTCCAGTCTTTGATTCAATTCCTATTTTCCAAAGTGCCTTCACGCCATAGAGTTAATTCTTGGATTAGGGGACCATGGTTCCTTTCTCTAGGTGATACCCACCCATCTTCTCCCAATGTTAACATACTCTAAACTCTACCACCCATACCCTACTGTTCCTGATGGGGTCCCCAGCACCAGGAGAGGCCAACAGGGGATAAGGGTATTTACCAAATTCAGGGAAGTACCAGTTCCACTGCTTGGGGCTTGTCCTCACCTGGGATGTCTTGCCCTTTTCCTCCTTGACAGTCTTGGAGTGAGGGGTGCCTCTCAGGGTATATATGACGATATTGGGAGTCACAGCATGAAAGGTTTCTAAATCTCATGGTGGAAGGAATCTTCGGGAGCATCTAGTCCAGCCTTTCCATTTTATAAATGGGAATGTCCCATGATCAAGAGTGACAAGAAAAGGCAAGGGATGCTGGGAACTAGCCAGCCCCTTTTCTCCCCCTCCCTACCATCCTCTTCTGGCTCCCCACACCTGGGATTGGGGTGAGGGACATCAAGAGGAAGACTGGAGCCAGAGGAAATAGGGATCAGTCTAGCCCCTGATCCCCTCCTTTTCCCCATCTCTGCCTGCCAAGTGCCACTGGCCTTCCTCCCCCCAAAAGTCAGGGTTTGGGTATGAATTTCACTTTCCCTGGCAGGGTGCCTGGCCCCATTGGGGGAGCCTGGGCAGGAGAGGCAGGGGGCTGCTCAATTACAGATATAACAAAGCTTCTTTTCTCCCACACCCTGGAATGCAGGGCATCCTCCTCCTGCCCACTCCTCAACCTACCCCCAACCAATCTGATCCTATCTGCTCCCCTGGGGGCATAGGGACCTATTATTAACCCACTGGGGCCCAGGCTAGGTTCAGCCTGATGCTATACAGGCTTGGTACCCTAGCAGTTCTAATCTTTAAAGAGTTAACTGTGCCCTCCCTGCCCCCAGCCTCACAACCTTATACCTGCTTCTTGGCAACTCTTGGCCCCCCCACTAATTACTTATTCACACCCCCCCACACATAGGCATAAACACACACCCCTCAAAACCCCTTATTATAGTCACCACCAGCCAGCTCAGCAGCCTCCCTGCTCGGGGAGAATTTTGAAGTTCAAGAAAGCTGAGACATCCTTCATTTTACTGGTCAGAAAACTTGGTCCTAGAGAGGGAGTTACGACCCCAAGTCCCATAGCATATTAGCAGACTCATAGATGCTGGAAGGGACTTCAGAAGCCATCTAGTACAACCCCCTCATTTTATAGTGGAGGAAACTGAGGCCTAGGGAGGGGAAGGACTTGCCCAAAGGTCACCCAGGCAGCCGGCATCAAAGGCAGGATTTGAATTTGCCCTCTCTGACTTTGTACAACAATCATACCACCAGAGCCCTGAGTAGAGAACCTCTGTCTCTGAGGGCAGGTAGGTGATACAGTGGATAGAGCACCAGGCCTGGATCTGGGTTCAAATCTGATCCAACACGTACTAGCTGTGTGATCCTGGAGCTTAACTCTTATATAACATGGGAAAGACCAGGGAAGAGAAGGCTGGGGCAGAGATCAGAACAAGTCAAAATAATAGGTGGGAATAGGGGATCTGGGATGGGTTTGACCCACTATGGGACAGAGGAACATTTCAAGCAAGAGTTTTATCCCCAAGGAAGAAAGGGACAGAATTTAGATCGTTTTGTCCAGAAGGATGACTGATCCTAATGAATCTGATGCTTATCTCCCGCAAAACACCAAAAATCCCCCCACAATGCCACCATCCCATACCCAGAATCTTAACCCAACCCTGCCCCCACAACCAATCAGCACACATTTATCACATGCTGAGGGAATAAACCAAGAAGCATTTTTGGCAGCGTGGAAAGCCAAGCCTCCTGTCTCTTTTCTACCACTAACTAAAGGCCCTTAAAGCAGCTACCTCCCCTTCTCTGTCTCCCCTCCTGTAGAATCAGGGGGTTGAACTGACACTTTATATTCCAAAGTCCCTTTCAACTCTAACCTGATTTCCTGCCTCCTCAGGTGATACCCCCCCACCCAGCTCCATCCCTCCCCCCCCCAATCTTGGCTCTTTAAAGCTAAGCACTCCCTCACTCTAATTCAAGCTTTGAGGGTCTCAGCCTTTCCACACTAGAGTCCCTGGTCAGCAATAGGTCCTATTCCCAAGACCCCAGCCACACCGAGGCAGCTTTTCCTGGCCTATGTCTTGGCTTCAAACTCGGAGGAGGGAGGAAGGGAAGGAACTGGAGAAAGAGAGCGTGTCGAGGGAACAGTCTGTGCCTCTGGTGTTTAGACAGCAAGGTCAGTATTTGGTCTGGGAGATGCTCCGTGTTGTCCTAACTCCCCAGGGAGCAGGCCGGAATCTGAGGGCCCCAGGAGTTGGGCAAAGGAGACACTGGGGAAAGTTGTCTTCCCATCAGGAGGGGGAAGGGCTGGAGAATTCCAGAAGGGACACAGTGGTCAGTCAGCAATGTGGACAAAGGCAGGGGAGATCTGGGAGACGGAAAGAGAAGAGGCAGCCCATATGTTCCCAGAGGAACAAGTCCTATGGGAGAAGACTGGGCAGAATATCTCAGGGGAGCCCCTACTGCTCAGTGCCCATCCCATTTATAAAAGAAGACTCAGTGCATGATTAGAACTCCTTGGGTGATGAGGAAAATTCAAGCCCTGCCCTTGGAGCACCCACCCTGAGAGATACAGTGGACAAAGACCCTGTCCTTGGGAAAGCTCTGAGTCCTAGGACTGGAGGAGCACAGGATATAGAAATATCCACAGGATCTTTAGAGATGATTTATCACAATGCCTTCACTGGGGGTTTATAAAAGGCGAGGCCTAGGATGGGCTACCCAAGGAGATGGATGAAACATTTCTGTTCTCTGGAGATAAATCAGGCAATCTCTGCCACCTTAAAACATAATATTAAACTCTTCCTAGCTAGTCCACCAGTCAACAAAGAGCAGTGCTGGGAAATAAATGCAGAGAAGAGGCCCTTCCTATGGGTCAAATACCACACAAATATGATTTTATTTGATTCTTGCAACAATCCTAAGAGATAGGTGCTATTGTTATCAGCCCAATTTTACATGTGAGGAAACTGAGGCAGTCCAAGGTTAAGTGACTTGCCCAAGGTCACAGCTTGGAAGTGTCTGAGACTGAATTTGAACTCAGGTCTTTCTGACTCCAAGTTCAGTGTTCTATCCACTATGCCACCTAGATGTCTGAGGCTTACTGGAATCATTTTAAAGGGCCTTGCTGAATCCACATTTCATTAATAGGTGTGTGCTTCTAGTCATGAATTCTGCTAGTAAGCTTGAGAAAGTCAAGTCGTCTCTCTAGGCCTCAGTTTCCCATCTACAAAATGAGAGGAATTGGATTAGATCTCAAAGTCCCCTCCCAGCTCTGACATTCTGGGTTCTAATGACCCCCAGGTCCAACATTCTATGATTCTGTGAGCTGCTAATAACAGTGAGGCTGCTCTAGGTAACTGAATATAAATTCTTACTTATGGGGACTGAAGGTGGGAGGCAGGAATGGGGGCTCAGCTTTCCCGGTCCCAAGCTCTCTCCCTGCTCCCCACCCCCATTCCTTCTGGCGTAGGCGTGTTTCGGAGCCCCTGATGGCTTGCTCATAAAAAGCTTCTGCCGAGTGACTGGGGCTCAGGAATGCAGGACCTCGGAGCTGTCCCTCTGCCTCTCCCCTATGGCCCACAGCCCCTCCTTCCTGCTACTCTAAGCAGCCAGTGACTCAGGGCAGACACTGTTAAAACATAAACCTCCTTCCCCTTTGTCCCCAGCCCTTGGGTCCCTTTGTCCCTGAGGCAGGCTGTTAATAGGATTGGGGTGGGGGTGGGGTGGAAGGCCTCTGGCTGGGGGCTGAGGGGCAGCTGGGCCTCCTGCCTCCCCCTGGGCAGCTACAATGGGCAACCCCCATGATGTCACAATACCCCCTGCTGTGATGTCATAAACAGCCAGTCAGGCTGGAGAAAGGCACAATGAGGGGCCCCTGCCCCCCACTCCCCTCTGCCCCAGAGCTGGCTGCAGTGTCTTCTGGGATAAGCAGACCCAGCAGCCTGGCTGGGACCCCAGGACACCTGCCTTTTTTCCCAAGAATCAGGGCTGCTGTCCAAGCAAGGTGGGCCTGAGTAAAAGCCCCCCAAGGGAGGGTGCCAGACTGGGCTATTGTAATTGGAAGGAACAGGGGTAGGAAGATGGGGAGGGGGCACAGAGTGGGGGGATTTCTGGGGCTCAGACCTTTCTAGCAGAAGATGAGGTGAACTAGGGCCACCGGCAGCCCCAGAGATTTCTTTGGAACCAATACGTTCTGTCTGTGTCTCTCTCTCTCTCTTCCAACTGTACAACTACATTGTTTCTGAAGAACAAGTCCTGTTCATCTCTCCTTTGCCTTTCCTAGCAGAGATAGTGGGTTAGAAAACGTCTGGGTTCCAGAGTAAGGGAAACCCAGTGGATTCATAGAATGTCAGAGATGGCAGGGCCCTGGAACAGAGAAGTCAAAACTGGAAGGAACTTAGACCACAGGATGTCAGAGTGGGGAAGGATCTTAAGTATGTAGACTCCTAGGTTGGAGAGGACCAGCCCTTTCATTTCACAGATGAGCAAAGTGAAGTCCAGAGAGGGCAGAGATAGGTCACAAAGCAAGGAGGAGAAGGCACCAGAAGCCTTGGGTTCAGACTTCCTACCAAGTAAGAACTTTTTTCCACTGCACAGATCTGCTCTAGGAGACCTCTGCTTCGACCCCCCACCTCCCCTTTCAACCCTACCCTCCTCCACCCAGTCACTTGATCTCCTGAATCTCCAAAGATCCTGCTCCCACAAATATAAACAAATGAGCCCTGACCCATCAACCTTGGGAGACCTCTCTCTCAATCCCCTAGCCTACTGATTCTTTCTGACAGCTTGCCTCCACTGCTCCTCCCCTAGACCCCCTCCCTACTTGCAATCAGCCATTCCAAGGAGCCAGATCAATTTCCCCGTCTGCCTGCACTCAAGGGCCCCCCCAACAGCCCTCTCCCATATATATCCCTGACCCACTCCCAGGACGAGATAAGGGCTGAATTTTTGGTGTAGCAGCAGACGAGCCCAGGCCTCCCTGAAAAGTGATGAGGGTGGGGAAACCTGAGAACAGAATAACAACTCCTCTCAGGCGGGTCGAGCCCCGACGGGTTCCCAGAAAATTCACGCTGAGTTCTGCTGATGGTGATTAGCTCAGATAGTTTGGCTGCAGAAGGCTAGAGCAGGGAGGAGAGGCGGGCTGCTGGAGTTTTGATAGGATGTCTCCACTCCAGAGCCAAGGAGAGGCTGCTCCACTTTGGCCTTGTAGGGCTTAAGGTGGAGTGGATTCCTACCTGCCCTTTAAGGTGGAACTCACTGCTTCATGCATAGAGTGCTGGAGCTAGAAGGCACTCTACCATCTAGAATAGTAGAACTGGAAGGAACTGTAGAGCTGGGAGGACCCTTTGAATACAGTGTTAGGACTGGGAGGGACCTTAGAACAGGGAATTGTAGAGTTAGAAGGGATGGGAGAGTACAGAATTCCAGCATTAGAAATAACTTTAGAACATTTGGTGGCAGAGCTGGGGGAAGTTGGAGGGGAAGCTTTGAACAAACTGTTTGGTCTCAGGGCTCCTTTACACTCTTAAAAATTATTGAGGGCCCTCTCAAGGACTTTTGTTTGTGTGATACCTAGTGATCTTTACCATATTATAAATTAAAATTGTAGTAGTAGTAGGTAGTAGCAGTGGTAGTACTAATAGTAGTAGTAGTAATAGAAGAAGAAGTAGTGGTGGTAGTAGCAGTAGTAGTAGTAGTAGTAGGTAGTAGTAGTGGTAGTACTAATGGTAGTAGTGGTAGTCCTAGTATTTGATGTTGTTTTTTGTCCTTCATACTCAAAGAGAACCAGTCACATCACAATGCTGGAGTCAAGGCCCAGTGTGTTTGACTGCGGCTGATCAGTCCAGCTCAGAAGGCTATACCCCAGCTTGTACACAAATAGTCCATTTGAACATCTGGGATGGAGATATCTCTAAATTTGAGCATCTCACATCTCCTTTGTGCTAGTAGTAGTAATATTGTGAGAGTCAAATAAGATGACATTTGTAAAGCAAGTAGCACAGTGCCTGGAACATAGTAGGCACTTAATACATGTTCCTTCCCTTCCTTCCTTCCTTCTTTCCTTCCTTTCTGCAAAAAAAGTTTTGACCCCCTAGACCCACTTAAAGGCTTTTAGGGACCCCTCCCCAGTAAATCAATCTGTCGATAAACACTGATTAAGCACCTACTATGTGTGAGGCACTATGCTAAGTTGGAGAGATAGATACAAAGAAAGGAGAAAGTCATTCACAGTCCATCTAGTAGGAGGAGACAACATACAAACACTACATACAAACAAGCTATCTTCAGAATAAATTGGAAGGATCGATAGAAGGAAGGGGATAGTATTAAGGAGAATCATGAAAGGCTTCCTATAAAAGCTAGGATTTTAGTTGGGACTTGAAGGAAGCCAGGAATTCTAGGGGGTAGAGGTGGAGAGAACTCTAAGCATGGAGGACAACCTGTGAAAATGCCCAGAGGTGTAAGAAGACTGTCGAGGCAGGTCAGGAGGGACTCTGAATGCCAAACAGAAGATTTTGTATTTGATTTTGGAGGCAATGTGGTGCCATTGGAGTTTATTGAGTGGGGGGTGGGAGTGAGTGACTTAGTCAGACCTGTGCTTTGGGAAGATCAATTTGATCAGCAGAGTAGGGGAGAAGACTTCAGGAAGCAAAACCAAGGCTGACCAGAAGGCCACTGAACAAGTCCAGCCATGGGGTGATGAGGGCCTGCAACCAGGGAGGGTGGCAGCATGAGAGGAGAGAAGGGGGCATAGTCAAGAGATGTGCACAGGAAAAATTGACAGGCCTTGGCAACAGCTTGGATACGTGGGGTGAGAGAGAGGGAGGAGTCCAGGAGGACTTTAGGTTTTGAGCCTGAAGGACTGAATGGTGGCAGGGCCCTTGATGGAAATAGAGAAGTTAGGAAAAGAAGAGGGTTTTGGGGGAAAATAATGAATTCAGCTGTTGGATTTACAGTGTCCAACTGAGGTGTCCAATAGGCATTTGGACGTGAGAGACTGGGTGTCAACGGAGAGATGAGGGCTGGATGAGTAGACTTGAGAATCATAAGCATGGAGAGTAATTGAACCCATGGGAGCCAAGGAGATCACTGAGTGAAACAGTATTGAGGGAGAAGAGAAAGAAGGGAAGGGGAGAGAATGGGAGAGGAGAGGAGAGAAATGAAGATGAGAGAAAAGAAAAGAAAGGAGAAGAGGAGAGGAGAAGAAAGGAGAGGAGAGAAAGGACAAGAGAAAGACGAGGAGAGGAGAAAGGAGAGAAGAGGTCTCAGGGCAGATATCCACAGTTAGTGAGCATGATCTGGAAAAAAGACCCCGTGAGGGAGACAGAGAAGGACTGGTCTGATAGGCAGGAGGAGAAGCAGGAGAGAGTGTGAAGGAGGAAAAGGTGATCGACATTGTAAAGGCTATAGAGGTCAAGAAGGATGAAGATGGAGAAAAGACCACTGGATTTGGCAACCAAGAGATCGCTGGTAACTTTGGGGAGAGCAGGTTGCATTGAGCGATGAGATTGGAGGCCAGACTATAGAGTTAAGAGAAGAGTGAAAGGGAAGAAGGAGGAAGAGCCAGTTGTAGACAGTCTTCTCAAGGAGTTAAGCTTCAAAAGGATGTAGATCTTGGGGAAGATAACTAAAGAGGATGAATAGACCTAGTGCGTTTCTTAAGAATGGAGAGCCATGGGTGTGCATGTTGGTAATAGGGGTGGGGAGAGACTGCAGTCAAGTGACAGAGGGAAAATGTCAGAGGGACAGTCTATGGAGGAAATGGGATGGAATGTGATCATTTGTTCATGTAGAAGGTTTCACCTTGTTATGTAAAATGCCAGAGCTGGAAGGGAACTGAGCGTATAAAATGCTGTGACTAGAAGAATTCTTAGAATATCAAATATCAATGCTTCCTCTGAGCTTAGAGCAAGAAAGAACCTTGGACATCATCCCATCTGACAGATGAGGAAACTGAGGCACAGAGAATTGAAAAACCTTTTCCAAGGTCACATTGTTGGTTGGTACCTGATGAAGACTAATGCCCAGTCCTCTGCTCTCTTTTCAGCGTACCACACTGTACAAGGGCAACCCTTTTGCTCACATCAAGGCCTGGACTTCTGGGTTGGAGAATCCAGGGCCCACCTTCCTATAAGCCCTCGGCCCAGAGATACCCTTGGGCGCCCTGGTCCCAATTCCAGACTAATGTAGGGTGTGGATCCCATATTCACTTAAGGTATCACTTAATTTCTCTCCAGCCCCCACTCCCTCCATTGATTCAGATTCACCAATTAATTAAAAAAAGAATAATAACACAGTGCCTAATGGAATTGTATTTTAATTGCCAGATCAGGTCCAGAACCGCTGGAGGAGGGAGGGAAGGAAGGAGGGAGGCTGCTAGGAGAACCAGGTTAATTAGCACCTTGGTCTATAGCAGAAACTTTCATCTGAGGCCATCAAAGACCCATTGTAGCCCTGAAGCAGAGAGAGGTAGGCAAAGGGGGGGAGAGGAGGGAGGGAAGGCTACACTCCATTTCTCAAATGAAGAAACCAAGCTTAATATGGAATTCTGCACACCCTGGACCCTGCACCCGTATCTCCCATAGGGGCCTTCCTGCCCTGTTTCATTTCCATATCATGGGTTCTCATCCTGCCTAGGGTGAGGAAAGGTGGGTGGGGAGACCTGCTCTGCCCCCAGGCCCATTGCAGTTGTCTTTGGTCCAATGTATATGAGTCTCTCTGTTTCTCTCCATTCTTCCATGCCCATGATCCAGTGGGAAAAGCTCTAGATTTGGAGGCAAAGGCTTGGGTTCAAATGCCAACTTGGCTCCTTCCTACTTGTGTGACCTTGGGCAGGCCTCCCTTAGTTTCCTTCTCTGTAAGAGGAAGGGGTCAGAGTAAGTGCACTCCAAGGTCCTTTCCCTGTTAAATCCATTCCCCCTGGAGTCCAGTTCTGAGATCATAGATATAGAGCATTAATTAATCGTTTACTATAGGCTAGGCACTACATGAAGAAAAAGCAAAAGCAGATCTTGTCCTCCAGGAGCATACACCCTAATGGAAAGATGTAACATGTATGTTCTTAAATAGTATATCTAGAAGATACATCCTGAGTAGAGGACAAACCGCTAGAAGCTAGTCATCTA
This sequence comes from Notamacropus eugenii, assembly GCF_028372415.1. Lineage (NCBI taxonomy): Eukaryota > Metazoa > Chordata > Mammalia > Diprotodontia > Macropodidae > Notamacropus > Notamacropus eugenii. The sequence continues at coordinate 55,645,131 of NC_092876.1, forward strand.
TCTAGACCAGCTTCCTCATCTTACAGCTGAGGAGGAACTAAGGCAGAGTGACTTACCCAAGGCCACATGGGCAATAAACACCTAGCAAAGTTGGATTCAAATTCAAATCCAGGACACTTGGGTTTGGATTAGAACTCTTCTCCTTCATTACTTTATAGGACATTGGGTAAGTCTTTTTCCCTTTTTTCCTGACCCCCTTCCAAAAAAGAGGGTGTTGGGCCAGATGGTGGCTAAGATCCCTCTGTGCTTTGAAGACTGTGACCTGAAGAGTGTGTCAGAAGAGGGCCCCATCCCTGAAGGCCCCCTCAGTGCTCTATACAAAACCTTAACCCTAGGGCCCTTCATGTCATCAGCAGCCATTATGGGGACAGGTTCCGGTCCTGGCCTCCTGGTGCCCTCTTGCCCCAGATTCCTGTGGGAAATTGGGCTGGTTGGACAAGTGGTCTAGGTTAATCCCCAGGCCTGGGTGAACCAGCCCACTGATAGGAGACACATGCTGTCAACCCGGAAGGTCTCCGAAAGCTCAGCTTAACAAACAGGGCCTGCCCTCCCACTAACGGGAGAGGGATGACTCCCAGGGCCAGCAGAGCAGGTTTGGGAAGTCGTGCCCAGGCTCCCAGCTCCACCTAACTCTACCTCGTGTACACTTCGTTTGACGCCTAATTGGGCTGCTGGCCAAAGCCTGGTTCTGCCAGGCCTGCCCAGTCACACCCTACCTCTCCAAGTCCTTCTGCAGTGACAGGTAAGCAGCTGGGGTTCAGAGAAAAGAGCCCTGGTCTGAGAATCAGACTGTCCCCAGCAAGCCCCTTCAGTGGCTATGTGACAATAACCAAGTTACTCTGTGCCTCAGTTTCCCCAGGTAAAATAAGGACGGTACAACCTTGGAGTTTTGGTAAAAGTACACTATATACCTTAAAACACTATCGACATTTGAGCTCTCATTACGTTTTACAATCTAAATCTTGATCCTATTAAAATGGAGGAGGGCAGGGGTTGGACCAGAAAATAGCTCAGGCCTCTTCTAACTCCCAGCATCCAGTGACTCACAAGACCATAGATATAGAGCTGGCAAGTGGGATTCTGACTCCAATTTCTTCATTTTGCAAATGAGGAAGCTGAGAAAGCTTTTACTTTTTTTGATGAGTCTTGGTGATCCCTTTTAGTTAATGGCCAAGAAACCTTGTCCTAAGTAAAGGACCCCATCTCCTCGCATCGACCCTTCCACTCAGAAAGCCTGGCTCCTGTGTGCTACTCATTCTCCATGAGGCACACCCATTCCAACTTCCTCGGGTAATAAAAGCAATGTCTCCAAACCGAGCCGTGCTGGGTCTCAGGAACCTAGATTCCCAGGACAGTTGAGTATCCAGGGCCTCAGGACACTGCTGTTCCCTCATCCCTAGGAAGAGGCCAACACTGGGAGAGTATATGATGCAGAAAGAAAGAACATCTCCATGGCAGGAGCCCTAGGTCCTGGTGCTGGTCCCTTCTCTGGGTTTCAGTTCCCTCATCTGTCAAATGAAGGGATGATCTCTAAGTCTCCTTCCACCTCTGACAATATTTGTTCACAGGGTAACCTTGCTTTTGAAATGGCAGCACATTGAAGAATGCAGCAGGCTCCATTTTAGCTCAACCAGCCCTGCTCAAAAACCAGGTTATAACAGTCTAGCAGGATAGAAGGCTGTATTTGGGGTTAGAGTACCTAGGTTCAAATCCTCACTCATTACCCGTGTTCATTTTTTAGTCATGTCCAACTCTTCATGACATCTCATTTGGAATTTTCTTGGCAAAGATACTGGAGTGGTTTGCCATTTCCTTCTCCAGCTCACTTTACAGATGAGAAAACTGAGGCAAGCAGGGTGAAGTGATTTGCCCAGGGTCACACAGCTTGGAAGTGTCTGAAGTTGGATTTGAACTGAGAAAGATGAGTAGTTTTGACTCCAAGTCCAATGCTCTACCCTAGCTACCCCCTCACTATCTGTGTGGTCTTGGGCAAATCATTCAGCTTCTCAGCTTCTGGGTGATGGATTTGTAATCCCAAATCTCTTGATGCTCAAAATCTTCAGTCTTATGATGAAGGTAAGAAAGGATATCAAAGGCTGTCCCACCCAACTGCCTCTTTGTACAACACACCCAAGAAGTGTTTGGCCATTCAGCCTAGGTTTATAGATTTCCAGTTAAAAAGAACCCACAATGACCCAGAGAGCTTTTATTGTTAGAAAGATTTTACCCTCTAAGTTGGAGTCTTTTCGGCTTCCATCCAGTTCTCTGGGTTCTGTCCTGGTTCTGGATCAAGTGGAGCAGATGTAATCCCTCCCCCACAGGACAGTCCTTCAGATTCTTGGCCCTCCCACACCTCCATTGTCACCCCCCAACCCCCTTAGTTTTCGGCTTCTTGAAGAAGCTCTTACAGGGCATCATGTGAGGTACCTGCTTCCTGCTCTGACTTATGGTGATGTCATCCTCCCTTTTCTCCTCCCAGGTTCCTAGAATCAGGGACCAGGAACTGCGGTTATGGGGTAGAGGCGTTGGAGTGCACTGGGATTCCTGTCTGGATATCTGCAATATAGCACAGCGACTTTCAAATGATATTGACCAGTCAGTCAATAACCATTTATAAATCACTGTACTATGTGACAGGCATCGTGCTAATCACAGGGGATGCAAGGAGAGGCAAAAAGTCCCCTGACACTCCCGATGCTCCCAGGCGAATGGGGGAGACAGTCTACAAATAATTACATAAAAATAAGCATAGGCAGGATAAAATACAAGATAAAGGGATAGACAGGAGAAGTAAAAAATAATCCACAGAAAGAAGCATTAGGGTTAATGTGGATGGGGGAGAAGTCCTGGAAAAGGTGGGATTTTAGCTGGGACTTAAAAGGAAGCAGAGATGAGAAAATGCAAATAAAAGATTTTGTAAGAGAAATCCTACAAACAGGTCCACTAGAGCTGGAGGCCCAACTCTCCATGGTTGTGTCAAGTCAAACGTTTATGAAGAGTCTACACTGGGTTAGGCAAAGGCAAGGGAGCCCAGCTGCATCTCTGAGTAGCCTCCCCGCCCCACTCCCAAATACCCAGCTATCAGAGACCATGGAACAAGGTCAACGGAGACTGGTCTAGTGGGCCTTCAGCTGTCCACTCCCACACCACCCTAGGACCAGATCAGAGTCAAGCCTGGGAGCTGGACAGGATCATCCGTTTAGGATCAAATACAAACAATTCTGGCATGGAAAGCCATTTATCACCCGACATTCTTTAAGCTCTCTACATTCTGTTCAAATCAACCTAATTTCTATTTCCTATGCAAAAATGCCATCTCCCCTCTCCTTACTTTTGCCCAGGCTGTGCACCCTATTCTTGGAATGCCCTCTGTCCTCACCTCCAGGAGTCTTCTAGCCCTTCAAGTCTCATCTCCAAAGCCTCCTTCTACAGGTGTGTAGTGGTTAGGGCCCCATTTCTGGACCTTCCTCTCCATCCCTCCCCAATAGATACACCAAAAACGACTTTATTTTGTGTTTCCTTGCGGGCATGTTGTCTTTTCCCAGATGTAAGCCTCTTGAGGACAGGACTAGTTTTTGCTTTTGTATTGTATTGCTTAGCATTTCTCCTGCCACATAGTAGACACTTAAAAAATGTTCATTGAATTGAACGGAATCTCTGCTCTGGAGCCGTGGTGGGCCACATAGGGGGAGTTCATAGGAGTATGTCTATGAAGGGGCCAGAAGGGACCCTAGAGACGATCTAGTCCACCCCTTCATTTTATAGATGAGGAAACTGAGGCTGAAGGAGGTCATCATGGTCAGGATTTGAACCCAGGTCCTCTGACTCCAGAGCCACTTTTGTTTCCACTGTTTTCTTGTTATAAACACTTTCTGTATAACATCTTAGTGAAGGTAGTACTAAGCACTCATTTTTTCTGTTTTCTTTTTTCTTTTGTTTATTCCCAATTACACAGACAATTTTAACATCATTTAAAAAAATTCCGAATTCCAAATACTCTCCCTCTTTCCCTTCCTTCCCCCCTCCCTGAGACAGTAAGCAATTTGACATAGCAAGCATTCACGTTTTACAGAGGAGGAAACTGAGGCCTCAGAGAATGGTGAGGTTGTTCCATGGGATGCCCCTGTGTGGGTGGTGATGGGAACCACTGGAGAGGGCATCAAACGTAGCCTGTAAAGAAACAACTCCAGGCGGAAAGAAAAGGATCTCCATGTCTCGTATTAAGTAGGTTATGAAAAATCCCACACGGAATGGGTCGGAGAGTAGGCGCCCTGCCTGGGGCTCTCTCTTTTACTTGTGCTAGCAGTAATGAGATCATGGCAACACCCATTTCTAGAGCCCATTCTGGTATTTACAAAACATCTTCCTCACAACTATCCAGATCAAGAATTATTATCCTATTTTACATAGAGGGAAAACTGAGGCCAGAGAGAGTAGTCACTGCAGACAGTAAGCATGCACGCTTATTATGTGCCAGGATGCTGAGCAAATAGTGTTTTGGAAAGAAGAAAAAAAAATGGGATTTGGAAATGAAGAACATGGGCTCCTATGATCATAGGATCATAGTGTTAGGGTGGTCGGGGACCTTGGAAACCCTCTAGTTCCCCCTTCTCCATTGTCTAAAAGATGAAGTAATCAAGGCCCCAATGAGAGGAAGTGATTTGCCAACAATCCCACGAGTAATTAAATGGCAAAGTTGGCACTTGTAACTAGGACGCCTAACTCTGCACCTCCCTCTAACCCAACTGAATTGAATTCACTTGAATTGAGTGGGCTGGATTGGAGGATTTCCACGCTGTCTAGATTTCTTGAGCTGAAAGGAGGAAATGGAAACTGGGAGTCTGTCCTGGTCCCTCTTGGCTTAGTATAGGAGTTCCCCAAAGGGCAGGGAGTCAGCCTGCTGCCCATGGCTCCCGTGTTTCTGCCTTGTCTCCACCAAAACGCAGTTAATAAATGACTGAGGCTGGGTTTGTACTCAGGTCCTCCTGACTTCAATGACCCTAAGCACTAGCCTTCTTAATGAGAATCCCTGCCTCCAGCCTCTCCTCACAACCTACTCTCCCTACCACTGACAAAGCAATATGCCTAAAGCATTGGGCTACTTTGGTCACTCTTGCATGAAGGAAACTCCAACGAGTCCCTCCCATCTGTAAGATAGAAATACAAACTCTTCCATCTGGGCTTCAAAACCTCTGACGATCTGGCTCCCATCTACATTTCCAGGCTTGATGCACATCACTCTCCTACATGTACTCTATTGTCTGGTAAACTGACTCACTTGTTTCCACATACATCATTTCCCACTTTCATGCCTTTGCCCAGGCAGTCCCCCACTGGAATGCACTCTCTCTTCCCTGTCACCTTTTAAGAGCACTATCTTCCTTCCAAGATTAGCTCATGTTTCCTCTTACAGGAAGCCTATTCTGATCTCCCAAATTGCTGGTGTCCTCCACCAGAAAATTACCTAGTATATGTACTTGTATTTAACTTTTCTGTCTCCTATTCCCCTTCTCCCCTCACTTACAATGTTAGTTTCTTGAGGATGGGTATCGTTTTGCTTCTCTCTTAGTATTTCTAGTACCTAGCTCAGTGGCCTAGGAAAAGTAGATGTTTGATAAACTCTTATCAAAGGAATGAATGAGTGAATTTAATCCAACACCTTCCTTATACAGATAGGGAAACTGAGATCCAGGAGTACAACTTGCTCATTTAGGTAACAAAGGGCAGACCAGGGATTGGAACCCAGACCATCTGGCTCCAAATTCATTACTCCTTCCCCTGAAACCTGCTGCCTCCCTTGTTTTAGGAGACTCATCGTCAAGACTTTGATTCCCAATGAACGAACACACACCACGGGCATATTTGGAAACCAGTTGCAACTTTAATCTGATGTAGAAATAATTAATTTCTAACAATAAATATAAAAAATAATAAATTAATATCACAAAAAAATAACCCACAAAACACCAATCTTTGCAAGATTAACACTGACAGACTAATGACCATCATTGAGGGGAGTGATACAGGAGGCCAGAATAAATGGAGAGAGAGGAAAAGGAAGACCATCCCTCGGAAGTTCATAACGTATGACTGTGCAGGATGGCCAGCCTGTTTCCTCCCAGACTCAGGAATGTCAAATACGGGACCCCTCCCATCTCCCCACTGTCTTACCCCCAGCAGGGTCCCACACAAACACACTCTCTACCAAGTACAAAATATAGAAAATAAAAATACAACCCAATGAAAACCTTACGGGCCACAGTCAAACAGTACTTTGGGCGGGAGGATGGGGAGAAAGTAGGAAGGGATGGTCCAAATTACAGAAGATGGTGGACAAAGAGGAAGTGGGCCGTCCAGGCTTCGGCTGATTTGTCCATTGGTCTGTGGTCTGGCCTCCTTGGTGTTGTTTGGGTTTTCCATTTTTCAGTCCAGTTCATGCTCTTTTCTCTTATAAAGAGTGAATATAGATGAGGATGGTCTAGGCCTGGACCACCCCCCTTCACTGCCTTGTGGGTAAAAGAAACCTACGGAGCAGTTTTGGAAATGCCACAATTTTCTTTTCCTGGAAAGTACAGTTAAGTGCTTGATGTCCATCATAGTCACAGTTCTTTCTCAGACAAGCAGGAGAAGCCTCAAACAGGTGTCACCCCAGTAGTAAACTGGCCTGGGGTAGGGGCATCAGATACCCCCAAGTAAGGGGCAGGGAAGCCCCTGTACACAGAAGCCTCCCGGGGGCAGCATCAGCGAGGGACTTCAAACATCTAGTAAAGAGAGCACCTGGGGGCAAGGGAAGGATGACCGCAGAGGCCAGCGGGCTGGCTATGGCCTCTCCTTACTTAGCAGCCAGTTTTCCTCCAGGAAGGAGGAGGCCATGGTTTGTTTGAATTCTGAGTTTCTTCAAGTATTTACCATTTTGTCCCATCAGCTGTGGAGGAGGATGGAGGGATGCGGGACCGTCTTTCTTCCCTGGGACCATCCTCCCATCCCACGTTGGGCAGCTTTGCTCAGATGGGGATCCCTACGGCATTCACTTGCTCCTTAAGACCCAGGAGGCTGTAGGCAATTCGCTTCTGGTGGCCAGGCAGGCGGACCCCGATCCTCTTGATGTCGCTGTGCAGGAGGGAGGGAGAGAGGGAGAGTTAGGGACTGCAGGGAGGGAAGGAGGGAAGGAAGGTTTGGAAGAGAAGGAGAAATGGGAACTGGAGGGCAAGATGAGGACTTAGGGAGCTGAGGGAGGGAGGTAGAGGTCGGGAGAAGGGACCTGTGAGAGGGAGAGAGGGAGTGTTATAGCACCACAGAGAACCACAGACCCTTAGAACCAGAAGACTTTAGAACCCATAATGTCCGAAGTGAAAGAGATCTTAGAATAGAGAATTGGTGTTGGAAAGAATTTTAAAGAATATTTAGAGGTGAAACAGAACTTAGAACATAGAATGTCAGAGCCAGGAGGAACCTTAGACCATATAGCAGACCTTGGGGTCGGGGGAGAGGTACCTCAAAAGAGAGAATGTCAAAGCTTAGAGGAACCTTACAATTTAGAATGTTAAATATGGAAGGAACCTTAGAACATAGGGTGTTGGAACTGGGTAGGGACCTTAGAACATGAGATGTCAGAGTTTAGAATGTCACAGCTATAAGGAACCTTAGAACACAGTAAGTCAGAGCTTGAAGAGACCTTAGAAGATTGAATGTTGGAGCTGGGTGGGACCGTAGAACATGAGATGTTACCACTTGGAGGATCTGCCCTTCTATTAGAAAATAAAACTTCAGAGCTAGAAGGGACCAGGAAACATGAAATATTACTGATGGAAGAGGCCTTAGAATACAAAATATCAGAACCGGGGAAGAAATTTAGAGAACATCTGTTATTCTGTGGGTTAGGAAACTGAGCCCCAAGGAGGAAGGTGCTGTCACTTTGGCTCCTTCAGGGATTTCCGATTTCTGACAGCTATTTCTCTTGGAGAAACTTGGGGGTGGCAGGGATGGGGGGGGGGGAAGAGTTATCTGAATGTCTCCTGACTGGTGGCCCAAAGTAGGGGATGCCTATGACAGGGAACCCCAAGGGAGTTGTCCAAGCCCCTCCACCCCTAGATGTCACCACTGTAGGTGGTGGTTTCCAAGAGTGAGTCTTGATATCTCCCCAACGTGCCCTCACTCTATCCAGTGATCTCAGAGCATTTAACAGGAACAACCAACCTTTCTAGTTTCTCCCTGGGGTTTTTCCTTCTACCCCACTATACAGGGAAACGGCACAGAGCAAAGATTCTCTTATCTGGTCACAAAAGATATCTCAGGTTCCCAGAGATACTCCAGTCTCGGTCTGGAAAACTCAGCCTTTCAGGTCAGGTATCCATGAATGATCTGTTATAACTTCCACTTTCTGAAAGGGTCTTGGCCTTCTCCCAGCTCCCCCCTTTCCCTATTCCTGGCCCCCACCTGACCTTATGTACAAACCGGCCCATGTTCCCCCAAAACCCCAGAGAAGATTTTTTTATTATGGTCTTTGTCACTCTCCTTTGCCGCCATCATCACCCACCAGACCCAAACAGATGAAAACACCCAAGTTTTTATGGGTCCAGTCTCTGGATCATTAAAAGAGCTAATTATATGGTATTTGCTTCTATTTGCATTTCTTAAGACATGATTTTCCCACAGGCTTTGGGAGCCACCAGAAAGGTGTGTTGAGCAGGGAAAGGCAGACCCAGACCTCAGGACAGGAAGGTCTAGGGATCAAGGTGATCTGTCACAGGGAGCTCAGCTTCTGTCCTATCCCAGGATGACCACTGACCTCCAAGAGGCCCCAGAACACATGCTACTCCTTTCCCAGCTGTAACAACAGCTGTTAGAAAGAAATCTAGACAGAACCTAGATATGGGGGGTGCCGATAGTTGAGGAAACTGAGGTAAAGGGACTTCCCCAAGGTCACCCAGGTAGTAAGCATCAGAGGCGGAATTCCAACCCAGGTCATCTGCCTCCAGAGTCAAGATACCATGCTGACAGCCATCAGGAAGGGGAGCCTGCTTTACCTGCATAGAATGTATCTCCCAGCGCCTAGAACACAGTAGGGGCATAAGAAATACTTGTCTAATTGAATTAAACTTCCTGTCGATGACGTTATAGGATCATAGACTTAGAACTGGAAGTAACTGAAGAGTCATCTGGTCCAACACCCGTAGTGATGAGCTGGATAAAGTCTGTGTGGCTTTGGTCACATGATCCCTGCCCTCTAGGCCTCCTCTTCTGTACAATGAGGGAGCTAGAGACTATGTACTCCAGATTTTCTCCATGTTCTGACATCCTGGGTTCTAAGGTCCCTCCCAGCCCTGACATCCTGCATTCTAAGGGCCCTCCCAGCCCTGACATCCTGTGTTCTAAGGGCCCTCCCAGCCCTGACATCCTGTGTTCTAAGGGCCTTCTCAGCTCTAACATTTCATGTTCTAAGGGCCACTCCCAGCTCTGACATCCTATGTTCTAAGGGTCCTCCCAGCTCTGACATCCTGGGTTCTAAGGGTCCTCCCAGCTCTGACATCCTGGGTTCTAAGGCCCCTCCCAGCCCTGACATCCTGTGTTCTAAGGGCCCTCCCAGCCCTGACATTCTGTGTTCTAAGGGTCCTCCCAGCTCTGACATCCTGGGTTCTAAGGCCCCTCCCAGCCCTGACATCCTGTGTTCTAAGGGCCCTCCCAGCCCTGACATTCTGTGTTCTAAGGGCCCTCCCAGCCCTGACATTCTGTGTTCTAAGGGCCCTCCCAGCTCTGACGTTCTGTGTCTTAAGGTCATTTTTTAGCTTTGTTATTCTATAAGAGGATTGTGTGGTAGAGGCTAGTAACTAGGTCCAGATCCTCCTCCCTCCCTTTCACTATCCTAAGCACCTCAATCCCATTTCCTGATATGAAAGCTACACCTGACTCTTGGCCCCATCGTTTTTCCAGAGACAAAGGTGTGACATTGTAGTTAGGCCTCCAAATCAATACAGCTTCATTTCTAGGAATCTATTCATCCCTAGGCCCTGTCTGGTGCTTCCCAGGGAATTGGTGTCCAATCTAAGTCTACTTCTGCCTCAGTTTCCCTACCCATAATCTAGATAAGTTTCTGTCTTGCCTTGGTTTGTTAATAAAGTACTCTGGGATGGAAAGGAAAGGAGTCAGAAGAGGATGAGTTACGCGGCTCAGGGCTTGTTCAATACCCAGTACAAACAGGAGTAGGGATAAGAGAGTATGGAATAATTTCTTGAATTTAATCTAATATTTTATTTTTAAATGATCCCAAACTCATCAAACCAAGAGATGACTGCTCATGGGAAATCAATTAGCAAGGGGGAACCCAGAGCTATTTTGGGATTCTTCCTGGAGGGTACATTTCCTGTAAACCTTTTTCGGCTGACCTCTTTGGACAGGAATTGTCTCGTTTTTTTCCTTGGAGAGACTAGCACAGGGTAGTCTCTCCCTGTCTCATAAACAGGATTTGGAGCACAGATAAAGAAGGACATTAGAAGGAAGATATGTATAGAAGGTTAGACCTCAGAGAAACTTTAGAATATAGAATGTCAGAGCTGGGAGGGGCCTTAAAGCATAGAATGTCAGGGCTGGTGGTCTTAGATGCCATCTAGTCTAAACCTCTTATTTTATAAAGGCAGAAGCTGAGGCACAGAGAGAGAGGAGATGCCCTGCCTATGGCCAAACAACCCCCAGAACCTCTCTGCAGAAGCAAAAAAAAAAAATAATGATAATTCCCAGCTCTACTTCTTCCAGAGCTCCCTCTTCTCCTTGCCTTAATCTAATTAATTCTCTGCAATCTCCCAAGTTTGGCTCCTCCCCCACTCCATGCACACCCCCATCTCAAGCTATTTCCCACCGCAGGCAATCCCTTGGGGACAGAGAGATGAAACCAAGTAGGATCCACTTCCAGCTGCCTGGCCAAGAAGATGTCTTGAGTGGCTTTCCTGGGTGTCCCCCAGGGAAACACGTGGGCCAGCCCAGATCTAGGATCCAAAGTTTTAGCTCTCCCCTCTGACCTCATCAATTGGTTCCCAAATCCCTCTTGGGAACTGTTTTCCAGGCAAGGGGCCTATTCTCATGGAGACCTCTGACCTCTCAGAAATTGGGCTGCTTAAACAGTCATTTATTTTTAGAGGCACAAAAGGCCTCTGAGGGTGATTTCCCCCCTTCTGGGGTAGGTTGGTAGAATTCTCCCCTTATCAGGTCCCACCCTTCAAAGGAAGCTAGCCCGGAGGGGAAAGGAGTCTATACATGGCCCTGTTCCCAAGTGCCTGGCCATGCCATGCCAGGAAAGGTCCCCAATTCCAAAACCAGAGAGAAGGATGCAACTCTTCCAAGATATCCTGTCAAAGATCCAAACCCTGAAGCTGTCAGGAACCTGGCCAGGGGTTGGGAAGCTTAGAGGGAGAGGGATCAGAGAATTTAATTTAGAAATGGGAATAGGCAGAAAGTAAAAGAGATACACAGAGACAGACAGATACAAAGAGACAGAGACTGAGAGGCAAAACAGAGAGAGAGAAAGAAACAGAGACAGAGAGAGAGACAGAGAGAAAGAGAGAGAGAGAGAGAGAGAGAGAGACAGAGACAGAGACAGAGACAGAGAGACAGAGAGAAAGAGAGAGAGAATCTTCATTTTCTAATAATGGGCCATGGGCCATTTTAGCTCTGAATTAAAGAGACAAAATATAAGATTTATAGTTCAGAGAGATTTTATGATTCATCTAATCCAATCTGTCCCCATTTTACAGATGAGGAAATTGAGGTTGAGAGGGCAAGCAATTTGCCCAAGGGCACATAGGTAGTAAACATCAGGGGCTGGATTTGAATCCAGGTCTTATTATTCCACTGTATCATAATGGCAGTCATATTGTCCCACAGATCAGGCCTCTCTCCCCCTCCCTGGTACTCGGAGAGGGCAGAAGCCAGGGACAGAGATGGGGGAGAAGGGAGGCTTTGTTTCGCTGGATGGCTCGGAGGGGGCAGGAAGGCCGGGAGGGGCCCAGGGATGGGGAGCAGGCATTAAGCCCAGCCTCAAACAACTCAGAAACCAGATGAAGCCGGTTTCCCCAGTCACTGCCTCTGCTCATGGCCCTGCTCCAAGGCTCCTTTCCCTGAACCACTTCCCCTGTGGGCTTGGGCAGCCTCTGAGACGGAGAAAGGAGAAGTTGAGTGGATGGAAGGAAGCTGGGCTGGTAGCAAGGGCATGTGGGGCTCAGCTCCATGACGGTTTAGCCCCAGGACTCTGGGCCCCTTAGTTTTCTCCTTTGTAAATTACTAGAAAAACATTAAAATTCCTTCATAGCTAACCGAATATTCTAAGGGCCCTCCCAGCCCTGACGTTCTGTGTTCTAAGGGCCCTCCCAGCCCTGATATCCTGTGTTCTCAGGGCCCTCTTAGCTCTGACATTGTATGTTCTAAGAGCTCTCCCAGCCCTGACATTCTGTGTTCTAAGAGCTCTCCCAGCTCTGACATTGTGTGTTCTAAAGGCCCTCCCAGCCCTGACGTTCTGTGTTCTAAGGGTCCTCCCAGCTCTGACATTACATGAGTCTAGAGGCTTCCATCCTGGGGCCAGGCATTGGGGACCCAAATTGCATTTCTCCCCCTTGATCTCTTGATCTCTTCAGGACCCCTGGCAGTGGCAGCCTGGACCAAGGTCCAGCAGGCAGAGTAGGATGAGACCTGGGCATGGGCAGGGAAACTCACTCATTGGTCATCTGCACCACTTTCTCGATGGCATTGTAGCCTGATGACATGAAGTGCTCTGTGTACTGGTGCATCTTGATGGACTCCAGCCATTCAGACACAGTACGGAAGGGAATGCCCTCGGAGCCACTTGTGCTGGGCAGTCGGATGGACACCCTGGAACAAAACACCCATCTGAGGCCCATGGGAGTGAGGGCTGGGCCCTGGACTGGGGGATAGTGGAGCCTAATGGCTATGGAAGAGGCAAGATCCTTGGCCTATGACACAACTCCACTGGCTACCCTGGGCCAGTCTCTTTGTGGTCACCATTGCCCTCTGGGCAATGTCTTCCATTAGCATGTAAGTGCCTATAGAACACTTCGGGTTTTGCATCTCCAGCATCCAGTACAGGGTCTGGCATACAGTAGGTGCTCAATAAATGTTTATTGATTGAATGGCTGGGAGTCAGAAGGCAATTCTAGTCCAAGCTCCAATATTAACCTGTTGAGTAACTTTGGGTAAGCCCATTCTACTTTATGGGTCTTAGTTTCCTCGTATGAGAAAAGAGGGACATGGCCTAGCCCTCAGTGATCTGTAAGGTACCACCCAGCTTTGACAGCCTCCTGTCCTGTGACTGCATCCCCCTCCCAGCTTCTTTCCTTTGGCTGGCACCGGTCTGCTCAGCCCACCATTGTCTCCAGTGGGAATCCTCATACACAGTGAAAGAAGCCCACTTCAGCACGTGGTGCCCAGAGAAATGCCTGCCCCATGTCCTGCCATGCAGGAGACTCTCTGATACTGCCCTCCCCCCAGGGAGCTGCCACCCTCCTTGGCATAAGCTGCTCTTGGCGTTGCCTCTGATAGCACTGTTACACTGTTTCTTTCTGCCTCCCTAGAAGCTAAGGAGGAGGAGGGTGCCCTAGTTTCTTCCTCAGAATGGGGGGCCCATGTGCCCAACCCCAAAGGCTGTCTCCTGCCACTGGCTGCATATGGGTGCGAGCTGCTCCTGGCAGCTTCTGTGTCCTCCCAGGCAGTTGGCCAGCTATGCCCAGGGGTTTTTAAGGGCCATGAGGATTAGGATACTGCTATCCTATGATCCCTCAGGACGTCCCCAGAGGCTTACCTGGGGTCAAAGTCTGCCAGGGTCTTGAGAGACTCAGGAGCCCGGATGAGTTTGTCCAGGATGCTGACAATGTCAGGAAACTTGGGTCTCCGTGCCCGCTCCTGCAGCCAACACTGCATCATTAGCTGGTAGATGGCCGAAGGGCAGTCCATTGGAGCTGGCAGCCGGAATCCTTCATTAATGGCTTTCATCACCTATAGGATGGTAGGGAGGGAAGGAAAGAGAAGACCATGAGTTTTAGAGCTTTGTGAGAAATGCACGAGACCAAATGAGGGAATCCAATCCCAGGACCTGGGTGCAAATCCTGTCTCTATGACGTTGGGCAAGACACTTAACCTCTCTGGGTCTCAGATCTTCTTTGGTTGAAAAATGAGAGAGGTGGTCAAGATGACTTCTAAGGTCCCTTCCAGTGGCCTACTGTAGTTATTACGTGTGTGAGCTTAAAACTGCAGGAAGACTTTTGGGTCACCCTGTGTATGTAAGCATTTATTTAACACCTACTGCATGAAAGTCTCTCTAATCAGCCTGAGGCTCCATTCCTCAGTACTGGGGATATGAAAGTAAAAAAGTGACCCAGTTCCTCCCCTTAGAGAGTCTACAAACTAAAAGGAAGGATAATGTTCTCTATTTCCACAAGCATTTATTAAGTGCCTATTGTATATAAGGCTCCATCCCTTAGCATAAAGGATACAAAAGTGATGAGGAGGTCATGTGTTACAGGCATGGAGGCCTTCGCAACATAGGAAGGGGCAGCCTGAGGTGAGGGAATAGATAAAAGTTCACTTTGACCACAACAGAGAGAGGATGGGCCTTTCCCAACTGGGAAGGCCCCTGAGGAAGGGCCCAGGTCAGCCACCCTTTGCTCCTCTCCTGGCTCAGCTTCTCCAGCCTTGCTTTTCATCTCCTTTCTGTGTGTTACAATGGAAACTCCCAGAGGTCAGGAACCATCTCTTTTTTCCTGTATGTATCTGTATACCCAGCTCTTAACATGCTGTGTGGAATATAATAAATGCTTAATAAATGTTTGTGGATTAATTTGCCTTGACTTGAAGGAGGGTGGAATGGGGCAGAAAAAAGGTAGAAATAAGGCTGACAAGCAAGGCTGGAGCCGGATGAAGGAGGGCCTTGAATGTCAAGCTGAAAAGTTTTATTTTATCTTATAGGCATAGAAAGCTACAGGCAGAGGAAGCGTAAAGGTCGTTCTGGATCCAGATCCCAGCCAGGCACTGTGCTGAGCTCAGCAGAGGTTAGGTGGCTGAGCCATATAGACAGACATCTTTAAGAGAGTGATGGAAAGGAGGGATCACAGCATGATTGCCTTGGAGGATCTGGGTGTGAATCTGGTTCTGCTATTTCCCACCTGGGGCACTTTGGACATAGAAGCTTCCATTCTCTAGGCCTCAGTTTCCTCATATGAAAAATGAGGAAGCAGACCCATATAAGCTGCAGTATCTCTCTGCCCTGCATAAATTCTATGAACTATAAATTCTATGACCCTTGGCGAGTTGGAGCCAGGATGCGCTTGGAGTGCCAGGTGCCCAGACACCTACCTCGTGGTTGGACAGCTCCCAGTAAGGCCGCTCTCCATAGCTCATCACCTCCCACATGACGATGCCGTAGCTCCACACATCACTGGCTGACGTGAACTTGCGGTAGGAAATGGCCTCGGGGGCTGTCCATCTGATGGGGATCTTCCCGCCCTGCAGGGGACAACCACTAGGCTCCGTTACAGGACAGATGTGGGAGGCCAGGAGGCAAACGCTCCAGCCTCAAGCAGAGGAGGGAGGCAAAGGGGGCAAAGGGAGGAAGGGAGTTGATTCTCCTTTGTATTTATTTCTTAACAGTTTTTGCTTGGCCCATTTCTACTTCACCAGGCACATCCCTGAATGTGGACAAGGGAGGTTTTAACGGCTCTGCTGCCAAAAGCCATGCCTCATTAAATACTTCAATTCGACTCTCTGTTCCTCTAGATTCCACCTATGAAATGGCTTGGATTTGGTGTCCCTAAGACTTCTGTTCTAGCCCTATGTTCTAAGGGCCCTCCCAGCTCTGACACCCCATCATTCAAGTTCCTTTTTATTCTTAACATCTTATGGCTGTACAGTCAGGAGGTAGGAGATCTGGGTCCTAATTCTTGACATTTTCCGTAATCTGAACATTATTTAACATCCCCCCATGCCTCAATTTCTTCACCTGGTACATCTCCCTCCCAGGGATGGTGTAAGTATTAACAGATGTGGAAGTTCTTTGAAAACCTACATTTTATAAAAATCAGTTGCATTGTGGTCTGGCAGGCAGACAGTTTTCTCAGCTTTCTGTAACTAGGTAGATCCAATAGCCCACCAGGAGATCAGAGCATTGACTCTGCATAGACCTGGCTCCTTCCCAAACGGTGCCCGGGCACTCCCAAGCTCACTTACACTGGTTGTATAGGTGGCCTCAGGGTCATCCTCCAGGACCCGGGAGAGCCCGAAGTCAGACACCTTGCACACCAGCTGACTGTTGACAAGGATGTTGCGGGCGGCCAGGTCCCGGTGCACATAGTTCATGCTAGCTAGGTACTTCATGCCTGATGCGATGCCCCGTAGCATGCCCACCAGCTGGATCACACAGAACTCGCCATCCTTCTCCTAGAGATCCCAGAGACAGTGGGTTAGTGTGTGAGAAGACAATCAGACCACCCCAAGCCTAACCCTGCTTCTGGACTGGTGTGCATCCAGTCCTCCCCTGACCATGGCATGGACCACAAGGACTCACCCGAAGGAATTTGTCCAGTGCACCATTCTCCATGTACTCTGTTATGATCATCATGGGCTTATCTGTGAGTGAAGAAGAAGAACTATTGTAGTGAAAACCCTCATCTAGGCAGCAAAGTGACAGGAAGACTTGAGTTCAAATCCAGTCACTTAAACCCTACATGCCTTGGTTTCCTCAGTTGTGCAATAGGGATTCCCACCACATATCCCTAACCAAACAGGGTTAATTGCTAATTGTTCACTCTATTTTCTACACCCAGAATACATCATTCTCCTGCCTCCATTTTTAACCTGTCAAGTTTTTATCCATTCTTCAAGGCCCATTTAACTTGTTCACTTAGGAAGCTGAAAAATATTTGCTAAACGTTTATTGTCTATGCAAAGCACCGTATTAAGGGTTAGGGGGACATAAAATAAGTCCCTGCCATCATGGAAATGATAAGCAAAAGTGCCACCTTCCCATGAAATCTAGGTGGTGCAACAGACAGAGTGCTAGCCCTGGTATCAGGAAGGCCCAAGTTCTAATCCTGCTTTAGACATAGACTACTTTGTGACCCTAGGTACATCACTTCCCCTCACTGTGACCCAGCTTCTTCATCTGTAAAATGAATGGGTTTGGACTTTTGTCCTCTAAGTTCACAACTGATGATCCCAGGAAGTTATCTTTCCTTTGGCCCTCATGCAGCATTCTGCATCATTTACTCACTGTCCATCACAGAGTCTTGTGTTTTACCAACATTTTTAACTAGCACCACATTCATGCTGTGCACATGCACATGTGTGTTTACGATATGCTTTAGATTAGGTTCTACACTCATGGGGGCTCCAAGTGTGCTATGTCTATCTTTGTATTTTCTTCCAGAAATGTTAGTGAATGAAAAGCAGTTTGGTACATCAGGAAAAAAAAGAAACCCACTGCATCTGGAGTCTGAGGAACTGGGTATGAATTCTTTGCTGGTTAATTACTCATTAATTAGTTCCTCATCCACCCTGGGCCTCCATTTCTGCCTATTTTGTACTAAGGTCCCTCTCAACTCTAGGTCCTCAACATTCCTGAAAGTAAGTGAATATAGGCTCCTTCCTCAGCATCCCTGCCCTCCAAACAATGAAGGATGGTGGGGGGACTTACATTTGGAGACCACGCCTTCCAGGTGGATAATGTTGTGATGGTTAAACTGGCCCATGATGCTGGCCTCGCTCAGGAAGTCCACCCTCTGCTTCTCCGTGTAGCCTGCCTTGAGGGTCTTGATGGCTACAGGCACCTCCTTCTTCCCTGCAGCCTTCAGCGACCCCTTAAAAACCTCCCCAAACTCACCTGTTGGGAAAAAAGGAAGGAGAGAAGGCTGAGCAACTGCAGCTCTACCCTGAGTTCTGTCCACGACAAAGTCTACAGGGAGGAAGCTGGAACTCTGGGACCTAATTATCATCACCCACCATGTTCTTTCTCTCACTATCATTCATCAGCTAGATAGAGAAATGGTTAGGGAACTGGACCTGGGGTCAGAAAGAGCTGAGTTCAAATCCCACTTCAGGCATGTACAAGTTGCTTAACAGTTTTCTGCCTCAGTTTCCTCATCTTCAAAGCGGGGATAATAACAGCGCCTACCATCTAGGGTTGTTGTGAGAATCAAATGATTGTAGAGCACTTAGCACAGTGCCTGGCACATGGTAAGAGCTATATAAATGTTAGCTATTATTACCTATATTATTTTTACTCAGCATCTCTCTGCCTCATTTTCTTCATATGTGAAATGGAGATAAGATAGCTATAAAATGACTATAGTTGTTGTTTTTATTAGCCCCACTGGGGGAATGGATGGCAGAGTGGAGAAAACATTGACCAAGAGTCAAAAGTCCTGGGTTCAAGTCCCATCTCTGCCATTTACTAGTTGTGTGACTTCTCTGAGCCTCAGTTTCCTTATCTATAGAATGGGAGAAGGATGGCCTAGATGATTTCCAAGGTCCCTTCTAACTCTAAATCCTATGATTATGACAGAGGAAAAAACACTGCATCTGAAGTGAGAGGAACTAGGTTCAATCCCCAGCTCCACTCTTTGTGAGCTGTGTGACCTTGAGCAAGTTACATGATCTCTCTGGTTATATGTCAAGTGGAAAGGTTGATTGAGATGACCTCTAAGGTTCTTTTCACCTCTAGATTTATGAATTTATGAAAATCCTTTCCCATCCCTATGTCTTCCAGGCTCTGACATTGTGTGTTCTAAGGTCCCTCCCACACCTGACATTCTGGGTTCTAGGGACCCTCTCAGCTCTGATATTCTATGTTCTAAGGGCCTTCCCACTCTGACATGCTCTGTTCTAAGGTCTCTTCCACACCTGACATTTTGGGTTCTAAGGGGCCTCCCAGCTCTGACATGCTGTGTTCTAAAGGTCCACTAAGGTCTGATATTCTGTGTTCCCACCACTAAGGTTCTCTAATTCTAAGCTGAAAGAGAAGAGAGAACATCCTCCCTAGCAGAAGGGAGGAGCATCCTTTACCTGCACCAATCACTTTCTGCCGAGTGACACAGGAGGGGTGGATCTCTGTGGTGAATTTCAGCACGGCCTGGTTGGGGTCTTCGTAGGTGTGGGGATCCACATAGGTTTTCAAGGGCTTCAATTGTTCTGGGGAGGAGAGAAGAGGTGTGAGTGACATTATGTTTGGGAGGTTGAGCAAGACTGGGGGAAGAGAGAAAAGACACGAGTTTTCTTTGACTTGATTCAGCGTCTCTTCCACACTGAGGGTCAATCTCATTGGTTCAAATGTGGGTGGGATGAGGGGGGAGGGAGAAGTTGGTCGGAGGAGGCTCAGAGTCCTGATTAGAACAGGCTTTAGAAAGAAAAACACAGCTAGGTTATTGAAAGGGAGGTCGTACTTACCTGATTTGGAGAAGTATACATCTTCAGAAGACTGTCGGGCTCTCATGTTCTTTCTCCTGAAAGTACAACATTGACCAAGGTTGGGGCAGGACGTGGCCTGGCCTAGGAGCCCTGGCTCCATGTCCCACACCCTCTCCAACCCTGTCCCTTTGGAGGAGGAGAAGGATGGGGAAACTCTCCAAAGCAAACCGTCACATGCCCATTTGGATATTCAGCACCTTCACTCCTTATGACCCCTTCTTCCCCACCAAGTGGCTATAATTAGATATGGGATCATTAGCCTTCCTGGCCCAGGTGAAGTGTCCATGCACAGACACTTCAGAAATGATGATGACAAGTTTGATTAACAAGTAGGACTAGCCCTGGGCATGACCTCCCTCACTCCAGGCCGGAGCCTAGGCTCCTGCGACCATTGCTCTGAGTCAGACGGGGGGCCTGGACATAGGAAGGAAGGAAGCGTGTGCCCAAGATTGGCCAGAGGAGCAGGGATAGGTGAGAAGGAAGGGTTTGTGTCTGATTTCTGCCCTCAGACGACCAGAGCAGAGGGACTCCATTCATTTTACAGATGGGAAAACAGGCATGAAGGGGTTAAGAGACTTCCCCAAGAGTCACACAGCCTGGAGTGGGATCTGAATTTACTGACTCTAAGCTCAGTGTTCTACCCATTATACCACACTCCCTCACTCCTGAACTGTGTGACCCTGGAAAAACCATTTCCTGGTTCTAAATCTTCATTTCTCCTTCTGTCAAATAGATATGCTAACCCTTGACGATACCCACAGAAGAGCTGGGAGGAAAGGACTTTGTAAACCTGAAAACACTGTTGAAATGTGAGCCAGTATTATTTATGTATTTACCATGGTCGACATTATTACCTTCGGTGGATGTAAAATCCAGCTAGGGCCAAGGCCAGGAGGAGGATTAAGCCACCCAATATCCCACCAATCACTGCCATATTGCTTGAACTTTCAGTTGCTATAAAACAAGGAGAGAAGAAAACAATCCAGGGTGAGGAGGGAAGGAAGGGGGTTTCTAGGAATCCCACTGGCCCTCCTCACTACCCTGCACATGGACAGATACCAGAGCCATAAAGGCTAGTTGGACTCCTCCTCCAAGTGAGCCTCAAGCTGCCCACTTCTCCTTCCCATTTCCATCCCTGCAGGGGCTTCTAAGTTCCTAAAATCTACTGAGATCCCAGGGCCAGCCAATGTTAGGTTACCAGGGTCTCAGTTTATTCAAGAGAATGGCATCATCTCTTAAGTGCTTTGAGATCCTTCCAAGTGTCAAGGTCGCAGCTATCTACTTTAAGGGAAGCCTCCACACTGATGTCCAGAAACCTCCTCCCACAATCACCCCTTTGGTTCCCAACTCACAGAGGGTCTGGAACTCATGGACTCTGCTCCCTGCACCCTGGCCCTCCTGTGTGAGGGCCTGGACCTGGACCAGGTAGGTGGTATCTGGCATCAGGTCATCCAGGGTGATAGAGAAGTCCTCAGTCCGGCGAACATTGTAGCTGTTGGTGTCTTTCTACAGGGAGAAGAGAAAGGTGGCAGATATTTAGCTAAGTGTCCAGAAGGCACAGAGCTGATTCCTTGGGGGCCAGGCATCCTCCAACAGAAGCCATCAGGTGCAGAGAGCACAGAGAGATGACATCCCCCCTCCCTGCAAAAAACTGTCTTCCCCTATAGCAGAAGCCCAGACACTTGGTTTCACCACCCTCTTTGTCCTCAGAAAGAAGATGAGGGACCTGGGTCTGGAGATGAGCCCTGCTGGCATCTGCTGCTAGGAGACTGATGACTAGCACTTTGGTCCCATTGTCTCTTGGAGTCTGACTCCCAGGAAGACAGTGTGGTGGGGAGTGAAGAAGAGAGGGTTTGGGCTCAGCCTGAGTTCAAATCCCTGTTTGACTATTTATAACTTGTGGGGCCTTCTCTCTCTGGACATCAGATTTGTCCTTGGAAATGTTAGAGCATTGAACTAGATAATGGCAAAGGCTACTCGAGCTCCGACATTTTAAGTTTATGAGTCCTTTCAGCTAGGATGCTTCATGTTCTAATGACCCTCCTAGCTCTGACCTTCCATGTTCTAAGGGCCTTCTAAGGACCCATAATGGCTAGCATGTTTGGCACTATCCTATACAAGTAGGCTGTAGCTCATGCCATGAGACTCGGGGGGCTCTGGCCTCCCATTGTCCCCAGCAGAGCCCGGAGGCAGATGGCCCCCAGGTGCAGTTACCTTCTTGTGGTAGGTGACTTCGTATTTCCAGACCCGGCTTTGCTGCCTCAGTGGGATCGTCCAGGACACAGTCAGGGAGGTGGTGCTGCGACTGTCCAGCTTCACTTTGGGAGGCTCTGTGGGACACACGAGTGATAGAGTCCTGAGACTCAGCTTTGAGTGGTAGGTGGGGGGGCAGGACAAACCCCATGATGATGACTCCACATTCAGGCTTCTCTCTCAGACCCCTCTTCTCCCCTCTACTCCTCTCCCTGCCTCATGTCCCAGGCTCCCACAGGTCCATGGCCATCTTCCATTTGGCCACCAAGCCCTCCTGCTCATGCTCAAATCTAGTAGCATAGAAGCTTCACTCCTGGGTATAAGCTATGCCCTTTGCCAGTCCCTGCACAGGAGCCCCACCGGGGTCTTACCAGTCTGGTTGATGCTGACACTGGCTGTGCGGAAGCTTCGACTGGTTACGAGACCCGAGACACCATTCCGAGCCTCCACTGCGAAGGTGTAGTTAATGTGGGGCTCCAGGTCACTGACAATCAGGCTGTTGCCTGATAGCCCGTAGGGCGGCTGGGAATAGCGCACAGTGGGCTCACAGGGCTGGCACTCCCCAGTCTCAGGCCAGCATTGCTCACATGTGACAGTGTAGGTGATATCTTCCCGACCCCCTGTGTCCTGGGGGGGCTTCCAACGCAGTTCAACCTTGGCCCCCAAGCCAATAACAGTGAGGTGGTGAGGGGCAGAGGGAGGACCTGGGCACAAATAAAGGTTAGTCTTTGACTGAGCTCCAGACAAGAAAGCTGAGGACCCTGGGTCCCAGAGAAATAGACATGGAGTTTTGTGCTGAGCTGGGGTGGGGTACCTGGGGTTCTAGCACTGGCACAATCTCCCACTCTTTCACATGACTGTACGTGCCTGGCACTCACACAGCTCACATTAGTGTTATGGAAAGGTCACTAGATTTGGAGTCAGGACACCTGGGTTAGAAACCTGACTCATTTTACTACTACTGATGTGACCTTGGGCAAGTACATAGAATGTCAGAGCTAGGAGGGGCTTTAGAACAAGGGATGTCAGAGCTGGGAGGACCCTTAGAACCCAGAATGTCAGAGCTGGAAGGGGCCTTAGAACTGGGAATATCAGAAATGGAAGGGCCTTAGAACAGAAAATATTAAAGTTCAGATGTCATTAGAACATCTTCCCCACCCCTATAGTTGAGACTCCCCTGCCTTCCCTCACCCCAAAAATGCTGGTAACTTACGGGTACAGGGCATGGATGAAGGGTCCTCTGCAGCCCGGAAAAAACCCTCTTCACACTCACAGATTGTGGCCCCCTCAGGGGAAGGCAGAGTGTGAAGGGGGCATTGGCTGCAGGCGCTGTCTGAGGCATCAGACTTGAAGAAGCCAGGAGAGCAGGCTGTGGGAGAAAGTCAGAAACCAAGTTAGAGCTCAGAGACTTCTCTGGGGCCCTCAGGCCTCAAACTGCACAGAACAGCGCTAGGTCCCATAGAGTCTTCCTCTACGCTTTCTGGCCCATCAATCTTCTCTACCTTAAGGCAGCGTGGTGAAGTAGACTGAGCGCTGGACTTGAAGACATCCAGGAACTGAGAAATATCTGGCGTCAAATCCTGCCTTAGACACTTACTTGCCCAGTGTGACCCTTAACTGCCGTCTGTCTCAGTTTCCCCAACTGTAAAATGAGGATAATAATAACACCTCCCTCCCAGGGCAATTGTGAGGATGAAATATGATTTGTAAAAAAATTCTTAATATAGGGGCTGGCATATAGTAGGCATTACATAAATGCTTAATGCCTCCTTCCCTGTGACTTTCTTCCCTGTGACCACCTTGTACCAGGACAGTTGGAACCATCTCCTAACTGGTTTCCCAGGCTCCAGCTTCTCTAGCCACGATGTCCCACGCAGGATGCTAAAATAACTCAGATACACCACTTTTTGCAGGCATCTGAACAGGGGTTCAGGAGTCTTCATTAACTACCAGATAAAGTGCAGACCCTTTGACTTGTCCTTCAAGCCCCTTCCCAGTCTGGCCCCAACCCATCTCTGAACCTCATCTCACACAACTTCTGTGAGAGAACTTGCCACCTTCTAGAGTGGTCATCTTGCTAGACTTACTAGAAGGTCTTCCTTTCCCTAGCCCAGGCCCAGATCCCTTAGTATGTATCATTGCTAGGAGCCTTGGACAGCCACATTCTTCCATTGAGAAGAAAAGTCAGCCAAGAGGGGTTGAAATGTCTTATTCAAGGTCACACAAGAGGCAGTCAGTACTCAGACGTCCTACTCCAGGTTCAGTGTTTTTCAATTGCTTGACATAGCCCCAGAGAGCTAGAACTAAGAGGCTGGCTGCTTGCCAAGGCCTGTCTACTAACCCATGTTGGCGTGGGCCCTCTTACCTTTGCTCTGATTCCATGGGACCCTCCTCCCCAACCCACCCTAGAAGGAACACTGGATTTGGAGTCAGGGCACCTGGTCTCAAACCCAGGCTCTGTTTCTAAACACATGAGTGACCTTAAACAACCATTCTGGGCCTCAGTAAATGAGTTACAGTAGATGATCTCTCAGGTTCCTTCTGGCTTTGAGTGCTGGCTTTTGAGTTATGAGGCTGGTCTGCCAGTCTGAGGGCCCTCCAGCTGTTTCCCTATAGAGGAAACAGGACCAATCACATCCCTAAAGTTTTTTTCCCTGAGGAATTTGCTTCCCTGGGGCACTGGGGGATTTCCTTTGCTAACCAGGGCAAGGAAATGGCTCTTCCTTCCCTCCTCATGGAAGGTCTTTTCCTGGAATTTGGAGCAGTCCGGTTTTCTACACCTGTTTTTTTTGTCTCTCATCTTATCCCATGTACAGCACCGCCTACTGCCCCATCAAGTCCCTTTCCAAACACAGCATCCTTTACTCTCACAGGCAGACAGCTGCCTAAACATGCCGCCCAGCTGAACTTCTACCCTGGTGGGGCTGGGGGGGAGGGATGCCCTTTCCTCTCCCTAGGACTCAGTTTTCTCATCTATAAAATGGGGGAGGGGAGTTTGCACTAGATGAGGTTTTAGGAAGCTTCCAGCTCTTACTCCTATAATCTCACAATTCTTTCTGACAAGGCCACTTTCTCCCCAGGCATTTCCCCAAAACTTGCTCCCTAGTACCAACCCATTGAGTTCTACTGTTTCCTTAAAACCATGGGGCAATCTGGCAAATACACTCCCTTCCACAACCCCTGTGTGTCTCCAGTGGGCCTCAAATATCCACAAATAGGGACTTGTGACCAAAGTCAACCTGCTGGTTCATGGCAGACCTGAGACCAGATCCCAGAGCCTCCTGCCTCTCCCTTCTCTCTCCTCTCCTTCTCTCCTTCTCTCTCTCTCTCTCTCTCTCTCCCCCTTTCTCTTTCTCCCTTTTTCTTACTCCCCTTCCCTCTGTTGCTGTTTCTCTCTCCTTCCCTCCTTCTTTCTCTTCCTCTCTCTCCTCCTCCCTCCTTCCCTCTCCCTTTAAATACCATCCAGTCCTCCTCATTTACAGATGAAGAAACTGAGGCCTGGAGAGTAGATAGAAGTGACTTGCCCAGAGGCCACACAGGTAGTCAGTGGCATAAGTAAGATTTGATCCCAGATCCTCCAGCCACAGACCCACACTCTTCCTGTTCCCTTTCCAGGCTTTCCTTTCATTCTTTCAGTCAACAAACAGATGTGTGTTCGTTGCCGAAGAAGACCATGCCATCGGAGAAATGATGACATGACTTGCGCTTGATTTTGTTTTGAATGAGGGAGGGCTGTGCAGGTCACCAGCCTCACTTCTCCTCCAGAGCCATCTGAGTCCAGTGACCAGATATTCATCAGGATGACTAGAGATGACCCAGGATGAGGCAATTGGGGTTAAGTGACCTGCCCAAGGTCACACAGCTAGTGAGTGTCAAGTGTCTGAGGTGATATTTGAACTCAGGTCCTCCTGACTCCTATACTGGTGCCATCCACTCTACCACCTAGCTGCCCCTCAACAAACAGATATTAAACAGAGAAAGTCGCTGGGGCAGGAGGCTCTTTTGATACAAGTTCATGCCAGACCAGAGACTGCTCTCAAGGACTTTACAATCTGCTCCATCTAGTCTTAACCTTTTTTTACATCATGGTTTCTTTCTCAGAACCATGTGTCTAAATGCATAAAATAAAATCCATAAGATTACAAAGGAAACTAATTACACTGGAGAACAACTGTCAAAATGTGAAAAAAAAAAAACCGTCAAGTTCACAGAGCCCAGGGTGAGGACTCCTGATCTCATCTAAGGGAGACATGATGCCAGATGGCCATCTTATATAATATGGCTTGGTTGGTACCTGTGATGCACAATATTACACCCACTGGAAAAATGCAATGGGGAGGCTTCCTTGAGAGCTGGAATGGGATGGGAAAGGAGCATGCAGAGAAGGAGGCTTCAGGGAAATATTCTAGGGGGACAATGGAACCCATGGCTTTGACTCAAGAGCTCAAGGCTACTCAAGTTGGGTTCTGAAGGGGAATGGGTATCAGGCTGGCATCCTGCCAGAGACAGGGTCCATTTCTTTTCTCCCAACCTGTGTTTGTCTCTTACTGCCCAAGGACAGTCTTATGCCCGCTCATCTACTCTACTCTCCAGTGCGAAGCCTTGGGGAGAGACCCAAAGGAAGGAGGTCAAAGGTGAGGGAGCCCACAGTGCCCTGGGGCTAGGAAATCTACATTCAGCTATCTGAGATAACTCCCTGATTACTCAGGTGGGGGACAAGGCCAGGAAGAGGCTGACAGCCCTTTGGGGCATGTAAAGGCAGAGTGTTGTCCAGGCCCCAACTCCTTCTCCATCCAAACTGTTTTTTCATGGACTGTGGTCATCAGGCCCTCCCACCTCCATCTTCTCAGAGGGGAGGATTATCAGTGATTTGGGCTGAAAATGGCTCATCACTGCATACCCCGCCCAAAGAAAAAGGATGAAACAAAGAAAAAGAAAGAAAGAAAGAAAGAAAGAAAGAAAGGAAGGAAGGAAGGAAGGAAGGAAGGAAGGAAGGAAGGAAGGAAGGAAGGAAGAAAGAAAGAAAGAAAGAAAGAAAGAAAGAAAGAAAGAAAGAAAGAAAGAAAGAAAGAAAGAAAGAAAGAAAGAAAGAAAGAAAGAAAAGAAAGGAAGAAAGGAGAGATAAAGTTCAACTTCAAGCTTGAGGAAAATCAGACCTCAGGCTGGCTAATGTCTTGAATTAAGTGATGAGGCCTGAGGAGGACAGACAACCACAGATCTAAGTTCAGATAAACTCCTCTTTCCCCTCCATGCAGTCAATAACTAGGAAAACGTCCCAAATTCTGGTGTCCAGTGGAGGGGAGGGTGGAACGGGAAGGGTGATGAGCCTGACAGAGCAGACTTAGGACAGCTGAGCTTTTCGTGGTCTCAACTTTCCTGACTTCTGGCTCTCTGGTTGGCAAAGAGGGGAAGCAAATATCCCACAGCAGGCTGGATGGCTTCCTGCTGAAAATATTTGCACAGTTTGAAAAAATACCAGAGTCCAGATCCAACTCCCTTCCTCCCCAGCCAGGCTCCTCTTTTCCATAGCCCTGATCCCCTCCCTTCCTTAGCCCTGATCCCCTCTCTTCCTCAGTCCCAATCCCTCTGCCCTGATCCCCTTCCCTCCCTCTAGCCCTGATCCCCGCTCTCCCCTAGCCCTGCTCCTCTCTAGTCCTGATTCCCTCTCCCCTTCTAGCCTTGATCCCTCTCTCCTCCCCAGCCAGGCTCTTCTTTTCCATAGCCCTGATCCCCTCCCTCCCCCTGCTCGGATCCCCTCCCTTCCTCTGCCCTGATCCCCTCCCTCCCTCTAGCCCTGATCCTCTCTCCTACCCAACTCCAGTCCCTTATCCTTCTCTGCCCTGATCCATGCCCTCCGCAGAAAAGGAGTTATCAAGAACAAAGAGTCCCCAACTCCCTGGCCCCAAAGACATGAGGACTGGCCTGCCCACTGGCCTGAAGTGGGAAAAGAAAGAATTTGGAGAGATTTCCGCTGAGGATGTGCTGCTAAATACTGAGGACAGAAGGTAAACAGGGCGTGTATTCACCTAACAAGAATGCACAGGATCAGGCTGTTTGTAATGCTCTCCTGCTCCCTCCCTCACTATTCAGCAAACCCCCTTAGGTGAGGAGTGGAGACTGATTGAGGATGAGGGAGATAGAGGGCTGGGGGGAAGCTCAAAGCCTTGGCACAGTGGGTGCCTATCCCCACATTGTCATTTTTCTCCAAGCCCTTGAGACCAGGAAGCTCCTTCCTTATGCCCCCAACACAGCTCCCAAAGGACTGAGATCTCAAAGTTCCTTGAGAATCTCCTTACTGCCCAGTGTGGGACAAGCCAGCCAGTGAACTGATGCCTGCCCTCTACCCTTCCCAGCCTAGCCCCCTATTAGTACCCTCCACATCTCTGTCATTTTTGTTCAGTCGTTTCAGTCATGTCTGACTCTTCATGACCCCATTTGGGGTTTTCTTGGCAAAGATACTAGAGTGGTTTGCCATTTCCTTCTTCAGTTCATTTTACATATGGGGAAACTGAGGCAAACAAGGTTAAGTGACTTGCCCAGGGTCACACAGTTGTCTGAGGCCAGGTTTGAACTCAAGAAAATTAGTCTTTCTGACTTCAGGCTTGGCGCTCTATCCACAGCCTTCTACATCTCACACATCTATAATCTTGTCCCCATGGTACCTGCAGCCCAGAACCTCATCTTTCTCATGTATTTATCATGTAATTTGTTGCTGTTCAGTCATGTCCGACTCTTCATGACCTCATGGACCAATTATCACGCCATGATTATCGTGCATTAATACTGCAATGGATAGCCGTCCTTGGAGTCGGAAAGAGCTGGGTTAAATCCTACTCTGACATATCCTAGCTCTGTGACCCTGGAATGGTGACCTCTACCTTTCAGGGTCCCAGGCAGCTCTTTAAAACCAGAAGCTGCAGAATGCATGGCTCTTGGATATTCATCTTTGGAGGGAATTTCCATACTGGGAGCTGAGCGGCTATGACATCACTTATGAAGTCCAGCCAGCACCTGCCCCTCTTCCCTGAAAACTGCGCATTAGAATGTTCTGTGTTGGTGTCTTATGCCCCTCCTAGACCGTGAGCCCCATGAGAGCAGGGGCTGTCTTATTGAAAGGAAAGAAGCAAACAAGCTTTTATTAAGCACCTACTTTATGCCAGGTACTATGCTAAACATTTTACAATTACTATTTCATTCAGGAATCATTATCATCCCCTTCTTACAAATATGGAAACTGGGGCAGATGAAGGTTAAGTGACTTGGCCAGGGTTACACTACTAATTAAGTGTCTGAGACCAGATTTGAACTCAGGTCCTCCTGACCCCAGACCTATCGCTCTATCTTTGGACATTGTGAATGAAGAAATATATTTTGCTTGACTTTGTCTGTTTATTACAAGGTGAGGAAAAGATTGTATCTTCCATAGCACTGAGCACAAGGCTCCGTACACAGTAAGTGCTTGATGAATGAACTCAATGAATGAATGAACAGGATATTGGGACACAGGGATAAGAACTCTGGATTTGGAAGTAGATGGTCCAGGTTCAAATGCTGATTCTACTGTCTTTGTGAGCTTAGACAAATCACTTTCTCTCTCTGGGCCTTCGTTTCCCCTTCTGTAAAATGAGAGGGACAGACTAAATGATCCTAAGGAGCTTTGCAGCTCTAACATCTTATGGTCCTAGAAATGAATGAATTAAGCAGAGCCTTCCATGCCCCCCTAGGGAGGGTCTGTCCTAGAAGGGATGGATTCTCAGTCCTTCCCCAGGAAGGTCAATGATGGTCCCTCACCCACTTGGGCAGAAGAGTGAGGCTTTAGCACATTGATAAAGATGGCAGCCCTGGGCCAGGCTGGGGAGGAAAACTAGGGCACACTGCACCTGGCTTTGCACCCTGGTTTTTCTAGTTTGTCAGATGTCCGCCCCCAAGGTGGTACTGCTGGGTGACTCAGGGGCAGACACCCTCTGGATTGATGCAAGGCTCAGGGACCCCTCCCATCCTGAGGCCACCTCCCAGCCCAGTGGGGGGGGTTGTTGAGGTCACAGGGTCAAAGGTTAGAGTAGCGTTCACCTCCCGCTGCCCTCCCCCAAGGAAGCATAGGACCATCAGATGGGGCTGCTGTCCTTGCCATGCCAAAGCCTGGCTCCCAGCCGAAGAAGAGGGACGCCAGGTACTGGACTTTGTCCTGCCCATGGATGGGCAACAAGCTAGTGACCTTAGAGTCACTGACCTGACAAATAAGGGACAGGATGATAACTGGAGCTGCGCAATGTTGAAGAATTTCCCCCTTGCCCCCCTATTTTCCCCTTCTCTAGGCTTGACCTGTGAAGCCTCTCACTCCACTGGAATTTTTCTGGGAGGGTGTCCTCTGGTAAGGGTTTCTACTATAGACCCCCAGGCAGGAGAGCATGAGAAGAGCCTTTTATACACACCCCAGGAATTCTCTCTCTGTGTACATTCTTTGACCAGCTAAGGTGAGATAAGGAGGCCACCCTTGGCTTCCACCTCTGCCTTGCCTCTGCCTCCATTTTGCTTTCCCTGGTTGGTTTTATCTCCTGTTTGCTTCTCTCCTCTCCTTCCTTCCACTGGGCTCTGAGGACTCACTTATCTCTGGGTCATGAAGGGAGGGGTGGGATAGTCACCAAAGCCCAGACATAGCCATCAATGGCCCCGTTTGCCAACAGCATGAGCTCCTTGGCTGGCCTCACAGGCTAGTAGAACACCGCAGTCAGGCCTGTGGTGGAGACGCCCCAAGTCAACGCCCGAGAGGGCTGGGGAGGGGCCCGGGGCTCCTCTTCAGCCAGGCTTTTATTAAGCTACGGGAAAGGCACTGGGAGAGATGATGGGGGGACATATACTTCCTAAAGTAACTTCAAAGAACTTAAATGTCACAAAACAAGATTGCATATTTAGCACCTACTGTATACCAGGCATTATGCTAAGGACCAGAGTTGGGGCTTGGGAGCTTCCAGTGGCCCTGAGAAGGTCTGATTATGTCTAGTAAAAAACCAACATCTCCCCCAGCCTTGGGAAAACAGCTGCTCACTCCACTAAGTCAAGATACACCCTTCCCTACACAAGGCCATGAGCCAAGAATTCTCATTTTCAGGGTGGATGGGAAGGGTGAAGTGACTTGCCCAGGGTCACATGTCTAATAAGTGTCTGAAGTTGGATTTGAACTCAGGTCCTCTTGACTCCAGGGCCAAGAACTCTAGATGTTAAATTGGCTTGCTCAAAACCAAGAGCTCAAAAATAGCTATACTGAGATTGAAAACCAAGTGCCCTTGGCATATGATCTGAATATATTCTGACAAAAAATAAAAACAATTACTTTTTTGAGTTGGCTGTGGCAGCGCTTCCTGCTATTTCCATGGTACTGGCTGATCTAGAACAAATCCCTTTACTTTACTGGGGCTCTGGTCCCTCAGTTGTGAAATGTGTTCTAAGAGTTCTGACCTTCTATGTTCTAAGGGCCCTCCCAGCTCTGACAGTCTGTGTTCTAAGTTCCCTCCCAGCTGTGACATCCTGTGTTCTAAGGGTCCTCCCAGTTCTGACATTCTATGTTCTAAGGCCCTCCCAGCTCTGAGAGTCTACGATTCATAAACAAAACTGTCTATTTCCCTACCAAGGCTGGTAAGGACAGTCCTGGTTTAACTTGAGTTCACTTGAGTTATCTTCCTAACCCAGACATAAGGAGAGGCTCTAATGTCCCCCAAGGGGAGGATGAAGTGGCTCTGTAACTCTGGGACCCTTGAGGAGCTTTTGAGAGCATCCCAGGCCCAGCCCTGGCCCCCTCTCACATCAGGCCCGAGTCTGGTCCAACAGCTGCCGGGTTCTGTCCTCTGAGGACTGTGCCGCATGCCACCTGTTCACCTGGCCCAGCCTGCTCCCACCCCCCAGAATGGCGCCATCATGGCCCCCAGCCATCCAGGCCTTGCTGATGCCAGCACAGGAAGCAGAGACAGACACAGCAGCCCCCAAGAGAGAAATAAAGAAGCCAGGTAGAGTTTCTTCAGTATCTCCCTTCATTCCAGCTCCCCCATCCATCAAACAAAGCCATCAGATAGAGAACGGGGAGTGGGAGGGATGGGGGGGGGGGTAGGTTATCATTCCTAACATAGCTGGGAGTTCTCCCGGGAAGCCTACCCGCCTACTGCCCCCCAGAGCACCTGGGGAGGGGCACAGCAAGCATTGAACTCTCTGGTCACCCCTCCCCATTAACTCTTTCTTGACATCTCAGGCTTCTAAAAAATCCTATGCAATCTTATTTTCAAAGAATTCACGCCTAAGCAGGAGAAGCTTCTACCAATGTGGATGGAGTAAGTGAATTAGACATCTGCTTTGCCAATGGAATGTTTAAATGAGGTCAGTTTCCCTCCTTCCTTTCTGCTGAGCCTAGGATTTAGAAGTGCAAAAGGCATCAGAGACCATCTAGTCAATCAAGTCACTACAAATAAGGAAACTGAGGCACAAAGGAGAAGACATGATTTGCCCAGAGATACAAAGACTTTCTCCACTATACCACACTGAGCTCTTTAGCCTCAATCAATCCTGGGATTGCAGATTTAAATAGGAAATGTACCTTAAAGACCACCTGGTCTAACCTCTCCCATTCTACAGATGAGGAAACTGAGACCCCATTAGCCCAGGGCTTGGGAGTAAAAACCTTCCTCACCTCAGGGAGGTCCCACAGTAGGGGAAGGGATTGGAGTGGGGATGGGGAGGCAAAGAGGGGAAGGGATTGGCAGCAAAGTAGAACTATAGCTGGACAGGAAAGGAAAGAGGGCTGGCCCCCCATTCACAGCTTCCTCTGCTACTTCCTCAAGGAGGGAGGGAGTTTTCCCTGGCCACAGCCAGCCAGCCCATCAGTTCAACATTCCCAGCCCCCATTGGCCTCCCCCTTTCAGCGATTGCTGGCTTTCCCAGATCTGCCCTCCACCGGCCTGGCCACAGGAACCAGGACCCTTCTGGAAGGGAGGAAGCTTCTTGGGGGAGACTCAGGGCAGTGGAAAGAACATTAGGGGGGAGCCAGGAAACACCTGGGGACCAGTCTTGGCTCTGCCCCCTTATTACCTGTATGATTTTGAGCACTGTGGCCTTTAGTGAGTTAGAATAATGGTCTCCAAGGCCACACACAACAAAAAGAGAGAAGAGCCCCAGAGGAGGTCAGGAGGTGGGACCGGGCCAGAGGGCCCTCTAGGGCAATTGCTGGGGTGGAAGAGGCCAATGGGAAAGCATCTGCCAAGTGGGCCCAAGGCTCTGAAATCAAAGTCCTTCCCAATTCCCTCCAGTGCCTCCCCATTCCGAGGACACACACACACACCCACACACACACACACAGTGAAAGTACAAACTCTGCCAGCATCCTTGACCTTCTAGGTCTCTTTCTCCAGAGGATAGTGGGAGGGAGAGATCAAGAGCGAGTGAGAGCGAGAGAGAGAGAGAGAGAGAGAGAGAGAGAGAGAGAGAGGAGGAGAGCCTTCCCAGTTTGAGCCCCATGACCCCCTACCAGCCCTTCCAAGGACCCCAGAGCTTATCTCAATGCCTGAATCACCAGCCTGTGGAAAGTTTTCACCCCCACCCCCAACCCTTACATTCCTCTCTGAGGATGTCATGTGGGGAGCGGCCAGCTTGCCTGGCCCCACTCCCCACCACCCCCTTCCCTCCCTTCCATCCTCAGCAGCCATTGTCTCAGGCCAGAGGGTGTCCTCTTGTGTAGGGGATTGTATGTATGTGTGTGTTAGCCGGGAGGAAGAGACCCTGCTCACCTTGGACAGACTAACCCCTAAGGAGGTGCCAGATGGTTAAGAGAAGCAAAAATCCCCCCTAACGAGAGATGTCAGAGACAGGCCTAAAGCAATGAATGGGACTGGGAGGGCTCTTAGAACACAAAACATCAGAGCTGGGAAGGAGCTTAGAACAAAGAACTGAGAGGGCCCTTAGAACACAGGATATCAGAATTGGTGAGGGGCCCTAAATCACAAAACATTGGAACTTGGAATAATAAAACAGGGAGAGACTCTAGAGGTCACAGGATCATAGACTTTAGAAATGGTAGGGCCTTCAGGCAGTTAGGTGACTCAATGGATAGAATGCTGGGCCTGGAGTCAGGATAGACCTGAGTTCAAATCCAGCCTCAAACACTTACTAGCTGTGTGACCCTGGACAAGTCACTTAACCTCTGTTACCTTACTCCACTGGAGAAGGAAATAGCAAACCACTCTAGTATCTTTGCCAAGAAAACCCTAAGGTCAGTATTGGCGTGCTACGGTCCACAAGATCACAAGAGTCAGACACAACCGAACAGAGAACAGCAAGGGCTTTTGGGTTCATCCAATCCCTTCATTTTACCACGTTAGAGAGACCCTTGGACGTGCCTGCAGTTACATAACTAGCAGTTATTAAGTGCCCACTATTTGCCAAGTAAGGAGAATGTAGGGGCTGCTGAGGGCTCTACCAGCCTGTCCCTGGTCACTCTGGTTCGATTATCTGCTTTTTTGACTGGAAAGGCCCAAGAGAGTACTGACAAACATCCTGAACCGAGGAGTCAGGAGGACCTTTGGTCTTGGCTCCGTTACTAACTGGCCACCTGGGCAAATAACTTCCCTTGGGAGGCCTCAGTTTTCTTATCTGCAAAATGGAAAGAATCATCACTGCCCCACTTTCACGATAGGTGTGGAGCCCCAATGATGTAAGGTATTTTTAAATAGTAAAGAATTGCCAATACTCAGGGATAGGGCTGTTATCATTATCCAAAGAATCTGGGAAGGGAGATCGAGGTGGTGATAGAAGTTGGCACTCACCCTGGCAGGATTCTTCCACCTTCTCATAGCCTGCCTCGCACATGCACTGCCCAATGGGCACCAGCCACTCCCCATCGATGTTGCAGTGCATCGTGGGCTCCTCGCCACCTGGTGCCACGGACGCGTGCTCCACACAGGTGCCCGAAACCTTGGCAAGGTTGGCTGAATCGGACCCGGCGATGGTCTCCGGGAATCGGGCCAGGCTCTGCAGCATCTCAGGGCATTTCTTATAGTAGATGCGCACAGAGAGGAGGGCCACACAGGCCCCAATATCCTGGAAGGCCAGGTAGAAGCCCTTCTGCGTCAGGGGCCCCACTGAGCGCTCCTCCACGTTGAGCTTCACGTTGCGGGTCTCAAAGTCACTGCTGACTGTGATCTCGTCAGGGGCAATGGTGTCAATCTTCTTAAACTGGCGCTTCTGGAAGTTGGTGCCGTAATCCACGTCAGACTCAGCATAATACAGGTTGAAGGTCTCCTTGCAAGAGCTGGCCCCTCCAGGGAAGCTGTTACAGTCTCGCACAGTGAACTTGAGCTCGATGAAGACCTTCTCTGCTTCACTGCGGTATATCCAGTTGGTGCGCAGCCAATTGTCCTGGTCACCCGACACCACATTGCACACAGAATACATGTAGATGGGCTGGTCGTCCATAATATTCTGCATCAGGTCCCACTATAAGGCAGTCAGAAAAGAAAGGATGTCAAAGCTGGGAGGGGCCTTAGAACACAGAATGTTAGAACACCATTGTAACCCCCATTTCACAGGTAAGGAAACTGAGAGTAAGCAATTAACTGAAAAGTAGCAGAAGCTGGACCTAGGTCTTCTGGACTCCAGGGCCAGCCCTCTAACCATTAGACCACACTATCTCTTGAAGCAAAAAAGCCACTTTAACAGTAGAAAGAGACTCAAACTGGGATTCTCTACCTGGCCCTGCTACTAACTGGTTGTGTGACCCTGGGTTCTTGCCTATCATTTCTGCCCCTCAGTTTCCTCCTCTATACAGTGAGGGTTTAGATGAGATGGCTTCTGTGGTGACCTCCAGCTTCAATCCTGTGATCTTCCAATCCCAGATGTTTTTGTGCCCATGATGGATCAGTGTCTAGGGGAGAAGGTGGTAGGGCTGATAGGGGAGGGGCAGATGGGGACTCAGAATGAGTAATATGCAAATAAAGATGAGAGGAGCAGGAAAAGAAGTTAGTGAGGTAGTGGAGTGGAGACCCAGGTAGCTCCACCCTTTTACTCCTAAAACTGTCCCAGCCCCACCCTGCCCCAGGCTGGGCAACCTTGATGTTATACAAAGAGTCCCACAAGAGATTTTCCTTCTAATGCCAACTCTGATATCAACCTCAGTAGCTTGCAGGGGTCCTTTAGCTAACCTCCTGTGGGTCTCAGTTTCCCCATCTGTCAAATGATGGCGTTGAATTAGATGAGCTCAGAGACCCTTTCTAGCTCGATCGTTAATCTCATAATTGGGAAAGATCACAAGCCTCAGAACTTGGAATTCCTCTGGGAGATGCTTTGGACCAACCTCAGTGTTTTACAAATGAAGAAACTGTAGATCAGAAAGAATGGGAGACTTGGCCTCTCTAACTCACCCATACAGTGAATTAATGATCAACATGAGACTAGTATCCTAATTTCCAAGCCAGGAATGAATGAACAAATTTAAGGGATGAAGGGAAAAAATGGATGGGGATAAGCATTTATATAACATGTAAGCACTTTACAGATATTATTATCAAATTATCTCAGATAATCTTCACAACATTCTTGGAAGGTATAGTGCCCATTTTACAGTTGAAGAAAGTGAGGCAGAAAGAGGTTAAAGTGACGTGCCCAGGATCACATAGCTATTAAGTGTCTGAGACCAGATTTGAACTACTGTCTTCCCAGTTATTGACCTGGAACTCTATCTACTTCACCACTTTGTTGTATCCTTTAGAGTTAGAAAGAATATCCAGTCCAGTCTGGAGTAGGAGACGGTGGGTGGGGAGGCCAGGTGGAGGAATCAGCCATGATCTAGAGGTATGAACAACTGGTGCCTGAAGGTACAGGGACAACAGTGTGGAAATGAGGGTCAGAGAGAGAGAAAGGGCACCAAGATGGAAGGAACTAGGCTTCTCCCTGCCCAACACATGTCTGTCCTGAGGATGGATCCTGAGGGGTGTAGTGGGACCTCTGCCCCACTCCCTGGGAGCCCATTGGCTGAAGGGGAAATCTTTTAACTCCTTCCTTCTCTGAGAAAGCCTTCCAAGAGTCTGGTGGGAGGAGAATCAGAGATCTCAAAATCAACACCAGGTTTCAGCATATCATGAAGGTATGTCCACCTCCAAAGGCAGCCCCAGAGGAAGTCACAGATTTACACCTAGGAGAGACTTTAGAGGCCATCTAATCCAACAATCCTCATTTTATGTATGAAGAAACTGAGGTCCAGAGATGGGAAGTGTCACACAGTTTAGAAGTGGCAGAGTTAGGATTTGGAAGCTGGTCCTCTTTCTCCAAATCCAGAGTTCTTTCCACTACACTCAGCTCCAAGATCTTACCCCTTCATGTATTAGTAGGCCTAAGGGTACCACCCAATCCTCACCCCTTGACTCCCACCCTCCCTTCCCTTCCAGGCCTGAAAACTTACACCTTTATTGTAGGGGTGCGTCAGCCAACCTAATTCTCCTTTAGCAGCAGCAAAATCCAACAGTACCACTGAAAGAGAGACCAGAGAAGAAACAGAGTGAGCTCCCCATTGAGCCCAGCCCCTCACCACCTACCACCCTCCCCTGGTCCCACCCCTGAACCCTATTGTGCCTATGGGATGCCCAACATCACCCTTTGGATTTGGCAATTTCATCAGCATCCCTGGAAGGGTGTCCCATTACACACTGCCACAAGACCATAGATTTAGAGTTCCAAGGGGTATGAGTTCATCTACAGACCTTCTATTGTATCATGGATCTCAGTGGCAGTGTGGGAAGGCCCCTATGGACAACTTTTCAAATGAATAAAATAAAATACCTGAGATTACAAAACAAACCAGAAAAACTGAAAAAAAGATGTAATATTTTTTCCCCCGTTCAAGTTCACAAAACCCCTGCAATCTAACCACCGACCCCAGGTTGAGAACTCCTGATCTAGAGAAACCAAGGGAGCTTGGATTATAAATTCTGAGCCTGAGGGACTTGAGAGGCTGTCTAGAACAACCCTCTCATTTTACAGATGAGGAAACTGAGGCCAAGAGAGCTCAAATGCTTAGCCCAAGGTCACCCAGTCAATAAGCTTTAGAGTCTAGTTTCAAAGCCAGGTTCTTTTGATCTGCAATTTAGTGCTCTTTCCCCTTTCCCAAAGGGTTGGGATGTGGGTGGGGAAGAAGGGGGTAGGGTGGGAGTAGAACTTCCTTGAGAAGGAAAGAGATGGGGCTTTTGAACCACAAAACCCTCCCCTTCCCCCAGCAGCCCTGGGTTTCTAAGCCAACCTGAAGTCAAATCCAGGCCCAGGGAGAGTTGGGAGAATAGCCCAGCAGGAGAGCAGCAGCTGGATGGAGTGGGGGGATGGGGGGGAAGGGGCATGTTAAGTGATACCACAGACCTCCCCAGCAGGAGTCCCCAAACTGGGCCCCTCCACTTAGTCACAAACACACATGGCCAGAAGTACTAGATGCATGTCCAGGGTTTGTACCCAGTTGTCCAAGGCACCCACCTGAAGCATCAAACACCCCAGCCCTTGACACCCGTACACACTCAGGAACAGGGACGAGTTCTCCCAGTTTGGAATACATTTGTGTGCTGTCAAACCCATGAGCACACGAACCCTAGGGGTGGGGGCAGACAGCTTGGGGCACCCAGGAGGAGAAAGCTCTTAACAGGTGGGAACAATTCCAAGGCTACGAGGACTGTGTCTGGGGGTGGGGTACAAGGAGGAGAGAGTCTTGGAAACTGATCCTCTCACCGCAGAGAAACCACAAAGCCCACAGAGCAGGAGAGATCAAGCCAAAAGCACGGATGCTTCCCCCCACCACTACCTCCCCCCTCCTCCAGGGAAGAGACATAACCCCCATCCCCCAAACAGACACAGCTGGCTGGGGCCCCTTCACCGATGCTGGGCAGGCAGAGCAGCTCATGCCCCGTCAGGGTGAAGGCTTTAAACAGCCCCCTCCTCAACTCCTGCCTCCCCCTTGATTCGTGCTGACCCTTACCACCAATACCTGGGTGACTAGAACTCAGAGGGCAAGCGAGAGAGAGGGAAATCCCTTGTCAAGTACTCTGCTTACAAAGCTTCAAGGAGTCCCTACTCCTTTGTCTGGCATTCAAGGCCCTCCCACCAAACCCCTTTCTAGCTTAATCTCCTATCTTTCCCCTTCAATCGCTTTAGGCTTAAGAGAATTGGGCTTTTTCACCCAGTTCCCTCTATAAAACATCCTGCATCTCCCTGCCTCAATTTCTCTGCCAGCTCTGTGTCTCACACTTAGATTGTTGCTCCTCCCTTTATGACTTGTTGAATTCCCACGAACTCCCAAAAGCCTGACTCAAAACCTGCCACCTTCTCGAGGAAGTCTCTCTCTCTCTCCTGAGCATTGGTTGGCAAGGCCCTTCCTCTAAGGAAGTCACTTATCTCTCTCAGTGTTTCTCCCCTCTCCAATCTGATTTATCCTTCTAATGAGCCATGTGTACCACACACAGCAAGAGCAAGGAACCTCATCTCATTTAAATTTGAATTTTTTTTCCCTAGGTGATTCAGTGGATAGAGTGCTGGGCCTGATGTCAGGAAGACCTGAGTTCAAATCCAGCCTCAGACATTTAGCAGCTGTGTGACCCTGGGCAAATCACTTAACCTGTTTGCCATAATCCACTGGAGAAGGAAAGGGCAAACCCCTCCAGGACCTTTGCTAAGAAAACCTCATGGACCTTACTGGTGTGATTATGGTCCATGGGGTCATCAAGAGTCAGATTCAAAATAACAACACATTTTTTCCAGAGAGGCAGCCTGCCCAGGTATTGAGGAAGGAAAAGTCATGTCAGGGAAACCTGGGTCCAAGGCTCACTTACAATACAAACTGGTTGTGGGGCCATGAGCAAATCCCTCTATTTCTCACTGCCTCAGGCAATTCTTTAAAGTTATCAGACAAAGAAGATACAGATTTGTAAAAGGGAGGGAGGGAGGAAGGAAAGAAAGAAGAAAGGGAAGAAATCAATAATGACCTTAAGGACCTACTACGTGTCAGGAACAGAGCTAAGAGAAGGAAGCTTGAGTTAGGAAAGAGGGGAGGAAGGAGAGAGCCAGGGCTCTCACTATGTGCAAGTCAGCAGTGAAGGAAATTCCTCCACTGGGAGTTAGTTCCTAATACTGATAAAATAACAAGCCCTTCTTTTAAAAAAAAAAATTCTCCCAAAGCTGAATCCAGCACTGGGAGTGTACACAGTGGACATAGTAGGTGTTTAATGCAGTTTTATTTGGATGACCCAGGCTGCCCTGGGAAGTGACTAAGCCCTGGGG
The DNA here is from genome assembly GCF_028372415.1 of Notamacropus eugenii. NCBI lineage: Eukaryota > Metazoa > Chordata > Mammalia > Diprotodontia > Macropodidae > Notamacropus > Notamacropus eugenii. The sequence continues at coordinate 55,685,124 of NC_092876.1, forward strand.
CTATGATGGTACAAAGATGGGTGGGGGTGAGGTGGGGGTGGAGGGAAGGACTGGAGGAAGGGAGAGTCTAAACACTATGACTGGGGGTTGGGGAGAGAGAGAGGTTAGGCTTTGCTCCGGAAGGAAGCCACAGCTAAGACGAGGCAGTGGCCTCAAGGGTCATCTTGGAGGCCTAGGACTAGCCAAGCCTGACCATCTTTCCCCATCCTGCCCCAGAGCTCTCCTGGCATTCTGCCCAACCAAGATGCCACACCCACCCTCCCAGTACCCAGTTCACCCCCTCCCCACATACCTATTGCCCAGCAAAGCCCCAAGAAATTAAAGCCCCAGGGGCCTCATCAAATGACAAGGAGTTTGGGTGGGAGGGAAGGGGGAGAGGGAAGGGGAGGAGGTGGTTAGCATCCCCAAAGGAAGCAGAGCTTTAGGATTAAGTGGGGAGATTTCAAGGGAGGCCCTGAAAACGTCCAAGTTGGCGCTGGGGGAGGGCCAGGATCAAGGGTTTCCCTCAGGGCTTAGGGAGCAGAGCAGGCCCAGGTGCAGAGGGGATAGGACCCTCCCAACCCTTAGGCCCTGGGGGCCCAGGAGGGGAAACAAAAATCAGGATAACTGACACCTAGAACAGCCCTTTATTGTTTACAAAGTCTTCTCCAGCCCTTATCTCATCTAATCCTCAACATCCCAGAGAGATTCAGGTGGTATTAATCCCCCTGTTTTACAGATGAAGAAACAAAGGCAGAGGAAGATAGGGTCTAGGATTGCGAAGGACCTGAGGAAGCATTTAAGCCAATTCCTTCATTTTAGAGATGAGGGAAATGAGGCCCAGACTGGTTAGATAACTGACCAAAGGCATTCAGCTAGCAAGAGACATAGTGTTTGGAGCCAGGAGCTGGGATTCCAAAAATGGTTCTAGCCATCACCGCCCAACTCACTTAGCAATGGAAAGCCCTCCCAGCGGGGAGAGAGGAAGAGTGAAAATGGGAATCAATCCATCAATAGACATTTAATAAGAACTAGCATTTATATAGCACACAAAGGTTTCCAAAGCATTTGACCTCTGCTGCCTCACTGGAGCGTCACAAACAATCCTGAGAAGTGGGTACTATTTTTACAGATGAGAAAACTGAGGCTGAGAGAGATTGAGGCATTTGCCCAGAGTCATAGCACTGGAAAGTGTCTGATGGAGGATTTGAACTCAGGTCTTCCTGACTGTAGATCCAGGGCTCTATCTACTGAGTGACCTAGCACCTCCCAAGTCACACTGCTAAGTGAAAGTGGACCAAAGAAAAAGTGAGAAAGGTCTCACAGATCAACTCTGTTATTAGTAAATAGCCCTATGATCCTGGGAGAGTCTCCCCCCCCCTCTCTCTTTCTCTCTGTCTCTGTCTTTCTGTCTCTCTGTCTTTCTGTCTCTCTGTCTCTCTCTCTCTGTCTTTCTGTCTCTGTCTCTCTGTCTCTGTCTCTGTCTCTCTGTCTCTCTGTCTGTCTTTCTGTCTCTCTGTCTCTCTCTCTCTGTCTCTCTCTCTCTCTGTCTCTCTCTCTCAATGTCCCTCAGTTTCCTCCTTTGCAAAATGACGGATTCAGCTCTAAATCCTATGATTATATCATCCCAGCTGGGATAGGGATGGAACCCTCTTCAGCCCTGGTTATCAGAATCCTGATGAGGGAACGGAGCAGGGGGAGGGTATCCTGACTTTTCTTGGCACATTGGCCAGTCAGAGGAAGGATACGGGTTGCTTAGATCTGAAAGAGGAAATCCGACGTGGCTCAGGCCCCAGGTCAGAGGCTGCGATGTCCGGCCTGCCAGCAGAGGGAGAGAGATAGTGGAGTTGGGAAGTGGATGTGGGAGAGGGAGGGCCTGACCCGGGAGGGTGGTGAGTGGATTTGTTAGGACATGCTCAGGCCTGGAAAATCACAGACCACCCCCTTCCCTCCCTCAGAGAAAGAATGCTCTGGCCCAAGAGGAAGGAATTCAGCATTTCTACCCTCCTCTCCTAAAGAGATGAGATTGGAAAAAAAGGGATCTCCCCCTGCAACCCCCCCACCCCCATCTTCTGGCTGGAAGTTAGGAGCAGAAAGGTGTTTCCGATCCCTCCTCATCCTATGGAGTGGGTAGGGGAGGAGACGTTCAAAGGCTCCTAAGTGTTGCCAAGGACCCAGGGGAAAAAGTGAATGAGTTGATGTAGGGTAAAGAACACTGGTTTTAGAAGTCAGGTTCAGATTTCTCATCCTGCTGTTTGCTACATGTGTGACCGTGGGCAAATCATTTCTCTGGACCTCAGTTTTCTCCATTGTAAAACAGTGGGGAAACTCAGTCTGGATGACTTCTAAGGTCTTTCCCAACACTAAATCTTCTAAATTTGAGGAAGGTAGAGCAAAGTTCTGGGGTTAATGGCCTCCCCTCAAAGGAAACCTTCCAGTGGTCTAGCCTCTAGAACCAGCTTCTCTCCTGAGTAACCCCCTCACCATCCCAGGCCAGACACCTGGGCCCCAATTTAAATGGTACCTCCTCAAACAACCTGGGGGGGGGCGCTTCCGTTTGCTGGAAATTCCCTGGAACTTGGAAAAATCTTCAAAGTCCCACCTCAGCCTATCCCTCCACAGGGCTTAGAGACAAGCTTGGCGACCTGTTTTTCACGCACTCTTCCCTAGATGCCTGTTCCAAGGAAAGGGGTTCCTTTGAGTGAGGACTCCCAGGATCTGGTCTCACAAAGAAGAGGATCATTCACATAGACCCGGAACCATCCCTTCTTGTTTCACAGAGGAAGAAAAAGAGCTAGGATTTGAACCCAGACCCTCTTGAGGCTTTCTCTCTCTTTAAAACACTGCTTTATGTTGACCTTTCTTTTTATCCCATGTTTTTGGAATGTTAAGGAAATGAAGATCATAGATTCTAGTCTATTCTAGTTTTGCCACATGCTTCTTCTGCAACCTTCTTTTCTCTTGGTCTCAGTTTCCCTATCTGTAAAAATGGGCCACCTCTTTCTGAGATCCCCTTCTAGTTGTCGCATTCTACTGTAGGTAGACTTGAACACCGGAGAGAAGATGGGCAAGAGATAACCTATCAACTAAAGCAGACATTTAATCAATGGCTATGTACCAAGCAGTTTGATAACATAAACCAAGGAAAGGGGAAGCAGGATATCAGGGTGTAGTTTTTGTGGCATCCACATCAGGGGAGGGGGAACCAAGGCCCTGAGCCCATAGAGGAAGAGATTGGGTGCTGGAATCTGGAAACCTACATCTGCAAGTAGTCAGAAGGTGCAGAAGACTGTACCACAAGGGGCTCTCCAGGCAGAAACTAAATGACTACTCAGAACCCCTCCCTGTCTGCAGCCCAGCATTGTGTGAACTCTAACCAGCCTTGTGATTCTGAGGGCTTAGATGAGAAGAAACTCATCCCCTCCCCTGCCCACTCTCCAGCCTCCCCTTGAAATGCTGAAATCTGGAGAATGGTTGAGTTCAGCCCTAAGATCGAGGGAAGCTCTGGCTGAATCATCAATTCATCCTGAAATACCTTTCTCTCCCAGCCCCCCACCAAGTTGGGTCAGCAGGAAAAGGGGGGGAGGCCAGGGAGATTTTCCAGCTGTCTTTCCTCTCCAACCACAAACTATGGGGAAGGGCATACTTGAACCAACTTAGTCACAGGGAGGGGAGGCTTGGGGGGCAGTCTGAATGGCTCACCCTCTGCTCACCCACTTCTAGGGAGGCCCCCAATTCATTCACACATACCCTCTCCCAAAGAATTCCTTGGTCCAAAGGAATTCCAGAGATAGGAAAAGGGATATCACCCCTTAAGGGCAGTGTTTCCTCACCACTTCTAAAACGGTTTCCCTTCTGAGAGAACTTTTCCTCCCATTTGGAGATTTTTAAATCTCAGCCTCACTAATGAGGAGGATGGAAATCAGTCAACCACTCAACAAACGTTTATTAAGCACTTGCTCTATTTAAGGCACAGTGCTAACCTGGATGGAAATGGAAGCAGAAGGGAGATGAGGCTCTCCTCTGTCACCTTCAGTGGAGCTGTGAGCCCCACCTTTTCTCAGTCCTAAGACAAGCTACTTCATTGCTTACCTATTTTTTTTTTTTTTTGCATTTTATCTGTATCCCTATCACTTAGCACAGTACCATAGTAAGCACTTAATAAATGCTTATTGACTGATTCTCTGGAACCCCTATCCTTCTTCTCCTTTCTTCTCCCTCATTCAGTTACCAGGAAAAAAAAATCTCTTTCAACCAACCTCTCAATCATTCACTGCGGGTGGAAACAGAGCCAGAGTGGGAAGGGGTGTAGCCCCCAGTTTGGAAAGGAGGAGAAAGGAGAAAAAAAGACACCCTGAGTTTGACCTGGAAGGACAGGTCCCGATCTTAGTTCCAGCGGGGATCCTGTGGGATTGCCCCTCTAAGAAGCAAACCATTTGTCCCCCTTCTGACGCAACCTCATTAAAAGCTATGTTTAAATATGGTTTTGAGGTGCTTCCCTCTTCTGTGAGATAGAGAGTACTTGCATCTTCTCCATTTCACAGATCAGGAAAGTGAGGCTCGGAGCTTCTAGGCATATGTCCCGGTTCAGATAACTAGTATGAAGAAGCAGACAGCTCAGAAACCTAAGTGGCTAGTGGGCTCCCGGATTCCATTCCACTCTCTTCCTTCAGTCTCAGCCGTTCCAAAGTGACCGCTGGGAAATCTGAAGGATCGGGATAGGGACTGAATCCACATTCCCATGTGTCCAGGGCTCCCCCCTAAACGCGTGATAGGCACAGCACCGTGCCGGGAGACCGCACCCCCACCGACTGCATTTCAGCGCTCTGAGTCACCCCCTTTCACAGAACCTGAGGCACAGAGACTTCCTGTCCGGCCTCTCACTTCCACACCCCACCTTCAAAAGTTCCAAGGTGATGGGTCCTGCAGTTTGTTGGGGCGGGGCGGGGGGGGGGGGGCGTGGGAGGAAGAGGGCATCTTGCAGATCTAGGAATTGGGAACAAAGTATGGGGAGAAGAGCAGAAACCCCTGGGAAATATAGCTCGCCTACAGCAAGCGCTCTGAGGCTGTCAAACACCCCCTCTTCCTCCCCAAAAGAAAAGATCTTCCCCCGAAAATAATGCTACACGCCCCCTCAAATGAGTGGGGCCGGTTTAGTGTACAATGAGAATCTGAGAAACCAGACTATCTCCTTGCCCGCACTCTCAAACGATCCCCAGAACCCGTCCGGAAGGGAAGTTAGTCCCCTGCCTCAGTATCCCCGGCTCAGGCTGTGTCCCGGGGTTGCTCGGCATCACAACCTCATGGCCTCCAGCCCGGGGGCCGCCTCGCCCTGTCCCCCTTCCCGCCGCTTGCCCCCATCTCACCGCACCTCACCCCACCCTACCCCGCCTCCGAACCCGGCGCATCTGAGCCCCCCGGCCCGGGACCAAGACATCCGGGGGGGCTTCCCCCGAGTTCGCCTCGACTCAGCCCCCCCCCTCCTTCCGAAGCCCCGGGCCGGAGACCCGCCGGCGCCAGGTCAATATTCCCAATGGTAGCGCCTGCAGCAGGTCCCGGTCCCTCCCCGGGACAGGGGCCCCAGGGACTGCCCCTCTTCTCCGCCGCCCGGAGCCCTTCTGCCCGCTCACCTTCTTTGCCCCGCGCCGCAGCCAGCGTGTAGCCCAGAAAGAGGGAGAGAACGACCAGGGGCGCCCGGGGTCCCCGCAGCACCATGGCTTGTTGCCTCGTCGTCCTGCAAGCCGGGGCTGTCTTCGGCCTTTCCCGGTTCCCGCCCCTGCTTCGGCTCGATCGCTGCCTTCCTCTGCCCCGGCCTCGGCCCCGGCCCCGGCTCCCGGCTCCCGGCTCCCGTTCGGGGTGCTGCCACCGCCGACTACTCCCTCCTGCCCACGAGTCCTTAATGGAAGTTTGGTGAGAACTGGGCTCCTGTTCATTCATGCCTCGCGCTGATGTCACCAAAGCCACTCCCTCAGGAATTTCTTTAAAGGGGCAGGACCGAAGGGAGGGCGGGGGTAGGGGGAAGCGAGGCATGGGGGAGGAGGAGAAAGGGAGAGAAGCGACCGCCTGCCGGGGAGAAGGGGAAGCCCGGAGAGTACCTGAAGGAAAGCCTCCTCAGTCGGGAGCCCGCACTGGCTCAGCCTAGCCTGAGTCTCAGGAAACTTGCCCACCCCGCCTTCCGCGGGACGTAGGATTTAAAATTGGGGCCTCTTGGTGGGGTCTGCTGAATGCAAGATTCAGTTCAGAGCCCACCTTCCGCAGGACACCTTTGCCCGTGTCCCCGCCATCCCCAGATCCCCTGCTCCTCTCCTCTGAGATCACAGATCTTCAAGTAGGTTGTTATGGCCTCGGTTAGACTGTGAGCTCCTGTTCATGCCCTTTCCGGTTTCCCCCAGTGCTTGGCACTGTGCCCAGCAAATAGTTAGCGCTTAATAAATGCTTGTTAACTTGATTTGAACTTTGGCCTTTCACAGGATAACAGCCTTGCAAGCCGGAAGCGACTTCAGTGACCATAGTCCAACTCTCTCCTTTTACATGTGGGGAAAATGAAGGCCAAAGAGGTGGCAAGGAGCGTTTCGGAGGCAGGGTACCACTCCGTGGGAAGTTGGTGCTTGGGAAGTCAGTTGAAAGACTTCTGGCTTCCGGAGTGGCTCTGCCGCTACCTGGTCATGTCACTGTCAAGTCAACATCCCCTCTCCAGACCTCAGTTTCCCTTCGTGTATAGTGTGCATACCCTGCTCCCATCAGCCCTCAGGCTTCTTTCAGCTCTAGGATACACCCCCCCGCCCTCAGTTTCCTTATCTGTAAAAGGAGTTACACTACCTCTTCTGGTCTGCTTCCTTCTCTAAATCTTATGTTCTAATATTTACAATTGTGAGTTCCTAAAATTAAAGGCTTCCCAGTTGTCTAAGTCTCTCAACCTCTAATGACTCACAATTAAATAACCTGCTAAGATCTGCAGAGCTCTTTTCTCTCAATAACACCGGGAGGTGCATCTTTATTTCTCCCAATTTTACCCTGAAACCCAAAGCTTGAGCGAACTGCTCATAAGGACATTGCTAGTAAGTGTGGGAGCCTAAATTAGAACCTAGATCTCCTGACTCTAGGTGTCAAAATGGACAGAGCCCTGGTCCTAGAGTCAGTAAGACCTGGTTTCAAATCGGACATCAGATGCTTATTAGTTGGGTGACCCTGAGCGGTCAAGTCACTTAATCCTGTTTGCCTCAGTTTCCTCATCTGTAAAATGAGCTGGAGAAGGATCATCATCAATTCCCAAGGATTCAATTATCATCTCCACGTTGATGATTCTCAAATCTATCTATCTAGGAGAAAGAAATGGCGAACCACTCCATTATCTTTGCCAAGAAAACGCCAAGAAGGGTCACAAAGAGTCAGACACAATTGCAACAACTAAACACAAAACAAAAACTCCTGACTCTAAATCCAGTAGTCTACTCGCTACATCATGCTGCTTTAGCAGTCTGTTTTCTAAATCTTTCTAGCTCTACTCTTACATTCTATGTTCTAAGCATCCTTTCAACTCACAAAAGTCATAGACATGGATCTAGACTTGGAAAAGACCTCTGAGAAAGCTGAAGCCCAGAAATGTTCATTGTCTTAAGAAATCTCTGATCTAAAACCCTCCCAACCCCAAATCCTATGATCTGTGAGTTGGTTCCATAAAAGTAGGAGGCTTCCCCTTTCTCCTGCCCTTTCTTTCCCCCAGCTGGCCCCTCCAAGTAGCCTCTCCCCAAAGATGTATCAGACATGATCTCATTCCCCTTCCCAACTGAACCTGCTGGTGTTAAGGGAGAGAAACCTGGAACTGTCCTTTCACCCACTTCTCCCTCTCTCCTGGCCACCCAAGAGTCCTCTTGCCCAATTCCCATTTGGCCTCAGCCAGGAATTCTCAGCCAACAATAGCTTTCATCGACCCTCAGTCTCACAAGGCCGCTTCCTCTCCCCAGAGGCCAAAGGCAGAGCTAGGCAGAGCTGTCCTTGACTACTTAAAAGGGAGGGTGGAGGGGAGGTGGGAGGATATTAAAGGTGATATGGCAGGCTCTGCCCTCTTTGGGACTTCTTTTGGCCTCAGTTTCTCCATCTGAAAATTGGATGGAAAGGTTTTCCCTGGAGGTGGGAGGAGAGTTAATGAGGACTGTGTAGGTAGTGGGATTAAAGCTTTTGCTCAAGATAATTGGAAGGGCTCCTGGGTTCCCGAATAGAGCCTTCTCGGTGTGTGGGAGTTGGGCAGAATGGGGAGTGAGGATGGGTTTGTGGGTGGATGGGGAGATGGGAAAGGAAGGGAGAATTGTATTAGTGGGTGGATGTAGGATCACAGGATTTAAAGCTACAGAGGAGTAAGAATATCACCCAGTCCAACTCCCTCATTTTTCAGAAGCAGAAACTGAGGTACTGAGAGGGAAAATAACAGAAGAGCAGGAATTAAAACTCAGGTGTCTTGACTCCAAAACCAATATTGTTGGGGGATTTTTTTCTCCCATATAAGACTTTGGGGCTGTCTGCGGTGTGGGAGGATTCCATGTACATTATATGTTACATGGAAGCCTCTACATGTATGTCAGGCTCTGTGGGCATTCAATGTAGGTTTTGTGGAGGACTGGGTAGGTTTGTAGGGTTCTATGTGTGCATGCGTGAGTAATTTCTGGTGAGTGTGGAAATGTGTTGGTGTGGGTCAAAGAACTGAGTTCTGTCTCGATTCTGCATGTAGACTCAGTATGTGCCTAGCCTATGTTAGGTTTTGTACATATATGGCATATTCAAGCCTTTAGGTACATTTGTGTTTTATATATGGTGAGTGAAAATGTCATGGCATGAGAAATCCAGAAAATCCAGGGAGCATCAAGGGGACCTAGACCAAAAGACTCATTTTTACAGATAAAGAAACCGAGGCTTGGGAACTCACCAAGGTCTATGGGGTGTAAGCAAAAGAATCTGGTCCCACAGCTGGAGCTTTTGTGTTCCATATTTGTAATCTTGTCCCTATACTTTGTGTTTAATTAAATGTAGTGTTATGGGGGGAAAGGTTGTATATATTCTATACATACTTACTAACTGGCAACCTTGGGCAAGTTACTGCCTCTCTCTGGCCCTCAGTTCCCTCCTGTAAAATAATGAGGTTTTGTGAGATGATCGTAGAGATTCTAACTCTAAATGCCATCATACTATGAGCCTTTCACTTACAATATACAGCATGGCCCAGAAGGCTTAGTGCCATTTTGAGCTATTAAAATGTAATGTTAGAAAATGCTGGCAAAGCTTAAAATGGTACTAAGACTTCTGGGACACTGAATAAAACACTGATACACATAGAGACTTAAATATGACACATGTATATACAATGCCACACATATGGTTTGTTCTAGATGAACTCCAGGGTTCCTTTATAGCTTTGACATTCTCTGTTCTAAGGCCCCCTCTCAGCTCTGACATTCCATATTCTAATCATCCATGTTCTAAGATCTTTCCCAGCTTTAATATTTTTTTGTTCCAATATCCCTTCCTAGCTCTGACATTCAATGTTATAAGGACTCTCTCTGCCTTAACATTCTTTATTCCAAGGTCCCTACTGGCTCTGACATTCTATTTTCTAATATCCTGTATTCTAGTTTCTAATATCCTATATTTCTCTTAGCTATTTCAGAACATATTCTATGTTCTAATAATCAACATTCCAAGGTCCTGCCGAGCTTGGACACTCTATGTTCTAAAACCCCTACCAATACATTCTATATTCTAATAATCTATGTTCTAAGGTCTTCCGCAACTTTTACATTCTTTGTTCTAAGGTTCCTTCCTAACTGGCAGTCTATGTTATAAAGTCCCTCTCTACCCTGACAATCTTTGTTCCAAGGTCTTTTTCAGTTCTAGCATTCTATTTTCTAACATTCTATATTGTTCTTCCCCACCCCCACCTCCCAAGGTAACATCTTTATGTTCTAAGGTTTCTTCCCATCTCTGATATTCTATGCTCTAAGGTGTCTCCCTGCTCTAAATCCTATAAGCTCCTTGTGTCTGTCAGTGAGGCTAGCTGACTAAGATACAACAAGGGGGACAGGAGTATACTTGGGGCTTGAGGTAATTCTAGGTTCCCCTGACCTCCATCCACAAAGCTGAGTACAGCCAGACACACCAGACTCTGCCCAGCCCAGATCCCCTCCTTAGCCACTGCTCAGGATGACTTGCTTCTAAGAAGGAAAGTTCTGTCGATTGCTCTTTATAAACCACCACCAAAAGGTGGTATTTATAGAGACATAATAAGCCCTAATGAAGATGGAATTACCCTATAAAGACCTGGAAAGGGCCCCCGGGTCCTGAATACCATCGAAGCTGTGGAAACTGAGGGAGACAGGTAGAAAGTCCTAGCCTCCTGTTTATTTATTGTTCTTAATAGCCAATGTGATGGCAACAGTAGCTCTAGAAAGGAGAAATGATGGTCTCATTGGATAATCCTCACCTTCACCAGGCTCTTCCCTAGAGGCACCAAAGGGATGCTGGGAGCTCTGACCCAGAGGACTGGAGGAAGGTCAGAAGACAGAAAGGGACTTCTGGTAATAATTATAGCCCACACTTAGCTTTATTTGTTGTTGTTGTTGTTAAATAAGTGTTTATTGGCGTCATTTCTTTGAATATCACTCACTCTCCCACTGGATCCTTCTCTGATTCTCTCCAGAGAGCCATTCCTTATGATAAATATCACTGAAAATGAGCAATAAGAAGAAAATTCAGAAAAAAATAACCAATATGTCAAAAAAATTAGGCTGACATTATATGCAGTGTTCTATACCCATGGTCCCCTACCTTTATGGAATGGGTAAAGGAAGGTAGGATTCACATTTCAGTAGCTCAACAGTCAGCAAGTATTTTTTAAACACCTACTCTATGTCAGTGAGGCAGCTAGTGGATAAAGCATTGGGTCTGGAGTCAGGAAACATGAGTTCAAATCCAGCCTCAGACACTTACCAATTGTGTGACCCTAGGCAAGTCATTTAACCTCTGTTTGTCTAAAATTCATTGGAAGAGGAAATGGCAAGCTGCTCTAGCATCTTTGCCAGGAAAACCCCAGACAGTCCATGGGGTCAAGAAGAGTGGTACAGGACTAAACAACAATAACTTTGTATCTAGCACTATGCTCAGTGTTGGGAATTCAAAGAAAAGGCAAAAAGCATCCTGCCCTCAAGGAGCAGACAATCTAACGGAGGAGGCAACAAGCAAACAAGCAGGTACAAACAAGTAATAATAACAGTTAACAGAGGGAAGGCCCTGGTTTTAAGGGGGATTAGGAAAGGTTTCTTGTAGAAAATAGGATTTTAGTTGGTACTTGAAGGAAGCCAGAAGGCAGAGGTGAGGAGGGAAAGCAGTGCAGGCATGAAAGACAGCCAGAAAAAAATGTGGCAGTGGCAAGGAGACCAGGGTCATTGGATCAAAGAATAAATGGGGGGACTGATGTAAGGTGAGAAACGACTGGAAAGTTGGGGGAGAAGGGGTCTAGGTCATGAATAGCTTTGAACACCAGAGGATTTTGTATTTGATCTTGGAAGTAATAGGTAGCCTGTGGAGACTGAGGAGGAGGGCAGGAGGTTTCCAAAATTCTTTTAAAAACTTTATATCATCTGATCCTTACGACAAACAACCCTGTGATTACAAGCACCATTATAATCACTTTACAGATGAGGAAACTGAGGTTAAGTGACTCATTCTGCCTAGTGAGTGGTAAACTAGTTCTCGCTTGCTCAGTTAGCAAGTGACAAAAACAGAATTTCAGCCCTGGTCTTTCTATTTCATTCAAGGAGAATAGAAAGAATATTGGATTTTTGGAGTTGGAGAGCTTGGGTTTGACCCTTAGTCCTGTTATCTACGAGCTGTTCAAGGTGCTAAAGTGGATTGGAGTCAGGAAGATTCATCTTCCTGAGTTCAAATCTGGCCTCAGATACTTACTAGCTGTATGACCTTGGGCAAGTCACTAAACCCTGTTTGCCTCAGTTTCCTCAGTTGTAAAATGAGCTGAAGGAAAAAATGACAAACCACTCCAGTGTCTTTGCCAAAAAAAAAAACAAAAAAAAATTTTTTTAAATGGGGTCACAAAGTCAGACAACAAAACAAGCTAATCAAACTTGAGCTCATCTCTGGGCATAGTTCCTCCCATCCCCCACCACACACACACACACACACACACACACACACACACACACACACACACACGGAGTTTCCTCACCTTCAAAATAAGGAATATTAATTGAGGATGACAATGTAGTCTCATGGGAAGGTACTGACCTTGGAATCAGAAGAGTGGAGTCCAAATCTTGGCTCTGCCATTCATAACTTATGCAGTTGTGGGCTTAATCACTTCACCCTTTGAGGCCTCTGATAGAAATGTAAGCTCTCTCTCTCTCCTCATTGTTCTTGTATCTCCAGGGTTAAGCACAATGTCTGGGTCACAGATTTAGAGGGGGGAGGAATCTTCGAGGCCACCCAGATGAGCTGCATTTAGAGTAAGAGCTTATGGAAAACTTGTTGATTGGATGGTTAAGATGAACAGGAAACCCATCATGGTAGCACACAGAGGGCCAGCCTTGGAATGAGAAAGACAGGTTCAGGTACTACCTTTGATACATAGTAGCTGTGTAACCATGACCAAATCACCTAATGCCTCATTCTTTAGGATGATAATTCTATGTGTTCATCCTTCATTGCCAAAGAAGACCATGCCATCAGAGAAATGATAACATGACTTGCACTTGGCTTTGAGTGAGGGAGAGCTGTGCAGGTCACCAGCCTCACTTCTCCTCCAGACTCATCTGGATCCAGTGACATCAGGATGACTAGAGATGACCCAGGATGATGCAATTGGGGTTGTGACTTGCCCAAGGTCACACAGCTAGTGAGTGTCAAGTGTCTGAAGTGAGATTTGAACTCAGGTCCTCCTGACTCCTGCACTGGTTCTCTATCCACTGCACCACCTAGCTGCCCCAGGATGATAATTATAGACAAGTTGAATATCTACATTGGTGGAGGGAGTTTCCATACTGGGAGGCCCCCAGATCAATGGAATCACAGGTTGGGGATGGGGGAAGATGAGTCCATTGGACTAGATGACCTTTAAGGTCATATAAAATCCTCAAAGCAATATGGCATAATCATGAAGAGCTCCTAAAAGTCAGGACCTAAGATGAATCCTTGCTCAGACATATATCAGCTGTGTGAACCACTTTGCTCTTCTGGACCTCAGTTTCATCAGCTGTATAATGGATTGGATTGCCTCTAATATACCCTCCAATCTGACATCTAGAAGCCTATGAAATGTTCAGGGACCCCAAGCAGAGCTAGAGACCGAAACCCACCTTTCTCTTTCTTAAATCTTTCCTGGTGTTACTCCTGAACAGAATTTACCCCATGGATTCCCCAATCAGGATTCCCCTGCTTTCCTTTCTGTCTCCAAACCTCATCATCCTCAAGTATCTTGTTGTTATCGTTTGGTTGTTTCAACCATGCCTTATTCTTTGTGACCCCATTTAGGGTTTCCTTTTTCAGCAGAGATACTGGAGTGGTTTGCCATTTCCTTCTCTAGTTCATTTTATAGATAAGGAAACTAAGGCAAATAGGGTCTGATGACTTGCCTGGGGTCATACAGCTAGAAAGTGTCTGAGGCTGGATTAGAACTCAGGTCTTCCTGACTCCAGGCCCCATACTCTATATTCTGCGGCACCTAGCTGCCTCCTACACCCAAGTATAGGTATCCCTAATTATATGGAAATTATTTCAATACATCCTCCTTCTCCCTACCATGGCTGCAGGTCACAACTCCAGTACACCTTTGTAGAGAGCTTCATTAGTTGCTGAGGACAAAAGTTAAATAAATTAAAACAAAAATAAATTTAAAAAATAAATAAAATCATATGCAGAAAGTGGCCATACAAAATAATTTGTGTGACTATATATACACACACTATATATGTACATATATGTATTAGTACATACAGTGTAGGACTTGAAGTCAGAAAGACCTGTGTCCAAATCTTCCCTTTGACACTGACTAGCAGTATGACCTAGGGTGGCTAGGTGGGACAATGGACAGAGAGGCAGGCTTGGAGTCAGGAAGACTCATCTTCATGAGTTTGAATCTAGCCTCAGATACTTAGGAGCTGTGTGACCCTGGGCAAGTCACTTTACCCTCCTTTACCCTCCTTGTTTCAGTTTCTTCATCTGTAAAATGAGCTGGAGAAGGAAATGACAAACCCCTCCAGTATCTCTGCCAAGAAAACTCCAAATGGAGTCAAAGAAAGTTGGACACAACTGAAATGACTGAGCAACAGCAGCATGACCTCTGTCAAATCCTTCAATGTCTATGGACCTTAATTTCCTCATCTATGAAATGGGGAAGTTATTCTTGATGACCTCTAAGGTCCCCCCAGCTCTAGATTTTGGACCTTACAATCAAAGGATTTTGGAGTTGGGACCTAAGAGGACATGGAGTCCAACTATATGCTGCCAACTCCACTATAACATTCCTGATAGTGGTCATTCAGCATAAATACCTCCCCATCATTGGATGGGGCATTCATTACTTCCTGGGGCAGCCCATTCCATTGATGAATAGTGCTAATCGTTAGAAAACTTCCCCTTCAATTAAATTCAACAAGCTTTTATTTTTTTAATTTTTCCAAAATATTTATTAAATACTAGGCAATGGTCCATAAGTGCTGAGAATACCAAGTTAAAGCACATCATCCCTTGCCCTTGAAGAGTTTACATTATTACAATATTATATTACATTGATCACAGAAAAGAATAAATATGCCAAATACATTTAAAGCCATTGGGAGGCACTAACTGAAGGCAAATGAGTATAAACTTCTAGTAGGTGCTGACACTTGAGCCGAAACTTGGAGGAAGCTAGTGATTCCAAGAGGAAGAAGTGAGAAGGAAGGAAATAGCATTTAGAAAGCACCTACTGTGTACTAGGCACTATGTTCAGCACTTTACAAATGTCGCCTCATTTGATCCTCATGATAGCCCTGGGAGTTAGGTGTTATTATCATGCCCATTTTACAGTTGAGGAAACTGAGGTAGATGGAGATCAAGTGACTTGCCCAGGGTCACACAGCTGCTAAGTGTCTAAGCTCAGATTTGAACTCAGGTCTATCCCAACTCCAGGTCTAGGGCCCTATCCACTGAGCCACCAACTGCCTGCAGGCAGCTTTAGAAGAGAGAACCTTCATTTCAGGCATGGACCAATCTGTCCAAAGGGACATCTGAATCTGAAACCTGCCCCCCCTGTAACTTGTACCCATCAGTCCTAATTCTGCCAACTAGAGCTGCCATGAATTTGCCGTGAATTCTCTTCAAAGTAATTGTAGACAATGATCATGCCCCTTCTATTTCTACTCTACTAAATCACGTCCCCAGCCTCCAGGCTCCAATCAGTCAATAAATCATCATCAAACATTTATTAAGCACTTACTATGTGCTAAGTTCTGGGGATACAAAGAAAGGCAAAAAAAAAAAATGGTACCTGTGAGGGAGTCCACATACAAAAACTAGGTACATACAAGATATGTAAGCAGTAGATGGGAAGTCATGAGGGGGGATGTAGTGGGTGGGGAAGCAGGTGGGGGACCAGGAAGGCCTCCTGAGACCTGAAGGAAGCCAGGAAAGCTAAGAGGGAGAAACTCCATTAGAAGGGAGAGTCTCCCAGGCATCAGGAACAGCCCATGAAAAGCATAGAGTAGATTCGAGAGTCAAGGATTAAGGGAAATGAAATGCATACGAGAGATCTATGGTTAGGGAATATTGTAAATACTGTCAGACAAGCATATTGTAGGTTGGCTTTGCCTAACTCTTCTAGTCCCAACCCCATCACCTCCTAGTGAGGTATTTGACCGTGGTCAAGTGATTTACTTTCCTTGTGCCTCAGTTTCTTCCTCTGTAAAATGGGAATAAGGGTACTTGCCCTCATCTACTTTCCAGGCTGTAGTGACTAAAGTGCCCTGTAACAGCAGAGTACTAGAGAAATGGGGGCTATGATTATTTCCGGGGCAGAGCAGTGGGAAGAAGGGGGATATACGGGGAGAGGGGAGAGGAAGTCTGAACAGATCTAATTAGGAGGGCTCTCCCTCCCCCATCCCCAGAGGGTGGCAGAAGGCTGAACTGCTTCCTTTCAGGCTCAAACTGACTTCCCCCAGTCCTTTGAAGTGGGTTCCACCCCAATCCTGCCTGTTGAGCTCCTGGGGATGGGGGAAGGGGATCCAAGGCTGGGGGCCAGGGAATCATGCCAGGTGGAGCCCAGGCAGAGCCTAAGACTGCCAGTTCACCTGCCATGTCTCCATTCTTCCTTCTCACTCCTTCTTCTCCCTTTAATGAACACCAAGAATTCCAACCCACAGTTCTTCCTCACATCTTCCCATTAGGTTGGACAAATGCTTTTTCACTCCTGCCCTAAGGCTTCCTGTCCCCTCCCATTCTGTCCTGGGTGAGCTGGGCCACCCGGTACACACCCTCTTTTCTTGCGGGTTGAAGTTTCTACACTATCTTCCCAAGAGGGTGTGCAAGGCTCATACTTTCCCATACATCCCAAACCTTTCCTTTCAGAAAACACAGAGGAATTATTACTTCCTTCAAGAGGTCTGTCCTAATCACCTCACACTAAGAACTCACTCATTCACATGAAGCCTTGAATTATTGCTAAACAGTTCTATGTGTGTCTGCCCTTTGAGTTTCTTCTCTTTCATCTCTCCGAATACCTTGCACAGAGCTTGGAGGCTCATATTTGATGTTAGAGTTATGAGAAACTTGAATTTAGAACATAGCCTGTGTGAACTAGAAGGGGTCTCAAAGACAATTGAATTCAATCCCCTCATTTTACAGGTAGGGAAACTGAATTCAAGAGAGAAGTTATTCAAGTAGCATGCATCAGAGCCAAAATGCAAACCAAGTCACCTGGCTCTTCCCTGACCCCAGCTCTACCCAGTGCCCATCCCTACTACCCAACTCTACCCAATGCCCTGACCAGAACAATCAAGATACCAAAAGGAAGGAAGTCACATTCTGGAATGGGAGAACCCTAAGAACACCTGATCATCAGGTAGGAGAGAGAGCTTACCCTAGGGTATTGCCTCTCTGAAACCCCCAAACTTCACTCTCCCAGTTGCCACCATTAACTTTGTCTCCACTGCTAGAATGCTGGGGGAACAGGAGACCTTGGCTCCAGACTCCAGACCAGATTCGGTTAATTTTCTTGCTGTATGACTAGGACCCGTTACCCCCTCTGGCTCTGTTTGAGCTGTAGTTTGGGGATAGGCATCTCTGCCCTGCCTCCCTCACAGGGCTGAGAAAGCAGTAATATAAAGCACATTGTGACCACAAAGTGTTGTGTTAATGTGAGCTGTTTTTATTAAGCTATTAAAATTCCCTTAAGCTCCTAATCCTCCCTTCCCTCCCCCACACTGCTAGGAACAGCATCTGGAAACATCTGGAGAGATGTGCCCCCAATCCCCTATGCTCTGTACCTTCTCCTTCAGGGAGGAAGATGTGAGGGCTATAAAAGGATGTGAAGGATCTGGTCATGGATAAGTAATTTCCCCTTTCTGGGTCTCAATTTCTTTATCTGTAAAATAGAGAAAGGGGTGTCTGAGTAAATCTGATTAAGAAGGTCCTTCATATGTTGAGGTAGGGGAGGGGTTTAGTCACTAATTCACATAGTCACTAAGGTCCCTTTTAGCTTTAAATTTATGATCTTATGGTCTTCAGATACCTATGAGAAGTAATGTAGAATAGAGAAAAGAGGGTTGGACCTTGAAGTCAGGGAGAAGTGGGTTCAGATCCTTCCTCTGACTCTAGCTGTGTAACCATGAACAATCACTTAACTTCTCTGGTCCTTGAGGGATAATACCACCTGTAGTAGCACTTCACAGGATTGTTGGGAAGCTCAAATGATTTAATGAATAGAAAGTGCTTTGAAAACCTTAATGTGATATATCAATCAATAAGCATTCATTAAGCACCAAAAATCAAAGAATGAAACAATTCCTACTCTTAATGAGCAACAAGTCCATAGATACATATAAACAGCACAAATACAAAGCTTATAAATATATACAAAGTAGTTAAATGTGATTGTTACTGTTAGCACAATCTGGCTCTGCCCTATCTTTCCAGGCTGATTGACAATTCCTCCCTCTTGCTCACTCTATGCTCCAGCCAAACTGGCCAATCTGTTATTCCTGGTTGAATATTCCATCTGCCAGCTCCATCCCTTTGCCCAGACTGTTGCAGTGTAATCCTTCCTCACCTCCATCTCCTAGAATCCCTAGCTGCATTCAAAGCTTAGTTCACATGTCATTTGCTACATGAGCCTTTAGCTGATTTCTTCACTTGTTAATGTTGCCTCTGCCCCCATCACTGAATATATGTGTGTCTAAAGATATATACTTAGTGTTTATAGGTGTCATAGATAATATTGTAATCAATATTATCTACTACAATATTTATAGGCATGTCTTATCACCTATATTTCTTATCTGTTGTATGTATGTCCTAGGTAGACATAATCTTCTACAACAGTTGAAGAAACTGGGATTGTTTATCCTGGAGAAGAAATGACTCAGGGGGACCTTGGTATCTATTTTCCACTAATTGAAGTGCTTTCATGTGGGAGATTAGACCTGTTCTGCTTACCCCCAGAAGGCAGAAGCAGGAACAGTGGGTGGAAACCGTAGAGCACTACTTTAGGCATGATAGCAGTGAAAAAAACTTCCTAAGAATCTGGACTGTTCAGAAGTGGACTGCATTGCCTTGGAAGATGTGGAAGCCCTGAGAGATTCTCCCTCATTGGAGACCATTCAGCAAAGGGTGACTCCTTGACACTTATAGTGAGGGCTGCTTTAGTGTATATAGACCTAGTAATGCACTCAATATCCTCTGAGGTCCTTTGCAGATTCTGGGATTCTGCCTAAACCCAGAGCCAGGCACACAACAGGAGTTTGGAAAATGCTAGTTGTTTAATTGATCGATAGATTGTTCATGTTTTCTGTCTTCAGGACTGGGGGAAGGGAGAGTGGGAGGGATGGGAAGGGTTGAGCTTGTGGATTTCCTGCCAAGGAGGATCCTGCTGATCTGACACCTGGGTGCCCTGCCCCGCCTTCCGGTTATCACTTCACACATTGAGGTGTCTATCCATCAGGAGGTCTCCCCTGAGGGCTGCCTTCTCTCCTTCCCCAGAGCCTACTGCATAAACACAGGCCGTGGACCCCCATCCGCCAGCTGGGAGGTTAGGTGAGGAAAGAAGGAACCGCCATGCATATGCACACCATGCCCTTTCTCTCTTACACTCACAAACACACATACACACATCTGGCACAATATATCTTTACACATCCCTATGGGTACACATACATATGCACATACACACAACACTTAAGCCGTGTAGTGCTTTTAGGTTTATGTTCCTCAATACAGCCCTATGAAATAAGGAGTACATCCAAATATTGTAGATAAGGAAATCAAAGCTCCAAGGGAAGGTGATTTGTGCTCAGGGTTGAGTAGTTAATAAGCCCCAGCATCAGGATTTGAACCCAAGTCTCCTAATTCCAAGTCAGGGATTTTCCCTCTCTATATCACTGCCCTGAAGATTTTTCCAGAGAAGCCCCAGGAGCCAGTGAGTGAAGTAGATGGTGAGCAGCCCACTTTTGCTAGTCTGTGGGGATCTCACTCTGTCAAGGAAACCTCTTCCTTTTCTGCCACTGTCCATTCAAGGTTGCTGACAAGCCCTAGTGAGAGAAATGATAAGAGTCAGATTCTCTTTCTTCCCTCCACTCCTGCCTCCACCCGCTTGTCTGTTTGCAGGACGCCTGTCTCCTGTCACACATAGCTGTCAACCGGTCCATCTCCTGCCTTCCACCCCCTCCAAGGTCATACCGCTTTCTCAGTTCTTTCATCATTTGTCCATCCAACTATCCATCCATCCATCCATCCATCCATCCATCCATCCATCCGTCTTTGCCTCTCTCACACCGTGTACAATAACAGTCCTTTTATATCACCTTCCACTTACTCAAGCAATTTCACCTCCTAACCAGCTCTAACCTATCTGTCCACCCACCCATTCATCCATCTTTCCACTAGCCCATCCATCCAGTCCTTTAGCCACTTGTTCATTCATCGAGCCACCTCTGACCTCAGTTCTAACTTCCCCTGAGTCCCCCACCGTGACTAACTTCATCTATCCTCCCCCAATCCACTGGCCTCTCCCTCTACCCCCACATGCCGGTATTATCAGGAGACATGTAGCTCACTGGGCACTAGTCCCCCAGGAAACAAGCAAGGCCAGAAGGGATCTCAGTCTTTGAATGTTGGTACATATGTGAGGGGCTATAGTGTATGCCTGTGTGCAGTCATATAGGTATCTCTGTGTCGGCATGTTTATATGCTTGCAAGTCTGTGAATATCTACACATGTGTCTATATGTATATCCACAGGTGACTATGCATCCCTTCTCTGTGTCTTTATGGATACATTTGTGTGTGTGTCTAGGCATCTGTTTCTGTGTGTATTTAAATGTCCCCTGTGTGTCTGAGTAAATGTATGACTGTGTGTGTGTGTGTGTGTGTGTGTATGTATTAGTACATTTGCATGGCCATGAATATGTTGCATTGGGTACCTGTGTGCCTATAAGTATACCTATGGGTCTATGTGCATGTTTGTGTACTTTTCCTCTCTCTATGTGTCTGCACATATAGTCTCTGTGTGCATGCATCCCTGAGTTTATGTTGTATGCCCATGTAGATTAATGTGTGCATTTGGGTCTAATGTGTGTACACTTGCTTCAGTGTTGTGTGAGCCAGCTTCCATCTCCTGTGAACATGTACAAGAGAGCCTGGGTTATAATCCCCCATGTGGGGCCTGGCATGCTGCCCCACCGTCCTGGGCCAAGGCCTCCCCCAGACGACTGAAGTGTCTTCCAGAACAGGAGGGGATTAGGGCCTGGGTGAGCAGGATCCTACAGGGCCAGCCCTAATCCTAAAACAAAGCGGGGCCAATTAGCGCCTTTAAGGATCACCTCCACTTCCCCTCTCCTGGCTGGCACTGAAGAATTCCTGAAGCAGACATGGGCTCACAGGCTCAGCTTTGGAGGAGTTGAATGGATGGGGGGAAGGGGATGCAAGGGCCTGAACCTCTTCCAACTGTCAGGCTGACATTCCTTCTCAGGATCTCCCCTCCCACCCATTGCTGAATCCCAGAATCTCAAAGTGGGAATCGGTTGGTCCAGGCCTTTCCATCCCAGAGCAAAAATCAAGCCTATAATATCCCTGACCAATGGTCCTCCAGTGATAGGGGAGAGCTCTGCTGTGTGACCTTAAGCAAGTAACAATCTCTCTAGGCTCTCGTATCAGCACCAATAAAACTAGGAGTTGGAGTACGTGATCTCAAAGGGTCCTCCCCACTCTAAGTCTATGCAGTAAGCAAACTGTCTCCAGAAACAAATTCAGACAACTTGCACTATTAGGGTTTTTTTTTCTTTACATGGAACTGACTTCTGCCTTCTTGAGACTTCAAGTCCTCTGCCCCTCTGGGGCCAGGCAGAACATAACTAATCCCTCAGCCACATGACAGCCTTCCAAATACCTGAAGGCAGTTTTCACATTTCCCTTTTTTTGGATACTTTGCAGCAGAGGGGCATCTTTGTGTCCAGAGGGGAGGTTGGGGCTGTATTTCATAGCCTGTGGAGCTAACTGCAGGCAGGACCCTGAACTAGCCTTCTACCCAGCCCCTTGGGGACCAGCCAACCAACTAGATGCCATATCTGTAGTCATAGACTTGGTCCCAGGATCCAAATTCATGGATTGGGGGTCAAATGCTGGCTATTTCCTGACAGAAGGTTGAGGATCATCACCTCATCACTGAATGGTTCTGGGGTTGAACTGATGATGTCTGAAAGTCCTTCCAATATTAAAATGATAATAATAATAACCTAAAATGCAGAGTCCCCCAAAAGTCTTAGGGTAGTCAATCTTTAATAGCATAAAGATTTTGAAACACCCTGATTAGCTGTATAAAGCTGATGCTTTACATATATTATCAGAATCTTGGGTGTAGGTTTGGAAGGGACATTAGAAATCATCTAGTCCATCTATTTCTTGGCAGTACAGATGGGGAAACTAAGATCCATAGAGTTTAAGTGACTTGACCAAGGCCACTCAGTGAGCAGGTGGCAGAGCCTGAGTCCTCTTGGAAAATGTTATATTATTCATCTCCATGGAACTCAGTTTCCTGACATGTAAAATGCAGCACCCTGTCTCCTAGGGTTGTTCTAAGA
Organism: Notamacropus eugenii; assembly: GCF_028372415.1. Taxonomy (NCBI): domain Eukaryota; kingdom Metazoa; phylum Chordata; class Mammalia; order Diprotodontia; family Macropodidae; genus Notamacropus; species Notamacropus eugenii. The sequence goes on from NC_092876.1 coordinate 55,707,427, forward strand.
ATCAAATGAGTAACAATAGCTGTAACAGCCTCGCTAAATGTCAGCTATCGGCTACTACCTCCTGTGGAATTCCCTTGTAGACTGGGCCCATCCTTTTTAAGGTCAATTCCCTGTTCAAGTTCACTCTGAAAGAAGAGCTCCAAAGGTTTCTTTCTAGGGAAGCCCTGGAGCCTGGGTAAGATGGGCCCCTGGGTACAGTCAGTCTGTCAATAAATATATATTAAGCACAAGCTATGTCTCAGGTATTGTGCCAAGCACTGAGGTTACAAAAAACAAAGAAGGGTAAAAGTTCCAGCTCTGGAGGAGATCTCAGCCCTATAGGGGAGAAAATATGCTAATAACTATGTAGAAATAAGCTATATATAGGATAAATTGGAGGTAATTAACAGAGGGAAGTCACTGGAATTAAAAGGAGCTGGGAAAGGTTTCCTGTTGAAGGTGGGATTTTAGCTAGGACTTAAAAGAAGCCAGGAGGCAGATCGTTGCAGGGATGAGAGACAGCTGGAGAAAATGCCTGGAGTCAGAAGAGGGGGTGTCTTGTTCATGAAAGAGCAAGGAGGCCAGTGTCACTGGATCCTGGGAAAGGGGATACAGAGAGGCGGCTAGAAAAAGAGACCCAGAGGACAACAGAGACAGAGAATGATCCCAATTGTTAACTTTTATATCACCCTTTAAAGCTTACAAGGCAACTCACAAACATCTCAGTGCCTCCTGACAACAACCTTACGAGAAGTGGATGCTCCAGGTGTCAATATCCTCATTTTACAGATGTGGACGCTGAGTCTTGCACAGCTAATAAGTGTTAATGGTGAAATTAGGAGCCCAGGGTTTTGTTAACTCTATATCCAGCTCATCTTTCCAAGTAGACCAAACAAGAGATAGAAAGGGACCAACAGAAAGAGACTAAGAGAGGAAACAGAGACCGAAGGAGTAAGATAGAGACATAAGAGAGTGGCTGGAAGAGACAGGGATGGAGAGAAAGGTGAAGGAAGGAGAAAGTGACAGAGATATGAGTGAGGGAAGCAAAGGGAGAGGTAGAGAAGAGGGAAAATAGGTGGAATGTTCAAAGAAGAGTGAGGAGGGAAAGGCAGAAAGGTAAGAAGGAGAAAAAGAGGGAAGAAAAAAGGAAGGAGGGAAGAAAACAAAAAGGAAGGAAGGGAGCAAGGAAGGAAGGAAGGAAGGAAACGTATGCCAGGTTCACTCTGTGAGAGGTGGAGACAGCTGAGGGGAGGGCAGAGCAATGAACCAAAATTAATTGGTTCCAGCTGGGAAAAAGCTTTGTGGTGGCTGTTGATCATTATCAGGTCTATGGGAATGGAAAAGGGGGCTGTTGAAAAGTGATGGGATTGGGGGGACATGGAAACTTTGAAGGGATGATGGGCTTAGGACAGTATCATCCACAGAAGCAGCCTAGCTTCCTCACAGACCCAAGCAGCAGCCTTCATCCCCATTAGCTTTCTGAGGCCTCTCTCTTTTTCAGAGTGGGTATGGAATAAAGGAATAGAGGCAGGGGCCTGGGGGCAATAACCCCAGGAATCACATCTGGTTTTGGAGCTCTCATCTGTGTCAGCCTGGTTTCCCCCAGCATCCTAAAACAACAACAAGTCAATGTACTGGGAGTGGGAGAAGGGCTTCCCCACCCCCAGCTCCTGCCCTGTCCTCAGTCCAAGCCTCCCCCTGCTTTCTTTTCCTACAGGTGTGGCTTTATCAAGGTCCTGATAGACGTTTACAGCCACCGGCCTGGCCCTGCTCTCCAACTGGGAACAAACAGTCAAGCAGCCCCAGCAACTTATAAATTCTATAATGGGGCCAGCCAGGAAGTGATTGTGAGTCTGGGGTTAGGGAGAAACTAGACCTTCAGTTGCCATGGGAGCCATAAGGCCCCCTGCCTTGTCTCTTCAGTATGTGCACCAGGATGGCCACCCTGCACTAGAATGTCAGAGGTGGAGGAGCCTTAGTGCATGAGCTAACAGGATCCTAGATTTAGAGCTGGAAGAAATCTTGGGACCCTCTGGTCCAAATTCTTTCTTTTACAGTTGAGGAAACTGAGGCACAGAAAAGTAAGTTGCCTTGTAAGCCCATTGCAAGTAGGGATCATTTTATCCCTTGTATTTATAGCCCCAGTACCTAGCACATTGACAATCATATAGTAGGTGCTTATTTAAAAAAACAAAAAGGAAATGACTAATTGATCAAGAACCTAGAAAGTAGTAAGTAGAAGAAGTATATTATTAGATGTATTATATTATATGTAATATGAACCCTGCTCCTCTAACTCTAAGGCAAATGCTCTTTCCATTCTGACATGTTACAGTGTCAGAGCTAGAATATAAAATATTCCAGGCACGTTGGTACCCACCTGTAATCTCTGTTGCTGTGGAGGCAGAGGCTGGTGGATCGCTTGGGCTCTGGAGTGCTGAGCAGCAGTGAACTAAGCAAGTGTGGGCTCTGGTCTGAATCTAATATGGGGAGCCACATAGGAAGTGGGAGAGAGAGGGAGCACCAGGCTGTCTAAGCAAGAGGGATCCAGCTAGAATCTAATCAGTAGTGAGATCTGCCAATGGGCTGCTGCACTTCCAGCCTGGATGAGAGAAGGACAACCTGATGAAAAAATGAATGAATGAATAAAGAAATGAAATGTGAGGGAAACTTTAGGACACAGAATGTCAGAGCTGGGGAGATCCTTAGAACATAGAATGTCTAAGATAGAAGGGCCCTTAGAATAGACTGTCAGAGCTGGGAGAGCTCTTAGAACACAGGATATCAGAGCTGGAAAGAACCCTTAAGATCATTCAGTCCACCTCCTTTGTTTGGCAAAAGGAAATTGAGCTCCAGAAAAGGAAGATGACTTTCCCTAGGACAGCAGGTCAAGAAGACAGATATCCTGATTTCAGGTCTAGGCCTCCTTTCACCACACCAAGTTTCCCTGAGGGAGGGCGGGGCCAGTGCTGTCAATGAAATAGACAGCCCAGCCCCCTATGACTCCAGCATGACAGCTGCTTCTTTTCCTGTTACTCTGCTACCTTTGCATATTATTCATTTAGTGTCTCAGGCTCTCCTCTCCTCTTCACCATCCACATCTTTCCCAACATTTCAAACTCACCTCATTGCCAGGAAGCCTTCCATGATTAAGCCCACTGGACTTTGATCTCTTTTTCCCTCTAACTGCCTTCTCCTGGCACATTGGGAAGAGCCGTGATGTAAAAGGTCTGACCCAGAGAAGAGTCAAAGGCTTTATGTGTTTGTTTCATCTTGATCCTGAGTAATTCATTATGTCAACTCTACGTCCACTTCAGCAAAGTCTTCACCTATTCTGGCCTTCAGAAGAGGAAGGCCAGAGCCGTTGTTTTCTCTTGGCTTTCTAAACTTAACTTGAGATGAAGAACACTGAATTTTCAGTCAGAGTACCCAACTTTGATACCTGGGGGATCTTCAAGTCATTCTGTTATCTCTTTGGGTTTCAGCTTCCTCATCCATAAAATTAACCACTTCACACTGAATTCTTTTGTGTTTATTTGACATATATATTTCATCTTCTCTATGACCAACATTTCCTGTGGCTGTATGTAATCCTCATATGTCATGACCTCTCCCATGTAAGGATCTGCTTCTGAATGCCTAAACCTTTGTAGGAAGCAGCATCATAGCCAGGAATGCCTAGGCCCTGGGCAATTTCAACTGGGGGTGGGGTGATGTGGGGTGTGTAGGGAATGATACCACACAGCAATCTTCCCATGTTGGGAGAGTGGACCTTCTCCCAGAATCCATGGACAGAGGAACTGGAAGTAATACTAATAATAGAGTGCCAACTATGTGCCAAGCACTGTGCTAGGTGCTTTACAATTATTCTCTCATTTTATTCTCACAACAACCCTTGGAGGAGGTGCTATTATTACCCCCATTTTACAGATGGGGAAACTGAGGCAGACAGTTAAGTGACTTGCCCAGCGTCACACAGCTAGGAAGTTTCAGTCACAACTCAGGTCTTCCTGACTCCAGGCACTGTGCTCTTTCCACGATGCCAGCTAGCAGTCCCCTAAATAGATACTTACTAATTGTTTGTTGAATTGAACTGAATTGACTTGACTATGAGTTCCATAATAGTAATATAAAATAATAATAACATTAAGTAGCATTTTATAGTGCCTACTATGTGCCAGACACTATGCCAAGTGTTTTACAACTCTTATCTCATTTGGACCTCACAACAACCCTGGGAGGTAGGTGCTATTATTATCCCATTTTACAAATGGGGAACTGAAGCAGGCAGAAGTTAAAGTGGTTTGCCCAAGGTCCAGGGCCAGCACTCTAACTGTCTAGAGTTCCCAGAAGACTCCTACAGATGTCTGGCCACATAAGACATAGGATCAGAGATCGGCCCATGTGGTCCTGTTTACTATAAAGCTATAGTCCCTATGTGAAAACTATAAGTTCAAATGGAAATAGGAAAAAAAACAAAACATGATTTTGGTGGTATTGGAGAATCCCAGATGAAAAAGCTCTGTCTACTAAGAGGTTAAGTGACTTACCCAGGGTCACATAGTCAGTGTATTTCATATTATTTCACCATGTTCAATGTGTCGCTGTATTTCAAGGTGAGACTTGAACCCAGACATTGAAGCCAGACATTCCTGGCTCTCAGACTGGCTTTCTTATCTACTGTGTCATGCTGCTTATATGAGAGTCAGATTGAGAGAGTTATTTAAAATAGGACCCAGGCATGACACTTTCAGCCTTACCTAAGTCTTTCAAGCAGCAAGGTGCCAGCTTCACCTGGCCTCTGCCCCTGGGCCTTGAGCTTAGACTTAAGCTCAGAGTGTGGGTGAAGGAGGTGTGTCTTTCACTAGCTGAACTAGCTCTACTCACCCCCACCAGGTCATGCCCACCTGAATAGGGGTTGGACCCAATGACTCTCACAATTTCTTCTAGTTCTAATGTTCTAGGCTTCCATGGTTCTTGGAGAGGACCAGTTGTGGAGAGAAGAGAGAAATGGTATGGAGGAACCCATACTCCTTGCCATGAGGGGGTGTTTGAAGCAGATAGTGCCAAGGGAGTTACATCATCAAAATAGGTGCCAAAGTGGCCCTGGGGCAAACCAGGTGCCCATGCTCCACCTCCTGCCAAGGATACACCCTTACCTTCCCACTGAGGGTACCCCTAGGAGAACTCAGTTTGGAACTTCCAAGTAACCTGAAACTCATTACTTTTTCTTGAGTTTCCATTTTATCATATTTATAATAAGAACAGAGCCCCCCTTTCCTTTCTGTAATGAGCAGGGAGAACTTCCTCTTTCTTACCCTTCAACCCAATCTTCTGGTCTTCTGCAGCCTCTGGTACACAGGATCTGCACCTGGAAGGGCCCTTGGAGGCCTCTTGTTTTAAACTGAGGCCCTTAGTGGTTAAATGACTTGCCCAACACTACACAGTGAAGAATGAGAAAAGCTGGGGTTGGTGGCTCCGAAACCAATGCTCCTTCCTAAAGCACAATTCTATGTCTCCCACTCTTTCTCAATCAACTTCAGGGGCTCCCTGTGGCCTCCAGAATCAAATATGAAATCATGTACTTGGCATTCCAATCCTTCCATAACCAATCTCCTTCCTATCGTCCCAAGTCTACTTTCTCCTTTGAGATCCAAAGACACCAGCTTCCTTGATCTTCCTCAAACCAGACACTCCATCTCCAGGGATTTTCCCTGGCTGTCCCCTGGGCCTGGAACTCTCTCCTTCTTCATCTCCACCTCCTAGGTTCCTTCAAATCCCAGCTAAAATCCCACCTTCTACAGAAAGTCTTTCCTGATTCCCCTTCATCTGTTGGTTACCTCCCATTGACTCTGCTTATATCTTGTTTGGAGGTATTCATTTGCATGTTGTCTCTCCCATTAGACTGTAAGCTTCTTTCCTTTCTTTAGCAAGGTGTCTAGAACGTAGCAGGCACTTAATAAATGCTTACTAACTGACTGACTATGCCATGCTACCCAGATGCTACTTAGCTATGTGGAGGAGGCTGGAGAGAGTCACCCTTCGTAGTGGCCAAGAGATATTTCTAGACTATGAGCTTCTTGAGGGCAGGGATTATTTCATTTTTATCTGTGTATCTCTAGTACCTAGGTGATTGATAATGCTTGTTGATTGATGAAATCTTGACCACTGGCTGGAGCAGGGGTGGGGAACCTGCAGCCTTAAGACCACATGTGGTCTTCTAGGTCCCTAAGTGCAGCCTTTTGACTGAATCCAAATTTTACAGAACTAATCAGTGTAGATTTTCGACAAATTTTATAGAACAAATGGGTACGTCCTTTTGACTGAATCCAAATTTTACAGAACAAATTCTATAAAATTTAGATTCAGTCAAAAGGTTGCACTTAAGGATCTAGAAGGCCATACATGGTCTTAAGGCCTCAGGTTCCCCACACCCGGGCTGGACTAGGAGACCTTTATTCATTAGTTCATTCATTCATTCATTAAACAACAGTAATTGAGGCCTGTCCCATTTGTGATAATGAGTCCCATATCTAATAACACATCTTAAGGCATAAAAAGTTTTTTCTTGAATGGACTCTATTGGACACGTAGTGTAGACATCACTTCCGTTTTAGAGGTAAGTACATTTAAGACCCAGAGAAGGAACAGAGATTTGCCCAAAGTCTCATGGGTAATAAATATCACCCTAAGAGCTAGCTCTCTGCACCCCACACCAATCCACGCTACCCATGTAATTGGTCAATCCTTACTAAGTCAGATATCAGAACACTGAATCTGCAGTTAAATGACCTTGGTTCAAATCCCAGCTCTTTCACTTACTAGCCATGGAACCTTAGGCAAGTCACCTTCTTTCTCGGGACTTCAGTTTATTCATCTGTAAAATAAGACAGTTGAATTATTGCTATTTACTCACTTTCAGTCATGTCTGACTTTTCTTAGCAGAGATACTGGAGTAGTTTGCCATTTCCTTCTCCAGCTCATTTTACAGATGAGGAAACTGAGGCAAACAGGATTAAATCACTTGCACAGAGTCACACAGCTAAGTGTCTGAAGCCAGATTTGAACTCAAGAAGATGAGTCTTCCTGACTCCAGGCCTGGAGCTCTATCCATTGCTGCACCTAGATGCTCCAGAGTTGAATCAAATGTTCCTTAAATCCCCTGTCTAATTCAATCCAATAAGGATTTACTAAAGGCCAATGATGCATAAGCAATTAGGAAACAAGGACAAATCTCCAAACAGCTCCTTCCCTCAAGGGCCTCACATCTTATTTGGGGGTGGAGGTGCAGAGTACTCTCAGGTGTTCATTGCCTACTTCCAATCCGACGCATGGAACTTTGGTGAGCCTACTTCCAGCCATAGATGACTCAGGGATTTGTAGTACCATGATGTTGGTAAGTCTTCTAACTGGCTTAGGAGCTGGAAAGACTGATGGGACTGAGGGAAGTGAATAAGCATTTATATAGCACCAGCTCTCTGCCAGGCATTGGGCTAAGCATTTTTTTTTAACACATATTATCACATCTGATACTCACAACCACCCTCCAAGGTAGATATTTGTCATTATCCCCATTTTATAGTTGAGTAAACTGAAGCAAACAGAGATTAAGTGACTTGCCCAGAGTCATACAGCTAAGTCTCTGAGGCTGGTTTGAAGTCAGGTGTTCCTCCAGGCCCAGTACTCTATCCACTGAGTCATCAGCTGCCTTTACGATAGCTCCTTAGAGGCCAGGAAACTGAATTGCTTCCATTTTTAGGAAGATTCTGAAGATCGCTTGGCAGGGTAAGATACCAGACACCAAGGTCCTTTTTCAAACTAAGCATTCAAACTTTGCTTCAGAGAGGGCAATTCTGATGGTCGGCTGGCCACAACGTTCAAATGCCAAATGCAGGCTTGCCTAAAAGACTATTTTATGGAGAACTCACACTGGACAAGTGCTTACATGGTGGTCCGAAGAAGTGGTACAAGGACACTCTCGTGGTCTCTCTGAAGAACTTTGGGATTGATTGCATGCCATGGGAGACACTGGTGCAGGACCACCCAGCATGTCATGCCCACATCAAAGATGGTGCTGTGCTCTATAAGCAAAGCAGAATGGAAGTAGCTCAAAAGAAACGTGAGATGTGCAAATTTAGAGAATCTGCCCCAAATGTTCACATGGACTATTTGTGCCTGAGCCATGGTAGAGCATTCCAAGATGGTATTGGTCTGAGCAGCCACAGTCAGACTCACTGTAACTTAGGTTTAACATAGTGATGCCATTTTGGTCCTCTTAGAGAATGAATAACTGCGCTCAGAGGCAGAGTTGTAATGGAGTGAGCATATAAAAGATTTTATCTCAATCTTCTCTTTCCTAGTAACTTTTGAGAAAGAGAGACTGATAGAAACTGCTGGATGGAGGAGAGGCAAACCCAAGCTAATCTCTTCTACTTGGCCACTATGTGTCCATGCATGATGCACATCATTATTTCATTTGCTGATTGTTTCCCAACCTTAGGTGAATGAGTATCAGGGGCAAAACTGACCAGATTATGACCTTGTATGCTTTGTATATTTTTGTAAGAACTAATTAATGTAAATTGGTTGATTATATTAGGAGAAACACACCAGACAGGGGGCTTCTGAGGAATAATATTATTTCTTCAGATTATTCAATGGTGAGACCCTGAGGGGGCAAAGTAGTCAGCTATCCTCTGAGGACCCAACCTGCCACTATGAGTGGAGTATTTGGGAAACTAGTTCATAGGGGATTCTATGTTAAAATAAGAAACTATAAAGCATTTGATGAGAGAGGGACCACCAATAACTATGAAAAAATGGAAAGGCTTCCAAGAGGGAGTGGGACCTGAATTAATCTTTGAAGGAAGCTAGAGATTTTAGGAGAGGAGGGTAAAGAGTGAATATATTTCAGGAATGGGGAACAGCCTCATAAAGAAAGGTTCAGGAGTAGAAGATGATATGCTGAATTTGGGAGATGGTACATAGATAAGCCAATTTGGCTGGATTACAGAGCACAAGAAGGAGAATACTGTACAATACTTGGCAAGACTGCAAAGGCCTTCAAATACCAAGATGAACGATTCCTCTTTTATCCCAGAAGCAATAGAGAAGATGATTGAGCAATGGATTCACACGGTAAGAGTTGGGCTATAGGAAGTAATTTTGGCCACTGTGTAAAGGATGGGATGAGAAGAGGAGCTAGGAGTATAACCAGAAGTCTATTGTGACAGTCTAGGCAAGGGGTGATGTGAGGATCCTTCCCCTTCCAAAACCAATAGAGCTCATTTCCTAGAAAGGACCTGTGTAAGTGCCTTGTCCTTCCTATATTAGACCATAAGCTCACTGAGGGCAGACTGTGTGTTGTTTTTCATCTCTGTCTCCCCAGGGCTTTGCAAACATGTGGCATTTAAGAAATAGATGTTGAATTTAATTGAATAGTAGTTCACCTTTGCTGATTTCCTTACAACCATTTTTGAGGTACCTAGCTCAGAGATTATTTTGATCTCCTCCAGATTAGACAGCTAGGAAGTGATCAAGGAGGATACTGAACCCAGGACTTTTAACTTCAAGATCAGGGCTCTTTCTAACATCACTGTGCTTCCAGCCCAGGGATATCATAAAGGCAGAGACAGGGCCCTTTCCCCTCCACAGCCCCTCTTAGAAATCTGGTCTTCCTTAGAGACACAGTTGAGGTGCCTCTCCCTCCCCTAACCCCTTCCCAATCAGGTTTTATTGTTTTTTCCCTCTTCACATTATTTGTATTTACTTTATGCTGTGTCAACCCTATCTCCTGGATGATGAGCCCCTTGAAGGCAGAGTCTGCTTTTTGTCGTTATGTTTGTGTCCCCAACACTGAGTAGAGTGGTCTGCACATAGTAAGTGGTTAACAAGTACTTGTGGAAATGAAGAGAGAGGAACTTCAAGACCTCCAAGGGGTGGGGGGTGAGGGGGCACAGAATGGTTCAGATTTGGAGTAGCTACTAGGAACAGAGGCTAAGGATTTAGCCAGGTGCCCTCCTGGAGGCGCCAAGGCCAGCAGACCATTATTTATTCACCTGTTTGTTTATTCACTTACAGTGAATGCTGCAATAAAGGTTACAACCCTATCATTTTCTTTAAGGAGTTTACAATCTATCCAGGACTTAAGATAGAGATTTAGCTCATGGGAGCACCCCTTTGGGGTCATTTGTCCAAACTGAACTCATACTTGCAGGTTGGGGTTCCCAGGGGGCAGTCATTACTCCCCTCAGGATTCTAAGGGGAACCCTGAGTGGTGGAGGTTTCTGGCACTATGGTTCATTCGTTAGCTTCTATGGGTGAGTAACTTCAATTATCAAAGAGCATTTGCTAAGACGCCGTATTAAGAACTGTTGGTACAAAACATTCCACTTCTGAAAAGTCTTACATAAACTGATGCAAAGTGAAGTGAGCAGAACCAGGAGAACATTGTAACACAGTAATAGCAACATTGTAACATGGAGAATTGTAAGTGACTTGTCTGTTCTCAGCAATACCACAATCCAAGACAACACAATGATGAAGCATGCTATCTGCCTCCAGAGAAAGAACCAATACTGCTTGAATGCAGCCTGAAGCATGCTATTTTTTACTTTCTTTCATTCTTTTTCTTCTATTCTATTCTTCTTGTACAAAATGACTAATATGAAAATGTTTTGTATGATAACCCATGTATAAACTATATCTGATTGCTTGCTGTCTCAGGGAAAGGGGAGAAGAGGCAGGGAGGGATATAATTTGGAATTCAAAACAAAAAAAATTGCTTTAACATGTCATTGGGAAAAAATAAATATATATTATAGAGGAAAAAATTAAAATAAAATATAAATTTACTTATGAGAAAATTAAAATAAATCAGTCACATCCTTCCCCCCCTCGCAAAAAACCTACACACCAAGTCCCTGGAGAGAGTGAGCTCAAACTTATAGTTAAAAAAAACTAGTGAGACACACATGTAAAGAACACGTATGACAAAGAAATATCTCCCAGCTCCCATTTGCTGGAAATTCTTTTCTCCCTTTGTGTATAAATAGGTAAATGTTTGACAATTAGCTTTCAAAAAATGTATTCAGGAAACCCTTTTAGTTTAATCTGCATTATTAGCATTTTCTCCATCATTTTCTTAAGTCTAGAAAGTCAACAAAACAATAAATGAAGCCCTTATTTGTAGCTTTTGCTAGTTAGTAAGAAAGAAATGCTCACATCGAAAATGGAACATTTGGCTTGAGAGCTGGTTCAAGGTGACTCCAGCTTAGCCCTGCTGAGGCTGCCCTTGGGTCTAACTCTGCTAAGTTCCAAGAGCCTGTCTTTTTATAAGACTCAGAGCCTTAGATATTTTATTTCTTTCTTCTGGTGGCTACCTTTCTATTTAAAGGGGCCATCCCTCGACTACTTTTTAAAGAGGTCTGTTCACTGAATGGGCATTATCTCACTTTAAGTGAGTACCTGAAAAGGCCTTAGGTCTCCCATTGCATCCTGGGTCATCTTCAATCATCCTAATGAATATCTGGTCATTCATTGGATCCAGGTGGCTCAGGAGGAGAAAGTAAGGCTGGTGACTTTGTACAGCCCTCCCTCACTCAAAACAAAGACAAGTGCAAGTCATGTCATCACTTCTCTGATGTCATGGTCCTCTTCAAAAACGAAGGATGAACACAACCTTTCTGTATGTCTCTGTCCATGTTTGCCTTCAGTATGCCTTGCTCTTCTGGCTGGATGAGCCAAGTGTCTCTGATAGCATCATTAATGAGGGTCAGGGAGAGCATAACCCTCCTTCAGAATGTTCTCTTACCTCTTACCACCTGCTTTCCTCTGGTACAGATCCAAGTCTTCAAGGTGGTCCTTAGCCTGGAGACTTCTACCAATAGACTGACCTACTACAGAAATTTCTCCTCCATTCAAAAATCCCAGGCACATGCTAACCTGTTCTCCAAGAGGATGAAGGGATCAAAAGGTGTAGACACATTGTTAGAATAGAATGCTGCCTGTTGATTGGTTGAGGTGGGGCTGTCTTCTAGGATACTCCATCACTACCATCTCTAAGGTCAGTAGGGACCACTGGAGGGGCAGGATGTGACCTGCTGTGCTGACAACTGCCTGAGTGATATGGAATCTAAACAGAGAACAGAACCAGTGACTTGGGGAGAACTTCCTCTTAAAGTTTGGTCCCTAGGACTCAACAGGACCCCATGGCCTTATGAGCATGGGCCCTGGGAGCCTGGAGAAGGGGATCCCACCCTTACAAAAATAGAACCTAAACTGAAGACCACAGGTACTGATAGATTTATGTACACACCTTCCCTTCTCCATGCAAATACCTTGAACCTACCCATCCAGGGACCTCAGTGACTTCATCTCTCCCTGTTTGTGTAAGGGCCGTTAGATGTTTCATGGATAGAACACTAGACCTGAAGTCAGGAAGACTTATGTTTCTATCTAGCCTTGGATGTATAGTAGCTGTGTGACCCTGGGCAAATCACTTAACCTCTATCTGACTCAGTTTCCTCATTTGTAAAGTGGAGATAATAATAGAACCCATCTCCCAAGATTATTGTGAAGATAAAATGAGATATTTGTAAAGTGCCTTGCAAACCTCACAGCTTTATAGACACTAGTCTATAACATTATTATTATGTTTGCAAATATGCGGTAATGTGCTTAGATATATGTATATGCATGCATGTGGACATGGGAGAGTGTATGATTGTATCTATGACTGTATTTCTGTGTGTGTTTGGGCATTAATGAGTATGACCATGCATGTAAGCATACACATGTGCATGCATGTTTGTTTGTAGAGGATGGGACTCTCTGTCAGTCCAAACCCTATAATAGACCTTCCCTTGTCTCGCCAGGGCTGGTTGAGCTGATGCTTAATGAGTGTTTTCCCCAGTGGGTCCAGCGTCACGTCACAGCTAGAAAATGTGACTGATGTGTCCTAAAGCTGACCGCCCCCTCTCTCTCTCAGCAGCCTTCCTATTCCCTCACCAATACTGGCATGGGGGAAAAACAGAGCCAGATGTCTGAAGGAAGCATGTTTGATCGTAATGAGCCTGAATGGGAGTCTCTGAGCCCCCAGCTTCCTTGTCATTCATTCACTCATTCATTCAATAAGCATTTATCATGTGCCTACTAAGTGCCAGGTACTATGCTAGATGCTGGAGAGACAAAGACAAATGATTTGTACAGAGAGAATTAAATGAAAAATATATATAAAGGGAACCCAAAGTCCTGGGTGTGAGATACTAGCAACTAGGGGAAACCAAGAAAGGTTTCACAGAGGAAGTGGAACAAGAGTCAAGCTTTGAAGCAAGCTAGAGAATATACAAGGCACAGTTGAGGACAGAGGGCATGCTGAGCACTGGGGATCACAGCCTTGCAAAGGTATGGAGAGTAGAAATGAAATGCCACATATGGAAAACATCTCTGGTGGGCTAGTTTGGAGGGCATGTTGAATTTATGAAGGAGAGTAATACATGATAATCTAGGTTGGTTAGAGTCAGGTATGTCAAGCAGAAAAACTGGTAGTTTATTCCTGCAACAATAGGGAGCTCCTGGAGCCTTTTGAGTGGAGGAGTGACCTGTTCTTTAATAATCACTAACATTTATATATAGCTCTAAAATTTTAGAATTATAGAATTTAGAACTCTAGAATTAAAAAAAACCTATACGCATATTATTTCACTAGATCATCACAATAACCCTTGGAAATGTGTGCTATTATTATCCCCATTTTTAGTGGGGACATCGAGGCTGAGAGAGGCTGTGCCTAGGATCACACAGCTAATAAGGACGTAAGGCAGAATTCAAACTCAGGTCTAGGTTCAGCACTATCTTTCACAACACAGAACTGCTTTAAGAATGTCACTTTATTAAGTGGAGGGAAAAAAAGAATATCTCTTCAGCAGCAGCTGTGTGGAGGATGGATCAGAGGAAGGAGAGACTGGAAGCCGGAACATGAATTAAGTTACTTTAATAATCAGGATGAGCCGGGCATGGTGGTACAGGCCTGTATAGATAGTCTGTGATGTTGGGGAGGTTAAGATTAGTGGATTACTTGCATTCAGGAGTTCTGAGATGTAGTAGGGCTAAATAAAGCCCATAGATTTTCTTAGCCAAGTCTGATACCACTTATGATGAGCCCCTAAGGATGGAGGGCTGCTAGGCTTCCCAAGGAAAGGCAAATCAGCCCCAATCAGTAAAACAGAGGGGGTAAAAGCTTCCATACTCATCCGAGGTGGGATCAGCCCACAAGTGCCTTCTAATTCTAGGGCATTCTCTCTTTGTTTACTTGTTTCCCCCTTTGGATTGTAAGCTCCCTGAGGACAGGAACCATCTTTTGATTTTTGTTGTATCCCCAGCACTTTGCACAGTACACAACACATAGTAGGTGCTTAATAAAAGTTTATTGATTGACTGATTAGCCCCTTCACTTTCAACCTGGGTGAGGTAAGGAGGTTCAATTTCAAAAAAAAAAAAAATCCAAATGAGAGGAGATGAGGGCTTAACCTTGGGTGGCAAGGGGAGATGTCGGCATGCAAGAGATGGAAAGATGGAATCGGCATGCCTTAGCACCTGTTTGGATGGATGGAGGAGGGGAAAAATTCAAGGACAACCCTGGTGGGCCTGAAGGAAAGATCATCCTTCTCAGAAGAGGGAAGTGTTCTGTTTGGATGTGATGAGCTTGAGATGTCCATGAGAAGTCCAATGGAAAATGTCCAGCAGGCAATGGGTGATGTGAGACTAGGTTTTAATATGTAGACCTGGGAGTCATCTCCACAGATGCTAACTGAACCCAAGGGAACAGACGAGATCACCAAGGGAGATAGTATAGAGGGAGAAAAGAAAGGGGACCAGGACAGATTCTCAGGAGGGGGCCCAGCCACACAGAAGGGTCAGGATGTGGATAATGAAAGTCTCCTCTGGCAAAGGAGACTGAACAGGATCGGCTGGACAGGCAGGAAGTAGTGGGTGGGCAACAGTACTCAATGTAGCAGAGGGGTCAAGAACACCTCAATAATACCTGAAAAATCACCTTGGAAAGAGACTCTCTAGTTTCGTGGTGGGATCACAAGCCAGATTGCAAAGGATTGAGAAGTGACAGAAAGAATCAGAAGTGAAGAATGCCAGTATAGACAGTACTTTCTACACATGTGCTAGGAAAGACAGACAAGAGCATGTCCCAAAACCCTTAGTGCAGTTTTAAGCTTTGATCACTTTAGAAGTAAAAATACATTTGAAAGGTTGATCATTAAAAATTTTTAAATATTGATTTATTTCTTATTAAATTATTTTCACTGTGTAAAAACAGATATCAGCTGTTGCTCAGTGACTGAAAGGACATTTGCAAGCCCAGCCTTAAGATCATCTGTAGAATGAGGTTTTGATGGGTATACAACAGGATTGACATGAGCCCAACAAGACAAAGTCTAATAGAAACAGATCTCTATTAGATCTAGGGATCCCTCCTGGGATGACCCAGGAGGCCATGGAAAAGGGATTCTTCTACCTCTCCACTGGTCATCCAGAAACTGTCCCACATGCAGTGTATAATACCACAATGCCCCATGTTGTTAAAAATAAAAATATAAAATGTATTGTTCAAAATTTACAAAATTAAATATGAGTATAAGAAATGTCAATAATTAAACTTTCAAATGATTCTTTTGCAAGTTTGTAGCATTTATACTTTTGAAGTTAATAAAGCATCAATACTTTTTGGACGTTGTATAAAATGAATGCCTGAAGGGCTGTTGAGCAACATGTGAGGGCTTCCTAGGAATGATTGAAGCTCGAATGTGTGCATGGTCAGCAGGAAAGGAGTCACTAGATGGGAAGACATTTGTGATTACAGAGAGATAGAAGAAATGGCTATCTGGGCAAACTGCCCAGGGAGACTGAAGGGGTCAAGGATTCCAGCAAAATAATTAACCTTGATGAGTAGAAGGGCTACATCCCTCTCTGTTGGACTCGATCTAAGAAAGGGAAAGTGAGGAGTAATGTCAAGTTTTGAGATGTAGAATAAAGGGGAAAGGGAAGGGGAAAGGGAGCTGGAGGCAGTGATCTCTATTTCTCAGTCAAGCATGAGACCAGGGCCTTTGCTGACAACAGTTGATGTCGAAAGCCTTGAGGAGAAAAGAAAAGATTAGGAAGTATCCATAAGGAGTGCAATAGTCATCTAGGGAAAAATGGGAAAGATGGTCTTGCAGTGGTGAGGGCCCAGTTGAGATTAAATAATGCTAATTTTGAGTAGATCTGGTCAGTTCGGTTATGCACAATTAAGCAGCACTGGGGCAAGAGTGGCAAAGGTTAGTGGTAAGGGTGATCCAGGACCAGAGTATGAGAAGGAATGAGAAGTGATTAGGACAAGGGCAACAAAAGATTTGAGAGCTGTAGATAGTGTGCGGTTGAATTGATCAACTATGGGAAGGGGGAGGAAAGTGAAACCATAAAATGGCGGTACCCTAGAATGGCACCTAGCTCGCATCACTTTCAGAGGGACTAGGAAATAAGGCTTGGTACTACTCTTTTAGTCCACCACGCCTTGGCCCATCCCTCCTCCAAGTTACCCTTTTCCAGGAAAACCTTCCCAGACTAATCTGTTGGCATTGTTCAGTCACATCAGACTCTTCATGACCCCATTTGGGGTTTTCTTGGCAAAGATACTGGAGTGGTTTGTCTTTTCCTTCTCTAGGTCATTTTACAGAAGAAAGTGAGGCAAACAGGGCTAAGTGACTTGCCCAGGGTCCCATAGCTAGTAAGTGTCTGAGATCACATTTGAACTCAGGTCTTCTTGACTCCAGAGACAGCGCTCATAGTAGAGCCTGTTTTCTCACGTGGCATACACTTTCCAGCTGCCATTGGTTGTTACAGCCTGTCGGAAAGATTTCTCTTTGTGTCAAAAGTCATTTCCTAGCGTGTATTAATCTCTCTTCTCAGACTAGAAGCTCCGTCAAGATAGCAATTTGGATTCTAGTCATTTAACAGAAGAGGATCTAAATCTCACAGAGGGCAAGAGATTTTCCAAGGTCTTGCTTGTAGACAGTGGCAGAGCCAGTTTGAAATGTGAGTCTTTGGACTCCAAACCCAATGTTCTTTCAGTTCCTCCAGTGGAGCATACCTGAAGGAGACCTTGGCCTAGGAAGAGGAAGACAGTCTGAAAAAGGGACCTGCCGATGTCCTTTACCAGAGAGGATTCTGAAAGAGCTGGGGCTTTGGAACTGGAAAACTGGGCTTTGGATCTCTGTTTTGTCACTTAGACTTATATAGCCTGGAAAAAGTTCCTTCCCCTCAATGTATCTCGGTGTCCTCTTTTGTCAAATGAAAGGACTGGGATAGGTTTAAGACTTCTCCCAGCTCCCAGTCTATGAGGATCCCAGATGCTCTCGGCTCTTAGACTATGATCTGCCCATCTCTTATCAAGGAAACCAGCAATTGAAACAGGGCCCTGTGGCGCCAGTGCCCTTATGCCTAGTGGGCAAGGGAAACCTGCTGTTCTAATAGTTTCAATGATCTATTGAACAAAGGGGAACCGGATGGGGGTGGAACCTAGAGCCCAGGGCCCTGGCACAAGTGGGCACTGAGTTCCCCAAAGCTCCTCGGACTTCCCTTTTCGTAGACACCTGCTGGCTCCAGCCAGGTCAAGAGTAGATCTCTCTCAACCTAGGGAGAGGAAAGGGCGGGGCCCTCAGGGCAGGGAATGCTGTGGGGGAGGGACTCTGAGGGGCCAGGACTGGGGACTCATCCCCGGATCTCCGAGAAGATCAAAGTCTGGGAAGTAAGGAAGGCAATACTAATCTAAAGCAAATACAGTTGAAGGAGGAAATGGGGTGGTGACAAAATCTCACTCAACATTCATTCAACAAATATTTCATCAAATCCTAGACCTTTAGAACTGGGAGGAGCCTTGGAGCAGAGTATCAGAGATGAATGGGGCCTTAGAACATAGACTGGCAGAGCCAGGAGGGGTTTTAGAACATGTCAGAGATAGAGGGGTCTTGGAGCAGAGAATGTGATGAGGCAAGGCGGGGAGGCCCTTAAAACATAGACTAGAAGGGCTGGGGGGAGCTTAGAACACAGACTGGCAGAGCCAGGAGGGATTTTAGAACATGTCAGAGATAGAGGAGTCTTGGAGCAGAGAATGTGATGAGGCAAGGGGGGGAGGCCCTTAAAACATAGACTAGAAGGGCTGGGGGGAGCTTAGAACACAGACTGGCAGAGCCAGGAGGGATTTTAGAACATGTCAGACATGGAGGGACCTTAGACCAGAGAATGTGATAAGGAGGGGTGCTTAAAACATAGACTGGAGGAGCTGACAGGGAGGAAGGGGGGCCCTTTGGCTGAGGGGAGCCAGAGGGAACAAGGTCGGAAGCTGAGCTTCCTCCTGGCCTGGGTCACCTTGCAGGTGATGGGTCTACCCCAAGAGTCAAAGCCCAGTTTTTACCTGCTGACTCAGAGCCTGGGGGCCCCAGGCTTCTTTTACTTAGCAACAGGCTGAGGCCTGGGGCAAACAGAGCCAAGGGGCAGCCACACCCCTGCCGCAGGAATGCGGGCTGCATTCCTAGGGGGTGTGGTGTCCGCTAGACAGAGGAGGGGAGGGGAGGAGGCAGAGCAGGAAGACAGGTAGCAGCCACAATCAGCCCCTCAGCACCTGAGCTAGGGCAGGCCAGCTCACCTGGCTGCCACTGGAACACTTTCTAGCACCAGTGTCTTGGGAAAGGGGGCAGCTCTGACCAGGGCCTCCAGCCTTTTTCAGCTGGAACAGCCTGTGGAGGGCTGGTGTCACAGAACTAGTCACTGGCAGATTCCGAGCCAGAGTCCAGGTCTCCTCACTGGCTGCTGGTCCAGTGGGCTCTTGGCGACATGTTACCATAAGTAGGTAACTTGTGCTCTTCTCTGACTCTCACTCTCCCAAAGATGCCTCATATCACCTCCAGGAGAGGCTGAGCAGTGTAGAACTGGGCCCACAAGGCAGGTAGAAAGGCATGGTGACTAAAAAGCAGGCTGGACCAGGAAACAGGAGGCCTGGCAGCAAAGTCCAGCTGGGCTCTCAGCTGTCTCTTGGGACCTTGTGCGACTCACTTCAGTTCGGCGAGCTCCAGTTCACTCTATGAAATGAGGGAATTGGTTTAGATGCTCCCTAGATCCCTTTTAGCCCTGCCAGTCTGTGTTCTATGGGCCTTCCCAGCTCTGACATCTTGTGTTCTAAGGGCCTTCCCAGCCCTGACATTCTGGGTTCTAAGGGCCTTCCCAGCTCTGACATCCTGTGTTCTATGGGTCCTCCCAGCTCTGACATCCTGTGTTCTAGGGGGTTTCCATCATTGTCATTCTGTATTCTAAGATTCTTTTCCCACTACTCTTCTCCCCTTACCAAATACAGTGTCTTAGGTTCTAAGGCCCTGTCTAGTCCTGACTTTGAGGTCCCTCCTAGCTCTGATATATTTTACTCTAATATAAAATAAACATTCTTGCTCTAATATTAAATACTTGTGTGAGTCTGTGTAGGTAGGCAAGGGCAGTGCAGCAGGAAGTGGGGACTGAGCTCACATGAAGCGCCCCCCTCATCTCTCCCTAAGTTCCTTTTGGTGGTGCTCCCCTGCTCCTGCCCTCCCCCTCCAGTCCCTACCCCGGCTTCTCTGCCCTTTGATCTCCCATTTTTCCAGGCTGGCCACAGCTCTGAATGGGAAGCTTTGAGCTCATGGGGCTTTGGGGACAATGAGAGAAGGCTGAGCCAGCCAGGGCTGCCCCATGGCCCCCTACCATTCATTGCTAAGCCTGGGGATCTGGCTTCCTTTGTGCCATGAACAAAACCCAGGAGATCAGCTGCTCCCAGCGTGGGCTGAGCCGGGCTCCGGAAGGGGTTGGAGGGGGAGGCATGGCCCCCAGAGAGCCCCTAGTCCCCTCCCTTTCTCCACTGAGGCCCAGTCACTTTCAGCATAGGCCAACTCAATAGAGCCGAAAACATTACACACACACACACACACACACACACACACACACACACACACACACACACACACACACACACACACTCCTCTATGCAATCCCAATGCATGTGGGTCTTCAGAACTGTCTTTCTTGATCCCCAGTGGAGTTTTCATATTCAGTCTAAGGAAATATACCCAACCTGAAGCTGGCTGGACATGTCGCTGCCCCAGAAGGCCAGCCTGGAGCAGTGGCCAGGGCTTTACCTTCCCTTCCCACCCCTTACCATGGGTTACCCTACACAGAGGACCCTACTGGCCCCTGGGGAATCCAGGTTTCCATCTATGACTGAGGACCTAAGGACCAGGGCCAGAAAGAGGCATTCAACCCACCAGGGTTTGTGAGCATCTCTCCAGAGGGAGGACATCTCCCAAGCACTTTGCAGAGCCCTGTAAGGTCTATAATGGGCCTACAGTGGAAATTACCCAGCATGTAACCCAATTAGAATCACAGATTCAAGGACAGGAGTGGTTTCATGAGGATAGGGGATACGGGGTGGAGGGAGATCTAACTCTTGCCTAAAATCCTAAGTTTGGGAAGTAGAGGAGAGGTCTCCTCATGACTTTAGAGAGCCATCTTTTGGCCCCTCAGACGTTCCCCTAAATCCTCAAGTACTCACAGCAAACCTTACCCAACACAACCTCCAAAGACAACCTCATTTCAGATGTAGGATAATGGATAGAGCAACGGACCCAGATTTGAATCCTGCTTCAGACCATTACTAGTCATGTGATTTGGGCTACATCGTCTCTGGCCCTCAGTTTCCTTATCTATAAAATGAACATGTTAAATTTGACCTCAAAGGCATCTTTCAGCCCTAAATCTATGTCCCTATGTTTGGGGATACCAGGACCCCAATGAAGGGGAGTGGCAAAGATCTCAGTGAGATGTCTTAGGTCAGAGGGTACTTACTCTGTGAAGAATTTCCCTTCTCTGGATCTGTTTATTTCCTAATCAGAAAAAGGAGGGGATCAGGCTAGATGAGTGTTAGGTTCCTTTCAGTTCTGACATTCTATGTTCTAAGGTCCTTACAATTACTACATTCTGTGTTCTAAGGACCCTTCCAGGTTTGACCTGCTATGTTCTACGTTCTCTCAGCTCTGGCATTCTATGTTCTAAGGCTCCTCCCAGATCTAACATTTTGTCTTCTCAGGGTCCTCCTAGCTCTGACATTCACTGTTCTAGTGTTTCTTCTCTTCTAGCTAGCTATGATTGGGCATGGGCTACATGGGGTTCTAAACAGTTGTATCTGCATGAGCCATTCCAATCCGAGAGTTTGGTGTGCCAGGGAGCAGTTCCCAAACCCCCTCGCCAAGGCACCAAAGGATTGGAGACCAGGTTCTACAGACCATTGTGGCCCCTGAGTTCACTCCAGGGGATTCATCTCCATGGACAGGCTGGGACGAAGCATTGGGGTCAGAGTTGTGTCAATGTGGACAAGTCTCTTAATTTCTTGGTACCTTGTAGTAACTGTGAAAGACCAGAAAAGGCTGAGCCTCAATCTCCATTAGGTAGAGAGAGTTTCCTACAGACCAGAGTTTCCTGGTCCAAACTGAAAGAAGAAACAGGCAGAAAGGCAGAAAGACAGAGAGACAGACTGAGAGAGAGAGAGAGAGAGAGAGAGAGAGAGAGAGAGAGAGAGAGAGAGAGAAGAGAGAGAGAGAGAGGAGGGGAGGGGAGGGGAGGGGAAGGGAGAGAGAAGCCCCCTTCTGGTCACCATGCCCCTTCCTTTGGACTCTCTTCAGAAACAACCCCCTTTCCTCTCAAAAAGTATAGTAATAACAACAGTTTTAGCTGAAAGTTCACAGTGTTTTATGCTTAAAGAGATAAGTCAATGAATTGAATTAGGGACCATCCAGCAGGTTCTATAGTCATGGCACTCCAAAGCTCCAAGAAAGGTATTACCTAACCAGGGGTCCTATGCCACTCCGAGAGACTGGCGGGAGCAGGGGAGGGGAGGGGTGAGGTTTCATGGTTGGTAGGACCAAGCAATTAAGCAATCAACAAGCATTTTTGACACTTGTCGGTAGGACTCCTGTATACCAGGCTTTGAGACAAAAATAGACTAGACCTGCATTGTAAAATCTCAGAATCTCAGGACTGTAGGAGACCTCAGAACTCACATTTCTACAGCACTTTAAGGTCTGTGAAGCCTCTTTCACATATTAACCCTGGGATATAGATGTTATTAATATCATCTCATTTTACACACGAGGAAACTGAGGCCCAGAGAAGATAAGTAACTTCCTTAGGGTAGAATAACCAGGAGGTATATGAGGCAGGATTTAGAGTTAGGGTCTCTTGGCTCTAAGGCCTGTACTTTGTGACCTTGGGCAAGTCACTTAACCTCTGCCTGCCTCAGTTTGCTCATCTGTAAAGTGGGGATAATAGGAGCACCTAGGCTGTTGTAAGGATCAAATGAGATGATAATTCCCAAGTGCTTTGCACAGTGTCTGGCCCATAGTAAGTGCTATATAAATGTTAGCTGCTGTTGTTGTATGACTTGGCTGCCAGCCCTTGCCTGAAGAGACCCCCCCTCTCCATTAACAAGTGACTTACCACTTCCTGGGGCAACTACTTTGGGAAATGCCTAATGGTTTAGAAGTTTCTCCTGACGTCAACGTTGTCCTCCAGCCACCGCCCAGAACACACCCCCTCCCCAAGGCACCAAAGCAGGTCCCTTACCCCACCCATGGTGCCTTGGCAGGGAGGGGAGGCCCAGGGATTCGGGGAATCAGGGGTTGGGGACTGGGATGTCTAGGTGGTTCTGGGGAATTCCGCCCACTCAGGCGATGCCAAGAGCTAAGCTGCCTCCGAGGAGAAAGATTAGAGTGACTGAGGCAGCTAAGCCTGTCTATCCAGGTTGGGACAAGCTCCCGTCATTAGCCATTCTCATTCTCCAATCTCTCCTTGTCGCTTTGCCCAGGATGCAGGGAAAGTCTGGATACTCTGAGGAAGTCCATCAATGACTGAGAGATTCCAAATCACCAAGGGGCTTTGTAAGTTATTGAAAAGTATAGGAAGAAACCTTAGGACCCCTCATTCCTCAGAGGAGAGTCCTGAAAGGGCCTGCAGTCACACAGCTAGCAAACAGCAAGGCCAGAATTTCAACCTGGGCCTCCAAGTCCAGTGCTCAATTGGCTGAGGCCATGGTTGGCCACCAGGCCTGGGGTTACCCAGAAGCCTCTGGGCTAGAGCGAAGGAGGAACACTTGTCTCAGGGAAACTCGGGTCAGGGAAGAGGAAAGACAGGTGACCTGCCAGGACCTGCTCTGCTCAGTTTTTACTGTGGTTTCCTGGTTTCCTCCCTGCTCCCTGTCTCTTCCTAGTAGGACTCCCCAGTCTCCCCCCGGGTACTGTCAGTGCCCCCCCTCCAGCTCTGACAAGTCAAGTTTTTATGTGGTTTAAATAATGACCTTCCCAAAGGCAGGGGGCTGACTTTCTGAGAGATGGCTTTCACAAAGCTTCATCCTATCCATGTTCTTGCCTGGAATGCCCTT
Source organism: Notamacropus eugenii (assembly GCF_028372415.1). Taxonomy (NCBI): domain Eukaryota; kingdom Metazoa; phylum Chordata; class Mammalia; order Diprotodontia; family Macropodidae; genus Notamacropus; species Notamacropus eugenii. The sequence continues at coordinate 55,730,909 of NC_092876.1, forward strand.
CTTCTTGGGGGGGGGGGGGGGGAGCGGGATGTCACAGGTAGATTTGGGTGTGTATGGGTGTGGGTGGAGAAGTGCTTAGTGTCCCGGGTCACCCCACTTCAAGGAAGGCAGGGCTAGAGCATTGTGGCAGAAAGAATACTGTCTCTGCTACTTTGTATCTGTGAAACTTTGGGCAAATCACTTCTTTTCTCAGTCTCAGTTTCCTCATTTGTAAAATGAAAGGCTTGAACTAAATGATCTTGAAAATCCCTTCAAACGTAAAACTTGGAGGGACCCTAGAGGTCATCTAAGCCAAACCTCTCATTTTACAGATGTGACTTGTCAGAGTCTTATGCTAAATTAATGGAAGAATTAAAACTCAAACCTAGAACTGGTTTTGAATCCAGGACTGTTTCCAATCCACTCAAGTCCTTTCTCTAAGTACAAGGATCCAATGGAGACTATGTACTGGACACCCAGTCTCCCACCCTGCCAGCTAATGAGACCCACTCTCCTCTCCCTTCGGGTAGCTGCCCTATAGGTCCTTTGTCCATGAGAAATACTTAGTTGCCTTTGTCTTGTAATTCTTTCTGTATGCATTATAGTAATCATTGTGTATGTTGTTTTCCTGGTTCTGCTGATTTCATTCTGCATCTGTCAATCTGTATATGTCTCCTCTTGCTTCTCTATATTATTCATACTTGTCTTTTTTTTTAACTTTTTACAAAGGAAAATTTACTGACTAGCCATAGGAAAGACAGAATGATCTCCTTTTTATTAATTCTCTTAGTTCCTGGGGAAAATGGAATCAAACTTTTTTAAAAATAATTTTTATTGATATATTTGGTTTCTATATCTCTTAAATTTCTCCCATTATCCTTCCCCTTCTCCCCCCTTCCCTTTTAGAGAACTATTCTGTAAAATAAAGATTTTTTTAGGGGGGAAAAAGAAGAAAAAAATCAGCAAAACTGATCAATAAATTGAGAAAAATCTGAAAATATATGACGGTTTCACATCTGCGTGCACCTCTGCAAAGAAGTTGAAAGAGAGTGTCTTCTCATATCTCTTTTTAGGGTCATGCTGGTTCTTTGTAATTTTCCAACATTCACTTTCATTTGATTTGGGATTGTTGTTTTTTTATTTGCATTGTGATAGTCAGTGTGTGTGTGTGTGTGTGTGTGTGTGTGTGTGGTTTTCTCAGCTCTTCTTACTTCAGTCTGTTTCAGTCCCTGTCTTTCCATGCTTTTTTTCATTCATCACATTCATTATGTCTTACAGCATAACAATATTCCACCATATTTGTGCACCATAATTTGTTTAGACATTCTCCAGTCAATAATATCTACTTTGTGTCCAGTTCTGCTACTACAAAAAGTGCTGCTATAAACGTGTTGCTTCTTCTGGATGACTCAGACTTAAAGCGGCTACTACAAAACCTCTCCCCGCACTGTGCATGTGGCATAATCTTTGATTACAGAACCTGATCTCTCAGCTGCTGGAATCAATACATTCATTCCTGGGATTGGTTGAGTACTTTGCCCCTTGGGGCTGGCTCTTCCTGCTGCTGCAGGTTCTGTTGCTGAAGGGAACCTCTGACAGCTCTTCCATTTCTCCAGCATTCCTTCACCTAAGATCAGAAGAGAGCGACAGAAACAGCGCATGTTCAAGGCCACACAGTGAATGGGTGGGGGGCAAGGGAGCTACAATAACCAAGTGCTTGCTGTCTTTGCTCCCATTCAGAGGCCCACTGCAAAGATGCCAAGGAAAAGCCCATATTTCTCCTTGCTCTCGCACAGTAAGGGAGGAGAGGGAGGAAGTAAGCATTTCTTTCAGTTTCCTCATTTGTAAAACGAAGGGTTTGAACTAAATGATCTTGAAAATCCCTTCAAGCTCCACATTGCATGATTCTGTGGAAGGAGAGGGACAGGATCCACAAGCCCCTGCCCAACAGTTCCATAGTCAGTCCAAAATGCTTCATGGTATCCCTGGCTGCTCTACTCCACTAAGGTGGGGGGCTCCTCCTGCTCTGAAGGCCAGTTACAATGGCAGAGACACAGCATAGTCAAGTTGGAAGGGATCACAGAACACTGAACCAGCACAGCCAGTGGCAAAATCACTGAAGCTGGAGGCCCAGGATCCAGGCTCAAACCCTGGCTCTGCTCCTTACCACCATGTAAGTCATTTAACTGTGAACTCTGCATCTCAAGTTCCAGAATGTAAGAGCTGGGAGGGACCTTGGAACACAAAATGTAAGGTAGGAGAGGGCCTTTAGGTGGGAGGAAGGAAAAAGGGAAGGTGGCTCAGTGGACAGAATGCCAGGTCTAGAGTCAGGAAGACCTGAGTTCAAATCCAGCCTCAGACACTTACTAGCTGGATGACCCTGGGCAAATCACTTAATCCTGTTTGCCTCAGTTTCCTCATCTGTAAAATGAGCTGGAGGAGGAAATGGCAAACCACTCCAGTATCTTCGACAAGAAAACCCCAAATGGGGCCATGAAGAGTTAGACATAATTGAAACTAATTAACAGTAACATATAGGAAGGAAATAAGCATTTATGAAGGACCTACTATGTGCCAGGCACTATGCGAAGCCCTTTACAATGATCATGTCATTTGATCATCCCAACAACTCTAAGAGAGGTGCTGTTATTATCTCTATTTTACAGCTGAGAAAACTGAGGCTAACAGAGGTTTAGTGATTTGACCAGCATTATATAGCGAGTATCTGAGACTAGATTTGAACTCAGGTCTTCCCCAAAACAGGCTCAGCTGTATCTATACCACAGTAATGTTCCTTTACATTCCTGTATCACATCTTGTTTAGCCATTCCCTGGTCAACTGGGCATCTGTTTTGTTTCTTTGCTTCCACAAAAAGTGCCACTATAAATATTTTGGTTTATATGGAGCCACTCTCTTTATCATTGACCTCTCAAGCACCATATATGGAACTCTGCCATCTCAGGAGATGTATTGGTAGGGTAGTTGGAGTTCAGACAATCCTGCCCTGTGGTCTGCCCTTCATTTTAATCCATTGAGGGCCTGTAGAGAGCTTCTTACGTGCCCATGCCTGGGTAAGACACTGAGAAGGATGCTCAAACTGTTGGAGACCATGGGTGCTGTCCTTGAAGGGATAGGAATCGGCTGCTCCTAGGTCTGGACCAGAACTGCTTTAGGGAGGGGTGCTCAGTCTCAGCCCAGCCTTGGAAATAATAAAATGTGGACCAGTTTAGGAAGAGGTTATCAGATCACCTATAGCCCAGAAGCAAATCTTTTAGAATTGTGAGCCACCCTAGAGGAAAAAAGACCAGGGAATCTTCATTGTTTCCTTACTTCTCTCTGGGTCATGTGGGGCTCAAGCCCTGGCATGGGGGAGGGGAAGGGAGAGATGAGCATAGTCAGGCTTCTCAGCCCCTCCAGCAAATAGAGAAGAGGAAGGAAGTGAAGGCTGTTGGCCAGCAGTGGTGGCGAGGGTGACACAGGCTTCAGGAATGTGAAAACAACCTCTCAGCCACGGAAGGCAGAGGCCTGGACCAGGACAGGGTCCCCTGCCTCCTGGGATAGAGGGTGAATCTGCAATCCTGTTGGTCCTGAGACCAAAGGGCGTGGGACTGATTATTTCTGGGGAGTTTCCATTCTGCTAAAGAGATTAGTTGAGGCCAGGAGTGTGGGGAGCCATGGCTGACCCTTCCTCACTCCCCCTTTCTCTTCCTAGTAGCCTCCAGGAGTAAATGATTTCCATGGGCCACCGACTACATGTGGAACCTTGAACAAGTCTGTCTGGGCCTCAGTTCTTTCCTCAGTAAAATTAGGGAATGGGACTAGATGATCTAGGCCCCTCCCAGCCCTGACATCTTACAGCTTAAGCTCTTCATATACTAAGCTCTGACATTCTCTGTTCTAATGGCTCTCCCAGAACTGACATTCTCTGTTCCAACGCCTCTCCCAATCTTGACATTCTGTGTTCTAAGGGCCTTCCTAGCTCTTAAATTAACTTTTTTTTCTAATACCAACCCCTCTGCTCCAAATCCCACCGTTTTATGAGCTCCAGTCTGGAGAGGACCCAGGAAGCCTACTTCACTATCCTGGCCTCCAGCCCTTAGGTCTGACGACTCAAAGAGAGAAAACAAGTCTTTCCAGGGTTGGAAAGTGATCTTGGGCAGGAAGAGAGAGGTACCATATATGGAACTCTACCTTCTAGGTCTTACCTTCTCCAGTCTCAGCTCCACACAATGCCCCCCACTACCACTCCCAGGTGGCAGACCCGCCTCTATCCTCGAATCCATCCACTTTCACACACAAATGAAGAAGGAAGGAAGGAAGGGAGCAGGCCCTGAACATGCCAACACCTGAGTAGCCACTGGGCCTCCAGCCAGCCCTGGGGGCTGAGGTCCCAGACTAGCCAGTATGCCTGCTGACTGTGCTGGGATGGGAGTGCCAGGAGGAAAGCTTGAGAACTAGAAGATGCCTTGGGGATCATATAGCCCAAACCCTTCATTGTACAAATGGGGAAACTGAGACTTAGATGGGAAGTGGCTTGTCGGAGGCCACCAGGTTAACAAGGAGCATAGCAGAGACTTGGCTCTCCAATCCAAGCCAGCAACGTTCCCTGTTAAGAGATGTTCCTCAGACTCAGTCAAGTCTGCTATCAACACAACTCCCCTTCCTCTGTTCCCAGATCGTCACCTGTATCTTTGGTCTTTCATCATCCCTTTCCTGTGACTGGGCAGGGGGAATTCCTGGTGCACTAATGCCCTGGGGTAGGGATGCCAGGCCAGTTTAGCCTCCAGGGCTCTGGCACTGAGTTTAAGGAGGAGACCTGGTAGACTGGATTATTTCACAAGTAAACAATTAGAGTTGAGTGTTAAACATAATTACGATGAGCTGATTAATGTTCCAGAGGAGTATTAATGAGAAGAATAAATTCTCATCTCCCTCCTTGCCTGCATGCCCTAGGAGGACAAATATACTCAGGCAGGGTCTGCTCACACAGCAGTGATCATCCTCAGAGGAAGATCTCACAGAGGTCTTCCCCTCCTCCACTCAATCTCAGCCTCTCTATAACTCCCTAACAAACCCCATCCCCCACCTCCAGGGAATCTTCCTGTTTTTGCCAAACCAACATTCCCAGGACAAGCAGGCTGGCATCTGAAGGACCTGGTGAGAGGATGTGTCTGGGTATGAGGTGATGCTAGCAGGGAAGGGGAGGCTGGAGAAAATGAGACAGAGGGAGGGAGGAAGGGAGGGAGAGAGAGAGAGATACACACATATCCACAGAGGGCAGTGCCAGGGAGACAATTGACAAGGGTAGGGAATGGGAGCAAAGCCAGCACTGGGGCTTCCCAGCCAGGCCTCAGCTGAGGCCCCGGAAGCAGCAAGTTTATCCTGTAACGATGCCAGTTCAATGTCAGCCTGTAGACAGTAGCCCATCAGCCGAGTCAACAATCACATTGACCCTTGACTGAAAACCTGGGAAGCTCTGGGGAGGCACCTGGCCTATGGGATCATAGGTTTTAGAACTGGCCCAGACCTTCAAGCCTATGTAGTCCTATCTTCTCATACTACCTTTAGAAGAGAGGCCTGAGGCCTAGGGAGGGTTGAAAGGTCCCCCAACTAAAAAATAGCAGAGCCAAAATTCAAACCCAACGCTTTGTTGAAAGTCTGGGGGAATGGTAGAAAGCAAGGCTACAACCCACTCCTGTCCCTCACCCTCTGCCTTCATCTACTTTGCATTTTATTAATCTCCCCCTGACTTGAGGATGGCTGCCCCTGCCTACTCCCCTGTCAGACTAGGCAGCCCTGAGCCTACAACCCAATCCCCAGCTTGGCAGAGGGTCAACCTCCGAGAACCAGTTTGTTGAATTAAAAATAAATTAGGCAGGGCCTTTGGATTTGGAGGGAGACAGAAGCGGTTGTCCATGCCTTTACTAGGTTGTACCCCATGCCTAATATGCCCTCCCTCCTACTCAAACCCTTCATTAAGTCCCAGTGCATCCTGGAATCTATCCAGATGTCCCTACTAAAATGTTTTCTGTGTCTGTTCTGTAAACCGGGACTCCTGCTCATTTAGGTTCCGGTTAACTCTGTCAACTCCAAATGCAGTTTAGGGGCTAGTCCTGGTAGGAAAGCCTGAATGAGGAAACTGAGACAGGCTGTTCAGGTCCTCAGAGACCTTCCTACCTACCCTCCATGCCCAGCACCCACCCAGAGGTCCTTAAGTCAGTCAGGGGCCCCCAGCATGTGGCCAAGCCCACGTTTACTGTTCCCACCTTTGCTCTCTGGTGGTTCCCAGCTTTGTCTTTCATTTTTCCTTCATTTCACCTAAGCTCTTCCCTTCTTTAAAGCATAGCCAGAGCCACACTTAAAGAGAGGAGGGGGCTGCTTCAGATAGTGCTTTGAGATCACGGGGTGCCTGAGAGAAACGTAACTGGAGGAACTTTTTGAGGTGCATCTTACAGAGGCCCCCTCCCCTCCTAGCTGGGATTCCTAGGTTAGGGAAGGGACTCATGGCTCAATCCCTCCCAGGCAAAGAGACCAGACTGGGTACAGCTGAGACTCTGGGAATGTTCAGGAAAGGCTTTTGAAGGGAAGGTGGGGGTTGAGGGTGGCAGACGCAGGAGAGTCACAGGGCGTTCTGTTACTGCTGTCACACCCCTGGAGGCTGATAATAGGATCAGGGGTAGGGCTGTCAGCCTGGCTGGCTTCCCACACCCTGCTTGTAGGTAAGGGAGGCAGGGGCACAAGGAAGCCAAGAGGTGAAATGGAGAGAGGGTTGGAGTGGGGACCTGAAACCAGCCTTTCAGCCCTGCTTTGCCAAGAAAATGGTGCTAGGCTTGGGGCAAAGAGCTTCCTTCTCTGGGCCTCAGTTTACTCTGATTAATGTGAGGGGATTGGATTAGAAGGGATAAAGGACCCTCCCAGTTCTGATATTCTGTGTCCTAAGGGCCCTCCCAACTCTGATACTCTGTGTTCTAAAGTTCCTTTCAGCTCTGAGATCCCGTGTTCTAAGTCCCCTCCCAGCGCTGCCATTCTCTATTCTAATATTCTCTCCAGTTCAAAGATCCTGTGTTACTATAACCTGGTCCAGGGAACACTGAGAAGCTGAGTCTAAGACAGGGGTCAGAGAGCCAGAGTGGACAACGGGGTGGGGAGAGTTGACAGGGCCAGAAAGACTCAATGATGCCTCAAGTTGCCTAGCCCACGGCCTCCCAACTCACTCTCAGACTACAGGCTCAAGGAGGGAATGGTAATATCTCAGTTCCCCAGATCCCAGCTTACATGGTCCCCTAACAAGAACTCACACCACATCTCTTCCTTCAGTCATCAGAGCTGGAAGCGTTCAGAGCCAGGCCAGAATCCCACATGGTTTATGAACCTTAGCTGGGTGTGGTTGGAAATAGGAGACAGCAGTAACTGTGGCCTCCTAGAAGATCATGACCTCCCATACCTTCTCATCAATCAATCAAGCATTTATTAAGTGCCTGCTGTGTGCCAGGCACTTCATCCCATTCTTCACCCAGCCCTATCCAAGGGTGGTCCTACACAGGAGTCAAAGTCACCAGTTGGCAGAGTCTGAAGGGGATTGCTGCACTGTGCCTGGTCCCCCAACATCTTCCCCAATTGCCCTTCCAGGGACCAAGATTTCCACTCCTCAGTCCTTTCCCATGCTGCTCCTAGAAGGCCTACTAAATAAGGTAGGACTGTTATCTGGGAAGGGTGACCTCACCTTGCACAGGAGTAACCTGATTATAAGACAATTGTAGATTTAGAAGAGGAAAGGACTTCTGAGGTCACCTGGTCCAAACCCTCCTCTTGCAGAGGTAACCGCTGAAGCCTAGAGGGGTTAAGCAGTTTGCCCAAGATCCCATGAGCAGGAAATAGCAGGAGTCAGACTACAAACCAACAGCCTCCAACTCCCAACCCAGTGTCATGACTCTTCCCTCTACCATCACCCTGGTGGTTGCACCGTGTCCAGGGATTGAGATGGATGGGATCATCTAAGTCAACCCTCTCTTTATATAGAAGAAAAAGCTAAGGCCCAAAGAAATTGAGGGAACCACTCAAGGCCACAACACAAGAAAGCTGGAAGGTCAAATCCAAGTCCTCACTTAAGGTCTTGGTCTACACCACTAGTAGCGTGCTCGTCAAAGGATATCAAGGAAAGATCCAGAGCAAAGGACAGAGAGCATAGGCCCCACAGGCCCTGAGAGCGTCCAAAAGGGGTGCCTTGGGTAGCAGATGGGGCTAGAAGGGATAAGCTTAATTTCCAAATATGGCAGCCTTTAACCCTTTGCCTATAGAGTATTTCGGCCTAGGACTCTGCTGCCCCCTCGTGGCTTACATAGGTACGTGAACCTGAAACTAGGTTTCAAAATTCAGAACAACGTAGTGACAAGTCTCTTCTCCCTAACGTCTGATCCTTCATCTCATTGGGGCACACAGTGCATAGAGCATTCCTGTGGAATTAAAATCTCTAATCCCACTGGAGCAGCTAGGTGGCATAGTGGATAGAGAGCTTGGCCTGGAGTCAGGAAGCGCTGAATTCAGATCCAGCCTCAGACTTTTCCTTGCTGTGTGACCCTGAGCAACTCCCTTAACCCTATTTGCCTCAGTTTCCTCATCTGTAAAATGAGCTGGAGAAGGAAATAGCCAAACTCTCTAGTGTCTCTGCCAAGAAAACCCTAAAAGGGGTCACAAAGCGTTGGACATGACTGAAAACAAGTAAACAACAATCTCATTCAAGCTGGGAGGGACAATATTACAGAACCATAGAATGTGAGAGTTGGAAGGGACTCTGGTGGCTAATCAATAGAATCCAAACCTGATAGCCTCCCGGTGGGTCGGCCTGCCTCAAGTGTCTCCCCACTTCAATCCATCCTTCAATTAGCTGCTAAAGTGATTTTCCTAAAGTGCAGGTCTGGTCGTGTACCCCTTCTAACTCAATAAATTCCAGTGATTGTCTCCAGGAGCAAATATAAAACATTTAGTTTGGTATTCAAAGCCCTTTATAACTTAACACCCCTACCTTTTTGGTCTTCCTAGACCTTATTCTTTTCTTGAGAGGCAACCAGGGTTAAGTGAAATCACTTAGCCCAGGGTCTGTGTGAAAGTTATGAGTCAAACTTCTGAGGCCAGATTTGAACTCAGGTCCTCCTGACTCCAGGGCCTTTAGCTCTATCTACTATACCATCTAGCTGCCTCTCTTCTCACCTCTTATTCTGACATGTACTCTTTGATCCAGTGACATTGACCTTTTGGTTGTTCCACAAACAACACACTCCATCTCTCAGCTAGGGGCATTTTCTTTGGCTATCTCCCATGTTGTTCTTCTTATACAGACCTGAACACTATACTCCAGACTGATCAGACTATGGCAAAGTATTCTCAGAAGCTAGGCCTCTGTTAATTCAGCCCAATAAATTGTCTTAGAGTTTCTGGTCACCCCAGCCCATTGCTGACTCATGTTGAGCGTTTGGTCCACTAAAATTCTCAGATCGTTTTCAGAATTTTTTTTTTTATCTAATCATATTTCCTCAACTGGTCCTTGTGAAGTTGAATTTCATCTTATATGGTTCAACCTAATGTTCTGACTGGACAAGATCTTTTGGGACTCTGATTCAATCAATCAACCACCGTTTTAGCAATCCCTCCCAGCTTTCTGTCATCTGTAAATTTGATGAACCTGCCATCTCTGCCTTTATCCAAGTCATTGATAAAAACATTAGATAACCTGGGACAAAAGCCTGAGCCCTGGAGCATTCCAATGGAGTCCTCAGCCAAGTTGACATTAAGCCATTGATGACTGTTCTTTGAGACCAGTCATCCAGGCAGCTCCAAATTCATCTAACTGGATTTTCATCTAGGCTCCATCTTGCCATCTTCTCCATGAGAACAGTGTGAGAGCCTTTATTCAAAGCTTTGTTAAAAGCTGGCTAAAATAGCTATAACATTCCCACTTACTTACCAGTAAGTAACTGTCAAAAACAGCAGATCAGGCATGTCTGGTATGACCTGTTCTTGAGGGAACCATGCTTCACTGATTCCCTTTCCAGATGTTTGCCTACCAACCCTTTCTAGAACTTTCTCAGGAATCAGAATCAAGCTCACTGGCCCATAGTTTGCATAACTTGATCTCTTCCTTTTTTTAATAAATAGGGACATTTGTCTTTCTCCAATCTTGTGGTCCCATTTTCCATGATATCTTTCAAATATCCATAAGAGTGGGTCAGTGATCACACCTGCCAGTTCTATCAAGGACTCAGGGATGGCATTGGTTCCTCTGGGCCACAGTGGGCCACTGAATTTATTATTCATTGTTATCTTGGGTTAACCATTTGTTCTTTTATTTCTAATATAAAGATCATTCTCCTTGGCAGAAAAAAGTAATATAAATCTTCAACATCTTTATCTTCTGTTATCAATTTACCTTCATCTCATTTAATTCAAATGAAGGTCTTATCCCTTCTCCAGTCCTCTTTTTTCTTCCAATAAGGCTTCTTAAAACTCCTCTTTATTATCCTCAGGTGCCTTTTCCAGCTTCAACTTATGAACTTGAACATTTCTGAAACTTTTTGCAGGACTGGATTACATTCTTGTATTTATCTGTCCTTCTTTCCATCTTCTGTATATTTTTTCATTCTCTCCTTCTTTTGGCAATTGGGGTTAAGTGACTTGTCCCGGGTCACACAGCTAGTAATTGTCTGAGACCAGATCTGAACTCAGATCCTCCTGATTCCAGGACTGGTGCTCTATCTCGTGCACCATCTAGTTGCTCCTATACATGTCTTTGTAAAATCTAAGTTCCCTTGTGCATACATATTGGTCTCTTGAACAAATCATATTTTTCCACCTCATTGGAATTGTTTCTCTTGGTGTGTTTTAGAATTTCCTTCTTGCGCATCTCCCATCTCTCCTGAAATAACTTCCTCTGGAGTCCATGAGATCCCGCTTTTCCTTCTCCTGAACCTTTTGAAATCTACTTTGCTAAAATCTAGAATGCCTGTCATAGTATATCCAGATTTCCTCTCCTTATCTATCATAATCTCTAAGAGAGAATATGTACTTTCCCTCTCCTTGTGAACTGCTATCATTCCTATCCTGTACCCAATTCCTCCGTTAGTGAAAATCAGATTCAAAATTGAATTTTCCCTCTCTCGTTTCCTCAATTATTTTGGAGGAGGAAATTATCATTAAGACATGTCAAGAAGATATTAATTGCTCTGCTTAGACATAAAGAGCCCCAGCAGATGTCTGGATATTTGAAGTCCCCCATCTGTACTATATCACACCTCTGTTCTAGGCACATGATACGTTTCCTAAATTCCTCATTCATTCCTCTTTCTGTCCAGGTGGTCTGTGGACTCTCTTCCATTGACAATATCACTTCTGTTTTGCTCCCTCCTTTATCCAAATTCTCTCCACCATGCTTCCCTCCTACGGTTCCTAGATTTCTAAAATCTAGGGTATATGTCATAGCTTACTCTATATAGCAATATACTTTGATATTATACAATGTTGTCCCTATCTAACTTACTTCTTTTAAATAAACTGAATTCATTCAGAACAATATTCCAGTCATGGGTTTCATCCTACCAACTGTCAGTGATGCCTGGGAAGTCCAGATATTCAGATAACTAGTTTCGCTTGACTGAACTTTGGACATTTATGTATAGACGTTGGAGGTCAAAGGTTTTACTCTTGACTCCTTTTTTGAGTTTTTTCTCTTGTGAACTTCTACTATTCTTTCTTTATTGCTAATATTCTCTAATATCTACTTTGTAGTATATACATAGATGATCTTCCTCTCTTATATTTACCGTTTAAAGTCCTTTTGATTAGATTTGCAAGACACCTGGAAAATACATCATCCTTATCATCACCACCACCATTTATCTAGCTCTTTAAGGTTTATCTCCATTCTCTTGTTGTTTAGTCATTTTCAGTTGCGTCCAACTCTTTATAACCCCATTTGGGGCTTTCTGGGCAAAGATACTAGGGTATCTAGCTCATTTTACAGATGAGAAAACTGAGGCAAATAAGGTTAAGTGACTAGCCCAGGGTCATACAGCTAATAAGTGTCTGAGGCCAACTCCAGGCCCAGTGCTCTATCCAGTGTACCATCCAACTGCCCTTACATTTATTATCCCATTTACTTATTTGCTGTGTGACTCTCATGATAGATTACATCTATTATCTCATTTAATAATAATAATGGCTAACTTTTTTTCAAGTTTGCAAAGTGCTTTACCTGTGTTATCCTCACCATAACCTTATGAAGCAGGTGCTATGACTAGTTTCTCTTTACAGATAAGGAAACTGAACCTGAGAGAGGTTAAGTGACTTGCCAAGGGTCACACAGCTAGTAAGAGCCTGAGGCACGATTTGAACTCAGGTCTTCCTGACTCCAAGTTTACCATTCAACCTAGCTAAATCTAAACTTTATAAGACATTTTTTAAGGTGAGTTCCAGCTCTGGGGAGAAACCTGCAGGCCCTATATTGTAAGTCATGATCTAGAAATCTATTTTTAGACACTATCATCTTGCTCAGTCTTTCTCTTTGGCATCCTTTGCTTTCAATGGCTAACAAGGAAGGAAGAAAATTTGTGCCCATGTGGTCTTCAGTTTCTGGCCCAAGACTTTGTTATCCCAGGTATGTAGGTTCCTTCTGGCAGTATCATTTCTACCCACATGAATCACCATAAATGGGTGGTTGTCATATGTTGTGATAAGCCTTGAGAGGTTCTCTGTTATGTCTTGGGTACATGCCCAGGAAAGACAAGAGAGTTCTCTGTTTTTGTCAGCAAGTCAACAGAGTGTTTCCTTAGTCCACCTCCCCCAAGCTGGGCATCACCAACTACTCCATTCACATCTTCTTCTTCTGACCTTCCTTGGATGCCCTCTCTCAATAGCTTCTGTGCTTCTGTGATATTCTTGGGAGCAAAAGTAGCCTCCCTTCTCTTCCTCCTCAGAGCATCCAAGTCCTTCCTGTTCACACAAAATCTCCAATACGTGAACAATCCAATGGTAAAGCCGGTCCTCTCTCCGCCCTTTCTTCTCTATGTAAACACTTCCACAATCCAACCCCCTGACAAATGGTTCTCTTCTCCACCTCAGATCCCTCACCCGCCCCCATTCCCACTGAAACTTTGATTCTGTTTTCCTTATGAATACTTCATTGTCCCTAACAACCTGGTGTATAGAGAGGTACCCTTCCAGCCTTTCACCTTGTCCTACAGGAGGGAGATCAGCCTACACTTGGCCCATAGATAACACTCACTGGACCGTGGCAGAAACACAAACATGGCAAGCTTGATGTGAGGCATTGCACAATTCCTCCTGCTTTTTAAATGCTTGGCCTCAACCCTAAACTGAAATTGTTATTCAGTCATTTTGCTTGGCAAAGATACTGGAGTAGTTTGCCATTTCCTTCTCCAGCTCATTTTACAGATGAAGAAACTGAGGCAAACAGGATGAAGTGACTCACCCAGGGTTACATAACTAGGAAGTATCTGAGGCTCGATTTAAACTCAAGAAGATGATTCTTCCTATTACTTATAATAGTAAAATAGATTTTAGAATTGGAAGGGACTTTAGAGGTCTTCTGGTTCACACCCTTTATTTTACAGCTAAGGAAATTGTTCAGCAATTTGACTAAGAGCTTAATGGCTAGCCAGTCAGTATCCTAACTCTGCTCTGTCCAGGGAACCACCCAGCTGCCTCTTTCATCTGGCTAAATTTTTTATAGCTAATTACACCTCTTAATAATTTGAAGATCCCACTTAACCTCCTATCTTTAATCTCAACCTCACGGCTATATACCACCCTCCTTTTCCTCTTGTACCAATTTCTTACCTATTTCACCAATTTGCTTCATACTCAGTCTGTTCTGTGAGTTTGCTTAGCCTTCTAATTGCCCTTTTTCCCCGTATCTTGACTTGTCTGGCCAAATATACTTTCCTTCCAGAATCTTCCTTTTCAATCCTTCCTCCTTAATTCTTCTTAATCCACCCTTTAATCCTTTCACTTCCCCCTCTATCCATTAAGCAATCAATCAGTATTTATTTATTATGGCCTAGTATGGGCCAGGGATTTTCTAAGCTGCTGTTTCATTGTTTCAGTCATGTCTGACTTATCACCCCATTTGGGGTTTTCTATTCCCTTCTTCAGCTCATTTTACAGATGAAGGAAACTGAGGTAAACAGGGTTAAGTGACTTGCCCAGGGTCACACAACTAGTAAGCATGTGAGGCCAAATTTGAATTCAAGTCTTCCTGACTCCAGAATGGGTGCTCTAATTACTGTGCCACCTAGCTGCCCCATTCTGCCCACTATTCTAAGTTCTGGTGTTGAGAGAGATAAAGAAAGACAGAGAAAAAGACAGAGAGAAAGAGAAGAGGATCCCTACCTCCTTCCCTTCCTTCTGGATTCTTCTCCTTCCCTTTAACTTCCTTTCATAGAACCAAGAAGTAGATTATGGACCAGTATCCTGACCTGGAGAATCTTCCTCAAATTTTCCATAAATTTCCCCTCTTAAACTCAGTCTTTACTCTCCTTCACTAGCCTACACCTCTCCGATATTACATATACAATCTCCTTTTCCTTCTTACCTTAGAACAGAGAGTGTCAGAACTGGAAGGAATTTCAGAGATCAATTAGTTTTACCTTCTGGGGCTTGAGAAAGGGGAAGTCATGGGACCAAGGTCTCCCAGGCTGTAAGTGACAAAGATGGCTCAGACCTCATAAGTAAGCTTAACAGGCACCAAATGGAAAAACAAAATTTTCTTGATCTTCAGAGCAAGAACGAGAGGTATCATGTATAAAAGAAGCTGTCTTCTCTCAGCAAATTTAGACGACAGAAGGCACAAAATTTAAAACTCTTCAGGTGATAACAGCAGAAAATTTGAGTAAATCATTGTATTTTCCAAATGGGAAAAAATAGATTTCTACTTTCAATTTTCAGTAACTAAGAGGCCTATGGCAGTATCAGAAACCATAATTTGGCACCCAAAACTCGACTTTCCCTACATCTGTAATAAAAAGCATGATTCCACTGGTAGATGTTGCTAAAATGTTTACTCTTGATGACAGAGCTTAATGAACAAAAATCACACTTTCCTGGACACATTTTTCCTGCATCAAATATGATTTGGCTAAAAGGTAAAAAACTGCAGAATCTGAGAGTTGGCAGGGATAATGGACAACTGTAGCTGCCCAAGACTCCTTTCCCTTTCTCTCACACCTATGGCCAATCAGTTGCAAAATATTATTATTTCTCCCTCCACATATGTCCCTTTCTTTCTATTAATACATTTTCAGTCACCCCCAAGATTGAACACTTATCACTTTTTGTTTGCCTCCTAACTCAAGCCTCATGAAAAGCAGCCTGCTCTTCTGGTAATTCTCAGTTTACACATTATTGATGCCTAGCTTGTAAAATTTTAAGCCTAACCTAACCTGCCATGTGAAAAAAGTGCAATTGTTTGGTGATTTTATCTGTTGGCATTGGCCTTCTTTGGGATTAGGATGTACACTGATCTGTTCCAATTCAGTGGCCACTGTTGTGTTTTCCAAATGTTCCAGCACATGGAGTGTAGCACTTTAACAGCATGCTCAGCCAGAATTCCATCCCCCCACTATTGTTAGCGAGGCTTGCTAAGGTCCACTTGACTTCATTCTCTAAAATGTCTGGCTCCAGATCAGTAACCACACCTTTGTGGTTATCAGTCATAGTAAGAGCTGACTTTCTCACCGTTCCTCATACATGGCCTCTCTACACCTCCCATCTCCATGTATTTGCATTGGTTGTCCCTTATGCCTAGAGTGCCCTCCCTCCTCACCTCATATAACCTCTAGTTTCCTTCAAGGCTAGTCTTAAGTTGCACCTTCTACATGAAGTCTTTCTTGATCCTCCCAGGCGTAAAATCCTTCCCCCCATTATCTTGTATCTGCTTTGCATATGTCTTTGTGCATTGTTTCCTTTGGCTACAGTGTAAGCTTCTCAGGGGCAGGTACTGCTTCACTTTTGTCATTGTATCATCCGTCAAAGTGCCCTGATATATATCAGGTGCCTAATAAATGCTTGATCTATCTCTAACAAGTGGTCATCCAACCTCTTCTTGAAGACCAGGGTATCCAATGAAGACAGCAAGGTTAGTTTAATTTTGTAAAGGTTTTCCTTATATGAAGCCTAAATCTGACTCCTTGAAGTTTACCCCTGTTGCCCCCTTGGAGTCCAAGAGCAAAATCTGCTTCCTATTTTGAATAGCAATCGTTCAAATGCTTGCAGTCGGTAACCACATCTTGCCTTAAGGCTAAACAACCCACCTTCCTTCAACCAGCATGCCTGTTTCTTGCATGAGCTACAGAACCTTCTCCATCCCAGTGGCCATCGTGAGGCCCCTCTTTGGTCAGAGTCCTTAAGGCAACTGCTTCTCTTAATGAAAAATTTTTTAGCCAACATGTCATGCTGTTGACTTGCAGATTGTAAATTATTATCCTCTCCTTCCCCCCAGATTTTTAGATGAACTGATGGCTAACTCTTCCTTCTCCAGCTTAGAGCTGTGAAGTTAGCTACTAGAGCCCCAATGCCCCAAATGCAGAGTTTTCTCTACCACACCACAATACTATTCACATGCCTGGTCCAACTAAATCCCTTCTGACCCAAGTTATCCTCTGTCCACTCTCCCTTGTGAGGTGCAAGATCCAAGCTGATGACTCTTAAGGCTGGAAAGGACTTTCAAAGGTCATCTAGCCTGTCTCCTTCTCCCCTCAACAGCCAACCAAGCTCTAGACAATTCGACCTGTTCTTCCAGATCCCCAGGCAAGGAAACCACCCCTTCCCTCCAAAGCCTGCCTGGCTTCTTCTAACAACAATCCTTGCAGTCCAGAAGTCCTTGCTTACATCCAACCTAACTCCATCCTGCTACCATTCGAACTAATTTCCTCTTTCTCTCCTTCTGTGGAGAGACCTTAACTTGAACCTGGGTCAACAGGTTCTGGAAGGTGTCACTCAGGGACAGGAGTTTTACTCTGGTTCAAATCCAGGCCATGGTGTAAAAGATGACACAATGGGTGTTGTTACTACCTGAGTCAGCTCCTCTCTACTTTAATTACTCAGCACCAACCCCAACTTCTCAAAGGTTGACACAGGTGTCAGGAATACCACCAGCCTCTCTATCTATTTCACCTGAAACTTTCCTCTTCTTTCCCTTCTCCCTCCTCCATCTCTCAACCTCTGCTTGTTACTCTGCCTAAAATTCCACCATTAAATGAATTCTTTCTTTTGGGTGTAGTGGTCTTGCACCAAAAAAAATTCAAACAAATTCTTCCCCACCTTATGTTGGGAGGCAGAGAGGAGAGTCCCAGGATATTCATCCATCCATTCGTCCATCCATACACACATACATATCTCTCTCTCATACACACATACATATACTTCCAAATAAAGGGGACCTTGAGGAATTCTATATAAACGTGTATGTATACACACACACATATACTTATATGCAATACATCTATATACACACACACATATGCAGTTCCATATATATGTGGAAATGCTTCCAAATAAAGGGAGGAATTCTATACAAATGTGTGTGTATACACACACACATATATACATATATACACACACATACATACATAGATACACATATATAATATTAGATAGATAGATGTATATATTGAACTGCTTCCAAATAAAAAGGATCTTGAGGAATTCCATATAGATGTATGTGTATACATACACACATATATACATATTTACACACATATATGTATATATACACATGTATAATATATTAAATATATATGTATGTATGTGTGTCTGAATATATGGAACTGCTTCCAAATAAAGGGAATTGAGAAATTCAAAGAGACAGATGGAGATGGAGACACTGAACTATGGGTAGACCTGGAGAGAAGCTTCCACAGGATCCTGAAACCTCGTGTGTCCTAGAGTGAAGGAACTGCCTAGAAAACAGAAAATCGGAAATTGGTCTGGACCTCAGTAGGAGCAAGAGATATGTGCCAGTGTAGAAGGTTCCACAGAACTGAAAACTAGAGGAAGGACCAAAACCAAGAGCAGACCCATGCTTTGCCCCTAACTGACATGTGAGTCTTGTGGACTGTGTGGGTCTGGGGAGTTGATGGCAGGACCTACCAGAGGGGAAGGTTGTTTGCCTCCAAGATACTCAAGATGTATCTAATCACTCTGAGATATGTATCTGGGAGTAGCCAATTGCCTCAATCTCTAAGCTGGAAGAACTATATTGGTCCCTATGGGATAGAAGGTCCTTTAGAAATGGTTTTTCTGATTTGCTAAAGCCTTGCTTATGACAGATTGGATACAAATGCTTTCTGGGTTCAAGGGTGCATTCTTTCTGTACCCTTTAACTATGTAAATAAAACTTCCTCTCTGTTTAATGCCCTGATCAACTTGAATGCTTACAAGAGAGTTACAGGTCCTTTTAAGGAGGGTGATATGAGAAAGATGCTAAAGATTTGAGGCTTTTCCTGGGTGGGGAGATGAATCAGGAATTTTGTGAGAGGTAGCCCCCACATTCTGTCTAGGCTCTTGGGACAGGAAGAGTTCTCCAACACCAGGGTTCCCTAGATATGAACAACTCCCATTTCTACAGAACTTCAAGGCTACTAACAATACCTGACAGGTAGAGAGCACATTGCATCCACCATTTTATTTGAGTCTCATAACAACTCTGTGACAGGAGCACAGACATAGTTCTCACCTCCATTTTACAGGTGAGGAAACTGAAGAAAGATAAAAGGACATAGCCCCACAAAATCCTGGAGCTGAAAGAGATCTCCAAGGCCATCTATTCTAGTCCATTTCTGGACAGTTAGTCAGTAAGCATTTAGCAGACTCTTGCTGTGTACCTGACAGTGCTAAGCCCTGGGGATATAATGAAAGGGAACTCATAGTCTGATGGGGGAGACAACACGTACATGACTAGGTAGAGAAGGCAGGAATTCCCTCTGTAGCATCCCTAACAAATGATTATCTGACCTCTGCTTGAATACCTCCAGTGCTGAGGAGCTCACTACTTTATGAGGCAGCCCATGTTATTTTGAGATAACTCTGATTGTTCAGAAATGTTTCCTTCTGTGGAGCAAAAAGCTGCCCCATCTCTACAGCTTCCCCAGGAGGGAGAGTGCCATGGTTTTGCTTTGCTTTATATCACTTAGCACACAGTTCTTAAAAGAAAATAGCCCTTAATAAAATGCTTGTTGACTGACTCCCTGGCCTACTCTCTGGGACCAAGCAGAGTAAATCCAGTTCCTTTTCAAATATTGGAAGACAGTCATCAGGTCCTCCTGAGTTTTCACATCCCCAGGCTAAATACAAGAGAGTTTCTTTAACCCTTGTGTATCCAAGCCTAGCCAGGCCTCTGCACCCTGACATAATGAAAGGCAGAAAAGCAGTCCCTGTTTTCAAGGAGCTCACAAACCAGAGGTGGGAAGACTTAAGTTCGAATACTGTCTCTGACGCTGATTAGTTATGCAACCACAGGCACTTAGCCTCTTTGAGACTCAGTTTCCTTTTCTGTCAAATGGAGACAAAAGGACTTGTAAAGAAATAAAACCTGCAGAACTATGGGAAAGTTCAATTGAGATGATGTGCTGTGAGGTTCATCTGACAGAGTATTCTGAAAATATATCGGTTTAATCTAAAATGACAGAAGTTTTCTGGCTCTGGTTCACTAAAGCCCCCAGATCTTTTATATCTTACTGGAGCCCAAGGTGAAGGCATGAGGATCTGAGGAGCCAAATCAACCAGGCCAATTGCCAAAGGCCAGTACCTCATGTGCCCTGAGTATACCTAAATACTAGCACTCAGGGAATGAACTCCTAAATCCCAGTGGATGTCCCTGCCTCATTCTCTCCTTCCTGAGGTCCACCCAAGATGCCCTCATCCTACATTTCTCCATAGTCAACACAGAATTCATGAGTTAGAAAGGAGCTTAGAACTAAAGAGGTTAGAACACAGGATGTCAGAGCTGGAACACTTCGCCCCACCCTTACCCTGTCTTCCTCTGCTCCAGTGATTTTCTTCTTACACTGGCAGAGGCAGGGTCTCCACTGTATGGTTTCTTCCTGCAATCAGTGGGTTCCTCTTCAAAGCTCCATTTCAAGAAGCACCCCCAGCAGCCATCATGCTCTGTCCTCTTCCCCCCAGATCTGACCCCTCCCCCCTTTTCCATGCTGTCCTCCCCCCCTCAGAATACTAAGTCCTTGAGGACAGGATCTGGCTTGTTTTTTGCCTCTATTTGTATTCTCAGTGCTTAGAGTAGTGCCTGGCATGTTGTCATTGTTGTAGTGTTCATCCATTTTTGAAGACCATGCTATCAGAGAAATGATGACATGACTTGCACTTGACTTTGTTTTGAGTGAGGGAGGGCTGTGCAGGTCACCAGCCTCGCTTCTCCTTCAGAGCCATCTGAATTCAGTGACCAGATATTCATCAGGATGACTGGAGATGGCCCAGGATGCAATGGGAGACCTTGGCCTTTTTAGGCTAGACCTGGCATATAGTAAGCACTTAATAAATACCGTCTATCTAGGGGAACCTCACAACTTAGAACATCAGAGTCAGATGGAACCTTAGAGACAATCTAGCCAGAACTCTTCATTTCCACATCCCTTTTTCAGGGAAAATCCAACCTGTGGATCCTTGGCCAAAGCTGGATGCCCACAGCCATAAGAGTAAACACTTGGGTAGGGAGGCAGGCTGCACTGGACAAGGGCCCTGGACTGTGTTCCTCTGGCAGGAGGTCAGGACAGGAGTGGGTGAAAAATAACCACATGAGGCTGGGCAGGGGCTTTTACCACCCCTCAGGGTGCCTGGGTCTTGCCAGGTTCTCGTAGGCTGGCATCAGTGATGCCCTTATGTGCTCTCCAACCCAGCTGGCTGGCCCAAGCCTCCAGGTTTCTTGCCAGGATTTGGATATGCTAGGGCAGGTTTAATTAAGAGAGAGCTGACTTTTTTCCATCATGCCAATCTGAACTCATGGTCTTATGATCCCAGAATTCAGAGATGGAAGGGATATTGGAGGTCATTTTCTCCCACTCTCTTCCAGTAGGAATCTCCTCTACCATGTACCTAATAGACGGCCTTTTACTTTCAGAGGAAGAGCTCACCATCCTGGCCCATTCCTATTTCCACTATCCTCCAAGGAAGCCTCTTTCCCAGAATTGCAGGCTCGCTGTCCAACTACATGCCCAATGCCCGTGGGCATCAGACATTTGTTGGGAACCCTGGGCTTTGCTCTCTCATGGTTTTAAGGTGGGAGGAAAAGGAGGTTATTTGGGTGGCAAAAGGAACTCAGAATGGAGAGAACACAGTAAATGCAGCCCCTGATCTGGTCTGTCCCTTTCTTGTTCCTCATCCATCGACAGGCAGTTTGGATGGCCAGGGAGTTCACCCTCATTCAAGCTAAAACCCCTCTTCCTAGAACTATCTCAGACACTGGGCTGCCATTTTCTCTGGAAGACAGGTTGCCATAAAGGATAGCAGGCTGGACTGGGAGTCAGGAACCCCTGGGTTCTGAGTCTCCATCAAACCCTTGAATAAGACACGTCAGTCACATCCTGTCTGTGATCTTCTGTAAAGTGAGGTTTGCCAGCTTTTCTGCTGACTCTTAGGACTTCTCCATCATTCCCCACCCTTCATTTGACTTTCATGAGCCACCTTCCCCAACCGAGGACACCATGGCTGGCCTTTTGTGCTGGGATTTGCATCTTGTGTTTATTAGCACAGTTCCTGGAACATAGTAAGTACTTAATAAATGCTGCTTGGCCTGCTTTGATGGCCCCAAGGGTCCCTTCCAGCTCCGAATGTTGGCCATAATAATAGCACCACCCCACATGCAAATTCTCTTAAGGTTTGTAAAGTCATTTGGAGACCTTAAAGTTTATAGGGATGCTGCTTATTATGGTGGACTTTGTTGCTGTTCTGTCATTTCCGTTATTTCTGATGGTTCATGACCCCATTGGGTCTCTTGGCAGAGACACTGGAGCAGTTTGCCATTTCCTTCTATAGCTCATTTTACAGATGAGGAAACTGAGGCAGACAGGGTGAAGCGACCTGCCCAGGGTCACACAGCTAGCCAGTGGCTGAAGCCAGATTTGAGTCTTCCTGACACAGGTGTCCGATGTGCCACCTAGCTGCCCCATCATTATCATTATAAATGGTATTATTATCCTATCCAGTCAGGCTCTATCCCTTATAATCTTATCTCACACTTTCTGCACCACACTCTATGGGCCAGGTGAAGGATAGGGACTAGATATAGACACGTTATAGATGTAGAAATAGATAGATACACATACATACAAATATACATATGTATACATATAGACATGTGTATACCATGTATATGTGTATATATACATATATATAGCTAACGTTTATATGCTGCTTTGAGATTTAAAAAGCACTTTACACATAATCTCATTATATTTACATCCCAGGAGGTAAATGCTATTACTGTCCCCACTTTACAGATGAAAAAATTTCAGCTGAGAGGGGCCAGTAAGTGTCACACAAGACAGTAAGTGTAAGACAGTAAGAGGTAAGATTTGAACTCAGGTCTTCCTGAACCCAAGTCCAATGCTCTGTCCACTACTTCACCTACCATAAGGAAACTCTCTGTACAAATGTAAGCCAGAACCTTCTCTGCACTTAACGGTCTTAGAGATTTGCCTGGAGCACCAAGGGGTTAAATGTGAGCCCTGGCTTGCTTAGCCAGTATCAGCCAGAAATAGTACTTGAACTCAGGCCTTCTGTGTTTCAAAGTTGGCGCCCTCCCTTCCATGCTAACATGATGCCTTCTCAGTGCTTGGTAAACTGAGGCTAATTGCCACCCTCTGTATATACCCTGCCTTCTCCCAATTTTGCCCATATTCCCTATGGATCTTTTCATCTTTTCTTTCTCTAAATGTTCTCAAGTGTTCGTTAAAGTCTTTAAATTTCTTCATGCCCCAAGCCCAATAACCACCTCCTCCAGGAAGCCTTCCACGCCCAACAGACATCCCCCTATACCATCGCCTCTCTCTCCTCAGATTTTTCTTAGGACTTTGCCTGGACCAAGACCTCTAGCTCTTCAGGGATCCTGGAAAGAGATCCCCATCTCTCCCTGCTGGGAAGAGACCAGAAATTCTGAGCAGCAGATGGAAAGAAATGACCTCCCACTGTTGTTCCTTCCTCCCTCCCTCCTTCCCTTCTCCCTTCCTTTCTTCCTTTCTTCCTTCAAAGCCTTTGATAATCAACCAATCCTTAAGTATCAACAAGGAAAGGATTCTCAAAGTTTAGAAAGGCAGCTTTGTGAAGGGGCAAAATATCTTTGGACTCAAAGCCAAGACCAGATGCAAATCTGAGCTAGGATACCATGTAACTTTGAGCATGTCACTCAGCTTATTTAAGCCTCATTTTCCTCATCTGTAAAATGGGGCTAATCACACTTGAGGCAGTATGGTCTTGTGACTAGAGACTTCTGACACATATTGACTGTGTGACCCTGAGCAAGGTACCCCATCTCTTAGGGATACAGAAAACTGTCACAGAATCAAAGACTCATAGATTTAGAGCTGGAAAGCACCCCAGAGATTATCCATCCCAAGGCATCGAAGGTGATACAGTGGATAGAGCAGTGACCTCAGACACTTATTAACTCTATGTGTGACCCTGGGCAAGCCACTGCCTGCCTCAGTTTCCTCAAGTGTAAAATATGGATAATAATAGCACTAACCTCCTATAGATGTTGTGAGGATCAGATGACATAATACTTGCAAAGCACTTAGCACAGTGCCTGCACATAGTAGGTGCTTAATAAATGTGTCTTCTTCACTTTGCCTTCCTCATTTTGCAGATGAGGAAACTGAGGCAGATAGCAGTTAAGTGACTTGCCCAAGGTAATACAAGTGACAGGGCCAGGATTTGAACTCAGATCTTCTCCCAATCTCCCTCTTTCCCCCATACCACACTTTTTCCGAGTAGTCACTAATCTAAACTGATGGAGGGAGCTTCTCTACCCTAATGAGATCACAGGTCTCAGCTCCCTCCAACCTTTCCCTTCCGCCTTGACTGGTCCTCTCTGGACATTCTCCAGCTGGTCAGTGTCCACCCAATCCAAGATGCTTTATCGATATGTATAATTTTTTTGGTTGTCTCAGCAACTACCTTGTGGGACAGTTTTTTACAGTTGAGGAAAACTGAGGCCCAGGGTATAGAGTGAAGTGATTTACCTAAGGACACAGAGTACAGATATTAAAAAGCTGAGATCAGAGAACTCACATCTTCTAGCTCTAAGTGATGATCTTTCCATTATACCAACTTACTTTCCTGTTCTGAGCCTCAGTTTCCATATCCATACAGGGAGGAGGTTAAATGAGATGATTTCTAAAACCCCTTCCAGCTCTGACATTCAACGTGCTAAGGTCCTTTCTGGTTCTGACATTCAGTGCTCTAAGGTTTCTCCTAGCTCTAGACCTCGGTCTTGAGAAGCAGAGGACATTGGTCCTGGAGAGTTGAGGAACTGGGTTCAAAAGCTACTCAGAAACTTACTAGCTATGTGACTTTGGGCGAGTATTTTCATCTCTTTGTGCCTCAGTTTCCTCATCTGTAAAATGGGTAGGTTGGACTCTAGAACCTCTGAGATCTCTTCTGGCTTGAAATCTACAATCCAATCTTTTCCAGTTCTGGTATTCAATGTGCTAATATCTTGTTCTGATTTGATATTCAATGCTCTAATGTTTCATTCTGATCTGACATTCAGTGCTCTAATGTCTCTTGAGCTCTGACATTCAGCTGTAATGGCCCAAGTTCTAATAATTTGTGTTATAAGATCCTTTCCATGTCTGACATGCTATGATGCTTTTGTCATATGCCCTCACCTCATTCCGCCAGTCAATAAAGAGAGTTCCAGAAAGGGGGCTTTTCCCAGGAAACCCCCTCCCCCAGGCTCCTGAACCTGAATTGTTCTTACCATAGTTTCTAAGTTATCAGCAAGTGTCTCTTTCCTCAGTCAGGGCACGCAGCCACACCTCTGAACCCCAAGTAAACAAAGACAGGTCATTTAATTATACAGAATGCCCAGCTACTGGAGTGTCCAGGAAGAGAGTCACCAGAGCAGTTTGTCCCAAGGGAAAATAAGGGCCAAGAGACCCAGGGTCTCCATCCTTCCCCTCCCAACCCCAGGAGAGGCTGACAGAGTTACCATGGATCCCTTCCATCCCAGGCTTCCTCAAGGAAGTTAAGGCCTATGGAGCTAGGGGACATTTCCCCTTAAGTCATCTGCCCCATCGTATGGCCCAGCACGACAGGCTCCTCCATGCCAGGGTGGCTCCCCTATCTCAGAGACCCCAGTAGAGGCTGGGGGAGGCCACTGTCAATGGCACAGAGACCCGTGGAGGTGGGATGGAGGGGTGGGGGGCATCTCAGATCAGAGTCAGAGGCCACTCCTTAGTCCATCATGCAGTGGTTTCCTGTAGTTTATTGGTGGCATTCTCAATCCTTCTGGTCTCCAGGATGTTTCGAAGACGGGCACTGCGGCTGGTGATCTCATCCACGTAGGCCTGAGGCACCCAGCCCCGCTCACCATCCGCCAAGCGGATACCCTCCAGCCACCCTGCAGGCACAGGAGCCAGGGACCCTGCATTAGCTGGCATCCAGCCCCTAACACAAATCTGCTAATGGTGGAAGGGTACTAGATTTGGAGTCTTGGGATTTGGGTTCAAATCTTGACACCTGCTACTACAGAACCTTGAGCAAATCACCTCCATTCCCTGAGTTCCTTCATCTTTAAAATAAATAAATGATCTCAGGCCCCTCCCACCTCTGACATCTGTGTTCTAAGAGCCCTCTGACATTCTATGGATTCCTTTATCTGTACTGTCTTCAAAAGGTTAAGGAAAGGGTAAGTGGCAGGGGCTTGGTGGGGAGGGGAGGGATGATTGGAAGGAAGGTTCATGTACAACTACCCAGAAATGTCCCCTACCCCAGCTCCACAGTCTGTGGGGGAGGGAGGGGAGGGAGGGGGGAAGACCAGCACTCCTGGTGGCTCTCACCATCGCTGGTCCTGGTCCTCACAGCCAGGATGTCGGCCTTCTCAAGGGTCAGCTCATCGGGTTCCAGAGCCTTATAGGCTCTGATGCACTGCACCTGGGGAAGGTCTGACAGTGCACAACATCAGAGAGCAGGGTTTAAGCAAAGGGCCAGAGGCAGGGCTGGGCAGGAAGGGGCTGGGCTGGCTGCATTTCACACTGCTCTGTATCTCACCCTGGCCTCCAAGGCTGGTGTTCCTCTAGGCTCCATCTTGGGCCCTCTCCCCCTGCTTCCTCTGCCCTCTGTCTCTCTCTGTCTCTCTATTTCCCTGTCTCTCTCTGTCTCTGTCTGTCCATCTCTCTCTCTCTGTGTCTCTCTCAGATCTCCTTCACCCCTCCAATTCAATGATGTCCTCCATACAGATGGCTCCCAAATCTATGGATCCAATCCCTCCCCCAAGCCCTCTAACCCAGCCTCTACAACTGCCTGCTGGACACCCCCATCTGGATGGCCCTCTGACATCAAATGCTACATGCCCCAAAAGGAGAAAGAGATTAGCATTTTCCCCCTAAATGTGGCCCTCCTTCTAAGTTTCCCATTTCTGTTGATGACATCATAATGGTTTTAGTCCTCTCAACCCAAAATTTTGGACTCCTTTTGGTCCTGAACCAACTGTATCCAATTGTTTGCTAATTTGTAGAGGAAATTGGGTTCAAGTGACTTAACCAGGATCACACATCTGGTAAGCGTCTGAGGTGAGACTCAAACTCAGGTCCTCCTGACTCCAGGGCCAGTGCTCTACCCACTGTACCACCTAGCTGCCCCCAGCCAACTGGTTATTAAGATCTCTACTGCACCTCGTGCATCCCAAACCCTTCTCCCAAATCCCATGGCCTAAGCCTAGTTCAAAGGCAATAGCCCCAGCTGGTCCCACTGCCCCCAGTCTCTCCCTCTCCAATACCCTCCTCCACACAGCTGCTGAAATGATTTTCTTAGTCTGGCCAGGTCACTTTCCCTCTCAGAAAACATTTACTGACTCCCTATTGGCCCTAAAGTAAAATAGAAATCCCTCCGCCTGCCTTAATATGGTTCTAATCTAATTTCCCAGTTGTGTCTTATATCATTCACCTCTGCTGCAGGCAGGTCAGACTCCTCGTTACCCTCCAGGCATACCATGATCATGCCTATTTCATGGTGTAATATAAAGGTAATCAGCTGTAAAGCCTCAGTTTCCTCGTCAGTAAAATAAAGAGGTTTAACCTGATGGCACATGGTAGGTGCCTGGCACTTAGTAGGTGCTTAACAAATGGTAGCTGATTGACTGACTGAGGTCCCTTGAAGCTCCAGTTCTATAATCCTGTGATTTTATGAACTAAGGGAATTGGATGGGATGATGTCTAAGGTCCTGCTGGCTCTGAGACTTCTGAAATTCTCCTGCCATCCCACTCCCTCCTTGTCCTTGCCCTCTCTTCTTCTAGACTGGACACATCCTTCAAGGCCCAGCTCAAGGCCTGCCTTGAGGTTTTCCCTGTTCCTGAGGAGACTAATCTCTTCCTCAGTAATGCCATTTCCCTTTGAGCTCCCATGGAACAAAGGCAGTGTTAGACCACAGGGTCTTTCTCTCCCATGATCACACAGGTATCCATTTTGACCTCCCTCATAGAGTTAGGTAATGGTAGGCAGGAGCTAGGTCTTACAAGTTTCCAAGTCCTCAGGCCCTCGCACAAGTAGGGGTGCTGAGAGGGCCCTGAAGGAGGTACCTTCATTCTCGCTGATGGCCTCCTTGTCCTCCTGGGCGCTGGAAGGGCACATGGCTGAGATCCATCGTTGCTTTTCACTTCTGGAGAGACATTGGAGGCCCAATAGCTGCCCAAAGGTCCCTCTCCCCAAAGTCTGGGTTCTTTGACTATCCCAGGGTTCAGAGGCTCAGCTGAGGTACCCAGAGTAAAGGGCCACACTTTCCAGCTCCCAGAACCATGCCTTCCCATAGTCTGAGCCCAAGCTACCCTCTACCCCCTATCCAATATCCCCTGAGAATCCTGGAATACAGATTTACAAAGTGGGATCACATGCCACAGGAACTCTCTTGGATGCCAGGGTAAGAAAAGAGCTGGAAAATTCCTGGGGCAACCTTATTCCTGGCCTTATGTGACAAATGTGCCCAGAAAGAAGGCCCAATGCAGCTGAGACCAGAGCTCCTCTGGTGGGACAAACAACCAATACCCTGTCCTTGGTTCTGAGTTGCATGCTAACCATCTCCAGGGAGGAACTGGGTAGCCTGAGAACAGACCTTGGGAAAGGACACTCACTCTGTCTGAGCTCTCAGGAGGACCTGATTCCTGGGCTGGTGACTATGAAGGAACTGGAGGAGAAAAACTTGGCCTGGGATTCCCTGGAGTTTTGAGCTCAGGTCCTTCACCTGAATCTCTGGCATCCTGGCATAAAGGAAGACGGCAAACTTCCCCATCCTGCAGGGACCAGAGAAAACCCGGATCAGTCTATGCCACCCAACTCTGAGCCCCTGCAGATATGGGAGAGGACCCTGCTCCCACTCCAGGATCAAGACTGTTATGTCTCTAAGTATACTACCCAGAAGGTATCCCCTTTCCTTTCTCCCATGGGACCATGGGGGTAACTCCTCATCACATCTCCCCCAGCTGTGGTCTCTGCCCGCTTTTCCATGTACACAAGAATAAAGAGCTTAGGATTCCAGTGCTGACTTTGACACTAACAGCATGCCACTGTCCACTTGGTGGTTACAAATCTTAACCCACATCCAACAAAGATTGGCTGATTAGCTAATTGAGTGGGGAGAAGGGGAGGTGCCCTGTCACCTCCCCAGATCACCCTTCCAATCTCAAAGGCCCTCTACTCACTCCTTCCTTCGAGAGAGCAGTAAACAGTCATTGAAGACATGCAGGTAGATGGCTTTGGTGGAGAGCTTGGGCTTGGCAGCAGAGACAGCAGGCATGGTGGGGGGCGCCAGCTCCACCAGCCCTCCATGCCTCACCAGCCAACGGGACTGGGAGATGAGTGGGAAGATCTGAGGGAGAAAAATTACAGGGGCCATGTCTATAATCATCTGAAAAAATACTCTAAATCACTCTTGATTAGAGAATGTCAATGAAAAGACCCCTGAGGTACTACATCACACCTATCAGATTGGCTAACATGACAAAACAGGAAAAGGATATATGTTGGAGATGTGGAAAAACTGGAATACTAATGCATTGTTGGTGGAGTTGTGAACTGATCCAACCATTCAGGAGAGCAATTTGGAACTATGTCTAAAGGGCTATAAAACTGTGCATACCCTTTGACCCAGGAATATCACTACTAGGTCTGTATCTAAAAAAGATTATAAAAAAGGTAAAAAGACCCCCATGTACAACTTTATAGCAACTTTTTTTGTGGTGGCAAAGGATTGGGATTTGAGGGGATGCCCATCAGCTGGGGGATGGTTGAACAACGTAATGGAATCCTATTGTTCCATAAGAAATGATGAGCAAGTGGACTTCAGAAAATCCTAGAAAGACTTGCATGAACTGATACTGAGTGAAACAGAGCAGAAACAAGAGAACACTGTACACAGTAACAGCAACATCATTCGATGACTGACTGTGATAGACTTAGCTCTTCTCAGCAATGGAAGAATCTAAGCCTGCTCTCAAAGACTCTCAATGGACAATGCTGTCCACACCCAGAGAAAGAACCATGGAGTCTGAACATACACTGAAGCAGACCATTTTCTCTTTTTTTGCTTTTTCTTTCTCACAGCTTTTCCTTTTTGTTCTGATTCTTCTTTCACAACATATTATATAATAATTTACCCAAGGTCACATAGTTACAAAGTGGTCCAGCCAAGATTGGAGCCAAAGTTTTCTGTAACTTGCAGGTGGGAGGGTGTCTGAGGGGCTTTGGAACCCCCTTGGGAAAGAAGGTTCCCAGGAGCTGTTGCTTTAGCTCCAAACCCATCATTCTGGGCCCCCTGTCTCCTCCCCCTCAGGGTCTCACCTTACTCTCAAAGTGAATCTTCTTGTTAAGATGGATGAGTTCCTCTGTCCTCTTCATCGACTGCACACTGGCATTGCACTCCTGTACCAGCTAAGGAGGGCAGGGGGCTAAGGAAGAGGTCACCTCCCAGGAGCCTCTGCCTTCTGGAGCCCTGGCCTCAGCCCTCAACAAACACAGTGCCAGGGTTGGGGGCTCAAGTTTAGGGCTAAGCTTGGTGTTATTTGGAGAGGGGAAAGTCCAAAGTTCAGAAAGGACAGGACACTGGCCATACACCTGCCTTCACTTCAGAGGAAGAACAGAGAGCAGAGCTCAGAAGGCTGGGCCTTTGACAAGATTTCTGTGGCTGGCCAGGGAGAAAGAATTAGGAGATTAGGGGTCTAGTCTTTTTTCTACCCTTTCTTGTCTGTGTGACTCTATACAAGTCATGTCCCTCAGTGGGCATTAGTTTCTTCAACTACATATTAGTGAGAGAGTTGGACTAAAGTAGACAGTCTATAAAGTCTTACCAGCTCTGACATTCTCTGTTCTAAGGGCCTCCTATCTCTAACATCCTGAGTTTTAAGAGCCTTCCTAGTCCTGACATTCTGTGTTCTAAGGACCCTCCAAGCTCTGACATTGTATTCTAAGAGCTTTTTTTAGCTCTGACATTCTCTGTTCTAAAGTTCCTTTCAGTCCACATTCTGTGGTCACTGTGGTCACTATGTGGCCTGAGGTAACAGCTCAGTCAATACTGAAATCCCTAATCAGGGCAGAGTCTAGACTGTCTCCCAGGGGATTTCCCAGTGAAGTCAGAACCTCTGGGTGTTTTGGGGTGTTTTTGCTAAGTTCTGGCTTGCTGTGTGACTCTGCATGAGTACCTTACCCTCTCCAGACCAAATTCAAGGATAGAAACTAACCCTCTGGGGAGGGCCAGGTCAAATAAGGGGAGGTTCCAATGAGAAGGACTAGGGGAGCCAGAG
The DNA here is from genome assembly GCF_028372415.1 of Notamacropus eugenii. Taxonomy (NCBI): domain Eukaryota; kingdom Metazoa; phylum Chordata; class Mammalia; order Diprotodontia; family Macropodidae; genus Notamacropus; species Notamacropus eugenii. The sequence goes on from NC_092876.1 coordinate 55,761,917, forward strand.
AGATGGTAGTCCCTAGGCTCAGCACTCCAGTTGGGCAGAGCTCACCTTCTTGAGTTCATTGAAGGCTTTGGTGGCCATGTCCTCACCCCGTGAGCCTTGCCCAGTCCGCTTCAAGATATTCTGGAAACAATGGGAAAAGTGTTATTTGGATAAACAGCACGGATATTCTTCTCCCACCTTCCTCCCAGTATCTGTAAGGCAGTGTCCAGAGAAATCCAGAACAGTTCTTAGCAATGGGCCTGGGTCCTCCCAGAATAGAAGTCAGATGCTGTGACCAACATTGGCCCCTCCAGTCTCCCAATGTTACATGGCATTCTTCCCAACATCACTAAGCCTAGCTCACAACTTTATGGTCCAATCCCATCCAACAGGCTCTGTGGCAGGGCCCCGTGCCAAGTTTTGGAAATGTAGAAGCAAACAGCTCCTGCCCTAGAGGAGCTGGCATCCTACTGGGGGCTGCCCAGTGGAGACAGAGAGACATACTTTAAGGAGGAACAGAATATTTATAACTCAGAAGATCAGCAAAGACTTCCCGGTGCAGATACCTCCACTAACATCTTCAGGCGTGTGATTCTCTGGAAGGGCAGGATGAGGAAGGATGTAAGAGGCAGGCGTTGGCAAACAGGGGCCTCTTCCAGACGAGCCAGAATGCTAGAAAACTTGGGATTCTCCAGTCTGGAGGGCAGAAAGGGGAGGGAAGTAGAGTCACTCCTAACCCCCACCCATCCTCTCCCAGAATCACAGAATCCAAACTGGAAGGGAAGAGACAACCTCATCCATCCCATACATGGCCAAGGATTCCCCACTATGACATTCTCAATGAATGGGTCATCTGTTGTCCAGCTAAAGAATTCCAAAGACAGGGAACTCACTACCTTGAATTCTAGGGCTTATTCAGACACAGCCCCAGGTAGAACAAAGCTAGTCTGATCTCTTCCATGACAATCTTTCAGATACTCAAAAACAACCATGATGTTATATCTGCCCACCTCCTGCCCCCAGTTCTCTTGTCTAATGGGACACTTGGCATCCACTAGATTCAGTATTTAGCACAAAGGCCTTAATGTGTTCATTGATTATTTTATAGATATACCACCTCTGCCCTTTCCTCATTTGGCTCTTTGGTGATGTGGTGTCTTTGTTCAGTCCTGACTTGTCTTCCCACATCCTCTCTATGGGAGATAGACTCAACAAATCCTGCCCCTCTTTCAAACCACTTCTCAAGGTCGAGGTCCGCCAGGTAGTGGACATGTTCCTTGACCACCTCCAAACATAGTGGTCTCCTCCTCCCTCTGAAATCCAACATCTACCCAACTTAGTTGACCTTTAGCAGTTCCAATTTTTGTTTTGACCTTTTCCCATATTCACTTCCATCCACCCTGGACATCCTGGAACATCTTGCCATCCACCCTGCTGCCCCCAACTTGGAACAGCCCCATCTGGACCAGGGCCTGAGCCGCCCTCTCTGTGAGTTACTCTTGGAACTCTGCCCTTGGGCTAAGCTTGCTTGGCAAGTGAATGAGTGAGAATTTGCCCAAAGGACTATATCTAGCTTGACTGAAGGCCATGTTTCATATCCAACCACCGCAAACATCTTGGGCCACCCGCCTGCCGCTGAGAGCTTTCCGCTCCCAATCCCAATCAGCTCTGGCAAGGGCATGACAATGGGTTGCCCTTTGGCTCTCCTCATCATTCCTGGACTTCCCCAGGCAGAAATTCCCTTTTCCTGGCCACCTAGATAGGATCACACAGCAGCACCAAGACTAGAAGCCAGATCTCCCACTATTAGAATATGAGCTCCCTCAGGGAAGGGATGATCTCCCCTTTGTCTGCATCTCCAGTGCCTAGCACAGTGCTGAGCACACAATAGATACATAATAAATGTTCATTTTTTCATGTTTATGTTCTCTTTGATGATATGTCCTTTGAGGGCAGGAACTATATCTTGTACCTCAGAGTGCACAGGATTGAGAACGTTAAGTCCACTTTCATTTGGGGATTTGCCATTTACAGAGCACTGTCTCTAGCAGCCCTGGGAGGGCAGGTGGTGCCACCCCATTTTATAGAGGAAGAGACTGAGAATCAGAGAAATTAAATAAGATACTATAGTCACACAGCAGTGAGTGATGTGCCAGGATGTCTTGTGCTGCTTTCGAGAGGCCGCATCAACCAGGTGGGACCATCAAATCCTGTTCTTGGAGTCAGGAAGACCTGAGTGCGACACTTACTGACTATGTGACCCTGGACAAGTCACTTGACCTCTGTTTGTCTCATTTTCCTCATCTGTAAAATGGGAGTGATAAGAGCATCTCCTTGACGAGTTGTTGTGAGGATCCAGTGAGATAATTCATTGGAAAATGCTTTGCACACAGTGCTTGGCACATGGTCATCACTATATAAAGGTCAGCTATTATTATTCTGATGGCCACTACCACAATGGTCAGCCACCTTTGAGCTACGACCATTGATGGGCACTCTCAGCAAACTGCACTCCATAATCAGCTGATTTTTTTTTCATCATCATCATCGTCATTAGGAAGAATTCCATCAGTCACATATGGCCAGAAACAGATTCCCCCCAAGCTTACACATGGTTGCTTAGACTGAAACCATGCAGGGAATATCTGACCCTTACAGTCTAGATTTGGAGCTGGACCTTAGAAGCTATCATGTACAAAAGAGGCAACTGAGGCACGACAGGGCTAAGTTACTCACTGGGAATCCCAAAACTAGCAAGTGTCTGAGGTGGGATTTGATCCCAAGCCTTCCAGACTCCAAATACAGAATTCTACCTGTGTATCACCAAGCTGTTTTTCATCTGCATGTGCTTCAAAGACCTGGTCCACCCTCACTACATTTTTATTACTTGTTACCTGCTATCCTTGTTACCTTGTTATCCATGTTCTCCTTGTTACCTGTTATCCTTGTTACCTGTTATCCTTGTTCTCCTCCCACTCCAGGGCCCTCAGTCTGGACACTGTCCCCTCACTTAGTGGCCCCAGAGCAAGGGAGATAAAAGAAAGCCCTCTGTACTATGGCTCTGGACCAATCTCTTCCCCACTTTCTATGCCCAGCTACCACAAAGTTCATGATCATGGCTTCACCCAAACTATGCAGAGCCCCTCAAAACCCCCAGACTCTATCAGACTCCATCCCCCTCCCCTGTCCCTCAGGGGACCCCTGCCCCGTACAGCAGTCGCTGGTAGGTGCGCTCTTGATAGGCCTGATTGGTGACATAAGGCAAGTAGACACGCCGGAAGGCAGGGCAGTGACGCAGGACGATGTCACACACACAAAAGCGAAGTATATCCTCCTCCAGGCGCTGCTCCAGCTCCTGCAGAAACCTGTGGGGGCCAGGAGTGCCATGGGGTGGGGGAAAGAGACTGGAGAGAGAAGGAAGTGGGCACAGGGAGAGCTTGGCCTGGACAGTGTCCTCAGCATCCTGCCGACCCCATCCTGGGGAAAATGGCAGCCTCATCTCTGTTTCTACCAGCTCCGCTAGTACCTGCCCCAAAGCTCTGCCTTGTGGACAACCCTGAAGGCAAAAGACACAAGGGACATGCCTGTGATGGAAAGCAGAGGTAAGGTTCAGCCTCAGAACCCACAAATGAGCCCTGCAAAGTACTCTGGCCAGTTCCTAGAAGGCAGAAGAGCCCAGTCACAAGATCATGGGATTCCATTGGTGGGAAGGACCTTAAAACAAAGGATGTCAGAGCTGGGAGGGTCTTAGAATACAGAATGTCAAAGCTGAGAGGGGTCTTAAAGCACAGAGTGTCAGAGGTGGAAGAGACCCATAGAAATCTTCCAGTCCAATCCCCATATCCGACAGAGAAGGAGTCCTAGAGGCCAGAGAAAGAAGGTGATATGTCCAATGTCACTAGTCAATAGCAGAACCAGGATCCAAACTCATATTTGACCTCTACAGCCCACCCTAAGTGTCCCAGAGCGTTGCAGAGTCCCCTCACCTCTCACTGGTGGCCTTGACCTCGGACAGCTTGGAGAACAGCCACTGCTTTTCTTGGGCCCCCAGACACTCGGCCAGCTCTGAGGAGCCCATGAAGTGACCCACAGCCACAGAGAGACTGTGGATATAGGAGGCCTCTGATGTGATCAGCTCAAACTTGGCCTTGAGAGGGATGGAGGGAGGGGAACAGAGATGAGGAGCTTCATCTCTCCCTTGGCCTCCTCCTGAGCCCAGGACAAGGTGAATACCATCAGCACAGCTCCCACTGAGACCCTGCTAGGCATGGAGGGCCCCTGCATACACACAACCTCCTTGCCAGGGCTCCCTGGAGAACTCCACCCAAGGCTGGCCTCCCTGAGGCCTCCCCTAAAATCCGATCCCATCTCCCCTAGGGCCTCCATCTCCACAAGGCCCGGGCCCCCAGCACCTCTTGCAGCTTGCGCTCCTGAAGGCCAATGACAGCCAGGAAGCCACTGCTCCGCACATCTGGGATGTCCTGCCAGAGGGAGAAGGTGGAGCCACGGCCTGAGCGTTGAGCTCGGAAGGAGCTGCTTGGGGACAGGTTGGCCCGGGGTGGTCCTGGCCCCTCCTCCTCCTCCTCAGCCTCCTCCCCCAATGTGTCGTCTTCATGCTTCTGCCTCTGCAGCTCCCGGTCACTGGCCACATCATTGTACTCCTGGTACAGCACAGCTAGGGTGGAGGGAGGGAGAAAGGCCTGAGATAGCTCCAAGGCCCAGTCTGCCCACCTTCAGTACCCACCACTGCAAACACCTCGACATCATTTCTGAGACTCCTTCCATGCTCAAAAGGCCCGTATCCTAACATTCTGTGTTCTAAGGCTCCTCCCAACTCTGACATTCTGTGTTCTAAGACCCCTCCCAGCTCTGACATCCTGTGTTCTAAACCCCCTGCCAGCTCTGAACTTCTCTGTTCTAAAGGCCCTGGTTCCATTGTTCCTTGTTCTTGGATCTTCCTCTCCCAAGTTCTTCCTCACTCTCTGGTGCCCTGTATCTCCTCCTCTCTGCCTCTGGCTCTATCTTTTCTCTCTCTTGCCCAGGTCAGCTCAGAGGCAGTTGCTCGTCTACTTACAATTAAGGAGGAAACGTGATTGGCGCCTCTCATGAGGTACCCAAGCTTTGGGGGCTGGTTCCTGTCGTAGGTCAGTTCTGGGGGAATATGGACATCAGGTTATCTCCCCTCTACGTGCTCACCCTTCAGTATTGCTTGGGAGGTCCAGACATGCAGCAGGGAGGAATTACCTGGTATCAGACCAGCTGTCATCCCTCTCACTAGGACCACTTATGGCTGGGGACATGAGGCCATCAACCCTCATCTCTGAGCAGCTTGACTCCTTCTCAGGTGCTCTCCCTGTATTGGGTGAGACCCAGGGCTCAGAATGGCACCAGTGCCCACCCTGCCTTCTTATTAGGGCTGAAGGAGGCTTATATTTCATCTACCCTATACCAAAACAAACAGGGTCAAGTAATGGTCATGGGGAGTCTGACCTCAGTCTTGCCTCATAGAGTGAGGGGACCCACCAGTTTAGGGTGTTTGATATCCAGGGAAATTGGGGAGGGGGCAGTGTTAAGCTGTAGGGACTAACCTTTCTCAGGCGCCATAATACAAGGACAATGGGACCCATGGGAGATGCTAACAATGCCAAAGTATGATTTCTAGAATACGATCCTAAGTTAGTAGGGTCCCTAGAAGCCATCTAGTGAAACCCCCTCATCTTAAAAATAAGGAAACTAGTCCAGGAAAAGCAAAGTGATTTGGGACCATAGATCCAGTCAGAAGGGGCCTCAGTCCATCCAACTCCTTCAGTTTACAGACAAAGAAACCAAGGTCCAAAGAAAGAACTAACAAAGCATCAAAAGTAGCATTTGAACTCAGGGCTTCTTAATCTAGATTCAGCGTTCTTTCCTCTATTCCATAGTACCAGGTAGTAATCTCAACAAGGTAGACCACTGGCCTTGGAGGCAGGAAGACCTGCCCACATACTTGGTCCCCATTCTGCAAGGACATAAGGATTCTCTTGTTTGAGTTCCTCTGTGTCCAGTGTCTTCTGGGTTCAAATCCTGCCTGAGATACTATGTGACTTTGGCCAAGTCACTTAATCTTTGCCTTATATGTAAAATGAAGGATGTTAGTTTTAATGACCTCTAACACCCCTTCCAATTCCAAATCTGTGATCCTATGATCTGTGTGACCTTGAACACGTGACTTAATTTCTTTGGGCCTTGGTTCCCCAGTTTGTACAGTGACAGAGTTGGTGCGCCCTGGCTCAAGATACTATGAGTGGATGATTCTGTCATCCCAAGCTGGTACCTTCCCTGGTGGCCCAGAGCCCTCGGTCCTTGGTCAGATTCTTGCCCAGACACAGGGAGAGAGTAGCCTTTCTTTGGGCAGACTGGAGCCGGCTCATCAACTCTGAAGCAGAGAAGCGTCTCCTTTCTGGTTCTTTGGCTCCTGCTCGGGGAGTCACTGCCACTGCCAGGGTCTTTGGCACTTCCAAAGAAGGATGCAGCTCAGGGACCTCGGTCCCAACGTCAGCAAAGACAGCATCATCCTCAGCGCTGGTGCTCCCTGTGGCCTCTTGGCTCTGATACACCCGCATTTTCCGCCCTGGGGGAAGGGCAGAGATACTGGGCACAGTGGAGTACCTACCTAGGCAAGAGCACCTGGAAGTCGATGCAATGCCCCCAGGATAGGTTGATAAGACAGAAACCACACACACATACACACACACACACACACACACACACACACACACACACACACACCTCACCCTACCCTAGCCCAGGAGTAACTGCCCTCCCAGGGTTTGAGGTTTAAGGTTTGAGCCTTATTGTAGGGTATAAGAAAAAATCAGGAAAGCCACGAATGATAGCATTTTCTGTCATCAAAAATATGTATCCTTATAAAAAAGTCACATTAAAATGAATTCTCTGCTGCACTCACTGGGTATTGGGCCCAAGGCGACTATCTATGGGCACTCTAGTCCCAAGCAAACACTTGGCACCTCTCAATGCACTTATCTGCTGGGGGCAGGAAAGGGGGAAAGTAAAAGAGAATAAGCATTTATACAGCAACTACTGTGTGCCACAGGCTGCACTAAGTGCTTTACAAATATTATCCCACTTGATCCACACAAGATAGGTGCTAATCCTATCCCCATTTTACAGTTGAAGAAACTGAGGCATTAAATGACTTGCCCAATCTGAGGCTGGATTTAAACTCCAGATCCAGTGAGTGCTCTATCCATGAAAAGATTAAGAGCTGAAGCCTCAAAGATGCTCAATGATTTGCCACACAGGTAAGTGTCAATGCTGAGATTCAAACCCAGGATTCTTTCCACTGGAATATGATGAGGTAGCCAGGTGGTGCAGTAAATAGAGCTCCTGGCCCATAGCCAGAAAGACCAAATTTGGCCTCAGACCCTTACTAACTGTGTGACCCTGGGCACGTCATTTAACCCTGTTTGCCTCAGTTTCCTTATCTGCAAAATGGGGATGATGATAATGATAGCACCTCCCTCCAGAGTTGTTGTATCTCAAATGAGATAATAATTGTACAGCTCTTAGCACAGTGCCAGGCAGAGAGTTGGTGCTAGATTAAAGACTGTTATTATTATATCAAGGCCCTGCTGATGCAGTGCTCTGTGCAGGTCTCTCTAGATAATACGAAATTTCTTTTCTTTCTTTTCTCCCCAAATTCAGCGTTCTTTTTGTTAAAGCCCAGGCCCTTTTCTCAAGGATATTTTGGTCTAACAAGTCACCTGAGTCACAGAGTGCGGTCCAGGGGTTTCAGAAGCAGAAGGCCTGCCTCGGTTCCAATACCATCTCTATCACTTCTGTCCTGTGTGACCTTGGGCAAGTCACTTAACCTCCCTTGTTTTCTTATCAGTAGAGTGAGAATGTGAGACTCAATATCCTCTAGAGCCTAAGCCCTGTACGCTGCCCTCAGCTGCCATGGTAAGACCTACGGGCCTCTCATAAATGCTGGGGGAATTCAGCTTCCCCACAACTGTCTTCGATCCCCCAGAGCACAAAGGGAGACATGGGGCTTGAGTCCCTGCTCTTGCCAGGCTCCATGGCCACAGGGCACTTAGTTCAAAGAGAATCTCGGGGGAGGAAACTCAGCTCAGAGGATCTAGCAGTCTGAGTGTTTGAGACTTTGGTCAAGGCCCTTCCTTTTTGTAGGCCTTAGTTTCTTCCTATGTAAAATGCAGATAATAACACCTGTCCTGCTTACTTCACAGAGTTGTTGTGAGGACCCTATGAAATAATGCATGTAAAGAGCTTTGGAAGCAATTAAAGGTTATTCAGATGAGTTTTCTGTCTGGTTTCTAATGGGCCTGCTTCACTCCCTGACATCATCCCTAGGCTGGGGGAAGGAATACACTCACAGGCAGATTTCTTCTCAGAACTGTGGCTGGTGCGGCGTTGGGGTTCTGGATGCTGGGGACTCCGGGGTCCTCCTAGGAACTCACTGAGGACATCATCTCCAAAGGCTGATGACTTCCCAGTAGGGCCCCTGCTGTCCTGCACTGCCACCGGCAGCGGCCATGGCAGCCCATGAGAAGCAGCTGGGACCTCAAGAGACCAGTGTCCCAGCTGGAAGCGCCCTGGGAGCTCAGCAAAGGACAGGCTTTCCTGCTGGCACACTGCAACAGGGTGGCGGGCAGGGGGAGGCAGCTCCTCAAGGCCCTGAGAGGTTTTCCCTGGGATGCCCCCCAGGGCCTCTGACTGAGACCCCCCATAGCAAAAGCATGCTGGGTGAGGCTGGAAGTGAGGAGAGGGTTGGTAGTCCATACCTGGGGGCTGCCCAGATGACCTAGGCCTGTGGAGGAGAGAGTGAGAAACTGGTCAGAAGCCCTATCCCACCCAGGACCCAGATTAGGACACAATCCCTAGGAGGGATAGCCTTTGGAGTTTAGAAGAACCTGTAGAATGCAAAAAAATCAGAACTGGGAGGGCCCTTAGAACACAGGATGGCAGAGCTGGCATTGAATCCAGAATGTCAGTGCTAAAAGGGATCTTAGAAGATAGAATGTCAGAGATAGAAGAGACTTTAGAAACAGTGAACATTAGAGCCAAGATGACCTTTAAAGATTGCCTTCTCCAATTCCCTCCATTTACACGTAAGGAAACTGAGTTCCTGGAAGATATAGTGGCTGGAAGGGAGGATAGGGAGAGGGATGGGAATCTCTCCACCTCCCATCTGTCTCCAGCCCTGGCAGCTCTGACAAGTAGGAAAAGGAAGTTCTGGGGGAAATCTGTCCCCCTCAGGGCTCCTAGCTCAGTGCCACCAACCTGCGAGCCCTTTGCTCCTCCTCCCCTCCCTCCCCCACCTCTAGGGACTTGCCTCCTACCTGGGACCCTGCTTCCTGGCTCAGACCATCCCAAGACAAAGATCTCTGGGGAAGCCCTGCTCAGCACAGCTGGCTTGGGGAGCTCCCACCCAGACAAAGAGTTTGATTCATCAAACCCTGCGGTGAGCCAGGGAAAGGGAAAGGGAGAGGGCGGGGTGGGGGAGGAGAGGCCTGGCCTGCCCCACCTTTGCTCTGTGGCAGGGAGAAGGGGGGCACCACCCAGATCTCCCTTTCCTTTGAGGCAGAAATACCAGCCCCCAACAGAGAGGGCCCCCCTCCAAAAAAAAACCAGACCCGCCCTTCGGAGACGGGGCATAGCTGAGGCACAGACAGCAAGAGAACTGGACAGGGACAGACACAGAAAGACAGAGAGAAAGATACCCAGAAGCATGGATACAGACAGCTATCCATTGGCAGAGACATAGAACTCATAAAGAGACTCAAACACAAAGAATACAGAGGTATCAGAGACTGAGACAGCAACAGCGACAGACAGAGACCAAGACAGACAGATTGAAAGACTGTCAAGAGACATGGAACAAAAGAGGCAAACAGAGCCCCAGGAAGGGGAGAAAGGCAGGAGAGTTCAGCCATCCCTCACCATCTGGACAAATGTCTCCATTTCTTTGCTGTCCCACCCAGCTTGTCTAACTTTTCTCTTCCAGTCATCCCGCCCTAAGTTCATGGAAGGGACAGAGCAGTCAATGGCCACAGGTAGCAGGGACAAGCCCCTAAGTCTACCTGGAGATGGGTTCCTGCTGCAGAGCATCATCTCCCCTCACCTATCTGGTTCAGTAGAAAAGGTAATGATCGCCCTGGAGTCAGAGACCTGGGTTCAAATCCCAACTCTGATACCTTCTGGATCTGAATGACTTCGGGCAAATCATTCTCTGGTCCTCAGTTTCCTCAGGTGTAAAATGAGGAGGCTGGACTTGCAATGTCCTTTCTCCCTCTAAATCTATGATCTTATGAGCACCTGACCATCCTGCCCCAAATCCAGACCCAGACTGATAAGGAGGCCAAAGTAGAGTATAAGCTTCTAGAATCCAGGACCGTCTCACTTTTGGCTTTGCATCTCTAGTACCTGTCAAAGTACCCAGCACACAGTAGGTGCTTTATAAATGTTGGTTGATTGATGAATCACCTCCAGTTCCACAATCATTCATCACTTCCAACCCAAAATATGGCATTTTGAGGCTCAAATGAGATTATGTAAAGCACTTTGCAAACTATGAAATGCTTTCTCTGTTAAAAGGAGAGGTTGAAGAAGATGATCTTTAAGTCCCCTCTCAGCTCTGACATTCTCTGTTCTAAACACCCACCCCAAGCCCTGACATCCTGTGTTCCAAGGCCCTTCTAAGCTCTAACATTCCGTGTTCTAAGAGTTCTCCCAGCTCTGACATCCTGTGTTCTAAGGCCCCTCCCAACTCTGACATCCTGTTTTGTGACCACTATGTTTCCAAAGGTCGTTGGATCTGGACACTTCATCTCTCAGTTGGCCTTTGAGACTGTCCCAGAGTCTGCTCTTGGAATGCCTGGGGCCCCCACCGGGACCCTGTTGATATCAGTCTCCTTAGCTCACTTTCCAGCCAGTCTGATGAGATGGGAATGGAAAGGGAGATGCTTAGTAAAGGAATAAGACTGTGTGAGAATAATCAGTCTTAATCAGTCGACAGTTTGAACCAGTCACTGACCTGGAGAAGTCGCCCTCTCTGTGACCGTGCCTAAGGGTCAGTGAGGGGGAGCGTGTGTGTGTGCATGTGTGTGTGTGTGTATGTGTGTGTGCGTGCGTGTGTGTATGTGTGTGTACGTGTATGTGTGTGTGCATGTGTGCGTGTGTGTGTTTGTGTGTGTATCACTGAGGCTGTGAGCAGGAAGCTAAGGTGTATGAGGTGGGTGTGAGCATTGGACAGTCTGGATGTCTGTGCATGAGTACAGGATACATGAGGGAAGTCCACATTCCTGGGAGTGTGGGATAGGAAGAATCTGGAGTCACTTTTTCTCTCTCCCTGACGCTGGCCTTGAGACCATCCAAGAAACCCTAAGCCTCAAGGCTCAGGGACTGTCACTGAGCAACACTGAGGCACAAGCAGTGCCCAAACCCCCAATCTTGAAGGAGGAAGGCCTTCAGTGGTCACTGAACTCCTGAGTAGGAGAAATAAGAGGAAGAGAGGGATGATCAGGGATGGAAGGGCCTTCCCAGGAGTCCCAGGAGCACAGGTCAGGGGGCAGGAGCAGGCACAGAGCAGCAGACAGCCCCTCCCCGCACTCAGCTGGATACCAATTTCAAGAGGCAAGTAGAGGCCTGAGCTGGGTCCAAACTGTGCCAAGTCCACCTCTGCCAGAATCCCCATCAGCAGGAGAGGGCCTGGCAAGAAGCACAGCGGGATAGCCGAGGGAAAGCCCAGCTGCTGGGAGAAAGCCAGGAACAGAGCCCGGGAGACCACTGGGAGACTGACCTGGCCTAGACAAAGCAAGTCAGCAGTGCCATAGGGTTGGTCAGTCAACAAACATTTATTAATCTCCTACTGTGTGCCAAACACCATGCTGGTCACAAAGCAAAGTCAAAAACAATCCCTTTTCTCAAGGAGGAGACAAGAATGTACAAATGAGCTAGAGACAGAACATACGGGAAATAAAAAGGGAAAGCACCAGGACAGAGAGACTGAGAAAGACTTCATAGAGAAGGTGGTACCTGCAGGAATGAGGGTGCTGAGATGGAGGAGGAAAAGCATTCCAGCACGAGGGACGGTCAGAGAAGATGCCAGGGGTCTGAGATAGAGCATCTTGTCTGGGGGAAAGCCAAAGAGTCAGTGATACTAGACTGAAGAGTTGGTGGGAAAGTTTAAAGTGAAGGGACCGCAGAGACCATCTAGTCTCACCCTTTCATTTGCAGATGAGAAAATTGAGGCCCATGGAGGTTAAGTGACTTTGGGTCAAAGACGTAGAGCTGAAAGCAAACTAAGGGACCATCTAGTCTAACCAAATGTTTTTACATAAAAGTTAATGATTTGTGCAAGGTCACACCCAAGCACCTGCCCTGATACTAGGAGACTTCAACATATATATTGACTCCCCAATGTCCAGTTCCTCAATTTACTCCCTTCCCACAAGCTGTGCCCTTATCCTGCCTCAGTCATACGCAAAGATGGTCATCCATCACTCACAAATATACTCCTTCCATTTTCAAGAATTCTGAAATTCCTTTAGCCAGGATCAGTGTGTTTCCCACCCAGCCCAGACATGTGAAATTCAATGATCAATGTTACCATGGCCCCTTTGAGCTGAGAGAGGATTCCCTTCAAATTCCTGAGGCTTCTTCCACATTTAGTGGCACAGAAATCATAATTCCAATAGCCACCATTAATAAAGCACTTAAATTGGCAGATCATTTTATATAATCTCATTTGAACCTCAGTACAACTCCAGGAAGTGGATAAGACAGGCAGTTACCCCCAATTAACTGATGAGGAAACATACACTCCGAATTATACAACTCAAGGTAAGTAACTTCCTTCTAGTCACGCAGCTACGAAATGTTGGCTGTGTAATTCAAACCCAGATCTTTCTGACCTTTCTGGCCTCAAACATCAAATATCTGGACTGATAGTAAAGAGATCATACCTGTACCAGCAGCAGAGTACAGAGTTTTAAGGACGGAAAAGATCTTAGAGATTAAGGGGGCAGCTAGATGGCAGAGTGGATAGGGCAGAACTAGAATCAGGAAGACTCATCTTCCTGAATTCAAATACAGCTTCAGACACTTAGGAGCTATGTGATCCTGGGCAAGTCACTTGACCCTATTTGTCTCAGTTTCCTCATTTGTAAAATGGAGAAGGAAATGGCAAACCACTCCAGTGTCTTTGCCAAGAAAAGTCAGACATGACTGAAAGGGGCTGAACAACAAAAAGTCTAGTTAAATATCCCCCTTCGATTTAAAAAGAAGGAAACTGAGACTCAGAGAGGGGGGAATATCAAACTTTCCAAGGTCTACCGCCATCAAGTAGGAGGGAGGGGCTGAGACTTGGGCCTCAGGTATTTGGACACCCTGGAGATCCTCTGGCATTCCTTAATCCCTGAGTCAAGTCCCTTTTCTGGGTCTCCACTGGGACCAAAGGAGAGAGAGTGGATCAGTGGTGTCCAGTAGTCTCTCCAGCCCGAAAACATGTGTATGGAGGGTACCTCATCATCATTAGCCAAAATTCCTCTCACAGCCTGAGAACAAGGGAAAAGGTCCAGGAGCCGGAAGGCAAAATACCCATTGGCACTAGCCAGCAGACGCCCAGACTGTCTGTTCATGTAGATGAGGCATTAAAAGGGGGATGCCCAGGCTGGTGCTCCACAGTCAGGGTTGGCAGAGAAGCATCTCTGGTTCCTTCCTAGAGTTAGGGTTCAAACCCTACATCCACACTTGCTCTCTATGTGAACATGGCCAAGTCCTGTAATGTCTAAGAGTCTCAGTTTCCACATCTGTAAAATGAGCCATAACCACCTATAAAAACTGCCACAATCTATTGAACAGAGTGAGATTCACAAGACATTATGCAAGTAAAGCTGTTTGCATGTACTTAAATTGATATGTACATGTATGTTATGACAATTCTCAGAACCACAGGATATCAGAGGTATAAGGCAACAACGATTCTCAACTGGTGGACAAGACTTTTGGATCGTGTATATTTAAAAAGTCTGAGAACTGCTGCCTTAGAACACAGGATGTCACAGCTGAGAGAGCCCTTAGAACATAGAATGTCAGAGCTGGGAGGGCCCTTAGAACACAGAATGTCAGTGCTGAGAGAAGCCTTAGAATACAGAATGTCAGAGCTGAGGGGGTCCTTAGAACACAGGATGTCAGAGCTGGGAGGGCCTTAGAACACAGGATGTCAGAGTTGGGAGGACCTTAGAACACAGGATGTCAGAGCTGGGAGGGCCCTTTAGAACACAGAATGTCAGTGCTGGGAGAAGCCTTAGAATACAGAATGTCAGAGCTGAGAGGGCCCTTAGAACACAGGATGTCAAAGCAGGGAGGACCCTTAGGACACAGGATGTCAGTTGGGAGGAGCCTTGAACAAAGAATGTTAGAGGAGCAGGACCAGAAGACAGGCCTCCTTCATCCCATTTCAGGATGCCCTCCTTGGCCCTGGGGTCACTCAAACCCAGGACCGTCCGCGCTCAGCCTCTTCAGGCGCCCTGGGAGCCCTTCCTTCTGCAGCTCCACCCCTGGCTCCACCTCCCTGGTGCAGCCTCCCCTGTCCTCAGGGCCCTGTTGACCCACCCACCCCAAACTAAGGGGATCCCTGCTAGTTTTCACCTGCCCCACCCCCCAAAAAAAGAGGACTTGAGCCGATCATAACAAAATCTGGTCTGAAAGGGTTAGAAAGATGGAAGACAGAGAGTGAGAATCCAGGGAGAGCAAGTTGGGGGCGGGGAACCGGGATATCCATCTCAGGTGAGATCCTATCCCAGGGACATGAAGTAGGAGGGAGGCTTGTAACCTGCAGGTGAGCCTGCAGCCCAGGACTGGGCCTAGGGAAGGGACCATACCTTGTCTCGGCTCCTGTCCTCTGCGGAAGTTGTTGGGACGGTCCCTGGGGTATCCCAACACATTCCAGGTTCCCAAGGGGGAGAGGGGGATGGCTCTCTCAGGACTGGGCTAGGGGATGGGAGTGGTGATGGGAGAAGACCCAGGCCTGCCACGGTTGTGAGCCGGTGGTGTGGGTGCCTGTGTTCAGGGCCTGGGGTATTGTGTGTGGGGAAGGGAGGGAGAGGGGGAGAGGGAAGCTGTGCTGTTTCAACCTGCCTGCCACCCCCCCCATCCCCCATCTCCAGAACAGGTTTGGCCAGTCTGGGGCGTGAGTGGGGAGCAGGCAGAGGTGGAGAAAGGAGGGGGAGCCCAGTACAATAGAAGCCCTTGTCCTGGGAGAGGGCTGGAGGACCCCAGAATGAGGCCCTCCTGTGTTAGAGACCGTGGCTTCCCCAACTCAGTTCAGACTCCTACCCAATATTCGCAGGAGACAGACCACTCTCCCTTCAAGGATACCTCAAAAGACACCACTTACTACCTTGAGCAAGGTGCTTCCTTCCTCTGGCCTGTTTACTCTTCTGTAAATGGGGTGATGCCTGAGGTTAGGTGAAACCTCACATACCTCCCAGCTCTCACATCCTGTGTTCTAAGGGCCCTCCCAGCTCTGACATCCTGTGCTCTAAGGGCCCTCCCAGCTCTGACATCCTGTGTTCTAAGGGCCCTCCCAGCTCTGACATCCTGTGTTCTAAGGGCGCTCCCAGCTCTGACATCCTGGGTTCTAAGGGCCCTCCCAGCTCTGCCATCCTGTGTTCTAAGGGCCCTCCCAGCTCTGCCATCCTGTGTTCTAAGGGCCCTCCCAGCTCTGATATCCTGTGTTCTAAGGGCCCTCCCAGCTCTGACATCCTGGGTTCTAAGGGCCCTCCCAGCTCTGACATCCTGGGTTCTAAGGGCCCTCCCAGCTCTGACATCCTGTGTTCTAAGGGCCCTCCCAGCTCTGACATCCTGTGTTCTAAGGGCGCTCCCAGCTCTGACATCCTGGGTTCTAAGGGCCCTCCCAGCTCTGACATCCTGTGTTCTAAGGGCCCTCCCAGCTCTGACATCCTGTGTTCTAAGGGCGCTCCCAGCTCTGACATCCTGGGTTCTAAGGGCCCTCCCAGCTCTGACATCCTGGGTTCTAAGGGCCCTCCCAGCTCTGACATCCTGGGTTCTAAGGGCCCTCCCAGCTCTAACATCCTGGGTTCTAAGGGCCCTCCCAGCTCTGACATCCTGGGTTCTAAGGACCCTCCCAGCTCTGACATCCTGGGTTCTAAGGGCCCTCCCAGCTCTGACATCCTGGGTTCTAAGGCCCTCCCAGCTCTGACATCCTGTGTTCTAAGGGCCCTCCCAGCTCTGCCATCCTGTGTTCTGAGGCCCTCTCAACTCTGAAATTCTCTACTTATTTATGCAATAAGCCTTCATTAAGCACTTACTATGTGCTAGACACTAGATACAGCAAAGAGAAAATGAAAGACAGTCTCTGCTCTCAAGGGGCTTCCATACTACTCTATCCTGAGGCCTTTTCTGACTCTGAATCTGATGAGCCTGTGTCTAGTGACCACCAAACACCTTAGAAGCCCTGGGTACCACTGGAACCTCCACAGGAGAGGAGGCCACTCAGGGCCACTTCCACAGAAGCAGCTGGATTGGAACCCCAAAGGCGAGACCTACGGTGGAGGATGCTGGGATCAGGCCCTTGTTGCTTCTTCCCCTTGGGGGTCAGCAGGAGGGCCAAGACCCCAAGGCCACCCCCTCCACAGCTGGGGTCACAGAGCCTGGCTGGGCATGTTTTTGTTCTACTTCTTATCTGAGTGACCTGGGGCAAGCTGCTTCCTCTCTCTGAGCCCTCTGTACCCTCCTCTACAATGTGAAGACTGGACAAGATGACCTCCAACGTCCTTTCTAGTTTTAGATCATTAGATGCTTTTTCCCTTTTCCCTTCAGGGATCAGGAGGTGGAGCCTTGAGGCAGAGGATTTCAGACCTCACAGCCCTGCTTACTTCCCTCTTCCCAGGCCCCCACTCTTGGGGTGAAGGGTGGCCTGTCACAAGATAGAGTCCTGTCAGTTACTCTCTCTCAATGGGAATGAGTTCCACAGGGCACGACCCTCCTGAGACAGATGTCATGGCCCTGTGAGAAGGAAAAATATCTAAAACCTTGCTCCCCTCTTCCAGGGCCATCTTCATTTGCCTCAGTGGATAGAGCACTAGGCTTGGAGTCAGGAAGACTCATCTTCATGAGTTCAAATCTGACCTCAGACACTAGCTGTGTGACCCTGGGCAAGTCACTTAGTCCTCAGTTTCCTCATCAGTAAAATGAGTTGGAGGAGGAAATGGCAAGTCACTCCAGTATCTCTGCCAAGAAAACCCCCAAATGGGACAAAGAGTTGAACACAATTGAAACGACTAAACAACAATCCACTCCAAATAAAGGAAGGGACCTAAATGTCCCCACTGCCTCCTCCTCCTCTTACACCTCTCCCCATCACAGAAGTTCCACAGACCAGCTCACAGTTACTATTTATTGGTAGCTCTGTACAAAGAGGGGCACATGCCAAGAGTGAACCAAAGGCATGCGGGCTTGATGGGAGAGGGTACAAGGGCTGCTTTGGGTTCCTCAGCAGGACCCAGAAAGGGTGTGGGGAAGTGTAGGGGCCATGAGAACTTCCAACTCTGGGAATTCAGGAAAGTTCTAAATGCTGGGAGCCCCCTTTCTCAAAAGCCACTGGGACACAGGTCATCCATTCATTTCTTTTACTTGGTCATTCATTCACTCGCTCATTCAACTAACTTTTATTAATTGTCTAGTACTTGGGGAGAAGATGCAAAGGTCATCAGGAGGAATGGGGGATGAGGAAAGATCAGGGAACTCAAGATGGTTCCAGAGACTTCTTTTTGCACTTTGCACAGGCGCTGACATCCCCTCCCAAGGCCGATGGAGTTAAATGCCCTCCTGGGGCACTGGTTTCCTTCATTTCAGTGGATCCTCTTCTGGGAGTCCAAGGGACAGGTGCCCTGCTATAATGGGAAGAGAGGAAAACTCCCTTAGGAAAGCTTCCTAGGCAGAGCTGGGGCTGCCTGCATTGGGAGCCTCCTGGTTTCACAATCCCCTACTCTGCCTGTTGTCACTTGGGCAAATCACCAAACTCCCCTGATGTCATCTGTAAAATGGCAGGGGGGGGCTCACAGGTCCTATCTACCCCTAAAGGTGATCCCATTGCCAGGGATACAAAGAAGTCTAGTGGAAAGAGTGTTGGATTTGGAGACACAGACCCTGAGTTCAGATCCCAGACTGGGCTACTTTTGACCTGTGAGATCTTAGACAAGTCCTTTTCCTTATCCCTTTCTCTAAAATGAGAGGGCTAGCAGAGATGATCTCTATGGTTCTTTTCAGCTGTAACTCCTGTGATCTATGCCCAAAGGGCAGAGGGATCCTAGAGATCAAGGACATTGTGGGGCAAAGACCTATCTGGAGCTGGGGGACCCTCACTGAGAAGAGGGCATCTTGGTTGTCAGCCAGGGCCTGCTTGGCCAGGTAGCGTTCTCGCTTCATTTGCAATGCCAGGTCTGCAGGCACATCAGGCACCAGCCAGGCTATGAGCCGAAGGAAGAAAAACACAACGTGCTGTAGGGGGGACACAGAGACAGAGAGATGAGAGAGACACAGAGAACGATCGTGGTATAGAACAGAGGAGGGACCACGGGAACCTGGGTTCTGCCAACAGAGCCAGCAGCTCTCTGCCTGGGGATGGGTCAGGGCTCAGGTGCTTGGCAAGGAAAGGCAGAGAGAGAGGGGAGGAGTAGAGAGAGAGCTGACTTCAGAGTCAGGAGAGACTTGGGTTCAGATCTGGATTCTGGCGATTGCTATGTAACCCTGGGTAAGTCACTTTGTCCAGTCCCAGAGTCTGTTTCCTCATATGTAAAATGGAAATAATAATGATCAATTATAGAGTTCATTGAATAATGGTGAGAAAAGCACTCTGTGAATTTTAATACGTTAAGAAATGGGAATTATTATTATTCGCAGCCACAGACATAAATCTAGGAAAGGACCTCAAAAGCCCCCTAGGCCAACTTTCTCATTTTATAAATAAGGAATTTGAAGACCAGTGAGATTCTAGCCCCAGCTCTGACACAACGTCTGTGACCTTGGGACATGACTTCCCTTCTCTGGGCCTTGGTTTCCTCTTCTGAAAATGAGGAGGGTGGCCCTTCCATCTCTAAATTTCTGATACTATGATTCTAAAATATTTTTCCTCGATCCCACTGATACCATCATCATCCAGGACTGGTCAGTCCAGTGGAAGCCTGAAGGTGGTGGTTGGGGATGGGGATGAGGAAGATGATGGGAAGGGCAGCCCCTCAGCTCAAGGGTTGTGACACAAATGCACCTACCTCAAATGCCAGGATGAACCCCAATCTCACAGCCAACAGTTTCCAGTAGAAGAGGGTAAAATCCCCAGTTTCATCCCGGAAGGCTTTGTACCTGGGGTCAGGAAGGGGAGGGAAGGGGGCACACCATAAGCATCCTTTCCCCTGGCTCCTACCCCTCCACCCTGTAACTCACCCATACCTGCAGGGGGTGTGATTGCCCTGGGCCAGGTAGGTGCGGGGTGCCTGAGCCAGGGTGAAGTTGGTATAACCCTGCAGTTGAGTGTGGTGCTCATATTGGTACAGAAGACGGGGCAGGAAGTCTGAGGTGAAGGCAATAAGGAAGGCCTGGGGGACAAAAAAGATGGTCACAGGAGAGATCTTTTTGGGGTCCCCAACTTCCAGTGACCCAGGACATTCTTGCTTCATCCTTTTCTGACTCTCCAATGTAGAGTCCCAAGCCTCTGTTACCTAGTAACCAATCTTTGATTTCCCATTTCTGATCCCTGAGACCCCATTTCCTATCTCCAAGCCTTGATCTGTTCTCTTATCCCCGACTTTTGGATTCCTAGCCTCTAGTTCCTGGGCTTTGATCTGATCTGCAGCTCTTCATCTGATCTTAGAGCTCCCAATCACTCATTCTTCATCTCAGCTACCCAGTCCTTGAGCTCCTACTTCTGATCTCTGATCTCCAATCCCCCATCTTCTATCCTGATTCCTAATTTTAGATCACCAGTAACTGTTCTCCAACATCTGCCCTGAGGTCATGATGCCCAAGCCCTGATTTCTAGACTCTGATTCTAATATTCAGCTTCTGAGCCCCATATCTCAGAGCTCTGATTCCCAATTCCCACTTTTCTGATTTCCGATTCATAGTCCCTGCTCCCTGCCTCCCCTGCCCACAAACCTGGCTCACATTGATAATGACAGAGAGATGGGCCATAGTCTCCAGGATGAGCAGCCAGACGCCAATGCCCTGGGCCCGCTCGGCCACAGGCCGCCGATACTCACATACAAACTTGTGGGCGTCCAGACGGATCTCCACCCAGTTGTTCAGTAGTGCAAAGAGGGGTGCCAAGGGGAAGGCAGCCACAAAGATGGTGATGAAGCCAAACTGAAGCACTACAGGGCATGCGGGAAGCTAAAGGTCAGGTCTCCCCTCTACTGTACAATCTCAGTACAATGAAATCTCAATCTCTTTGTAAGCAAGGACTTTTTCATTTTTTGCCTTAGTTTCCCTAGTACCTAGCATGGAGCTTGGCACAGGGTAATAAATGCTTGTTGATCAACTCATTGGTCTTGCAGATGTTGGGTTTTGGGGAGCGCAGGTCCCAAGGGCCTACTCCCTGTTGAGAACTGACTATCTACTAGTCACTCCCATCGAATCCCTCCTCACCCAATGGAGGGGCATCCTGGGGTATACCCAGCTTACCCATCTCCAGGTATTCCTCAAACAACCCTTCGCACTCAATGAGTTCATAGTCATCCTCCCAGCGTTGGGGGTCATGCCCCACTTGGGCTCCCCAGAGGCCTGCCAGTTGCCGCTTCTGCCACCAGGCTTTTATCTTCCTATGGACATGGAGTATTGTGTGTGGTTTGTCCTTTGTTCTCAAAGAGGACCATAACATCTGGAAGATGATGCCATGACTTGCAAGTGAATTGGATTGAAGTGAGGCAGGGCTGTGTAATGTCACCAGCCTCACTCTCTCCTCCAGAGCCACCTGGCTCCACTGGCCAGATATAGTTTAGGATAACTAGAGATGGTCCAGCACATGGAGGATGGAAGAGGGAAGAAGGAAGAGCTAAAGAACCCGGATGACCCCCAGGGCTAGATCCCCACCTCTGCAGACTCCACCTGGCTGGTGCCCTTTGACCCACTCAGTGCCCACTGGAAACTCACGGCAAGACAAATTCCTCTACATTGTTGGCCAGCTGTTTGCCCACCATGATGATGAATAACTGTTGAGCTAATTCAATGAGGCAGCCACCAGGTCCACACTGCAGGAACCAGAGAGAAGCCTCATCACCCTGTGCCCTCAGGACATAGGACAGGAGTCGAGCTATCCTCCCACATTTCACAGGTGGAGATGACTGTTGTTGGCTTCTCATACCTCTTGGTATGAGACACATTCATTCATTCCAAAAGCATTTAAATGTTCCTCCCAAGTGAGGGACTGTGGGCCAGTGGAACACCTGGGTTTCTGCCTCTGTCACTGATTGGTTGCATGACTCTGGACGAGTCACTGAACCTCCCAATGTTCCAGGCAGGTGCTCATCTGCCATGATGGAGTGATTTTCCTCAACATGGAGTTCCCCACACCTAATTAAAACACAGGTCTGAAACGCACAAAATGTGGAAACTCTGAGGCCACAAAGGCAAAAGTGAAATGTTCTTTTCCTCAAAGAGTTTACATTGGGTTGAGAGGAAATATTCCTCGTTACCTTCTGTCTCACCCCTTCCCCAGAAGCTGCAGAGGTCAGGGGAAGCATGCAAGGTCAGGGCCAAGAGGTACTCACATCCTCGTTCCTCATGCCCAGCAATGTGCCATATTGTCCAGGATAGCCCACAAACCTGCAAATCCCAAACCACCAGTTGGACTCACTGGCCAACACCACCCCAAAATCTATTCACAAACAGACCAAGAATTCATAAAACGTAAGTTGGAAAAGCTCTTAGAACATAGAATGTCAGAACTGGCAGGGACCTTAGAACACAGAATATCAGAGCTTGGAGGAATCATAGAACACAAAATACCAAAGCCAGGAGGAGCCTTAGAACACAGAACATCAGAGCTGGGAGGGCACTTAGAACATAGGATGTCAGAGCTGGGCAAGTTGGCTTATATGCCTTAGGAAACTCTCTAGGATTTCTTATAATCACTAGCCTTTATAGAGTGCTTTAAGGTTTCCAAAGTGCTTTACAGATATCTCATTTGATCCTCAGAACAATCCTGGGAAGCAGGTGCTACTACTGTCCCTATTTTACAGATGAGACAAACAGAAGTGAAGTGACTTGTCCAGGATCACACAGCCAGTAAGTATCTGAGACCACACTTGAAGTTCAGGTCCAGCTGCCACACCCACTCACCTGCCTTTGAAGAAGGCCACGTAGAAGGGAGAAGAGTAGAAATTGACAAACTGGAAGATGAAGACTTTGAAAGTGAAAGCATCTTCATGAAGAGTCTGTGTCCGGTGCATCTCTGGAGATTTGTAGGGAAGGATTTTGTTGAATGGAAATAAACTAAAGGTAATTAGCGGTCCAGCTGGGGAGAGACCAAGCCCACCCCTAACACAGTCCACCTTTCCAGCTTCTCTTGGTGCCCCCAATATTGACCAAAGGGGTTTCTGACTTGCTTTCCCTTCTCCACTCCAGGAACTCTCAAGAAGGACTGCCTGCCCTTCCCTTCTCATTTCATAACCCTGTGGGCTCTAGGGACTCCTGTGTACCAAGTATGATGGCTGGAGAGGCAAAGATTGCCCTTGGGTCTCAGAACCTCAGAGCTGAAGGGGACTTTAGAGACCATCCATTTCCACCTGTGCTTGAATTAGAACCTCCCTTTCCCCATCTATAACATACAGAACAAGTGGTCATCACCCTCTACTCAAAGACCTCCATGAAGGAGCTATTAGGGAGGTGGTGTAGATGAGGCCTTGCACAGGGAGACAGGCAGAAATCTCATCTGACGATGACTAGCTGGGCAACTCTGGACAAGTCCCTCTGTGCCTAAAATCCCTTAGCTGTCAAATTAAGGAGTTGGACTTCACAGACTCTAGGGTCCCTTCTGGCTCTACATCAATATTCTTAGGAGCTCCCAAGGCAGCCCATTCCATTGGTGAACAACTCTAAATGTGAGAAAGTTTTCCTCATGTGGATCCTATATTGCTCTTTCTATAGCTTCCCTTCATAGATTCTAGTTCTTTCCTCCAGTACTATACAGGCTATAGCCCATTCCTCTTCCAATATATTTCAGACTTGAACTCTGATGTTCCTGATTCCAAGGCTGGCCCTCTATCTACCATGTAATGCTGCCTCTCCAGTGCCTGACACAAAGTAGGCATGCAATAAATGTTTGTTGATTGACTGACTGAATAATTTTAGGGTATATTAATTGGATTGTAGTATTTGGAATGAGGTCTGATAATCCTACAATCTGGTCAGGACCCATCTGCAGTTCTGGGTTCACTTCTGGTTATCCTATTTTGTCAAGGACATTAAGAAGAAGGAGCATGTCCAGAAAAAGTTTACTATGATGCGGATGGGACTGTAGACTGTGCCACCTGAAATACTATTTTGTTGTAAGAATGACGAAGGAGATGGCTTCAGAAAATCCTCAGAAGACTTATATGAACTGATACAAAGTGAAGTGAGCAGAACTGAAGAAACAACGTATACAATAGCAGCCATATTGTAAAGATAATGAGTGGGATAGGTTTAGTGAAGACTTCTCAGATTGTAATTCTTCTCCCAGGGGTGAGGTAAGACCTAGAGGCTCAAGGTTACAATATTTTTAGAATAGAATAGTTCCATATAAGGATATAAAACTGTGTAGTGTATTAGGGTCTCAATGATTGGATAAAACTTGCATAATTCCTTGATGTCTTCATTTCAAAAGGGATTGGTTAGATTTCATGTCTAGAATGTAAGATCATATTCTCAGCTAATGAGGATAATGGTCAGTGGGGAGGAGGGACTTGCGTTAGGGTCTATATAAATCACTGCCTTTTCTTTGTCTTTGTCTTTCCTACTCCAGGTGAACTGGTGTAGGATTGTCCCGCTTCTCGAGAATCAAATAAATAAACTTTCTGTCATCACTTTGAGAGGCCTCTGAGTAATTGATTTAAGTAGCGACCTGAGCCATCCCACACAATAATCAACTCTGAAAGACTTAAGAACTTTGACCAACACAAGGATCCACCGTAATTCCAGAGGTGAAACATGCTATCAATCTCTAGATGGAGAAGAGATGAACTCAGAGTATAAACTGAAACATTTTCTTTTTCTTTGATATGGCTAATGTGAGAATTTGTTTTGCACAACTATTCATATTTATAAGGGGGTTTGTTTTTCTTACTTTTTTCAACAGGCAGGGAATTCGAAGAAGCAGGGGGAGAAATTTCAGAATTGAAAATAATAAAATAAATTTGAAGAAATTAAAAACTATACCAATTGTGTCCTGGTTGAAAGAACTTGAATTGTTTAGCCTAGAGAAGACTTGAAGGAGACATGAGGTCTGTCTTCAAGTATCTGAAAGGCAGGTTTTGTGCAGGAGAGACAAACTTTGTTCTGCTTAACCCCAGGGAGCAGAACTAGGAAGGATGGGTAGAAACTGCAGAAAGGTAGACTTAGCTTTAAGGAAGGCAAAATTTAGAGCGTTAGCTCTTTCTAACAATTAGAGCCATCCTAATGTGTTATGAATAAACTGCCTTGGGAGATTGATGTAGAATTGCTATTTGGCCAAAGGGAATCAAGTAACACCAAGGTTCACATCCTACCTCTGACTCTAACTTCAGTGAACCTTAGACTACTCTATAGGGCTTAGCTACTAAGTCACAGGAGGGGATGCAATCTGCTTTGGTGAAGGGAGCTCCCATTCTGGGAGTTCTCAAATAGGACAAAATCAAAATTCATAAGATCACAGATTCAGAGTTAGAAGAAATCTTGAAAATAATCTACTCCAACTCCCTCATTTTACAGATGAGAAAACTGAAACTCAGATAAGTGAAGTGACTTGCCCAAAGTCACACAGAACCAAGATTTGAACTCAGGTCCCTTGACCTTACTAGAAGACTTCAGGCAAAACTTGCTCTTCTTTTGTCAGGTGCATTCGTATTCAGGTACAGTCTAGAAGGTCTTCCAGTTCTGAGACTGTACACATCTGGCTGACATGCTTTGTGATCACATTGGACAAATGCCATCAGACTCCCCTGAACCCCACTCTGGCCCTGCCCCAGCCTTACTGACCCCATTTGGTGAGCTGCTCTGCGAGTGAGGTGTACACCTTTCCCATCAGGAGAATCAGCACCAGGTTGAGGAAGGTACTGCTGATATTGGCAATGTTGCCAGCCTGCAAAGCAGTCATTGCTTGGTTACCTGGGACTGCCTGCCCCTCCCTGCCCAGGGCCCACCCACACAGCCCACACCTCCATGAATGCTCATCTCCCTCCAGGAGTTCATGTGCAGAGTCCACCAAACACTAGGGGACCAGGACTCAGGGAGGTTCCTCCCCAGAGTTACCATGGAATAGGTGACAGGGAACTTAAAACATAATATCAGGGCTGGGAGGGCCCTTAGAACACAGTATATCAGAACTGGGAGGGCCCTTAGAACACAGGATGTCAAAGCTGGGAGGGCCCTTAGAACCCAGGATGTCACAGCTGGGAGGGCCCTTAGAACACAGGATGTCAGAGATGGGAGGGGACTTAGAACACAGGATGTCAGAGCTGGGAGGGCCCTTTATAGAGACTAATCAGGCATGAATGGGAACTTGTAAGATTGTTGCATCCAGCAAAGGAGTAACCTGAGGGCCAGAGAAGAGAAATTACTCGCCCAAGGTTACCCAGGAAGGAAGGGGCACAGCCAGGACTTCAGGTCTTCAATTTTTCCATTAGATCATCTGCCTGGAGGCTGGTTGTGGAAACAAGAGGAAGAGAAAAGAGAGGGACAGCGCCACCCTCTCCCCTGTGCCTTTCTCTCCTCTGTCCTGCAACAGTACTTACCTGGGTCATGAGCACAGGGTTGCCTGTATGGAACATCACAATACTGATAATACCACGGTACATGATGACAGATACCAGGAAGATCATCACCACACACAGCTGTGGGTCAGAAGCACGGGATAATAAGTGGCAGGAAATAACCTGTTCAGATTTGGCCTGGGGCACTACCCCAGGAAAGGCTGCCTATCACCCTGTTCACTTGTTGGCTAGGCCTCAGATCCTTCTCCTTCCATCCTTCCATCTCTGGCCCTTCCCAGGCTGACATAATCCTATGCCTTTCTCCTACCTCCCAGCTCCTCACCATGACAAGAATGGCCATAGATCCAGTGACCATGCGGGAGAGGCGGGCCCTAGGGGGGAAGTAAGGCTCCTTTAGTCCAGTTACAGGGTTCTGAGCCATCTGAGGTGCCATAGCTGCAAACTCCGGACGGGGACGTTCCTGCCAAAGATAGAGAACAGGGCAAGGATTAGCTGACTGGCTTGACATCCTGAATGACCAAGGGATGGCCAACATGGAAGGAGAAAAGACAAACTGAGGGCAAACTGGGGGGTTTGAGGCTAAGAGCCCTGACAACACTGGGAACTGGTGCTCTTACTATTTCCTCCATCTCCAATTGGAACATCCTTCCATGTCCAAAACCTCCCATCTTCCTGCAGGATGCCTTCTCTGATCTCCTATAATAACCCTATTTAGTATTAAAAACCAACCCATTTCAAGAATAGACAAAAACACAAACAGCACAGGATTTGGAGTCCAAAGGGAAGCAAAAGAAGGGAATAAGTATTTACATAGTACCTCCTATGTGCCAGGCACTGCGCTAACTCATTTTTACAAATATCATCTCATTTGATCCTCGCAACAACCCTGGAAGAACAACCCTGCAAAATAGGTGCTGTTGTTATTCCCATTTTACAGTTGAGGAAACTGAGGCAGAGGTTAAGTAACTTGCCAGCATCACAAAGCTAGTAGGTGTCTGAGGCAGATTTGAACCCTGGTCTTCCTGCCTTCAGGCTCAGTGCTCTGTCCATGTTGCCACTAGCTAAGAAAGTCTAGATTCAAATCGTGACTGCCACTTACTGTATGTACAAATCACTGGACCTCTCTAGCTCTAAATCTGTGGTCCCATGATTCTTCTTATTGCTACCATGATTTTGTTTTCATCCTTTCTGATGCAGTTCAGATAGAACTAGCCCAAGGACAAGCTGCTGTTTTGTTATTACTCTTTTATAGTTTAGGTTTTTCAAACTGTGGTTCAGGTGAATAAAATTCAATAAGAGGATTGGTATGTAAATCATCTTTGGTAGATTCCTGGGACAACTCCAGCAACAGGTCAGATGATGGGGTTGATCTGCACCCTTCCTGTCCCCACATGGTTTTGATTTCTTCTTTCTGGGTCTCTATATTTTGAAAGTTTTACATTCTATGGAGTTTGGAGATTATAAATGTTTGGTATGGGTAACACCTTTTAAAATGTCATTCTCAGATTTCCATGTGTCAGTGTAACACCTGGGCAATCATGAGTAACAATTTCTGCCTAGAATGATGCTACTGTTCCAATACTTTCTTCTCTTCCCATTTTGCAGAGACACTAGAAGATCTGGTTACAACATTCCTTGCCATGACTGTCCTGTCATTTATCATATTGATGGTGGGAATGTTTTCTATTTCTTATTTGATCTGACATGTTTTTGTTCTGTGACCTTATAGATAGCCAAGATTTTTCTTCAAGAGGTCTCTCTCCTTTGAGAATCTGTGATCAAGTTTTTGATGGATATTTAATTGTTTATTTGGTTCTTTGCAATGGTTTGAATTCTTGTGTTGTCTTAATTTTGGGTCTTTTGCTTTTAATTAAGGATGTCGGAAACTTCTGATATACTCTTCTTTCTGGATTCCATTCTACTTGCCTCTTTTGGGACGTCTTTAATTGGGTAAGATGGTGTTCACATTTCCTATGGCACATACCAATTAGTTACTGATATATTCTTTCAGCATCTTTCTGCAGATCTCTAATAGTTTTCTTAAATCAGTTCTGCCCACAGTGGTATTTGACCCACATTGTTAGGAGGATTCCTAGATCACTCTACTCATCTTCCTCTGGTTCTTACTGGCAATGGTCAAAACACATATTGTTGTACATGGATACTGGAATGCTGTTACACTGTCATATATAATGGGAACATGTGTTCATTCATGATAGAGCAGATCCAACATTTCTCTGATTTGATCATGTGTCTTGCCATCTTGAATGGCCACCATTTACTCAGCTGATCATTGTGAGGGGTTTTAGAGAAGCCAATCTGTAGCCTTAGGCCATTCTGTCCATTTCTTAGCTTCATAGGAGCAATTACATCACATTAGCCAGGTGTGAACCCAATCAGTGGTATCACCAGATCTCAGTTGGCCAACATTCAGATTTCTGCCAAGCCTTCACAGCTACCATGGTCCAATTTGTACATAACTATTGGCATGTCATTTCCCCCATTAGACTGGAAGCTCTCTGAGAGCAGGGACTGTCTTTTACATACTTTGTATCCCCATCACAAAGAACAATGCCTGCCACATAGTAGGGGCTTAGTGAATGCTTGTTAACTTGACTTGGCACACAGTGCTTAATGTACATCACCCTGGCTGACCTTCCCTTACCTTGCTATTGTCCCTGACTCAGGACATGGATGTGAGGTTGACTTTTTTAGAGGGGTATTATTTTATTGTTATTATTATTATTGCTGTCATTGTTATTATCTTTTCCTTTCATTTTCAGTGAGATCCAGAGAGAAAAAGGTCCTAGGACAAGTGGCTCTCCCATTAATATTCTTTAATATTGTACAAGTGGATAAAAAGGACAGCTTTGTAAGTGAATCAAAGTCGTAGGATGAAAAACAATCGCAGGCTTCCTGCAAGCATCCTTGAGACAACTCCAATAGCAGTCAGAACAATAGATGTGGTAGGTACCTTATCCCATTAATGCATTCAGTCAGTTAGCCAATCAACATTTAGTAAGCACCTACTATGTACCAAGCACTGTGCTAAGAATTGGATACATAAATATGAAAAAGAGAATCCCTGCCCTCAAGGAGCTTATAACCCAATGAGGAGGGTGATAACACACAAAAGGAAGAAGAAGGGGATGTTAAGGTACCCAATCTGGGGGCATGATGGAGTCCATTCCAAAGGAGTGTCATCATTTACTTCTACATATTTTGAAAGCTTTTCTTTCCAGGTATCTTGGATATGATGAGTAATTGGATTAGCAACATCTACTAAAAACACCATTCTTGTGTCTTTTGTGGAGTAATGTTATGTCAGGGTGATTGGGATGAGCAGTTCTGTTTGTGTTTGAACTCTCTGGTTTCAGTATGGTTCATTAGCTCAGTTCTCCAGGCTATATTGAGGTCTGTATTTGTCGCCCATCCATGAAAGAGAGCAGACTTCTGAGGCATAATTCTAGCTGCCTGAACAAGTCTTCTTACATATTCATTAGTGCTAAATTTTTACTGCAGTGGTGATGACATGTTTCAATTCTCCTTGCATAATTGATACTGAATATGGAGACTAGTCTCCTTAAGAAGAACCTTTCTTTAATTTTTGGTGGCAATGATCTGGTCCTGAATTGCCATCATAAACCTCTCCATATTCAGAAGCAAGTCCACAAGACAGATATTTTTTCAGTACTACAGACTGTTGGTCGATTTCATTTGGATGTTGACCATGGAGGGTCTTTTGATTCTATGACTGGATCTTAGCCATATTATTTATTTGTTTGTTGATTTCAGACTATTTTATTTAACTTTTCTTATGTCTTCAACTGGTCTCCCCCAATATGGGTTTCTTGAGGCCAAAGATTGTATCTACTGCTTAGGAATATAGGAATTAGAAGTGAAAGGGATCTGGAGTCGAGTTACTCCAATCCTTTCACTTTACTAAGTCCTGGAGAATATAAGGGAAACAGCTATTAAGTAGAAATAAGGAGATTCTCCAGATCCTCTGAGTTACTATGCCACACTGTTCCCCCTCTCTGAATCTCCCACAGTTCCTAGCCCAGAGTCTTAGCATAGTAGGCTTTGGTAAATCTTTGTAAACTGATCATTGGAAACTATCAAGAATTGGAAGAAATGGGATATCTAGAATACAGGACTCCTAAGAAATGGAAAAATGGGGACCTGGCCATCCTGGGCCAGGGTGGCCCTGACTAACTAAATGCCAACGAGAGATTGGGCAGGAGCCCAGTGTGGGGGTCAAGGATGGGGAAGCTACCTCCTCCTCCTGGAAGTCTGCGCAGTCCCAGTGGTGGGCCAGCGTGGCATTCTTCCGCCTCCAGTGCTCTAGGAAGGCCATGGCCCAGAAAGACATGAAGATGCTGAAGAAGACAGTCCCTGGATTGTCAAAGAGGTAGCCCAGCTAAAGGGGGAAGAAAGAACAAGGGAGCTGGAGTGGGCCTGGGACCCTAGAATTATTGATCACCGAATTTTAGTTCTAGAGCCAAAAGGGACCTTAGTGGTCATCTGGGTCAACCCTCTCATTTTCAGATAAAGGGGAAAGACCTTGCCAAGGGTCACACAGCTAGTAACCAATAATAACACCAATGATGAAGATGATGATGATGAAGATGATGATGACGACGATGATAGCTGGCATTTATATAGCACTTCAAAGCTTACCAAATACTTTACACATTATGTCATTTGATCCTCACAACAATGCTGGAAAGCACTATTATTGTCCTCATTCTGCAGGTAAGGGAACTGAGTCTAAGGGAAGGTAAACTAGGAGCACTGAGCTAATAAATGTCTTAGGTAGGATTTGAACTCATGTCTTCCCAACTCCAAGTTCAGCACTCTATCCCTTGCTGCGTGCAAAGCCTACTGAAGTCTGTATCTCCTGACTCCAAATATAACGTGTTGGTCACTACATCATGATCCTGGGGGACCAGGCTACCAATTCAATTCAACAAACATTAATTAAGCACCCATTGTATGCCAGTCATGCTTGGCACATGTAGTGATACAAGGACAGAAATGAAAATAGCCCCTGCCCTCAACATAATTAGAGTCTGTAAGACAATTTGTACACAGATAATGAAATACAAAATATGTGCAAAGTAAATTACCAAGTGATTTGGGGAGGTGGCAGGAAGTACTAACCACTGGGGGGAGTCATGAAAGGCCCCTTGTAAGAGGTGGTGCTTTAGCCGATCCTTAAATGGAGTCAGGGACGTTAAGAGGAGATGGTGAGGGGAGAGCGCATATTGGCATGGAGGACCGAGCCAGTCAGAAATGCCACGTCCTCTGGAGAACAGGTTGTTGGGTTGGAATGCACAGTGCATGAGATGGGAAAATGGGAAATTAGTCTGATAAGAGAAGCTAGATCCAGACTGTAAAGGACTTGGGATGCCAAAAAGAGAGGATTCTATTTTATCATGGCAATAGAGAGCCACTCAAGCTTCTTGAGCAGAAGAGTGAATGAGGAAAAAAATGAAAATTAATTTTTTAAAAAAGCACTTGGTTGTTTACTTCATGCCAAGCACTGTGATAAGAAATGAACATAGAACAGAAAAAACAGTGCAGTCCTGGATCTTAAACAGCTCCACGATCCAATAGGGGAGACAGTACATTTAGGGTGGGGCAGATGGAAAGCTAA
The DNA here is from genome assembly GCF_028372415.1 of Notamacropus eugenii. NCBI lineage: Eukaryota > Metazoa > Chordata > Mammalia > Diprotodontia > Macropodidae > Notamacropus > Notamacropus eugenii. The sequence continues at coordinate 55,793,540 of NC_092876.1, forward strand.
GGCAGTCTGAAGGGAAGCAGGGCAGTTACACAATTGGACTTATGTTTTTGGAACATCAATTTTAGTAAGAATATCAGTTTATTAGTGGTATGGAGAATGGCTTGGAAAGGAGAAAGACTAATTTCTGGGTGCTATAAGGTTGGGTTCTATGCCCAGCTAGATTAAATTCCCCACCCAACCCTCAATACCTCTCTGGCTCACCTTGGCCATGGGGCAGATCTCTGAGATGTTCCAGGTGGCACAAGTAGCACATAGTGGGCACATGACGAAGGTGCCCCCACTGGTGCAGATCTCCTCTCTGAAGGCAGAAGCTGAGATTGGCTGAAATGCTCCCTTTATCTATCTTCTCCCCTCTAGTTCCCAAGTGCCTATCTGGACACACAGTCAGGCTACTCCAGGCATGCCCTTGGACACTCACGCAGGGGTATTGGTGCCCATGGTGAAGAGTCCTGAGAGGAAGACCAAGGTGCCCACAATGGCAGCAGGCAGAAGCCAGGCAGTGTAGAAGCCTAGAAAGGAAGGGAACAGGATGGCAAGAGTCTGACCAGTACCCATCCAGGAACTAGCCCCTGACCCTATGAACCCCTTACCTAGCCAGGCAAAGTAGATAGCCACCTTCTCCCCAAAATACTCGCGTACGTGGTCTAGAGGCTGGTATTTGTGCCAACAGCACCAGCGCGCCCAGTAGGCATACAGCAACTGTCTAGGGTTCAAGTCTGCGCCAGGCACATGATACCCAGGCAGCTCAAAGGGTCCCTGGGAAGGAAGAAAGCCAGGTGGGTGTGGCAGGGTAGTTCAGAATCATCAGTAACACCATTTCACATCTAGACAGCACTTCCTACTTGATGTCAGTGGTCACTACCCAGCACCAAAGTCTGCTAGACCCCTTCCCCAGGGAGAAGCCTGACTCATCTAGGAGCTTCTACCTCATGCAGTGGGAAGGCAGCTGCATAAACCCCCTCAGCCAGTAGGCGGGCAATGCCCATCTCTGCATGTTTCCGTTTCCCGTACACCGTACGTGCTAGGATCTCTGCTACCTGCAGAGAGAGAGACCCCTTGTGTCCAGCTGTACAGTGGGAAGGGGCCTGGGCCATCTCAGGTCATCTCAGCACCCATTCCATTCCTCTTTTCCTAGAGGGCAGTCACTCACCACACGGTGTCTCTGGGTGTTGGAGAAGTAGGAATCTGGGGAATCGCTGCCCAGAAACCTGCAGAGGAGGCAGAACCCAAGGCAGGTCACAACCCTGATGCTCAAGGTCAAGACTCCATAGTAACCAGGGCTAGAATCAGGCAGAAAAACTCACACCAACCAAAGATGACCCAAGCTAGAGGTGGCGGCCAAGGTACCCATCTTGGCAAACAGAAGCATAGATTCCTTCACTCTCTCCACTCCAGTTAAACTAGGTGACTTTTCCAGTTTTTCATATGTAACACTCCATTGACTACCTCTACATCTTTGTACAGGTACTCTCTCATGTCTGGAATGCATTCCTACCTCAGCTCACAGAATCCTTGTTGTTCGGTCATTTGCACCCGTATCTGACTCTGAGACCCCGTTTGGGGTTTTCTTGGCAAAGATACTGGTGTGGTTTGCCATTTCCTTCTCCAGCTCATTTTACAAATGAGTAAATTGAGGCAAACAGGGTGAAGTGACCTGCCCAGGGTCACACAGCTGGTAAGTATCTGAAGCTAGATTTGAACTCAGGAAGAGGAATCTTCTTGACTTCAGGCCCAACGCTATCTCCACTGCACCCTCTTGCTGTCCCAGTCACAGAATCTTTATCTTTCTTCAAAGCACAGCTCATGTGACCTTTCTTACCCAGTCTTCTCCTGATCCCCCTAATTGTTAGACTTCTGTCCCTTTCAGAATTACTTGGTATTATCCTTTGTTTTAATTGATCTTTGTACATGTTATATTTACCACCCTCTTCCTCAATAGAAACAATTAAACAAATGATAAGCTTTTATTAAGCACCTACTATGTGTCAGGCACTGAGGATCCAAAGACAAACATGAAAGTGAAAGGGGGGTGGGGTGGGAGGAGCACTGGAAGCTAGAGGAAAAGCAGGCAGGGATTCCATTTCATTTTGTCTGTACCCTCACCTCCCAGCCCAGTGTCTGGCCCAGAACAGGTGTTTCCTAAAGGTCTGCTGAACTGAATCCCACTGAATTGGCAGGGGGAGGGTTCACAGCTCAACAGAAGGAATAAGTTCCCAACCCTCAGAGCTGATAATGAATGAGCTCACTATCAATGACAGGGTACAAGTGGAACCTGGATCCCATTTAATGGAACAGACATTTACCAGGCACCGATTGCATGCAGAGCTTCCTGCTAGATTAGCCACCATGGGGTGCTTGGCATCAGGCTGGTGCTGGTTGGAAGAGTTGCTCTCTCAGGTGCCTTCCTGGCCTGAGATGATATGGCTTTGACTCTTCTGCTGCAAGGTTCTTGAAGGGATGGGAGGTGGGGTGGGGCTGGGAGACAGTGCTTGGAAGGGGAGCTTTGGGGCAGGGTTCGCTACTCACTTGCTGAGCTTGGACCTTCGGAAGGCACAGGTATAGAAGTCCAGGGGCTTGTTGGGTACGTGTTGTTGCAAGGGGTTGGGGAGGTGGAGCTGACGCAGAATCTCAGCTGAGCCATCGGTATCTGGGTTGGGCTGGACCTGTGGAGAGCCTCTTCTGGTCCCTCTCACTAGCCCCCAGCACGCAGTGGAGGCAGGGCTCTTCGGTCCTGCTCTCCTGCAGCCACCCTCACATCCAGTGCAGGGAGCTGACATTCAGCAGTTTAGTTGCTTTTGAGACCCCAATCCTGCCCGTGTCCATGCCCACACCCACTGCCCACCTGCAGGGGTGCCCGCATGCACAGGTCCTCGGCATAGTAAATCAGCACTTCCCAGGGGGCGCTCAGCTTCAGGTAGTGCACTACCCTCTGCTCCCCAGGGGTCTCCTCCTAAATACACAGTGAAGGTCAGAGAGGCTCAGACATCCCAACCCACAACCAGAGGTCAGGACAAACACCTGCCTATCCATCCACTCACACATACATACTCTGACCTAACAGCTGGGAGCCATGGAGATACTGAAGGAGGAAAGATCCCAGAATCTGGGAACCTTGCATGGGAGATGGGAGGAAGGGTCCTCAGAACTAGGGTCACAAGTAGGAATTATGGCATTGGGCACAAATTCAGTTGGAGTTGGGAAAATATCCAAAAGTCTGATGCTGTCAAACTGGGTAGCCCCTGGGGGACAACAGATGGCTCCTGCTGATGGGGCGAGAGGGCTAGTACCCTAATAGCACGGAGCAATGCAGAGGATTAGCGTAGAGAGGAAGTGTGCCCCACCATGCTGGCACCCTGGCAGTCAGGTTTTAACCCAGTCAGAGCTCTGCTTAGAACATCGGAACTGCAAAGATCCTTAGACAATTCAGTCCAGTCAACTCATCCTTCAGAGGAAGGAACTAGGGGTCCCAGAAAAGGAGATCAAGATGGCACTCAATGACTCACTGGGCACCTTGGCTGGGTGCATTTCCAGGGAGAAGACCGGAAAGGAAAGGACACGTGCTCATGCACTGCTTTCAGGTCCCTTCCCAGCAGACCTGTCCTCACCTCCTCCAAAAGCAGCCCAGCTGCCTGAAGATTCCTATGGAACTTCTGCCGCCATTTGTGATGCTGAAGCCTTTGCCGTTCAGTCCTAGTGAGACCCGCCAGGGCCCCCCTTCCGGGGAGCCACAGCTTTTCCCCCCATACAAGCACAAAGTCTGTTGGGAGGAGGGTCTTCAGTGAGCACCTCTTCTCCACTCCCCCCTCCCCGACTCTTGTTCTGTATCTAAAATGAGGGAGAACCTTGGGCATTCATTCAGTGAGAGGGAAGAAAAGGGGAATTAATAATCATTGTCTTTCAACTTAAAAACATGTTAGGAAATAATATCAGAGTATAGTTGTTCAAATATGAGGAAAAAGTGTGAAGTTCGAGGAATTGGGATTGGATTTAAGAAAACATTTCCCACTGCCAGGTGTGTATGCATGGCTGGATAGAGAAGCAGGATGAATTAGAAGTCTTCCCTGGAGGCAGGGGTATGAGTGAAATGACCCCTAGCACCTCTAAAGGGATGACCCATGTCCCTCTCACCAACTTCTCACCGATCTTGGTTTTCTGATCTCGGAAATAGTTGCCCCTGGAGTCTAGAGAGGAGGGATGGGAGCATGGGATGAAGATGGGGTTGGCCTCCTCCTCTTGCTGCCACTCCTGGGGGGCATGATTTGAGCTAGAGATGCAGCCTGTACTACTGTGCCCAGCCCCACCCCCAGTGCCAGCTGTGCCAGCCCCTCCCTCCCACCCACCCTCCTACTGCCTGCTAACTATAGAGCCTCAAACAATGGAGCTGCTGTCTGGGAGCTGAGAGAAGGCACCCCTCAAAACCCTACTCCTCCCCTAATAACTTTCCTCACCCCTTAGCCCTCCAAAGTTATCTCTTCCAGCCCTTTACTCCCTGGGAGCTATTAGGGAACCCCTCCCCCCAACTCCTCCCAGTCACTTCATTTCTCTCCCAAGTCCTCAACTCTTCCAGTCATCCCTCTCCCAACTCTTAAATCCTCTAGCTCTTGACTCCTCACTCATCTTCCCCAGATCTCCAAAAACTAGAAGGCCATTTAGTGCAACCTGGACATGGCCAAGAACCTCCAACAAGTAAGTGGTTATTCCCATCTTTTGCTAGAAGACCTCAAGTGATGAAAAACCCATTACCTCCCAAGGCAGCTCATGCCATTTTGGAATGGCTCCAATTATGAGGCAGTTTCTCCTTACATTAAGCCTAAATCTACCTGGCACAACCCCTGGCAAACTGTTCCAGTTGGGTTTTAAGTTCAATTTGGGCTCAGATCTTTAGATCAACTGTTCTCCACATATTTTCCAATATTCTATGGATGAAGCTGATTTGTTGACCCTAAGTGTAGGGCTTTCCATTTAGTCCTACTACATTTTCTTATAATAAGGCAAATTTTACGTTCTCCACTCCCCCAAAAAATTCTTTTTCATCTTAGTTTGCCTCTGTCCTGGAGATATCTTTTGACCTATCTACCCTGTCTGCCAGTGTTCTAAACTCTCCCTCCCAGCTTTGTGTCTTCAGCAAATCTGATGAGCCCACCATCTGCATCTTTATCCTAGTCACTGATAAAGACAGGAAACAGCCCCAGGGGCAAGCATAGATCCCTGGGGCACTCTACTGGAGACCCCTTTTTGAGTTGAAATCAACTATTCTTTGGGACTGGCCCTTCAATCATTTCCAAATTCCCCTAACTGTACTGTGATCCTGCCAGTATCTACTATCTTGGTCATCAGGACAGCATGAGAGACTTTCAAATATTTTGCTGAGATCTAGGTAAGTTATAGCTATAGCATTTCTGATTTATCAGACTAAAATGCCTGCCAAAAAGGGAAATCAGATTTTGGTATGACCTGCTTTTGATGGATGAATGAATTTTTTTAAAGGTCTTTATTATGGGATTTAAAGAAAGTGAGACAATTCCTTTCTTCAAAAAGATTACATTCTAATGGGATGATGCTTAGAGATGAAGGTGGCCAGAGGTCTTTTTGCCTAGGGGGCTGAGTGGATGAAGCCAGGCTGCCTTTAGTGATCTTTGCTTCCTTTCCCAGATGGCCTCCTATCATCCTTTTAAGAACATTTTCTAGAATTTTGCCAGGAATTAAATCCAAATTCTTCAGGATACAGTTTGTAGCCTCTCCACCTTTTGAAAATCAGGACATTTGCCTTCTTCTGGTCCTTCCCTCCCCCCTTCCATCTTCTGATTATGATCGTGGTGATGGCGACAGCTAAAATTCTGCAGCATATACTATGTGCCAGGCACTATACCAGGCACTTTACAGTTATCTCACTTGATCCCTGATCATGGCTCAACAACAAACTCCTTTACCTCCTTCAGTTCCTGGTTCATCTCATGCTGATCCCTCCCTTCTGTCTTCTCCCCATCCCTAGTCCACAACTTCTCCGACATCCTTCACAATAATGTCTCATTCTCTCTTACCAGTACCTCTCCAACAGCCCTCCCCACTCTCTGGCCTTTCTAACTTGTTGGGTTTCATGTGAGAAAGGGATCTCCAGACCCCTCCCTGGCCATGGACATCCCAACCCCCACTACAGACCCTGCTAGATTCTCTCCAGGGTTGAGGAGAAAAGGAGGGTAAGGTGTTAAATTTTCAAAGTCAGTACCCAATCAGGCTTCGGTTCAGGGTCCTGAGGGCTGTCAATCATAGAGAATTCAAATTTTGTGCAAATCACACTCCCTTCCTCTGTTTTTCTCTCTGACAGGTTGGGCTAAAGGGGAGGAGGTGGGGGTACAGGTGGGTATATCTAAGCCTTCAGATAGTTCTGGGGTTCTGCAGAGAGGCTGAGAGATTAGATAAGTTTTAGTAAGGTACCTAAAAAACTCCCCTCTTGTTTGCTGAGTAAAGAAATTGCCATCACACTATCTTTTGGAAGGTATGGGATCTGGGAGGTCCCTACTAACTGGCCCTTCACTGCTCGAGACATAGAACCATCCCCAGCCCAGCCCAGCACACACACTCTTTAACACACCATGGCTGGAGACTAGCACCTTATTGATCACCTGGACCAATGCTCTAATTTTACAGAAAGAGAAACTGAGATTGATCAACAACAAATGACTTGGTCAAGATCACACACCTGAATCCAGATCTCCTAACTCTTGCGCTGGTATTCTTTCCATAGCCTCTTGGCAGAACCCTCCCTCCCTTCTCCAGGCAGAGCCTGGTTAAGATGTCCATGCCAGATGACCCTGGGTGTCAGTGAGTTAAGAAGGGCATCTGGAGGATCAGCCCAGGCAGCCCTTCAGGACTTTTTTGCCCATTGTTAACAGTTCAGTGCCCTACCCCCATCTGGGCCCGGCACTCACTTGGGCAGTAGAACAGGGCACCCCATTCCGCAGAGATCCCCTAGGGAGATGGGCTGATCCTTGCTCCAGATCAAGCAGCAAGTGGACGTCCTGCTTCCTGGACCCTTTCTTATTCATCCTACTGATAGAGGGACCAGCAGGCTCCCGATGTCCCCAAGACCAAGCAGAGAAAAGAGGACTCAGGGACTGGGGCTCAAAAAATTGTACTCATTTCAGCAGCAGCCTTGGGAACAGGAGGGAGGGAGGAGGCAGGATGCTACACCGTATTTCTTCACATCCTAGCAACCACAGAGCTTCTAAGGGGAGGGCGCCACTCCAGATGGGGTCCCTAGCAGTCATCAATAATAACAGCTCGTGTTTATTACATAACATGCCACAGAGCTCTTTCCTCATAACACCTCTGCCAAGGGGGAGAGGAAGAAAGGTCTGGACCAAGGTCACCTGGCTGGTAACTAGGATTAGAACCTGTTCTCTGGCCCAGATAGAGGACACACTGCAAAGGAAGTGATGCTAGAGGGGTGAGGTCTAGGAACGCTGAGATCAGACAGTCTGTCTAAAAGAGGGGAGGGTACAGCAGGATCTGCCATAGCACAGGAGAAGGTGCCAGGGTTGTAGGTCAACTGTACCATATACTGAGTGACCTTGAACAAATCATTTCTTTTGTCTTGGGCTCAGTTTCCTTCCCCATAAAATGAGGTCATTGCAAAGAAGCAAACTTAGCTTTGATGTGAGGAGGAATGTCTTCCTAACAATTGTTCAATTGTTCAATTGTGTTTGACTCTTCTTGACCCCATTTAAGATTTTCTGGGCAGAGATACTGAAGTACTTTGCCATTTCCTTCTCCAGCTCATTTTACAGATGAGGAAACTGAGGTAAACAGGGTGAAGTGACTTGCCCAGGGTCACACAGGCTGGATTTGAACTCAGGTCTTCCTGACTCCAAGCCAGGTACTTGGTGCACTACGGTGCTACCTAGCTACCCAATAATTACAGCTCTCTAAAAGTGAAATGGACCACCTGAGGAGGTGATGGGTGCTCCTCATTCACCAGAGACCATTCATCAAGTTAGAATAGAGACTCCTTTCAGTTTGGGTCAGACTAGCTAGCCACTAAAATCCTTCCCTGGGTTGCTAGGTGGTGCAGTGAATAGTTTGGGCCTGGAGTCAGGAAGACTGACTCTGGATTCAAATTTGACCTCAGACACTATCTGTGTGACGCTGGGCAAGTCACTTCACCCTGTTTGCCTCTGTTTCCTCATCTGTAAAATGAGATGGAGAAGGATACGACAAACCACTCCAGTATCTCTGTCAAGAAAATCCCAAAATGGCGTCACAAAGAGTGACCCCACTATTGACAATCATTATTGAAACAACAAAATCCTTCCCTACTCTAAATTGTACAATTAGTTGAATTCTAGGGGGGCTCCTAGCTCTACAGACCCTTCCAGCTCCCACATTCTATGTTCTAAAGGCTATTCCTGCTGTTATCTGCTACTACATACACACCTTTGAAGAGACTAGAACATTCAGGCATCTTCCAAGGAAGGTAGAGTTAGCAGGGGAGGCAAAGCCTGAGAGGAAGACACAGCCCATACCTGGGTCCCAACTTGGCTGGGGTTTCAGGTACTCCCCAAGGCAGTGTCCCATATCTCTCCTGCTCCAATGTTCCAGCTGGAAGGAAGGATGCGTTCCCTCACTCCATAGAACATTTGAGGAAAACAGTGGTGTCCTGCACTAACAGGGCATTCCTAATAAGACCAGACCCCCCAACTTCCTAGGTGGAGCTGAGCAGCTAAAGGATCCTGGGTCCCCAGAGAGGACCCATCACAGACACTGGCTTTGGAACTGCAAAGGAAGTCCCAAGGGCCCCAAGATGAGGATTCTCAACCCTGTCTCTGGGACACTGAAGAAAAGTTTACTGTCATCCCCAGGGAGAGAAAAAGCAAACGACTCAGTGAAGTTAATAATGACTAATCCTCCCCCCTCTTCCCGAGGCAGGGGGTCAAAGGTTCTATCTCTACTGGCTTCCCTATTTCATGGGCATCCACTTAAGAGGCGGAGGACAATCTGGAGAGATTTGAGTCCACTTTGTAGGTAAGGAAACTGAGACCCAGTGAGGCTGTGCTCCCCCAGGGTCAGCTAGAGCTGGGAACTAAACCCAGGGCCCTGGATCCCAAACCAAGTACTCTTCCTCCCACCCCCTCGACCTCACACCCCAGTTATACTTTAAGATTTACAAAGCACCTGACCTACAACATGGGCCACCCTAGGAAGTCCAAGCATTAGCATCCCATTTTACAGAAAAAAGAAACTGAGGCTCAGAAAGGGGCAAGAGCCTGTCACCAGCACCAGAACCTTCAAATGCACATTTCCCAACTACAATTCCAGAGCTGCTTCCTCCACAGTAGCTGCCTCCCCTTCAAGAACAGTGGCTCTGCCATTTGCATTTACCCAGTTATTAGGAAAATTACGGGACAGAAGTGTGGGCCACCAGGGCCCCTCCCTCCCAAGTTTGCAGCATTAGCCTGACTGCCCCTGGGGGGCAGGCCTATTAAACACTGAAAGCAGAAGGAGGACTGGGGGGGAGAAGGGGGGAGAAAGGGTGGAGACATCTTCACAGTGCTGTGGGGAATGCTTAGGCTCTCCGCTCCACCAGCTTGGGATCCCTCCACCATTCCCCCCCACCCAGGGCCAGGGAGGTTGCTGTCCAGCCCTTTCCAAGGACAGGAGAGGGTGGACGCTCAGGGCTCCTGCCAGATATGGGCTCCTACACACACACACACACCCCCCCGCCCCCGGGCCTCTAAATCCGGGGTTCTTAGCCCTCCTTTTGTCATGGACCCCTTTGGGGAGATGTTTTTAAATGAATAAAACAGACTCCAGAGAATGACAAAGAAAATTGATTCTATTTAGTTATCAAAGTCGCATATTTTACACACATGTAACATATATTCATATATGAACAAGTTCCCAGAGCCCAGGTCAGAAACCCTGGTCCATACTTAAGGACTGAGTGAACTGCTTCTGCGATTACTGGTCTCAGCGGCTTCAGAACCCAGGTCCCTCTGAGTCCTTGTGAGAGACGTAGTATAAGTACATTTCCATTTTACAGATTAGAAAACTCAAGTTAGGAATCAAAGTGAAATGACTTGATCAAGGTCACACTAGGAAGAGTCGCAGCTGGGACTCGAACCTAGATCTTCTGCCCCGATGTGTTCTTTCCATTCCACTAGATTACAAGCACACCTCCTCCCCCTGGCAGGGATGCCAGCTCCAAGCTAAGTCCTACTTCCAGGAGCCACCTCAGGTCAGACTTCCCCTCCTCAACCCTGCCCTCCATCTGGAGAGCTCTCCTGGGGGCCAGGGACCAACCCAGCTGCCACCTGGTCCTGGTGCCACAGATGCTCCCCCAGACCATTGAGGATATGTGCCACATCTGCCAGCCCAGCCCGCCCATCCAGGGTGCGCCCATCAGCCAATCGGCGCCCAGGCACACTCTTCACACGCAGCAGGGGCAGCTCCCAGGCCTGGCGGAAGGCCGTGAGGTCACGCTCAGGAACATCAGTGTGCATGTATTGGTCAAACCTGGTGAAAAAGGAGGTCAAGGAAAGCAGTGTCCCCTGTGGCTCCCCAACCCCTTCTGGATGACCTGAGCACTTGCCCTGAGGCCTTCTCTTCCCCTAGACTCCACCTCATTTATCTCTGGGAGGGACCCAGGGCTGAAGGTCAGCACTGACCGTCCCAACCTCCCCCAGGATAGCCAGTTCCCAGATCCAAGAGCCCTATACCTCATCCCACAAGTCCCCTGTCCAGCCTCACCCATGTTCACCTACTTTTGAGCCTGGAAAAGATATAGTACCAGGATGCTGGTTTGTCTCTGAGATCCTGGCTAACATCCCCTCTAAGAACTAGTGTCTCAGAAATAAAAGGAACCTCAAGGCTCACTGAGTCAGCCATTACCTGAGCAAGACTTAAAGCAACATCTTCTTGACTCTGCGACCAACTCTCTTATCTACTGAGCCACACTGCCTGTCTCTCTCAAAGCCCCAGGTTTTCTTCCCTTCTGACACAAGAGTACAGAGCTTGCTGGAGCAGAGAAACAAATACCTCTGGACAGAACAGCCCAGTCATCTGTGCCATGGGGCACACCCAGGGACAAGTGCCCTTTGACCAGGCTCCCAGGACCATAAATGGGAAGATGCCATAAGGATACTTAGAGCCAATGACCATCTTGACAGTGTTGGGGGCATCTCCGGCAACCCGAGAAAGCTGAGCAGGGAGGTCTTCAAAGGAGGAACGGTCAGTGAAAGAGAAGAGGAAAAGGAAGGCATCTGTTTTCTCCTTGCAGGCCTAGATTACAGGAGCATGGATTTAGAGCTGGAAAAGCCCTTAGAGGTCACTGAGTCCAAGCCTTTCATTTTATAGATGAGGAAAGTGAGGGTCAAAGAGGTCAAGTGATTAGCCCAGGGGTCACAAAGCTAAGCAAGTATCAGAGGTGGGATGTGAACTTTCGGACTCCAGGTTTCGTTATACCATGCTGCCTCTCAAAGGAGGATGCCTGCAGCCTCTAACTCTGGGGAGAGCCTCAATAAATCCCACCCATCAGTCACTGTGCCTACTAAGACCTCTCTAGCTATGACTCAGGACTTCACAGAGCAGTCAGGATACCCTGCCCAGCCCAGTGTCACCAAGAGGCAGGGCAATGACCTTTGGGAGGCAGGAATAAGAAGTAAGAGTTTTCATCTGCATCCCATCCAACTCCCACCTTTCCAGAACATATTCCAGCCCCACCCTGGGAAATACCCATCTATGCATTCTATATGTTAAGCACCTACAGTGGGCCAAAAAGCACTGTGCTAATCACTGGGAGAGATGTAAAGTTTGGATATAGTATGGCAGTCCTGGCCCTAAAGAGGCTGACCATATTGGGGGGTTGGGGGGGAGACAAACAAAACACAAGCATTCTTAACCCTTCTCTTGCACCTCCACTCACAGGCAGAATGTGATCAAATTTCTTGAGTGCCGCCTCTCCACAGTCCCAGAACTCAAATCGGAAGATGACCGCTCGATCGCTGGCCTGCAGTTTGGCGGGCCAATACACTACTGTTGTCTGGATACCTAGGGAAAGGGGTTTCTCATCACCTCCATTCCTCTGTCCTTACCTGGCCCCAGCTCTGCAAACAATTTGGGAAGAAGAAATGGCCTAGGGGCTGGGGCAGCTTCCAGAAGAGAAAAGAATACCAGCCCTAGGGAAGCCCCTAGTCTTAGAGGGAGGGACAGAGTTCTGTCCTCAGGAAACAATCTAGTTTGACCATCAGTCACAGGACATAAACACAAAACATATTTAGGAACAACTATGAAGTAAAACATCAATGAATATAAAGGAACAGAGGAGAAACACAAATATATGAGTTCAAGAAAATATACCAAGGGACCCCAAAGTAATCAGAGAAGATTTTCTAACAGAGGTACATTTTTAAAAGACAGCAGAGGTGGTTAATCTCCTTACTCCAGACCCAAGGCTTCCCATCCCATTACCCAATTACTTACCTACAGTTTCATGGTGGATCACAGGGATCTCCAAGCCTGCCAACTTGGCCACCAGAGCTGTCTTCCCCACCCCACTCTTCCCAGAAACAAAGATCTTGTAGCTTGCGGTGTCAGCTGTTACCTGGGGAGGCAGAACCGGCCTCTCAAGCAGCCCTAGAGTAGTAAGTAATCCTCGCTTCAGATAGTCACCCCTTCAAAGTAAACCCTTTCCCCAGGTTAGTGACCATGCAGTCTGACCTCTCCATTTCTCAGACCCAAAGAAGGATTTGGGGAAGGAAACTGAACAAGTCAGCGACGTTGCAGGAAATAGAAAACAGTACTCCTAACATCTAGTTGAGGGCTCTCAACTATACCCTATGTGTGGAATATATGAATGAATTCAATATACTTTTTAAATATACTAGAAGAGTCTTGTACCAGATGAGTAAGACATAATCCTTGCAAATATGAGAATGGATGGTCTGTGAACCCTCTTACAAAACCAAGACTTAAGAAAAAACCTAGGGGACAGACACCATCTTTTCTGGCAGTTACTGATTTGTGGTGTGACTCTGACAAGTTATTTTTCTTATCTGAAACTCTGTTTCCCCAGCTGTAAAATATGGAGGTTAGACTAGACAATTTCTAAGGCCCTCCCAACTCTGACATCCTGGGATCTAGGGTACCTCCCAGCTCTGACATTCTATACCCTAAGGTCCTTTCTAACTCTGACACTCTATATTCTAAGATCTCTTTCAGTTCTGACATTCTATACTCTAAGGCCCCTTCCATCTCTGACATTATTTGTTGTAAGAGCCCTTCCAGCTTTGACATCCTATGTTCTAAGATCCCCCACACCTTCAACATTCTGCAAACTACTGATCCTCTCAGCTCAGAATTAGGGTTACAGTGTTGTGTTCCAAGGTGCCTCTGGGCTCCAATATCCTTAAGCATCTTTCACTTCTCAAATCTACTGAGTATCCTGTTGCTCAGGCTATCCCCAAGGTTTTATTTATAACTGGCAGTGATGGCAGATAGGAGGAGAAGATATAAGATAACATGGGCTAAAATACCAGACCCTGTTCTTTTGGGGATGCCAACAGCCCAGAGAGGAGTCATTGAACACCAGAGCTAGAGCAGACCTTGGAGCACATCTAATGCAACCCCTTCCTTTTTCTGAGGAAGAACCTGAAGCCCAGAGAGGTTCCTACCCAAGGTCCCACATTTTGTGGTAGGGCTGGGATCTGGCTCCCAATGAAAGTTATGGGAGCCTCCCAGGCCTCTGCTGGCAGAGGACAAGAGTTTGAGTCTTCACTCACCAAACACCCTCCGCCGGTTCTTTCGAAGGATGGATGACAGGTGCTCTTTGCCCTCTGAGCTCTCATGCCAATCAGGGACAATCACAGAGCCTGGGGCTGGGAGCCTGGCCATGGCCTGCCCCAGATAGTCCACTCTACCCAGGAACTAAGGAGGCCAAAGTGCAACTGGTCTGTGATACTGGTGGGAAGACCTAATGAGAAACAGCTCTCTAAGAAGGCCTTCCTTGTCTAACAAATGGACAAAGCAATCTGACCCGGATCTCTTATTGCCCTCAAGGGACAAGTACACAGTTTCCCATCCTCTCACTGCCCCAAGGAGGCATGGGGGGGGGGGGAATTTCCTTATGTTTTTATTACTCCCAGGGGGATTTTCACTGCCTCAGTGGGACACTGACAACCCTTCTCCCTCCTCTGCCCCAAGGGGACATTGACAGGACCCCCTTCCTTCCCCTGCCCCGTGGAGATATTGACAAGACCCCCTCCTCTGCCCCAGGGAGACAATGACTGGACTCCCTCCTCCTCCGCCCCAGGGGAATACTGACAAGACCAATCCCTCCCCTGCCCCAGGGGAATATTGACAAGACCCCCTCCCCTCCCTCCTCTGCCCCAGGAGGATATTGACAAGACCCCCTCATCTGCCCCAGGGGAATATTGACAAGACCCCCTCCCCTCCCTCCTCTGCCCCAGGGGGATACTGACAAGACCCCCTCCTCTGCCCCAGGGGAATATTGACAAGACCCCCTCCCCTCCCTCCTCTGCCCCAGGGGGATACTGACAAGACCAATCCCTCCCCTGCCCCAGGGGAATATTGACAAGATCCCTCCCTCCTCTGCCCCAGGGGGATATTGACAAGATCCCTCCCTCCTCTGCCCCAGGGGGATATTGACAAGATCCCTCCTTCCTCTGCCCCAGGGGGATATTGACAAGACCCCCTCCTCTGCCCCAGGGGAATATTGACAAGACCCCCCCTCCCCTCCCTCCTCTGCCCCAGGGGGATATTGACAAGACCCCCCCCCTCCCCTCCCTCCTCTGCCCCAGGGGGATACTGACAAGACCCCCTCCTCTGCCCCAGGGGAATATTGACAAGACCCCCTCCCCTCCCTCCTCTGCCCCAGGGGGATATTGACAAGACCCCCCTCCTCTGCCCCAGGGGTATATTGACAAGGTCCCTCCCTCCTCTGCCCCAGCGGAATACTGACAAGGTCCCTCCCTCCTCTGCCGGAGATGGACACTGAAAGGGTCCCTCCGTCTTCTCACTGTCCTTCCTCTCTAGGTGGACCAAAGTGGGCAATTATCCACTCCCCCTCCTCCACCTGCTCTGCGCCGGCCCCCTTAAGAGCCCCTGCTCACCGCCTCCCATCAGCTACAACCAGGGACCCCGAGCTTCCACGCGGGATAAATACAACCTCACTGCGCACGCGTAGCCCCGCCTCGGGATCGGCTCCCGAAGTCCGAGTAGAACTCCGTGAGCTCGCGCTACCCGAAGCTTTAGTGTTGCTATGGAGACCTATTAGGCGGGGAGGAGGGCGGGAGTACATCATTCCCCACCCCTTCCCACTTCTCAGAGATTCGGGCGTTCTCTCCATGGCAACAAGAGTACTGGTGCGCCTGCGCATATTTGCTCTTCTTTCCCAGGGTGCGTAATGAAGTCAGACGCAGACCGGGCGGAAGTAGAACCCCTGGTAGTCTGGCTGATAGACGTAGAGGAGCTGCGGCTCTTAAAGAGGCAAGAGCGGATCCAATCTTCTCATCCTCGCCCAGTGAATGAGAACCCTCAGCTCTAGCAACTGCGGCTGCGCCATTCTAGCCAATCAACACACACCTGGAATTTCTTCGACCACCCCTACACATACCCTGCAGCAATACACCACCTCCTCCAGGGAGACTTCCCGGATTAATCCTTTTCTCCTTGCACTGAAGTGTGGCCCTAAGAGACTATGGGGTCAGAAGTTCTTAACTTGGAGGAGGATCTTGTCAGTATCCCCCTGGGGCAGAGGAGGGAGGGATCTTGTCAATATCCCCCTGGGGCAGAGGAGGGAGGGAATCTTGTCAATATCCCCCTGGGGCAGAGGAGGGAGGGATCTTGTCAATATCCCCCTGGGGCAGAGGAGGGAGGGATGTCTTGTCAATATCCCCCTGGGGCAGAGGAGGGAGGGATGTCTTGTTAATATCCCCCTGGGGCAGAGGAGGGAGGGATGTCTTGTCAATATCCCCCTGGGGCAGAGGAGGGAGGGGGTCCTGTCAATGTTAAGGGGTCGTGAACTTTACTTTTCTGATAATTTGTTGTTCAGTTATGTCCGACTTTCAAAGTCTGTCCAAACTCATGTCCGTCCACAACACCCTTCTCCTTTTGCCTTCAATCATTCCCAACTTCGGGGTCTTTTCCAATGAGTCCCATCATCTCAATATGCGGCCAAAGTGTTCCAGCTTCAGCTTCAATCTTGGGCCTTCCAGTGAACAGCCTGAACTAGTCTCTTCAATGGACTGATTTGACCTCCTTGCTGTCCAAGGGACTCTCCAATGTCTTCTCCAGCACCAGAATTAGAAATCGAGGTTCTGCCGCACTCGCTTTTCTTAATCTTTCCAAATTTCCCAGCCATACACTGCTACTGGAAAAACCATAGCTTTGATTTTGGCCTGGTGGTCATTTTGCACAGCCCTGCCTCACTTAAATCCAATTCACTTGCAAGTCAAGACATCACCTCCCTGATGTCATTTGTCCTCTTTGAGACAAAGGACAAACACCAAGCAATAACAACAGCCTGCTGGTGGATCTGCCTCACTCAGATCTCTCCCTGCTCTAATTCATCTTCCATTCAGCCACTAAAACTATTTTCCTAAAGCTCGGATCCAACTATGTCACTCCCTACTCTATAAACTCTCCATAACCTCCAGGAGCAAAACCAGAATGTTTTGTTTGGCAAAGCCCTTTATAACATAACCCCCTTCTACCTTTCCAGTCTTCTGACACCTTACTGCCCTCTGTATACTCTCTGATCCAGGACTCTGGCCTCCTGGCTCATCCTGGAACTCTAGACATTTTCTATGGCTGACCTCCTTGCAAGGAACTCTCTTCCTCCTGATCTCCACCTCCTGGATTCTCTGGCTTCCTTCAAGTTACAATTAAAATCTCATCTTTTTCAAGGAGTCTTTCCTAATCCACCTTCATTTTTTTAAGCTTATTTATTTAGTTTTAGTTTTCAGCATTCACTTTTATAAGATTTTGAGTTCCAAATATTCCCCCTCCCTCCTCTCCCCCACTCCCCAAGATGGCATGCAATCTGATATATATATGTACAATCATATTAAATGTATTTCCACATTAGTCATGTTGATCTGCCTTCATTCTGTGCTGATTATTTCCTACTTGTCCTGTACATTGCTTACACATGGCTTTGTACATGGCTGTTTGCATATTGTCTCTCCCACTAGACTTTGAGGTCTTTGAGAGCAGGGATTGTTTTTCCCTTTCCTTTAAGGTGGCAGGCGTACCTCTTAGTGTTTTAAATTTTGTTGTTGTTCAGTCACTTTTCAGTTATGTCTGATTCTTTGTGACCCCACTTTGGGGTTTTCTTGGCAGACATACTAGAGTGGTTTGCCATCTCCTTCTCCAGCTCATTTTACAGATGAGGAACCTGAGGCAAACAAGGTGAAGTGACTTGCCCAGGGTCACACAGCTAGTAAATGTCTAGGCTAGATTTGAACTCAGGAAAACTCATCTTCCTGACTTCAAGCCAGAACTCTATCCACTGCTCCACCTACCTGCCCTAGCTTTTTAATGGTTGTTTAATAAATGCTTGTTGACTTGAGGTTACTGATTCCCCACCCCCCCAGCTGCTGGCACCCTCCCAAAATTACCTAGGATTCATCTTATATACATTCTGAATATGCTTTTTTTTATATTCATGTCATTTCCCCAAGAGAAAGTAAGCTCTTTGAGGGCAGGAACACTTCCCTTTAGTCTGAATCCCCAGAGCTTAGCCCAGTGCCCAGCTTGTAGGAGATTCTTAAACTCCTCTCTGTTGATTGTTGCTGCCCTGCAAGGCTCTGACCTTGGCCTTCTCCTCCTATTCCTTGATACCAACCTGCTCCCCTGGTGACCTCAGACACTCACGTGGCTCTAGCTATGACCTTTCTGCAGAGGACTCCCAGATCTGCTTCTCCCCAGATCTCCAGTCCCCTATCTTTCCAGTCTTCTTACACCTTACTCCCCTCTATCCAGGACTCTGGCCTCCTGGCTCATCCTGGAACTCTAAACATTTTCTCTGGCTGACCTCTTTGCAAGGAACTCTCTTCCTCCTGATCTCCACCTCCTGACTTCTCTGGCTTCCTTCAAGTTACATCTAAAATCCCATCTTTTTCAAGGAGCCTTTCCTAAGTCCACCTTCATTCTTTTTTTTTTTTTCTAAGTTTATTATTTATTTACTTTTAGTTTTCAGTATTCACTTTTATAAGATTTTGAGTTCCAGATTTCTCCCTCCCCTATTTCTAATCTTCCTGCTAGAAATCCTCTTAACTCCTCACACCCAATGTGTTCACAACTAAATAATTTCTTTCCTCATCTTGCCTCTCTCCTTCCCCACCTTGTTCACTTTGATTAATGACCCCACCCAAGTACATAACCTCAGAGTCACCTTTACCTTCTCCCTCCGCCCCCAACCAAACAGCTGCCAAGGCCTATTGTTTCTACCACCACAGTGATGTTTCCACTCCTTCACTTCTGCTGTCACCGCCCTTGTTTTTGGTCGTCACCTCTTTTCACCTAGAATATTGCGTCTACATCCTAACAGGTCTTTCTGCTTCCAGTCTAAGCCTTCTGAAATCCACCCTCCAAATTGTTGTTCAAGTTATCTCCCAAAGGGAGTGAAGGTAGGGCTCTGATCAGGTCACTTCTCCTAAAAAGCTTTCTGTAGCTCCTAGTCTACGGTATCAATTGTGATATGGTTGGTTGTTGTCCATTCTCAAAGAGGACCAAAATGACATCACTATGTTAGAGTGAAGTTACAATGCGTCCAACTGTGGCTGATCAGACCACTATGAACTTGGAAGGCTCTACCACAGGTCAGGCACAAATATTCCATGTGGACATTTGGGGTGAGCTCTCTAAATCTGAGTAGTTCATGTTTCATTTGAGCTACTTTAATGTTTTGATCATAGAGCACAGCACCTTTTCTGATGTGGGCGCGCCATGCTGGGCAGTCCTGTGCCAGTGTCTCCCATGTCAAACAATCAATTCCAAAGTTCTTAAGAGAGACCTTGACAGTCTCATTGTATGACTTCTTCTGACCTCCATGTGAACAATTGCCCTGTATGAGTTCTCCATAAAATAGTCTTTTTGGCAAGCGTACATTTTGCATCCAAACACCATAGCCAGTCCATTGAAGTTGCACTCTCTATAGCAGAGTTTGAAGGCCTGGCAGTTTAGTTCAAGAAAGGACCTCAGTGTCTGCTACTTTATCCTGCCAGGTGATCTCCAGAATCTTCCTAAGAGAATTCAAATGGAAGTGATTCAGTTTCCTGGCATGGCACTGGTACTTAATATAAGTTCTTTCTGGACAATAAACATTTGTTGATTGACTTCATCTGAGTCAATAAACATTTCTTAAAGCGTTCACCATATGCCAGGCACTGAAAGCATGATTTCTGACCTTCTAATGGTGAAAGACAACATGCAAAGATCTATATTTCTGACAAGAGCTACACTGTGTAAATGGAAGGTAATGTCCAAGGGTGGAGGATGGGAGGGGATGTCTCATCTTTGTATCCTCAGTTCCTATCACATAACCTAAGA
Source organism: Notamacropus eugenii (assembly GCF_028372415.1). Taxonomy (NCBI): domain Eukaryota; kingdom Metazoa; phylum Chordata; class Mammalia; order Diprotodontia; family Macropodidae; genus Notamacropus; species Notamacropus eugenii. The sequence continues at coordinate 55,813,106 of NC_092876.1, forward strand.
GATGGTTAACTCCTCTTTCCAACAATCAAGTCTCTTCCCAATCTGTCTCCCAATTCTCTGTTCAACTATATCTCATACGACTCTCCCTTAAGGTATTCTACAGACCTGGCAAACTGGATTCTTCTCCTCCTGCCTGTATCCATTCTTTCATTCATACCATCCCCCAGGCTTGGAAAAGTCTCATCCCCTAACCATCCATCTATCTCTCCCTTCAAGGTTCAATTCAGATGCCTTTCCTCTGTGAAAATGACCACTCCCTCCTCAGATTTTTTTTTTAAGATTACAATAAAAATAGGTTTTTTAAAAAAGATTTTCCAGTCTTAGTCAACATTCAATTCAATGAAATTCCTAGTCAGCAAAAAAGAGTTCTTTAAACCAGAGATTTGACCTGTATCTCAAAACAGCTAGGTAGAATCATAGTGCCCAGAGCACTGGGCCTGGAGTCAGGAAGACTCATCTTCCTGAGTTTAAATCTGGCCTCAGACCCTTACTAGCTGTGTGACCCTGGGCAAGTCACTTCACCCTGGTTGCTCAATTTCCTTATCTGTAAAATGAGAAGAAAATGACAAACCACTAGAGTAACTTTGCAAAAAAAAAAAAAATGGGGTCATGGAAAGTTGGACACAACTTAAAACCATTGAACAGCACCTCAAAACAAATTTATCATTACTGAAAACTTTTGGGGCAGGTAGGTGGCAAAGGAGTACCTGAGTTCAAATCCAGCCTCAGTGACTTACTACTGTGTGACTATGAACAAGTCACTTAACCCTGATTGCCTCCCAAAACAAAACTTATAGCTGACAATTGTCTCTAGCAAGAATTCCTAATCTTTTTGTGTCTAAGGATCTGTCTTTGAAATGTTTGTTATGAAATGTTACAAAGGGAACAAATCCTATTGAAATAGTTACCAAAATATTTTTACAGACAACTAGTTAAGAACTTGTATCCCTGCCCCTGTACCCTTGTATTCCTCTAATTTTAGCGTTTAGAGTTTTTTTCAGATTTTTCAACGTTTTATTTTTACCTTACAAACATTTACAAATTATTCCCATTTTGTGAGAAGTCTCTTGTACACAGTAAAACCCTTTAGCGAAAGAAATAATACAGTAACCTCACCTGAAAGTTCATATCCTATTTCACCTCTTTCAAACACCCTTCCCCCTCTCTCTAATTAAAAAACAAAAAACAGAAACCTATTTATTTCGTCTCTGACTCCAATTTTCCATAGTACTTTGTCTGCCTGAGCCTCTCCTGGGCATTTAGCTCAGTCAGGATTATTTCCCCCCAAACAATCAATCAGTCCTTTATTAAGTGCCCAATCTATGGAAGGCACTATAATGGACAGATTAGAAACTCATTTGGGGTCTATTTCAAATCTATCTTTTTATAGCCCATGGGCTAGGCCCATAGTAGGCATCCATCCTCCTGGCTTTTCAAGGGCTTGAGGGTGTAGTGGGGGGATTCTTGCACCTATGAGATCATGGATCTACTCAACTGTAAAAGCATGAAGATCTCTGAGGTTGCCACCAATTGAGACATTGTGACTCAATGGCCAGAGGACTCCAGGGGAGAATCAATGTCTCTTCCCCTCAATGTATCTCTGGGAAACTCAGGAAAGGGAGAGAAGTACAAGCTTGGGAACCAAGAATTCCCTTGAGGAGTTGGGAAGGCTTTCAGCATGGCCAGTGGCACCAAGGACTCCCATTTCCACCAGGATTCCCTGGAATGGTACAAAGTCTTTCCTGAGCCTTGGGGTAGGGCAGGGGGAAGTGGGGTGGGGAAGGGTAGACCCAGATTAGAGACTGCTTCTCTACCTCCATGACCTCTTCATCATTTAATACTGTTCAATTTGGAGCCAGACAACCTGGGTTCACATCCCACCTATGCTACCTACTACCTGTGTGACCTTAGATAAGTCTCTCCATAACTCTGCACCTCATCTTCCTCTCCGTAAAATGAGGGAGTTGAACTAGATGACCTCATGGTCCCTTTGAGCTCTAGATCAATGATCTTGTGACAGTCTAGACCATGTCCCTGGAATCTGGAATGTCCCTGGCTTAAGCCAAAACAGCTCTTTTTTCTTAAAGCATGGGAATGGGAGGAACAGATGGAGTCCCAGCCTAGAGCCTGGAAGAGCCAAGTAGACTTGGCCAAGGCACTCAGGCATTTACTCAAGACTGCTACACAGAGTAGGTACCCTGGGAAATTGCCCAAGCACAAAGGAGTTTTCCCAAGCAGAGGCTACCATCAGCTAGGAGAGAAGGCAAAATAAAACATGCTCTCTCCACCTCTTGATTTATTATTTTTCAGAAGAGGAAAAAAGGGAGGGATTCAGAAGTTTCAGGTTTGAGTCCTCGTAATAATCTTGGGCCAATTTCTTTACCTGTGGGAGCCTTAACATCCTCTTCAGGAAAACGGAAGAGTCCTTGACTGCTTCACAAAAGAGTTCAAAGGAGACAATGTATGGGAGAGCCCCTTGCAAGTTAGAAAACATCTCATGTATGCAAGGGGATTTCTTTACTATGAGATGTTGTCATCATATAGTGACTGCTGGGCTCAAAGGAAAGAGATCTGCCTTCTCTTCTGTGGTCCTCAGTTTTCCCTTCTGATGATGTGTATGCTCTTTGAGGACAGGTCGCTGGTTCATTTTCTCTTTTATCCCCAGCGTCTAGCTCAGGGGCCATAATTATTTGTTGATGGACTAAATCTATAAAATGAGACAATTTGGACTGGATCCTCTGGAAGATCCCTTTCTCTGACACTATATGCCATGACCTTCGACTGTGACGGAGTGTGGTGCTATGATCAGAGTACTGGACTTGGAGACATTTACTGGCTATGACCTTAGGTTAAGTCACAAGCTACATGAGCCGCAGTTGCCCCTTTTTTTGAATGGGAATAATCATACAGGTACACCAGATTACCATAAGGAAAGCCCCAAGCCCCAAGGATTTTTTTCTTAATTGAATCTCTGCTAGGACTGGAGTCTAAAACAATTCCCAGGGTGCCGCCATGTGGCTGCTTTGGGAACGTCACTTGCCTGGCCGCTGATGCTTTTTCTAGCTATTGACTTCTCATCAGAGCTGTATCATCTGAGGTTTTTTTTGTTCCTTTTCCATATCAAATATCAAGCATAAAGTGCTCAGCAGATGGAAGGGTTGACCCTGGTACTGTCTTCTTCTCCTTGTCTTTCCTGGCACCGGGTGGGGGTTAGTCCCTGCTTCCTCATATCTGAAGAAACCTAAGTCCAACTGGTATCCTCGGTCCCAGTCATGCATAGAGCCCCTTCCCCTTCTTTTCCTTAAGGGTCCAAGTCATCAAGTCCTGAAGACAGATAAATGAGGCTGGTTTGGGTTTCTGGGGCAGAACTAGGGGTATGTGTGGTGTATGTATGTGTGTGTGTGTGTGTGTGTGTGTGTGTGTGTGTGTTAGATGGGGAGGCAGGGCAGGGACGAGAGACTAGAATCATTGCCAACATGAGGCAAACTACCAGATGTACTGTGTGACCTTGAGCAAATCACTTTGAACAAAATGCTTCTGGGTCACAATTTCATACTCTGTAAAATTAAGGGATTGGACTAGATTTCTAAGATTCCTCTCAGCTTTGATCCTGCGTGTAAAACCTCTCTACTGTACCCAAGACCCTCACAGAAGGTATGGGGTGCAAACAGTAAAGGCATAGCTGTCAAGCTTAAATTTGCAGATGCCACAAAATTAGGAAAGCTGGCCATCACAATAGATGACTTAGGAACTAAAGATCCAAATCAAATAATAGCAAATTTCATAGATGATAAAAGTTTTACATTTCAATTTCTAAAATTCACTTCACAAATATTAGATGGGAGGAATATATAGCTAAAGAAAAGGATTTAGGGATTTTAGTGGGCTGCAAACTCAAGGTGCTAAAGACACTTTAGGTTGTCTATTAACATTAAGTGCCTACTACATTTCAGCTGTACAGATGTGTTAGGGACTCTGCTGAGTACTAGGGATTCAAAAGAAGGCGAATATCAGTCTACACTCTCAAGGAGCTCACTGTCTCATGAGGATGACAACGTGTAAACACACCCATTTTATCACAGGATAGATTGGAAATAATCTAGGCAGGCACTAAATTAAGGGGGAGCAGGACGAGCTTCTGGCAGGAGGGGGATTTTGGCTGGGGTGCCAGTAGGGGGAGATGAGGAGGGAAACAGGGAATGGCCAGAGGAAGTGCCTAGAGGAACCACCAGGGAGACTGGTGTCACTGCATCTCACTGAAAAAGAACAAGAAGACAGCATTCCATATGGAGTCATACACATAGAGCATGTGCTCAGCTCTAGGAGGGAAGGAAGGAAGGAAGGAAGGAAGGAAGGAAGGAAGGAAGGAAGGAAGGAAGGAAGGAAGGAAGGAAGGAAGGAAGGAAGGAAGGAAAGAAGGAAGGAAGGAAGGAAAAGGATGGAAGGAAGAGAGGGAGGAAGGGAGGAAGGAAGCTGATAACCTGAAGAATCCAGAAGAGAATAATCAGGGTCACATAATCATCTCTTAGCCTCTGTGGTAGACATTAATAAATATGTATTGACTGAGTGATATGAAGACGAATTAAAGGGACTGGGGATGCTGGGGCCAGAGAAGGTATGGGGAGGCCATGATAGCTGTCTTCAAGCATTTATAGGGTTGCTATAAGGAAAAGGGATTATATAGGCCAGAGAGCAGGATGGGTAGAAATTGCAAATTTATAACTTGATGTAAGGAAAAAAAACATTAATTAGACCTACCTAAAGGAAGGATGGGGTGCCTCAGGGGTGGGAGTCCATTCACTAGTGAGTCATCACTTTGCTGCCGTTCTGCAGCAAAGGCTAGATCAACCCCTTGCCAATTATGTCATGAAGGTGATCCCTGTTAAGGTATGGGTTGAATTAGATGGCCCCTGATGTCCTTTAGATTCTGTAAAGGTAGACTGCCATGTAATTCTAGGGCCTTCCCTCTGTTAATTATGTCCTGCTTATTCTGAATATTTTTGCTTTGCATACAGATTTGTCTGCGTGTTTCCTGCCTGGTTAGATTCTAAACTTCTTGAAGGCAAGAGCTGACTTTCAGCTCTTTTTTGTATTTCAAGTGCTTGGCGCATAGTAGGCACTTAATAAATGTTTATGGATTGAATAAAAGAATATGAGGTGGTTCCTACGGTGAAAATGACAGCCTGTACTCTACAAGCCCAACCTCCCAAAACTTGATTGGTTGCACCCACCGTCTGGGTAGCTGGAGGGAGATGAACACAGTCATGGGAGATGGACAGACTTTGTGTTCAAGGGATCTGCTGTTACTGGGAGAATCAATAATTTATTACTTATTTAGCTATTTATCAATAATTTATTATTATATAATTAATAATAGCTATTGACTAGCAGTCAATAACATGATTCGACATTTGTACACCAATCAGCAGTTTTACAAAGGGCTTTACCTAAGTCACTCCTTTTGATCCTTCACAACCATCCAATGAAAAAAATCTGAGCAGGTCCCATCATCCTCCACTTTTTTTACCTGACACCATAAAGCAGGGGCTCTTAACCTTCATGTTATAGAGTTCTCCTTTGGTAGCGTGGTGAAGCCTATGGACCATTCTAAGAATCCTGCCCTTAAGTGCACAAAATAAAATACATAGGATTACAAAGGAAATCAACTATTTGAAAATAAAGTTATTTTTTTAAAATTTTTTTAATTCAACCCCAGGTTAAGAACTCCTACCACATTCCTATTTTATAGATGAGGAAACTGAGGTCTAAAATGAGTATTAAAAGTAAGGTCATCTCTTCTAACCTAAGTTTCACAGCAAGTAGAAAGAATTAGGATTAAAAACCAAGTTATTTGACCTCAAATCTGATAGTCTTCTCACTAAACCACAGTCAAGCAGGGGCAGATCAAGGATTTGAACCAGGCCATTCTAATTCCCAATCTTCCCCCTTCTCCCATCTGGGAGTTTCCTCCTAGAACCTCCATTTTATGGAGGGACCCAGGCTGACTAGTCTTCATTCCCTCCTGGCTCTCACTCAGATTTTCTGAACTTTAAAACCATGCCTTAGTAACTGTCTCACCCTAGAATTTACCCCAGCATCTTGGGTCTCCTTGTCTTGGAATGCCCAACTATCCCTGTGCCTTTTTTGCTGTTGTTTAGTCATTTTTCCACTGTGTCCTACTCTTCATGACCTCATTTGAGGTTTTCTTGGCAGAGATACTGGAGTGGTTTGCCATTTCCTTCCTTAGTTCATTTTATAGATGAGGAAACTGAAATGAACAGGGTGAAGTGACTTGCCCAGGGCCACAGAGCTAGGAAGTGTTTGAGGTCAGATTAGGCCTGGCTCTCTATGACTGTGCCACCGAGCTGCCCTCCTCCCCAGTGGTTTTACCACCTTGGAATACCCCTCCACCAGGCCTGTCCCCTTCCATATTTCAGCTCCTCTCAGGGCCTCTGCTTTGTTGGGGAGTCCAGCCATCATTCTCCTTCCAGTCCTGTTTCTGGATTTCTATGTCCTACGGGTACCTTCAACTCTCAACTTTTTCTGCTCCCTTTTGTGTGTTGTTTCCCCTCATCAGCAGGGAAGCTCCTCGAGGACAGGGAATTTTCCCTTTTGCTTATTCCAAAATTTAGATTTACTGTGTACTGGGTTTAATAAACACTTGCCTCCTTCTAGGGCATTTATGCTCAATATTCTTTTTTTTTAAATATACTCTCGAGGGTAATTATTAAATAAGTGTATCTTTTACATATTAGCAGAGAAGAAACTTGCCTGAGCGTGGGGGACTGGTATGAAATTCAATGAGATTATAAAATGCAAAAATGCTTGCATTATCTGATATTTGTAATCAGGGTAGAACCTTTACTAATTAGCTTTGAGACTAGAGGCATAAACAAACAGAATTAAGAAATTTACTAATTGTCCTTCCTTGCTGTAACTGGGTTTTTTCTCAATGTTTTTATTTATAGGTTTATGTAGATCATAGGATTTAAAACTGGAAAAAATCTTAAAGATCAGTCTAAAATCTAGTCCAATTCCCATATTTTTATGCAAGTAAACAGGCCCAGAAAGTTTTCTAGAATCATACTCATAGTCAACCAGTAACTGACAGGATTCTCCTTTCTCTGTTCTGTATCTGGCTCTAGGTCCAGTCCTAGGCAATTTGTCATTGAATGCAAATACAAGGATTATCAGTCATTTTTTTTCCTTCTGGTGATGCATGAATTAAATGTTTAATAAGGTTTTGCTGATGTTGGCTCAATGCAGTCTTTGCTCCTGAAGTCCACAAAAGGCTAACAACTGAAGGGAACAGGAAGCCCCAGGATTTGATTAAACAAACAAGATTCACTTTCCCCAACACTCAGCGCTTGCTTTTTCCATTCATGAGAAAGGGAGCCTTCTTCCCACAGCTTTTTCCTTCTGTGCCTGCAGAGAGCTCAGGGAGCCATCACTCCTCCAGGAATCTAATACATCTTTCTATACCACCAGTTTACAAAGCCTCGAGAGTATAGCAGTCCTGACATCTTCTAAAGACTTGGCCTCACCCACTGCACTTCTTGGATGGATCTTTAATAAAAACTGGCTAGTTTCCAAAGTGGCTGGCTTTACAATGTCTTATCAGCTAATTTTTATTTCTTTTTTCAACAGAGAATGACCTGAATTTTATTTGAAAGTCTTGGAATCAAAATGCAGGCCACAGCTTTAAGGGCAGACAACTCTGACGTAATTTTACCAGACCTGAAGATAGACTAAACCTGGGCTGTGAGGTCACAGTATTTTCCAAGAAGGCCATGGGATATGGTGGAAAGAGCCTTCAGTTTGGAGTCCAAAGGACTTTTCAGATACCACCTATATGTATCCTGAAGCAAGTCATATTACTTCTCTATCCCCCAGTTTCTTCATCTGTAAAACAAGAGGGTTGGACAGAGATGGTCTCTAAGGTCTCTTGTAGTTATAAAACTGCAATCTCATCATTCCATTTGTGTGACCTTGGGAGTCTCTCGAGGAATGCATGATGTAAGCTACAAAGACAATCCATTGTGCTCAATCTTCAAATCTTAGTTCAAATCAGCCCTGAGACACTATCTGGGTGATCCTGGGCAAGTGATTTAACCGTGTTTACCTCAGGTTCTTCATCTGTAAAATGAGCTGGAGAAGGGAACAGAAAACCACTCCTGTATCTTTACCAAGAAAACCTGAATGGGGTCACGCAGAGTCAGATACGACTGAAAAATGACTGAACAACAGGATTTGAAAAGGGGCTTTCCCAACAATTGCCTAAGACCAGGTTAAAGTGTCAGAGAGGACTTACCCCAGGGCACAAAGCTAATAACGTTTTGGGGCTGGGACTCTTAACCTAGACCTCTTGACTCCAATGTACTGTTCACTTCTACATGTTCTCTCTATATTTTGATCACAATCCAAATATAAATCATTAGAGAAGGAAGAGCTTGGATTAGAAAATTCGAAGAGCACTCTTAGAGTAGGATTCAAGAGATAACTGAGTTCTAATTAGGAGGCTAAGAGGTCTTTGTGTAAGTCAACCTCTAAAGCCTCGGTTTTATCACCCCAAAAATGGAGATGATACACAAACACCACCCACCTCACAGCTTTGGATTGGTTGGTTGGTTTTAACCTTTGTATATTTCTTATTCACATCTCTGGGTAAGTTTTTTCATGAGTAGAAGAGGATTTTCTTGAGGGTAGGGATTTTATTTTCATCTTTGTATCGCTAGCATAAAACAGTGCTTGGCACATAGTAGATGTTTAAAGCTCCTTGAACTGAATTCCTCATACTATCAGACCAAACTCCTCCGTCTTGATGAGTCTACTGGGACGGAGGGAGTTTATTTGTTAAACAATGCCAATTCTGTAGCCTCTGTTGGTTCTCAATAGGGATGTCTTCTAGTCTTGACTCTGGGGCTTCTGAAAGCCAAAACCGTGGCGAGAAGCACAGCCATAACTGGGAATGCTTGAGCCCTGGGCAAATTCAATTGCGGATGGAGTGAGGTGTGTAGGAAATGTTACCACAAAGGAATCTTCTCACATTAGGAATAGACCATCTCTCAGTCTAATCCACAGATGGAGGAACTACTGCTCCTGGGAGTTAATTAATAATGTTTATATAGTGCCACTGTGTCAGGCACTGTGCTAAGTGCTTTACAATTATTATCTCATTTTATCCGCACAACAGCCCTGGGTGGGGGGTGCTATTACCCCTTATTTTACAGATGAGGAAACTGAGGCAAACTGCTAGTGTCTGAGGCTGGGTAGGAATTCAGAAATTCCAGCGTTCTACCTACTGTGCCACCCCGCTGCCTCTAAGCTGCCTCCCTTCCTCCCCAATTATTTCCTATCCCCATCCCCTAGCTGAACTGCTCTTGTTACAAACACAGTTATTACTCCAGCTTTCAGATGAAGCTTAGGGATCAAATCCAACCCCAACCTCATTATTTTAAATGAGGAAACTGTTAACTGTTTATCTGTGTCCAGCTGTTATTTCCAGAATGGAGAAGACGTTGATGGAGAGACATCAGACAGGGAAAGAAAGTGCCAGGCTGAGAGTCAAGAGGATCTACAACCAGGGGTGGGGAACCTGCAGTCTTGAGGCCACATGTGGCCTTCTAGGTCTTCAAGTGTGGCGCTTTGACTAAATTCAAACTTTACAAAACAAATTCCCTTCATAAAAGAATCTGTTCTGGACTCAAAGGGCAGTACCCAAGGGCCTAGAGGGGCACCTGTGGCTTCGAGGCTGCAGGTACCTCACCCCATTAGACTAATTCAATTTCTGACATTGTGTGATCTGAGGGTGGCCCTTGTTTCCTCATCTGTAAAATGGAGGCGGGGGAGGGGTGAGATCTCTCTAGGCATGCCTAGCTGACATCGAGTCATAGTCATTGGGGTGTAGCAAAACCAGGAATTTATCAGCTAGAGGGTGGGTGAGCTCTTTGAGACTGCTGACAGTTAACCAAAATGGGAAGAGGGAAGAGATTTGGGGCTTCTTGTAGAGACTTCTTGCCACAGATTCAAAGCATCAGCTTCCCTCTCCCACTTGACCTAAGCCTGGGATAGCCTTTCTCTTTCTCCTGCTCACCTTCTGAATTCTAACACGAACGTTCCCTTCTCTAAGAGCCCCAATCTTCCTTCCCTCTTGGCCCTGACAAAGCATTTTGGGTACCCATCTCTGATGCAGTTATCAAACAATGTGTGGTTATTTGTACAGCTGCCTGGTCCCTCTCCTAGTCTGTAAGCTCAGTTCTTCAGAAATTCCCCAGGTCCCAGCTCAGTGCTATCTGTCTGTTATGTATGTAAAATGACAACTAAACATTAGTCTGGATACAAATGGAAAAAGAAATGTGTGTGTATGCGTTTGGGGGAGAAGTAGGTAAAATACTGCATGTTAATTTTGGAACACTGTAACCAATACTCTCCACCGAAGTTTCAGGACAGTGTCACTATTTTTTAGAAAAGGGTCTCTGGGCTGTCCTGGGATATGCCCCCTTTCCCAGCAGACACACTGCTTGTAGACTTCCTAGGACTTTCTCCATCACATCCCTTTGTGGATCCCTGGTGTTCTCCTCCCCTTCCTATTGTGTGTTGTCTGCCTCCATTAGATTATAAGCTCCTTGAGGGCAGGAATTGTTTTTATACTTAGATTTGTATCCCTAGTGCTTAGCACAGTGGCTGGCACACAGCAAGGTCCCTATGACATGTTTATTGGCTGATTCTCCCCTTACACAGCCACCATCTCATTTTAGGCCACAATCCCTCGTTTGGACTACTGCAAATCTCTTAATTCGCATCCTGGCCTGGAGTTACCAGTCAGATCCATCCTCCCCTGAAGGTATCAACGTGATTTTCCTAAGGCACAGGTCCGCACATATCATTTCCTTTCTCAGTAAACCACAGTGGCTCCCTATTACTTCTAAGACAAATTGCAAATTCTTGTTTGGCATGTCAGCTCCTTCACAACCTTCCATTCCAGCCTCACTGCCCAGAACTCCCCTCCAGCCCAATAAAAATGGCCTTTTTCTGTTTCTTATCCATGGCACTCCATGTTCTGTCCCCCCATGCCTGAAAGTTATACTTCCCTACTCCACTCCACTCCCCCTCTCAGAAGACCTAGTTTCCTTCAAGGCTGAGTTCTTTTTACGTGAAGCCTTGCCTGGCTCCCCCAGCTGCTACACCCTCCCTGACCAAATCACCCTGCATGTCTTGTTAACATCTATCTATAAACATGTTAAAATGTAGGCTTGTCATTAGTAGGGGACTGTTTCATTTTCCAGCACCTGGCAACCCAGATGCCTATTAAATGTTTGTTGATTGATCATTCAATTTTGTTCTAGGTCATACCAGGACAGAAAGAAGCACAGACCCCACTGATGTCCAGGGCCTAATTACTCTAATATCCACATCATCTCTCTCAGGTACTGTCTAACGGGGTAGCCCTGAAGCTTGGGAGCATGAAGTCCTTTAAGGGTGATTGCTATGGAGAGAGACGAAAGGTTCAGACCTCTTCTCTTCACCTCAATAAACTCAATGTTCCTTCAATAAACACAGTCGTGAAATAGGTGGAAAGGCCTTAACTTCAATTGATCTCACAGTAACCAAAGCTCCAAGTTTTGGGTTTTTTTGTTCTGTTTTGTTTTGTTTTGTTTTGTTTTTTACAAATAATGTAAAATGGTTTTTGGTTTTTATGGGGCACCCAGGAAGAAATAAAGCCCCTAGCAACCATTCTAGTGGGGACAAGCCTGTCCACTCTTAGCCATGCTGGCTCCCAGGCTATGGGCACAATCAGGGAATTGGAAGCCTCTGCCAGACCTTCTGCCCCAATGACAGTCCGGAAGAACCAAAGTCAACTCCATACCATGAATGGAGGAGGGCTCTTAATGTAACAATAATAAATGGAAACTATTCTCTCCATAGCTCCTTTTTATTTGTTAAATTGCTAAAAATTCATCAGGGGAAAACATTAACAAAAAAGAAATTGACACCAATTTAAATACCAATGAAATCATTCCTACACTTGTGTGCCTAAAATGACTAGTCCAGGGAAAGTCACCTGGTGCCCTGAACTCTATCAGAGCTCAGGCTGTATGCACTGACAGGAACCCTGGCTGGCGAGAGGAGTGGAAGGAGCAGAGAAGTCACCACTAACAGTTCTCTCCCCTTTTATAATGAACCACTGTGGGAGTCATTTACTGGTAACCCTGCAGAACATGCCTTCTGCAATACATAGAGGGAAGGAGTGGGGGAAGAAGCAGAGCAGGAGACAGGAAAAGGGAAGTCCTGGCTTCCTCTGATTTGAGCTGAGGGTTGTTGTGACCCTTTCAGCTGACTTATGAGCTGGGAAGGGACCACACATGATGCAAAGCAGCGTACATCACCATGCCTGGATCACCACAGGGACGAGAGATGGAATGTCACTTGTAGGGGGAAAGAAAGAAGCAAAGCAGAAAGAGACTGAGAGAGACAGGTAAGCGGAAGGTATTCCTTCACCACTTACTACAAGCTTTTTGTACTCAAAGGTCACTGACCCTTCAAGTTAATAAAGCAAAATGGAAAGGTCTCAATGCCATTCTTATGTTACTTTTTATAGGTTCATCTTTTGTTGTAAACCTCAAGAATCCAAAAATGAAGTTATACAAACAACAGAAACCTGGGAGAATGCTAAGTCCAGCTTTGCCTTAAGAAGAAAAAAAAAGGAGGATGGGGAAAAGGGAATCTTCTATGTAGACATATTCTATGCTCTCTCCAAAGAGGCAAAACTCCCACTACCTCTATTTAGAAGAACAATGGCGATGCACAACCAAACCCTACTGCCCTCACCCCTCTTCCCAGTGGGATGAAAGAATTTTCAGTCCTGTCCATGGGAGGGTGGGAACATACTGGAAATCTTGCTACAGAGTCAATGAGGTGAATTTCCAAGTCAATGCAATGCCGGGAATCTTGAAGGCACTCTTGCAGGAATGGAAGGGGTTAAAGCTTCAAGTATAGCTTCAAATTTATCTTAAATATTTAAATACTGATAAATATTCATTTTAGGTGCTCCTGAGGTGTGTTTAAAAATAAGTTTTGTCTCATTTTTCTCAGTTGATCTTAAGACAAAATTGGCGCAGATAGTGTTGAGACAGAGTGACGGTGAAGTCTCATCTAGCTGAGACTCTGTCCAATGCACCATGGAAACACTCGCCTCGGTTCATCCACCTGCCGTGCCACACTACATGTGGCTTTCAAGTGGTCCTGAGGAGACAACCATCTTGGTTATGTTGGCTTTCTGTCCACACTGTCCAGCTTGACCAGGCTCTTCACCAAGTTTCTTGACCAGCCCCTGATGACACTTGGCAATAGTGCTGTTGGAGTTTGGTGGCAAGCAGAATGAAGGAACATTAAACAGGTGTCACCTGGGCAACACCAAGACTGACGTGTGGGGATACAGAAGAGGACTGGAAGAGCTGTAAACAAATGTTGGGTCTTGTTTTGGATTATGTGTGCAACACTGTAGGCCCTCTGATCCCAAAGGGACAGACACACACACACATGCACGCACACACACACACACACACACACACACACACCACACATACCACACACCCCTACACCTCCCTACACCTCCTTTGCCTCCTCTCTGACGATACAGGAGCAATGACAGCCAGTTAGAAAGTCAACAGAGCAGAATTATGGGGTTTCTTTTCAAGGTATTATTTCAACCCTTCATGGAGATTCCTGTCCACTCCCCACCCCACCCCACTCCTGATCTTCTAGATGCTTAATTATGTTTAAACAGGACCTGGGTGTGGAGACAACTGCTCACCAATACAATTTTATGGATAAAGCTGCTCTCTATTTAAGTAACCATGGCTAAATTGCTATTCTTCCAGTATATATTTTCAATCTGACTGGAGACCCCACACTACCTAACACTCCTTGCTAAATGGGAACTGGAAAAAGCCCCTAAACAGTTTATCTGGGAGAGATGCATGCTGAGCTTTAATGAGTCAGGTAATATAGTAAATAGGCACAAGTGAGGATTACTCAGTTGGGGTGGAACAGCATCTCAGATACACGTCTCACTGATGAGGACTGGCTTCTAATGGGACTTGGCAACAGGAGGGCTTTTCTACCAGCACCAGATGTTTCAGGTCAGGGGCAGCGAGAAAGGAAGGTTCTGTACACTGTACCATGAGAAAGTAAATTCCAAGGGTTGGCTAAAAACCAAGCTCCCAGAACTAGCAGAAGTCAAGTCTCTTTGACCATCTGTATTTAGGAAAACTCCAACAAGACTGGGGGATAAGAGCAACTCTTCATTTAAAAAAATGAGATTTAAATGTTAAAGGAAAAATCACTTCTTCCATCAGATGATAAAATCACTAATAATCACAATTAAGTGACCAGTCTGATACCTGCTGATGCCATGAGAGTTAGGATTTTTGCCAGTATTTCCTGTGTTCATGTCATGGTTTTGGAGATTGCCCGAGTATGTCATCTACCTCAGAATAATTTATCTCAGAAAAGAATGAGAAAAGTGCCCAAACTGCATATCCCACACCAGGACTGTGTTAGATAGAGATTCCTAGCTACGTCAGAATCTGCTTCACCAGACTCCACCACTTTGCCTGATGGTAAACCAGAAAACACAGATGCAGAAAGGACCAAAATAATTTCTGGGAAAAGGACCCTTTCCTATCCATCTAAGAAGACAAATCCCTTCTGAGGATGAGAAATATCTGCTCTCCAACTTCTTACATCCTTTACAAATGTGGCTGTATATGTCTGATGCTCACTGGTAGGGAAAAAAATGTGCAGAAGAGAAAGCAATTTTAAGGTGCTAAAAATATCTTACGTGTAAAGTCTCAGACGATTCAAAGCCTCTTTGAATCCTCCACTGGCTTGTTAAGGATGCTGGGAAAAAAGTCAAGCCCCCCCCAAATATATCTGAGAAGTATGTGATCATCTTAGGCTTCCAAGTCTCAATTTTACTTTCATCTGCAAAGTGTGAAGCGTAGGGCTGTAAATAACCCCAAATACCCACATTTGCATAGAAATCCTACAAGAAGGAAAAGCAGATTCCACAAGATGACATTTAAAGGAGAGCAAGTGAAGGGGATGTGGGTTTCGGTAGCTCCCAAACAAATATGACAGTCAGTGATAGTCATAATGAGAAACAAAGGATTTAGCCCTACTCCTTCCAACCAGGGGGCCCTGTGGGCTGGGTACAAATACATGATGATCCTGGCACCAACATGGAATGACTTCCCTTCCTTACTGTCTCCTCCATTTGTCATTACCACTGCTCAGCTGGCCCTGCATGCACTGATCTCTCTCAGGGGACATGAGCTCATGGGCACACCCTCCTGCACCTCTTCTTACCTGGGACTCTTCAGTTCTCTTTGAAGGGACCTGATAATGGGTGATCTGTTCCCTAAATTCTTGGTCTGATTACCAGCAGAATAGAAAAAGGCAGCAGAGCCTGTGCTAACACACAGCGACAATTTTATCTGAACCAGACGGAGATTTCTCCCCTTTTGTAAACAGAGTTGGCCATAGAACATAGATATAGATATAGATATATTTTATATAATTTGTTTTTTAAATGGGGATCTGACCCTAGCCCAGAGCGAGCACTAGCTTGGGAATTGGGGTTTTGGTTTGTGGGGCTGTTTGATTCTTTGTTTGCCCAATGCCTGCATGACAGTGTAAGATTCAAATTAAAAGCCACAGAAAGGAAAAGGTTTGGAACCAAATTTCTGCCATATTATCTTTTCGCTCGCACAAAGTACAAGGCGTTTGTTTTGGGATAGTACTTCACATTCTGTTTCTTGTCCATGAGGCCACCAAAGATGATGAGTTCCCCCCTGCCTTGGACCACTGTGTGCAGACTGGTCTCAGGTGGGCCAACCACAGAACTGCTGTTAAATACTTTCCATTTGACACGCCCTTTCTCCTTGGTGTCTTTAATGTCTAACACATACATCTGCATGGGCTTGCAGTTCATACTCTGGTACAAGGGCTTGCCAACGTTCAGAGACTGTGGTGGATGGTGGCCCAAGCGTCGTGCGATGGGAGGTAAGGAGTGCCCATCACCCTGGGCGGGCCCTGGGCGTGGGATGGGCACCGTCTCAACACTGCTCAAGCTCTGGCTCCCTGGAGAGCCAGGGGAAGATACCAATGGGGGACTCAGTGCTGCAGGGGCAGGTGGGCCCTTAGAGGAAAGGGCTTTGACAGCTTCCAGGCTCCGCCGGAGAGCGCCTGGGGACACAGCTCCTGTGAGAGCACTGGCCATGTGAGGAGGCGTGTGGACTCCATTCGTCTGCTCTGGAGGATTCCTCACACTCCCCCCAACTGTCCTGGCCTCCACGCCATCCATTTGACTACCGCTGGAAGCAGGTTTCAGATCCCAATTCAAATCCATCGATCCCAATCTTAGGTCTTTCTGATCTGGCAGGGACCCTCGTCGGGGAGCCAGAGAAAGCCCCATTTTTAGGTCATAGCCTTCAGCTGATGATGGGGTACTTGGAGAGACTGCCTGAACAGGGCTGTCCAGGGAAGCCCCACCAACCGCTGCTGCTCCTGGGGATAAATTTCCACCATTGAGGATAGGTGAGCCATCACCCCTGGCAGGGGAAAGGCTCCCTTCTCGGGATCCCGACGGGGTCTGCCTCGGTGCCCTAGGACGTAAGGTTCCCCAACGACCATTGACACAAGGAGCTTCATCCATATTCCTTACTGGAGACTGGGAGCGATATTCTCGGGTTTCAGGCACCAGAGCTGGTGGAGTGGCGCTGATGGGAGAGGGGCGGGAGTTCAGACTTGGGCTGAGAGGTGCTCTTCCACTGGGAGCCTGGCTGAAAACCACCACACACTGGCCCACCTGAAAGACAAAGAAATACTGATCAACTCTGCTACTGAGCCTCACAGGCTGGAATACTGGGCTGAATCTCCTTAGAGGAAATGTAACAGGACTAAATGTGCGATTCTACAGGAGTTAAAAAAAAAAACCAAACAAGCCATCAGCTGCAGAAGGAGAGGATGGGAAGGTATGGCTCAAACCCAGTGAGTCCTTTCTGCGCCTCTCCTACCTAAAGCTCAGTGACAAAGGCCAGGTAACAGGGAATCTCATCAAAGGCTACAATCACAGCTTGGGTGAAATCTATGTGGGAACTTTAACAGACTGCAAGCTCAAATGTAGAGCCTGCCCTGGACAGCATCCAGAACAGGGAAGATGGCCCTCCCACTCTCTTCTGCCCTGACTGAACCCCATCTTTAATACTGTGCAGAACTCTGGGGACCACAAGGGAAGAGGTGGAATAGACCATGATGCCCTAGACTATGTCATAGCAGGACTCGCTGAAAGAACTGGGGATATTTAGCTGAGAGAAGAAAGGCATGATTACTGTCTTTAATTACTTGGAAATTAATTGAAGGGGGATTATTAGACAAACTCAGCTTGGCTTACAGGTCAGAATGAAGAGTAAGAAAGGCAGGTTTCCAAGGCAGATTTAGCCTCGACAGAAGAAAACTTTTCCTAGAGCTTTCCAAAAGTGAAACAGGCTGCCTCAGAAGGCAGTGGATTCATGTGGCATTGGTTAAAAATAGACATATACATCAATGGAAGAGAGTAGACATAGGAGAACCAGAAACAATTGAATTCAATAAACCAGTGTCCAATAAACTGGGAAACATCATTTACTTAGGAAAGAACTTCCTATTTAATAAAAAACTGTTGGGAAAACTGAAAAGTGGTGTGGCAGAAATAAGGTTTAGACCAATACTATACAACATAATGTATGATAAACAAAAAACAAACCAGTAAAAAAAAATTAAAAAAGAAGCAGGTCATATGCCTTTTACAGCTATGGGTAAGAGATATATTCTTATCCAAACAAGGGACAGAGGCAATTACAAAAGATAAAACAGATGACTTCAATTACATGAAACTGGAAAGCCTCTATACAAACAAAATTAATGTCCCTAGGATGAGAAGGGAATTAGTCAAATGGGAGAAAAAAATCTTAGTATCAAATTTCTTAGACACAGTTTGGTATCCTAAAGAAACAATTAACATGTCTATAAAAGACTAAGTCATTCCCCAATAGTAAAAGGATATAAACAGTTCTAAAAAGAATTTCAGATTCCTTAACAGTCATGGGAAAGAATCACTACTTAGGAGAGAAATGAAAATCAAAACCACCCTGAGGTTTTACCTCCAACCCAGCAAACTGGCAAAGATGACAAAAGATGGGAATAGTCAATAGAGAAGAGTGGAAAGGCAGGCAGCTAGTGCACTGCTGGTGGAGCTGGGAATCAGCACCACTGAGTGTGGTGGAAACAATGTGTAATTAGGCAAATAAAGTGACTAAAATGTCCATACCCCTTGACCCAGATTCTACTACTAGGCAGAGACCCCAAGGAAATCATTCTTAAGAATAGTATACATAGTATACAATAGAATATTTATAGTAGTACTTTTTGTGGTAGCAAAGAACTGGGTAACCAAGTAGACACCTTCAGGTCAGGGAATGGCTAAACCACTGCAGTAAGGAAGAGGAAAATCACTGCACTTGAGAAATGACAAATACAAAGAAGTATGAATAGTTTTACATGGACCGATGCTGAGTGAATGTCAGCAGAGCCAAGAAAACAATATGCATGATGAGTACAACAATGTAAACAGAAAGAACCACCACAAAAAACCCCCACCAAAAGTGAAAGTTGCAAAATCAGAAACAACAAAAAAGAAAGAAAAGATTAGAGAAAAAACCTCCAATATACTCCTTTGCAGAGGTGGAAGGGCTATAAGGGCAGAACACTACATGTATTTTCCAACTTTTTCAGCATGTTGATTAGTTTTGCTGATTTTTTTCATTTTCCTTTTTTTGTTCCATTAAATTGGCATAGCTCTGTGGGTACGGAAGGAGGACTACGAGGAAAAATTAGGGTCACGTAAAAAAACAAAAAGCATGAATAAAAAAAAATTTTTAAAAAGGCAGTGGGGCCCTTTGCATTGGAGGTGTTCAAGCAGAAAATGAATTGCTACTGTGGTTTGTCCTTCATTCCTGAAGAGGACCATGACATCAGGGAGATGATGCCGTAACCTGCAAGTGAACTGGACTGAAGCGAGGCAGGGCTGTGCAGGGGCATCAGCCTCTCTCTCTCCTCTGGAGCTTTCTGGGTCCAGTGGCCAGAGTCGGATCAGAGTGACAGGAGAGCAGCCCCATTACCACTTATAGAGATACTGCAGAAGACAGTCTTTTCACCCTGTGGGTTAGGCCAGGATGACTTTGAGATTCTATGGTACTGTACTTAAGAAATACATGCTCAGGGTGTATGCTCTCTGATTCAAAGCAACATCTATGGGAGAGCTGTTACAGGGCTAGGGCTAGAGCCTATCAATTTACCTAGTGACAGAGAGAGGCTACCAGATCACCTGAGCATTCTGAGAAAACTTACTTGTCCCACAGACATCCTCAAACACTTAGCTTTTCAGTTAACATGGACACTTAGGCCAACTGTCCCTCCCATATGCTGGTCTCTTCCCAGGCTTACCCGGCAAGCTGGGTGGCACCACAGCTCTGGGGCTCCATGGTCTTCATTCTCTACCCTGAGAGGCTGCCAGGTCCAGGGAACAGAGTGCATGTGCAGTAACCAAGCATCCTTAAACAGCTGTAAGGAAAAACCCAGACATGACTGCAACTCAGCCTCAGTGAGAGATATTTCATGAAGAGGCACATGGCACAGAGGTCACAAGAGATATAGGACCACAGAATAGATCTATCTTCACAAAGAATCGACAAATTCTAAGTCAAAAACACCCTGGCTTGTGACTTTTGAAAAAGATGATCAAAATTTCAAGTCTTGCCCAATTCAACAAACATTTACAAAATCCTTACTGGGTACAAGACACTGCTATAAAAGGTGTTTATGAAACAAAGGGAAATAAATCTCAAGAACAGGGGAAAAGGGCCAGCCACCCAAGTTAGGACTACAGTTTCCATCTGTAAGTACAAGAGCTCCTGACAGACACACTAAAAGCCATCCTATGGACCCAGAAAGGAGCTCCACCCAAGGCCAGGATGCCAATCCAGCCTCTCCTCCGTTCAGTGCTCCCCCAGATGTTCCCTCATTGCCTCTCAGCCCTCAGTGAAGCACCAAAGGGATGCTCACTAGCAGCTTTCCCTAAGGGAAAGGGAGTGAGACAAAGGAACATCATGGACAAAGGGAAGGTGAAGACAAAGTTTTCCAGTGGCTTGGGGTCTAAGAAGCATGTTTCCAAACCATCCCCAAAGCAGCTGGCTCTACGGAAGTGTTCTCTGTACTTACTGCATTTGGGCCACCACATCCTCCAAGGATCAGGATAGTTTCATCATCTATGACAATCTGGAAGAGCCAAAGGAAGGTGAAAAGAGAAGAAATTTAAAATAATCTCATAAACACACAAGGCCTTATGCCTTGGTGGCAGGTACTTAATAACCAAATCACTCCCAAAACAGGAAATGTGACCACTCTAGTTGCTAATATCCCCTAAAGTTTCCCATAATTATGAAAATTCTTGTTACTTAATATAAACAAATTACTGGTGATTCACTTGCTAACGAGACCCTCAAAGGTAGAACGTCCTCAGAGGTCTTCTTAACAGTTAACAGGTATCTGAAAGGAACATGCTCTACCAGGTCCATGACAAAGTCACTCAACTGCTAATCAAAAAATCTACCAAGGGAAACTAGGAAAATTTTCCTTATATTTCAGTGAAATATGCCTCCTTACAACCATTGTTTTGGTTGGTCAGATATTAAAATAGAAGTGCAGGTCACATACAATGAAGCATCTCTTGTCAAAAGTGATAAGTGAACTCAAGGCTTTAGGAAAGGCAAAATCAGCACCAACTATAAATAAGCAAGATCCATTAAGAGCTAGAAATTTAATGCAAGCAGAAGAGAACAATGAATTCTCTTTAGCTGAGGGCATATTAGAATCATGTGGTAGATGCTTTGAGATCCCTTTCCCCTCCCCGTGACTTCCTCCACCCTTGCTCCCAACCAAAATATGCTGTGGAATCTGTTGAAGAATAATTGTAAGTACTAGGCACCTGAGACTGGCCACCTCGAGGGTGAGGGCTGGGGCCAGAGACATTAGGCTTGGACCAGGCCCACTGCTCAAGGTCGAGGACCCACACATCATTGCTCCTAGAAGATAAGAACACAGTCACAAAGCTGATTATACAAGGAATCTATCCTAACCCTCTTGTTTTACTGCTGAGGAAATTGAGGCCCAGAGAGGTTAGGTGACTTGTCCAAGGTCACACCAGTAACCAGTGGCAGGGCTAGAATTTGAACTCAATCCTCTGACTCAGAATTCTCCATTGCACCACACTACCTTCGTCATTTTAATATAAAATAACTTGCAATAGATTAAAATGGATTTCCTGAATACATAAGGATGTATTCCTTGACTCCTTTTCTAGAACAATTTTACTCCTGGAAATTTCACAACAGAACACCAGGCACAGTTGTTGGAAGTGCTGAATGTTAAAGTTGACAGTCACTGGAATAAATAATAACATGCTTGGATTCCACAGTCTCTTGGTACTAGACCAGGCGTGAGGAACCTGCAGCTTTAAGGCCACATGTGGCCCTCTAGTTCCTCAAGTGTGACCCTCTGACTGAATCCAAACTTCACAGAACAAATCCCTTTAATACAAGTATTTGTTCTGTAGGACTCTGTCAGAAGGCAGCACCCAAGGACCTAGAAGGCCACATGTGGTTTTGAGGCTTCAGGTTCCCCACCCCTGTCCTAGACTATGTCCTACACACAGTAACAGGGAAGAGGAGACACAGGAAGCTTTGATAAAGATGACCACATCTTTTTCCCTCTTATCCTTTCCAATCAGCCTCCTCGAGGTTCAGTGAGTTCCTACCTATCCTTTTAAGCCCTATTGAAACTCTACCCATCTCCATGAAGCCTCCCCAGCTACCCTTAGGTGACAAAACTGAACATCACAAAGAAACTCAAGGACTGAACTACAACACCTAAGAGGAGGAGATGATCCCTAGAGCTGCGTCTTATCCCTGTACGCCTGTGCCCCCCAGGAGACCCTATTTTATGAAGACAGTGCTCCTCCCCTAGCACTAAGCACAGCACTCTCTCTACACCCAGGATGCACTTAGCAAATAAACTGAACTGTCCAAAATCTCTGTCCTATGGTCCTCTTGGACTTACGGCACAAAATCAGAGGGACCTTGGAGATGACTGAGTCTAACCTCCTCCTTTTTACAGTGGAGGACACTGAGGCTCAGAGAAGGATGTGTCCTGGCCAAAGCCACACAGCTAGTCAGTGACTTGGGATCCATTCCTTCCTGACCCCAAGAGCAGCGCTCTGTGCACTGGATGATCTCACTGCCTCTACATCCAAAGCTGAGGTCAGACATGCCTGATATCCACGTGCTTTCAGAACAATCCAAAAAGAAAACTCCTCGTACAGATCATTCTGAATGGGGAAACAAGCTGCATACACTTACATTTGCCGGGATCCTAAAGAGCCACCAAAGACAATCATCTTGTCCTCTATCACACAGGAGGAGTGGCCTGCCATAGGTGGAGGTCCATGAGTCGTTACTATGCAGTTCCACCTATTGAAAGATGACAGAAAGGAATCAGGATATCTAAGTTTAAACCCCTGAAGCCACTCACCTTAATAGCATACTATACGTTCCCCAACTGCATCCTGCCGTATTCCTTAAACCTATATCTAAACTCGTACTATAGGCAGTTCATATGAACAATGACTTCAATGATATATTGAATGAGGCCTACAATGAGCAAGAAGCAACTTTTCTCCTTTTACTTGATGAACCGATTACACAACATTTAACAAGCATTCCTATGGAAAAGCCCTGTGCACAGTATTTGTTTCATTACAGAGAAAGGAGATTGTTTTCATTTGGTAAGGAAAAAATTTTCAAATTGTTAGGAGTCTGGGAAAATACAGGAGGGATAAGGACTCATCTGTTTTGCAAACTGCTGGATTCTCAAGGTTCAAGGCATTCTAAGATTAAGAGCAGCCAAGGTCTTAAGGCACCAACAGGGTTATTATCACTTATTTCAGGACTACAGGTAGCAATCATTCCTACTTTTTCTTTCTTTCTTTTTTTTTTTAATTATTATTAATTATTTTTAACACAGTTTATAACAGATAAAGCAATTCCAGCTTTTGGTCAGGTGATACTTCCTTTTAAAGCATTTACAATATGGACCACAAAAGAAAATTTTTTTTCTAAACATTAACCAACTGAGACACAAATAATATTAATGTTGCTAACTTCACAAGCTCTTGACCTAATTGTCTCCACGGTATTACTAAGAATTAAAGGACCCTAACTTATTGTTGTTGGTCTAAAGTCCTATACCCAATAGCTTCATTTTA
The DNA here is from genome assembly GCF_028372415.1 of Notamacropus eugenii. Classification (NCBI taxonomy): domain Eukaryota; kingdom Metazoa; phylum Chordata; class Mammalia; order Diprotodontia; family Macropodidae; genus Notamacropus; species Notamacropus eugenii. The sequence continues at coordinate 55,836,525 of NC_092876.1, forward strand.
GACAACCTCGGATGTTCCCCTACAATAATCTATAATTGAACAGATCTGGTATTAAGCTTACAAACCTCTTGACTATAGGAAATTGCCACCAAGAGTAGGGACATTGCAGGGAAACAACATCTCCCCAACTTCATGTCAATTCCAGGCAGGATTAGATTATCCACTTGCATTCAGCCAGACTTAAAGTCTGCCAAGTGTTAGTAGGGAAACTGAGTCAGGAGAATCCCACCTCAGCCCAGGCTGAACAGCCACTCTCCCACCCTTTCCTTGAGATCACCCATGCAGTTCATACCAGCATCTCATCAGCTTACTGGCATCAAGTGTTGGAGGCTCAGATCACCTTTCTTGCTACCCATACCTGGAGTTAGACTCAGAAGAACAGTCACTTAATAGTCCCATAGCATCTAAACCTACTTTTTCATTACAAGAAACTTTTATTAATCTCAAATGGCAAGTATGTGGGCCAATGTTCTTTAATTATTTTGTTTTTAATGTCATCTTCATTTACAGATATACTTCTTTCCCTCCCCAGCAAGCTAATCTTTATAACACAAAATTTTAAAAGGGAGGGTGGGTAGTTCAGCAAAACTAACATTTCCCATCACAGACTTGACCTCTACCAAGAAGAGGGTGAATCTCCTCTCTTCTACCAAGAAACATCAGGTCTACTTTTATTCTGGTCATGTGCACAGCTCTACTCACTATGTCTACTGTTTTCTTAGTGCTGGCTGTTTTACTGTATCAGTTCATGTAAGTATTCCCAAGCCCTTCTGATTTCTTCATATTCAGAATTTCTTATGGTAATTTACCATTATTTTGTTTAGCCCTTCCTCACTGCTAAAGCTTTCAGAGCAAGAGGTTCCTGACTCACAATCACAGGCTCTCCTCTGCAAGGCTTACCAATTTTTGGAAGGCGAGTAAGTGTGGATTTCATCAAAGAACCTCTCAGGCTGGTGCAGAGGATAAGGGCTCGGCCGTGTCCAGCCCCCAAACAACACAAGCAAGTCCTTGTACACCACTAGAGTAGCTCCAGCTTTAGGAGAGGGATAAGAACCTAAAAGGAATCAAAAACAGTATGGTTAGAGAATGCAGTCTTTTCATAAACAGTGCTCAAGTTTTTCATGGATCACCTTGCCCCTGAAGAGAGAAAAATGGAACTTATGCCACAAAGCCCAGAAAACAGGAAGATGGAACCGAGTTTTGAAATGCCAAAAGAAAATCAAACTGCCTATCTTCATAATTACCTAAAGCTTGAAAGGAGATCTCATTTGTGGGTAAAACATCTGTCAGTCGATGATAGAAAATTACTAGTTTTCTAATATAGCCCTTAAAATTACTGTTTTAGTACTAAATAAAAAAACAATAATTACCTCAAAATTTTTAATAACTTTTGTCTACAGAAGCTGGAATTAAAATGCTAATAGAACTAGCTTTATTCACATTGAAACGAGTTGGAAACAAAGGAAGAAAACATATTGCATGCTTTATTTTAAAGAAATAGTAAATATTTAAGTATATTGTCATGTTCAGTTATGGGATAAGGATGATTAAGAGGGAATGTGATGAGTGTCCAGGATGAAACACAGACTAGGGATACTTATATCTTACATGGTTCAAGGCAGTCACTGCCCAACCTCCAAAACAAGAGAGAAACTTGTGCAAATTGCTTTATAAATCAATGTTAATACCAAGCTATGAGACTTTAGTTATAGCCTGTAAAGACAGGTGCCTGTTGCTGGCTCAGGACAAATCTTCAAGGATTCCTAATGACACCTTTGTCTCAGGACTCAGTTTTCTTCATTTGTAATTGATCTATTTCTTACTGTGGTATTCCCAACAAGTGCCAAAATAATTAGAAATCTACTTAGTTTCCCCAAACTTTTGGTATAATGACTATCCCTTAAAGACAAAATCTTGCTGGGTTTTTCTCCTTGAAATAATCATCTACGTTTGATCTTTTTAAGAAGTAACAAGGAAGGCAACACTCCCTAAGTTAGAAGTATCAAACCTCAGAAGTCAGAAATGGATTAAATGAAATTGGGAAATATTGAACAAAATAAATAGAAATACAACACAACACAGATAATGTTAATTTGTGGGCTTCGATGTCGTCATGGAGCCTGCAGGTCCTATTTGAGTCTGACACCACCGATCTAAACCGTTTCTTAGTTTGCTTGTGATCTAAGTAACTAACTAAATTTGCCACAACTGTCAAGAATCTCTAAATTAATACTTCAATGAAAATGCCTCCAAAGAGTCAGACAACTGTGGAGAATGAGGGAGAAGTAGAATGCAGTAGAAAAGGAATGTCCCTCTAGCTACGTTGTTCCAAGAGAAGTAATCTTTCTTAGAAACTTTGAATGTGACAGGACATGAAATGAACCATTTCTAAAACCATAAATGAAATAGGCACAAAAGCAATGTGAACCAAATTTAATTAGATAGAATCTGGGTAGTTCTGATATTCCCCATCTTTGGGTGACCTTGCCCTATGTGAGTTCTCCATAAAACTGTCTTTTAGGCAAGTGTAGGTTTGGCATTCGAACAATGCGGGTAGCTCATCAGAGCTGCACTCTCTGAAGCATAGTTTGAATACTTGGCAGTTCAGCTTGAGCAAGGACTTCAGTGTCTGGTACCTTATCATGCCAGGTGATCCTCAGAATCTTCCTAAGACAGTTCAAATGAAAGTGATTCAGTTTCCTGGCATTGCGCTGGTAGATTGTCCAGGTTTCACAGGCATACAACAATGAGTTCAGCACAACAGCTCTGTAGACCTTCAGTTTCGTAGTCAGTCTAATACCTCTTCTCTCCCAAACTTTTCTTCAGAACCTCCCAAACACTGAGCTAGCTCTGGCAATGCATTCATCAACCTCATTGTCAATGTGTACATCCCTGGAAAGTACACTACCAAGGTAAGTGAACTTATCCACAGCAATCAACTTCCCCAAACCGATGCTTCCATTTTTGGATGGTGTGATGGTGGCTGATAGAGCACCTGTGCTTTCTTGTTATTAATTATTAGGCCAAAATTAGCACAGGTAGCAGAGAACTGACCCATACTTTGTTGCATTGCTGCTTCAGAGGCAGCACTGAGTAAGGATGATAGAGATACACAATCTTCTGGAGAAGATGAGATGGAATGTGCTTGTAGATGAGTTTGCCTTGGGAAGTAGAAGGGCTAACTCTTCACATGAGACAGAAGCGCAGGAGAAGATAGTAGGGGAAGAGAATCATGAGATGAGGAGGGGAGAAAACAAGAGATCTCAGTAAATGGCCCCCATTTTTTTTTAGTGCAGTATGAGGCAAGATCCTTGGCTATAAGTGTGGGGAGGAAGGGATGCTATAGAAAGCTTGAGAAGTGATAAAAAGGTTTGGAATAGCTGCTATGGTAAGTGGGATAGTGAATGGATTAAGAAGAAGGGGAAAGGATTGTCTTATCCAATGAGGGCCAAATTAAGATTATGTAACATAAATTTGTAGTAGAACCAGCTGACACAGTTTCATGATTTGCTTCACCGCTGTTCAGTGGCATGAGAAAAGTAGTGAAAGTAACAGATGGTGGTAGTAATACAATGTTGGAACTTTCACAAGAAATGACTGGTGATAAAGTGCCCACTGTTTAACTAGATGGTGGGGAGGTAGCAGGGGGAACCATTTAAAATATTTAAATATCCTAAGAATTTTTAGATCATCTATTATTTTGCCAAGGAAACAATTCAAATTTATATACCACTTCAAGATTTAAAGAGTTTTCCTCACAACAACCCCATGAAACAAATTACACTAGTATTATCCCCCTTTTACAGAAAAGGAAAAAAGCTCTGAAAAAATGAAATGATTTGTCCAAGGTTATAAAGCAAATAAGTATCTGAGGTCAGATTTTAACCCAGGTCTCCTCATCTAGTGCTCTTTTAATGATCTCTGCATCATGAAAGAAACCTCAGTGGCCATCAATCGATCCATAAACATTTAGAAAGTGCCTGCTGTGTTCGTGGGCGCTACACTGCACACTGGGAATACAAAAGGAGGCAAAAGACGGTCTCTTCCTTTACAGCTTACAACCTAATGAGGAAGACAAGGTTCAAACAAATACATACACAAAGCAAGCTATATTACAGGATAAATAAGAACTCATTAACTAGAAGTCATCAGCACTAAGAGGGGCTGAGGGAAGGCTTCCAGTGAAAGATGGGATTTTAGTTGGGACTTCAAGAAATCCAGGGAGGCCAGTAGTAGGAGCAGAGGAGGGAGAGAATTCCAGGCTTGAAGGATAGCCCGAGAAAATGCCCGGAGTCAAGAGATGGAATATCTTGTTTTGTGGAACAGCTCTGAGGGCAGTATCACTGGACTGAAGAGCATTATGTTAGGGAGTAAGGTGTAAAGACTGGAAAGGACGAAGGAAGCTAGGTTAGGAAGAGCTTTGAATGCCCAACAGAGAATTTTGTATTAGATCCTGGAGGCAATAGGGAGTTTACTGAGTAGAGAGGTGACAGGACCAGATCTGTTCTTTAGAGGTCATTTGATCTAAACTGAACCTAAACAGGAAATAACTCTGAAATGTCTGAGGACTACATTTAAGTACACATATTACAGACAACAAGGTTTTCTCAGGAGAACCAGTATATAGTATAGTAATGAAACTGCAAATAAGGGAGACAGATGGTGCGCAGTCTAGTACTGTCCATGCTATGCGGTATATGATCTTAGACCCATAACTTCTCTGGTCTTTCTGGTCCTTAGTACCTCAGAGGACAGCTAATTCAACTCATCCCTGAACAGGAATTCCCTCTACTATACTACAAGCTAGGAGCATTCAACTTTCACCTAAAGAATTCTAATTACTTACTACCTTATGAGCTCATTCCTACACAAAATAAGTTATTTAATGAGAGCTTTAGATGGAGATTAAATACTGTGGCAACAGCAGACCCTGCATAACCAGGATAATAATGTGATGCAATTCAACTCCCAGGACCAAGAAATCCTACGAAAGGTCTTGCATTAATTAGGGAAATGGAATTGGCTAACCTTCAAAATGATTAAACCACTGGACTTCTGAGGGCAATCTAAGTAATATATAATTAAAAAGAAAAAAAATTAAGCATACACACGCACATAAATATAAACATGCCAATCTTTATCAAGGACCATGGATGCAAAAATTTGGGGGTGGGGGGAGACTTGATTTATAGTTAAAAAAAAAAAAAGCCACACAAGAATATTCCCAATACATGTGCTCCTTTTTCCAAACCAATTAACATTCTCCTAATCTCCCCCTCCCCCCACCCTCATAGAATCTGCAGGTATTTCAATGACAAATCAAGAAAGAAAAATAATGAGGCAGATGTGGGAAACTGAAAAATCAGACTGGCACTCCACACAACAACTAATGTTCTAGAAAAATCACTAATTGGTTTAGATATGTCCCAAGATTTCTGTCTCTGTGAAATCAGAGAAAGACTTTCACACATGAACAACTGTGGTGGGACAGCATCAGACTGCATTTCTAGAGAATCTGATAAAACTGTGAAGCGATTCCACATTCTACTTTGGTTTCTCACTTCTTTGGTTTCTACACGCTCCCCATCTTGGATCCTCAAACATCCTGGGCCTGGAAAACCATCTGATAACAAGATAAAACAAGCAGCCATGTGTGCTGAGATGTATACCATTACATGGCTGAAGCTGCTCTTTCAACCTTTCTATACATTCCATGTCCTTAAATCACGAGATCCAAATCTAAGGTGGGAGGTGAAATGAAAAGGGAGAATCTTGACAAATTGCATCACTCTACAAAAAGCTTGTCCTAGAAATTAAATGGGTGCCCGTTAATTGGAGAACAGTTGAACAAATTCTGACATATATTATAATGTGCTGCAATATTACTGTCCCTTAAGAAATGACAAGTATGATGAATTCAGAGAAACTGGGAAGATGAGTGTGAACTAATAACAGAGTGAAATAAGCCCAACTAGGAGAACAACTTACATGACTGACCCCAATGATACATTCAACCCAATCCATAAACATAGATCAATGCTATGTGCCAGACACCATGATAAGTGCCGGGAACACAATTAAGAAAAAGAAAGACAGTCCTTGTCCTCAAGGAGCTTACAGTGTAAAGGGTGAGACCTCACAGAAAACACAGTAGGAGAGGGGAGGAGGCATGCAGTCATGCAATGCAATATGAAGCATTTTGTAGATTTGTGGACCATCAAGAAATTTTAATTCTCCTGAGAACAATTTGTTCCACGATTCATAACCACTTACCTTCACTAGAATGTTAGTGTTAAGAGAGTGGCTTCTGCAACATAAAGCAGCCAAGAGTTGCTGAAAATTCTGCACAATTTGCCTTATAAGGTTCGGCCCAATTTCATTATATAATGCTTCTCTGGACTCCAGATTGAAATAAGACAACATAAAACATAGTACAGAGTAAAGCACGGGCATCACACTCAAAAAGAAATGAATGCCACTCACTAACTGACAAGGGGCTTTGTGGCCCACATAGTGACTTAGAAAACTACAAATTAACCTTTTCTATGTTTTACTGCATTCATTTATTTTGTTAAATATTTCCCAATTACATTTTAATCTTGTCCAGTGAGCATTGTAGGCCCACACCTCTGCTGCGAAAAAAAATGGATTTGGGGTCAAATGATTTCGGTTTGAATTCTAGCTCTGCTATTAGGTACAACCTTAGTGCTAAATTACTTAAGCCCTCTAGGCCTTTATTTCCACATCTGTAAAATGATGAAGTTGAATTAGATCATTTCTGAGTTTCCTTCAAGCATTAAATCATTTGAAAAAGTCCTTCAAAATATATTATCAGGAGTGGCAAATCATCAAAAGGAGCATTGTCCTTTTATGTCCTAGCAACAGTCAAAGAAACATAGCCAACCAAGCTTGTCTCGTTCCATTCTCTGCCCTTGGCTGCTGGCTGTTTCTGTCTTAACTATATAGATTCAGCAAATAGCAGCTCACTGCCTCCTAGTGGAACACACAGGGATTGGGTCACACAGCTCAGAATCCCTCCATACTCTGCCCTTCATGTACTAAGGCTAGACTAGAGAGATTCTATGACTGTCCAATTCTTATAGAACTATGATTATGAGTTCACTCATGCAGGACTGCTCCCTGGATTTTTCTAAGAAGCACATTTCATTTCTAAAGCAAAGTAAAGATGGTACGCGGATGTCACTGGACTCTCACTAATGTGAGCACTGCCTTCACTTGTGCAGATCATCTGTATCTTCTCCTTCTGAATGATTCCTGTCCACAGCTTCTCAATGGAAGCTCTCTTCTGAGTCTTTCATATTCTCCATACAAAAAAGCAATATTCAGAGTGCCCACTTATCGGCTCTTGCTCTCTGAGGAGCCCAGCCCCTTTTCTAGCCATGTTTCTCTGGTGTTACTGCGTACAAGGAATCCCTAGCTGCCACAGTGCAGTGGCTAACACACACACATCTGTATTTGTGATTCTTCTGAGATCATGCTGCTTACAACTTGTAACTGTATAAAATAACTAGATGAACACAAGTGCTACCTGTATTCATGACAAAAAGGAAGCAAAAACATTAAACATTCTTTTTTTTTTTATTTTGTAATGTTTAACAATCACTGCCATACAATTGTGATTTTATCCCCCCCACCTACCCCCCACTCCCCCCCTCCCTCCCCACGACTGCATACAATTCTGTATAGATTCTACATATACTTTCCTATTGAGTATATAACATTAAACATTCTTGCCATTTGCAACTTTTCAGATAATCAATAAGCAAGAATGGTCTGATCATTTTCTCTTCAGGTCAGTCAATGGAGATACATTTCTTCTAACAAAGTCACAGATGTCCTAAAGTAAAGAAGCCACATTTATTTAAACTGAGAGTGCTAAAATAAGGTTCCTATTCTATTATTTCAAGCTAAAAATCAACCTTTTATTGGGACATATTTTTTGGAAACACACGGAGAGGTGGAACCAAGATGATGGAGTAAGAGGAAGCATTAAAGTCTAGATCCAGGGTCATTTTGAGTCGGAAAGCTATGAAATCCTTAAGAGGCTTCAAAAATGTACCTGCTTTTTTCTATGCTAATTCTTTTCATATCAATAACTTGAATAGCATCAACAAACATTTATTTGAAAGCTTCTTGAGACTAGAGTTATGTCACTAAAAAAAAGTCCACTTTCTTTGTGGCTTTAACCCATGCCAACTTCTGTATTTTAGTAGGAATGAATAAGACCAAGATTTAAAAGCTTTTCTAGGGTAAAAATCAGTTTAAAATTAAAATAATTCACTGTCTCTTTTGTGAGGGTACTCATTCATCGGGAATATGAGGGAGACAAGGCTGGATGACACAGGGGAAATGCTGATATGCTGTGACTCAGGAAGTTTTTTCCCCAAGCATTAGGTTCTCTGAAATGTAATAATGATAGTCTGAATTAGCTACCCTGGGAGAGAAATGGTTCAGAGGTAAGGAAGTCAAGTAATTCTGAGAAAGCATTTCCCAGAATACATTTGTGTCAGAACTGGAAAATGTGGCAGAAAAGGCAAAGGCTTCTGATCCTCAGGGAATGAAATACTAGATAAGATACAACTCAAACGACAACAGTTTTTAAGGGAAAGTTCTCACACACACTTCAGCTACTTCACACGAGGGTGCATGTGATTCTTTCCCAAGAGCCATAAATCTCTTATTAGTCAGACAAGAGAAACGGAATCATCTCCTGGAAGGGAATCAAAAAAATCACCTCTTTCAATCTGCTCATTTTACAGATAAGGAAACTAAGGCCAAAAGACTATAGTGGAAACAAGATTTAGTCAGTGAGCCAATAAATATTGATTACCTGCCTACTCTGTGCCAGGTACTGTGCTAAGCACTGGGAAGACCAGGAAAGGCAAAAGTAAGTGCATATCTTCCAGGAATTCACAGTCTCATGGAGGAGACAACAGGCAAACAGTCATGCACAAACAATGAGGTACAGGACAATAGGAACAACAGAGGGAATGCCCCAGAACTAGGAGGAATTAAAAAAGATTTACTGTATAAGATGGGATTTTTACCTGGGACTTAAAGGAATCCAAAGAAGGCAAAGGTAGAAATGAAGAGGGAAAGCATTCCAGGCATGGAGAAACGCCAATGAAAATGTCTGGAGTTAGGAGGTGGAGAGTCTTGTTCAAGGAACAGCAAGGAGGTCAATGCCCCTAGATAGCAGAGCAAATGGTCGAGGAAGGATCACAGGAGCCAGGAGGTCAAGCAGAGAATATAACAACAGTGGAAGGAAGGGCAGATTATTAAGGGCTTTTATTGGGGAGGGGAAGTATACTTTAGGAAAGTCACTTTGATGGTAAAGTAGAAGATGGAGAGTAGGGAGAGACTTATGGCAGGCAGAACAACTGGCAGGCTATTGTACTATCTGGGCATGAAGATAGGAAGGCCTGCACCAAGGGGATGGTAGTGTCAGAGAAGAGAAGAGACTGTTATCAGAGAGAAGATTTATTTTAATCATCAAATGCTCTTGGAATGACTGCTTACCTAGGTCTCTTTCCAAGCTTTCTTTAAACTGATTTTATATTCCACAAATCAATTTATGTTCCAAAGTGGCCTTGCCTTTGACCATCATCTCTCTCTACTTAGCAAGTCAGTCAAATGGTTAGCAACTAATGCATTTTTGTGAGCTCTTCTGGTCATGTACCAATAGATCTCCAACATTAAATTTCTGTATAAAAGTACTATAATCAGTATATTTCATTTCTAATATATATTTCCTGTATTTTTTCATTTCTGGTCACTTTTAAAAAATAGTTAAGAACTGATTCTGTGCCATATATTTCTCATTATTATTCTTTCTTTTTGCAAATTCTGATCTTTACCCTGACAAGTTAGTGGTCTGGCTGTACAAAAACAACTGAATCAGGAATAACTTCCAAACCAGAAGTCTGGTTGTCTTAAAATAGAATACTTCACTTTTTTGAGGTTATTTGGTGGCTGCCTGATTCTCTTCTCAAAGAAAGTATTCATGACATAAAGGTATGAGTTTTCTGTGTAGTCTACAATCTTTGGCTCCTAGTCCTTTCTTACTGAATCATGCTTTCCCATATGCTTTTCTTCATCTTTTTCTAGCTTTGCAGTGAAGTCATGAGGTATCAGAATGTATGGGCCTTGAAGAAAGAGGGCAGTTAGAGTTAAATTGTAAGTGCTATTCAGGATTGTACTGGAGCCAGTTTGAATCTGCTCTCAAGAACTAAATGCCAAATTTTCAGCGTGAGCATTTATACCTCTGATATCAGGGCTTGGTTTATTATTTTGTTGATTTTCTAGAATCTAGACTTAAGAAAATAATGAAAAGTATTAATAATACAGATTGAACTTCAGTGCGGTGTGCACACACCCTCTCACTCCCACCCCTGAGAGTTGTCCTTAAACATTTAGCAGCACAACCCCCAGATGTATCATCATCATCCCTCAGAGAGACAAAGGAGCTGTGAAGCTGGTTTTAGCATGTATCTAAAAGCAACATGAAACATTTATGTCATAGGATCACCAGTCATCTAATATTATAGTAATAACAAGTATTTGCAAAAAGTCAACCAAGAAATAACTTCAGTTTATGCATCAACATTAGTTGTTGAAGAAAAGGTAGAGAAATTCTATGAACTCAACAAGACCTTCCAAAGTTCTACAGATATGAACTATTAATAACATTACTTGTCTCATTTAGTAGAAAGGAAATCCAAAGCAAATTAAAGGAGATCTCTAATTTTTTTTTTAATTTCAAAATCTAGTTTAAGGAAGAACTTCATTTAATTCAGTCTAAAATGTGGATTTACTTGGCCACTAAGAATGTGCAAAGGAAAAAGGATTTCTTTTTCAAAAAATAAGCATTCTCTAATGGTTAGATCACTTAGGAGTTATGACTAGGAATGGCTTTAAAAACAACTGGCTCAGAAGAACCTGTTTTCCAAGGCCGTCATCATACGTGGTCAGCTATGTTGCATAGGATTCCTACCAGCACTAAGCTGATAGTTGCAATAACAAAATTCATGTATATTTTATAATTTTTGAAGAATTTTCTTCATAATGCACCTGGAACATAGAAGTATTCCCCACATTTTACAGATGAAGAAATAAATTCTAAGAGGTTAAGCAATTGGTTCAGGGTCAATAAGGAAAGGAACCCTAATCTGAACCCTGTTCTTCAGGTACCAAGTCTATCACAGGAAAATACCTGGAGGTCTTTTCCTCTCATTCTTAACTGATTTAAGGAATTCAAATCTAAAATAACGCAGTAATAGTGCTCAACAATTATGGATTTATAACAGTTCATTCACAATATCCATGGTCTATTAGAGACTTTGAAATGCACATATACGGTGAATATATAAACACAGTCACATGGTTTTTTCAAAGTTATCTATAGTACCTCAAAATTGTAATTTTAGACTAGGAAATGTGAGAAATCTTGACAGTGTGTATGTATGTGTATAATGTATCTATGTGTACATATAGGGATATACTTGTATATGGTACATACATATATCACCCAATAGGCGTAAAATTTGGCTCAGGACAAATAGTGACTGACTATTAACGTTGTTTTCTTGTCCTGCCTTCCCCTCCTCTCCTTCTCAATTAAAGTCCTTGAAAAAATGAAAAATAAAAACCTCTACAGGTGGTGCCTCCACTTCTCTTAGAATTCTCTTCTAAATCCTCTTCAGTGTGGATCCCCAGTTCCTCTCCAAAATGACCAATGACCTCATGATTGTCAAATATTGTGGCTTTTCTCAATCTTCATCCTCTCTGACCACTCAGAGCATTGGATAACACTGGCCACTTTCTCCTTCTGGATATTTTCCTTTCTGGATTTTGTGAATTTGTTCTTTTGGGTTCTTCTTCCTATTTAAATTATCTTTCTCAATATACTTTCTTGACTCTTCATGCAGCCCATAAACTATGCAGAGCCCCCAAGGGTCTGTCCCAGGTCCTCTTCCCTCTTCTCTCTATGCTGTCTCCCAATCTGTGGCAGAGTCTTCCGAACTCCTACTGGTCTGATCAGCCACAGTCGGACACACTATACTTAACTCCAACAGTGACATCGTTCATCCTGGACCTCTCTGAGAATGAAGAACAACCAACCAACCAACCAATAAACCATACTGTCTCACCTGCTGCTCTCATCAGCTCCCTTGGGTTCAATTATCATCTCTATGCAAATGATTCTCAGATCTATTTATCCAGCCACAGTCTCCCTCCTGAACTCCAGTCCTGCATCATTAGATGTTTCCACTTGATGGAAGCCTCAGAGGGACTTCAAACTCAACATGTCTAAAAATGAACACATTACCTTTTCTCCAAACCCATCCCTCTTCTGAACTCCCCTATTACTGATAAGGGTGTTACCATCCTTTGTCACCTAGGTTTGGCAGCCTTAGTGTCATCCCTGATTCTTTTCTCTTCCTCATCCCACACATCTGGTCAGTGGCCAGATCTTGTTATTTTTTCTCCCCATTTCCCATATACGTCTCCTCCTCCTGATTCACATGGCCAATGCTTCAGCAGGCCCTCAGCAGCCCTCACCTGGACCATCACAATAATTATTAATAGGACTCACTACCTCAAGTCTCTTCCCATTCCAATTCATCCTAGCCACCAAAGTGACTTTCTTTGTGTAGTGTCTGATTATGTCACAAACCTCCTATACCTAAACTCCCATGGCCCCCTCTCATCACAACCTGGCCCCTTCTTATCTTTTCAGTCTTTTAACACACTTCTCCCCTCACTTCACTCTGTTCTGCCCTACTCACTGCTCCTCACACACGACACTTCACCGCTGTGTTTTTGCACTGAATGTCCAACATTCCTGGGATGTTCTTCCTCTTTGTCACTACCTCTAAGAACCTCGAAGAAGGTTCGAAGCAACAAAACCCCATGGATGGTGCAGACCTTGAGCCCACTCAGCATCCCCTCCCCCCACACACACCATGTTACTGGCAGCAAAGCTACACTAGCAGACCCAAGGAAGGGCCCAATGCAACGAAAAACCCAACTCCACGCTCTGAGCTCAAAGCTCCCACACCCACCCAGAGCATTGGAAATCAAACAACAGAAATCAATCCGGCAGCACTCTGAACCTCCAGTACTGCGTGAGAGAACCGAGGGAGGACAGGACTCTGTGGGGAAGCCAGGCAGTGCTCCACTAAGCCTGAAGAAAGGAGTGCAACATCCAGCTGGGGCCACTTCTGTCTGCACAAAAGTCCCCTGGGACAGAGACCTAGTCTGGTAAACAATCAATTGTCCATCATGAGAGAAGACAGAAACATACTTAGATCTAAACCTCAGGGAAACTACCAGCAAAAGAGAGAGCGTCCGAAAGTTGGAAAAGAGGAAAATAAGGGGAGCAGAAAGACTGAAATTACAAAAGATCTCAAGAAAACTCATAAGCAGCAGGAGGAAATGTGGGCTCCAGATCTATAAAATGAGTTCAGGCATTTATGAGTAAATACTACAAAACAAAGGCAAGCAATCCAACACTTGATAAGACAGAGGACCTTGTGGGATCTGAGAACATGGAGCCACAACCTGCTGTTTATGAGTGGTTCAAAAGAGAAATGAGAATGATGGGAGCAGAATTTATGTCCTGGATAACAAAAAATAATGGGCAGAATGGAAAAGCTTGAATCTGTTATGGCAAGTGTCACTAAAGAAACAAAAGAAAGAACAATTGATTGAGAATATAAGCATACAAAAAAGTGAAGGTCAATCTAGAAGAAAAGCAAAAATCAACAATATTTTAAGAAAATACGCTCTCTATCCTACCAAAATATACTAATCTCAAAAATAGGAGGTATAGGGAAAACCTATAGATCATAGATTTCCCAGAAGATAAGTCAAAAAAGCTGAACACTGTAACACAAAAAAATAAATTAATAAATAAATGAGAGAACTGTCCAAAACTTCTGAGCACAATTACTGCCCCAAAGTCCTTGGCATTGTCATACGGTGCATTAGGAATGGCTACAGCTTTATCAGAGGAAATAACATCAGAGAAGATGAAGGAGCATGTGGTTCACTGCTGCACCATAAGAACCACAGGACAGGCCCTTTCCACCTGACTGGCAGATGAAGCCTCCTCCTATTAGAATGTGACTCCTACTAGAGAGCAGAGAGCATGCTTTCCTATTTGCATCCCCAGTGGTTAGTACAGTGCTTTGTAAAAAATGTTTTTTAATACATACATTTACCTCAGTATGATCTGATGAAAACTTCTTAATTGTAGCTGTTGGATGTTTATATATATATATATATATAAATATAAATTCATCCTAGCCACCAAAGTGTGTGTGTATACACACACACACACACACACACACACACACACACACACACACACACAAAGAAGGTGATAAAAATTTTGCAGAATTGAATAAGAGTTGTAGAAGTAAAATCAGTGGTGCTGATCTTGGGTTTCAAGCCAGAATTCAAAGCAAAGCCACTCCTTTCCTAAAAGGCCCAACTCAGTGGCTACCCATACCCACATTTCTCACAGCCCTTTGCCATGATCCCTTATGCACTTGTCGCTCTTTTTGTAAAACAGTTATCTGTATGTATGCTACGCTCCCTTCCTGTGTGGTAAGCTCCTTTGGGCAGAGGCTATGTTGTTTTGTTCATGGTCCTTCCCCAGTAACTAACAATTGGCCTTACACACAACAGGCACTTAATAAATGTTTGTGGAATGAAAAGTCAGTCAGTCCTATTCAGTGGAAAAAGAACCAGGATAAGCACTATGTAGTTCAACCTCCTTACCCTGCCTATTTGGATCGCCAGCTGAGATTTTCCACATAAGAGCATGTTGTTACACGCTAATCACACTGAAAAGTCATGGTTGCTCTCAGGACAAGGGTAGGGTACATAATAGTGCATAATGTAAACTATCAGACATGATTAGGGTGCTTGAGTTTGCCTTTGTTTTTTGTAACGAGAGAAACGTATCAGGTCACGGGACATATTGGATAATGACTGTGGTCTGAAAAACAGGAGATGTCAATTAAATTTATTTTTTTAAACAACAGGAATCCATATATTTTGGAAAGGTCCCAATGCTCATTTACAGAGCAAAATGTCTGCATTGCTTGATAAAGGGTTGGGTCCAAAGTCAGGGAAATCTGAGTTTAAACCCAGCCTCTGACACTAGCTATGTGACACTGGGCAAATTACTGAATCTCTCTGCCTGTCTCCGTTTTTACATCTTTAAATTGGTGATAATAACAGCATCCAATTCTCACAGTCCTTATGAGGATCAAATGAGAAAATATTTGCCAAGTGCTTTATAAACTTAAAGAGCTATGGAAATACTAGCAGCCATCACCATCATCACCATTCTGTATCTCCTTGGTTCATAGCTTCATACTGTTCCAGTTCCAATAAATGGGGAAATGTGGAAAAATCAGCTACGACAAGGCTGCATACTGCACACACATATTTCAGAAGTGAGCTAACACAACACAGCAAAGAACACAAACATTCTTGTTTTAGTTTAAACCAAGTCCCATGTCACTGCTACAAATGACAGTGCACAGCAGCACTTGCTCCAAGGTCCTCACTGAATACCAAGAAATAGAGGGTTTCAAGGCTTATCATCTAAAGAAAACAAATCATTTGTCTTTAAAACTAAGTAAAAGCAGAACAACACATTTGAAAGTTTTCTTCTTGGGATCAGAGAGAATTTCATCATTTAAATACTGATCCATTGATCAAAACAAAATAAATAGATCAGATATTTCCAGTTGTGTAGCTTCACAAACTGTTTCCTTAAAGCTTTTTAAAGGCAGAAGATGTCATTATGGAAATAAAAGATTATCCTAATCTATATACCTCTTCCCTTCTGGCAGCAAAAATGAAGTTAAATTGCCTACCACTAGGGGAAGGCAAGAGGGCATGAGAGTGAGAGAGGCAAGGACAGAGGGAGAGAGAGAGGTATGGGATGTTTTTTCCCCCTTCTAAAAGTCCCAACATCTCAAACTGTAATATTAACTAATTGCCACGATTATTTCCTGCTGCAACTACTCCCTAAAGAATTTAAATGATGCGAATAAGAGGGCAATGTTGCATGCCGCAGTGCTGCTGTGGATAATTAAGGAGTTTTCAGAATTAAGGGAGGGGAATTGTCAAATTTATATATTCCAGCTACTCATTATCCTAAAGATGTACAAGCAAAGAAAGTAGAAAAAATTCTTGGACTACAGTGAATTCAAATATAAAAACTGATTTGTGGGGAAAGGACTTTGTATGCTCATGAATAAAACAATTTGCCCATACTCCCACAAGCAACCCAATGAAATATTGGACTTACTGGTCTGTTTTATTCATAGTACTCAGAGGTGTATTTTCTCACAGGAGAAAGAAAAATTAAATGCCAAAAAAGGGTAAAGCCACATTCTAGGGAAGAGTTTGGGGATAGAACATACAGGAAATTTAAAGTTTATGGTTCTCAGAGCAACTATAATAACCATAAAGCATGTTTACAGTGAATTCCAATTATCAAGATCTCAAGGATCTAAAATCGCCTTTAAAAGTCCAGAGACCACTCAAATCTGATTTATGGACACAACTATAAGGTGAGGAGCAACGTCCACAGAAGGGGTTCCCAAGCCTTTGTCAGCAGAAGCATTTTGTAGTCCTTCTATCCAGTACAAGTGAAAGCATTTTCACATTCAGGACACACCTTCTCATGTAATCCTAGGAAGCAGCAAGAACACCACACACCCATGGTGAGACAATGGAGACGCCAGACCTCACGCTCTCCTCCGGAGCCCAAGACAACACAGACTCGCTGCCCAAATCCTCCCAGTAGCAGGACTGCCCAGCAATTCAACGCGAAGCACTGTGTCAAGCATACAACTATAATAAGGCCAGGAAGGTGTGGTGGCTGAAGGCTGAGGAAATGAGAGCTCTGCTTCCACTGACATATAGTCTTTTGTCAGTTAAAAAGCATCTTACCCTATTATCTCTTCTGAGCCTCACAAAAATCCTGTGAGACAGGCAATAGCAGTATTTGTTTTCTGTTTGCAGATGAAGAAACTAAGGTCTCAAGGGGGACAGAGACATGCACACAGTCATAGCGAGGTGGCCCTGAGACTCAGGTCCCTGGCCTCCACTTGCTCTCAACACCGCACTGGCTTCCCAGTTCTTCCCAGTAGATTCATGAACATCATTGGCTGGGAATGGTGGCAGGAAAGAAAGGCAACTGGTCCAGGCCCTGGGGTCTCCATATCAATGAAGTTCCCAGCTAATTCTCCCCTAAGAGTCCTGGACCTGCACCTGGAGACGCTTGGGTTCCAGTTCCACCTCTGACTCCCAGGAGTTGTGTGACCATGAGCACCTCTGAGTCTGTCACCTCAACAGTAAAATGCAAACACTGCTCCTTTCACATTACTCCTGGGAGTGTTGTGAAAAAAACACTTTTAAGTGCTATAGAAAGGTAAGCTGTTACTACAATAAGCTAAGCTTCTGGAGACCTAAGGTCCTAGGGGTCCTGAAAAGAAAATTCTTTCCTGCAGATGTCAAGAATATGATGGCTTCCTAGCTTAAACCTTAAGTCCAGCAGCTCTGACCATGTGAGACACTACCACCCCCAGGCCTATACAATAGATTAGCCTCCAGGATCATACATAAAACCCCTCATAAGCTGGGCTCTTCCTACCTTTCTAGTTTTCTGACACCCTATTTCCCTCTCTGTCCTCTCTGATTGGGTGACAGTGGCCTCCTCACCGTTCCTTAAACAAGACATCCCACCTCCTGATTCCAGCTATTTTCGCTGGTTGTTCCCCACATCTGGTCCTTTCAGCCTCCTGACTGCCCTCGCTAAAATCCCATCTTCCACAGGAAGCCTTTCCTGATGCCCCTCATGTTAGTACCTGGTGTCTGAATGTTGCCTCCTCAATTCAAGTGGCCTCCTGGAGGCGGAATCTCTCTTCTGCCTTGTTCTACGGCACCAGTTCATAACTACAGTGCCTAGCCCCCAAGAGGCACTAAATATCAGATGACTGACAGTGGAAAGAATACTGACCAGTCTCACCTGTGTGACTTGGACCAGTTCACTGAGTTAGCCTCCAAAGTCCATTATGGTTGTAAAGTGATGATGCTATGGAGAGAGGCCGCAAAGTTTAATGCTTGCCAAGTCACTTCAGTCTTGAGCTTCCACTCCTCCCAGCAAGGAGGTCAGTAGTTGACAGGAATATTCACCTGGGGGCACCATGAATGTGATGTAAAGGGAAGGAGACTTTCTTCTAACACTGTACTTGTACTAGATAACAGTAGCTGATAGCTCTAAAACAAGCACATTATTAAATTCTTTCCCAAATCCTTCAGAATTGCAAGTCTAGGAACCACCCTCTTGTTCCATCATTCTTTCCTCCTTACAGATCTTCTAAACATAGTCCAATTGGACAAAACAGATGCTACAGACTCCTGAGACAAGTAACTTAACTGAGGGATCACCTTTTATTCTCCCAAGGTGAATGGCTAAGGGGGAGAACCACCAGGCTGATGTCTGCTTGCAATTTAGTACAATACGAGAAATACTGGTTCTGGAATCAAGGGACCTGGGTTCAAATCCTGTGTTACTTTGTGTAAGTAAGCCACTTAATCTCTCCAGGTCTATTTCTTCATCTGTAAAATGAAGAACCGAACCTTCGAGTTTGACCTTTGAGACCCCTTCCATATCCATAGCCTGAAGAGAATCAGTCTTGGCTTAGATCACAGTGTTACGGGGCTGACTAGTCTCTGCTGAAGGACCAGGGAGCCAGAACTCACCAGGGTCAATGCCAAGGGAGGATGAGTGCTACCAGGTCCCATCTACATATGGGAACAGACTTCAAAAACAGACTCAGGAATGGACTTTGTCCCTTTTCCTCCAAAGTAGTTAAGCTAAGAGAGGGTCACTACCAAAAGTTACCAAAGGGCGATGAATTTTTCTTTCAAAGAAATTCATAGAGTTTATTGAAAGACATAGAAGGGTTTTAATTCCTATTAGTAGAAAAAGTACTCACACAAGCAAAATCACACCTTCTGAAAGCATGAACTTCTGAGAGGGAAGGTTGTGATCAATCTCCAGAGACTAGTTCTTACAATAACTAAATTTTGCATGTCATTCTAAAATAAGGTGTTTGCTTTGAAAAAGCTTTTTCTATCCTCCAAAAGGGTTTCACAGCTAAGAAAATGGCACTTGGTCCAGGGCCAAAAATAATTACTCCTTTTATCCTAAATTATCCTTCACACCAACAATGGAATATTGCCACATATACCAATCATTATTGAAAGAATCCTCAGTGGGCATCACCACCTGGGCAGCATTATTTATTTATTTTATTTTACACTGAGTCTTCCTATCTCTCTAAGGGCAGAAGTGCAGCAGCTACTTGTGGGCCTGAACCCAATACTAATGGGCACAGAAATTTTAACCTGCTCTATTTTTTCCAACCTGGGCAAGTTTGCCCCTCCTTAGGCAACCAGTGGCATTCCATTCCCAGAGGTTAAATGGCCTGGCACCAGACAGCTTAGACAACGGACTGGCTTCACCTTTACTGCTGTTCAGAACTCTCCCACTCAAGAGATCCACCAGGCAAGCCTCCTCCAGTAAAGTGTCACTACATTTGATCCCAACACCTTGCTTTAAAAAAAAAAATTCCACAATGATTTGTTTTGAAGGGTGAGAGCTGAAGAGAGTTCTGGTCAAATTTACTTCATTTGAAATTTATTAAAACACTTAGTAGCAGCACTACCTAAGTAAATGGGGGATCAGCTTTGGAGTCAGGAAAGTTCAAGCCTTACCTTTGGCTCATCCAGTTCTCAGTAAAAGTTCTAAATGCTCTTTCAATATCCAAAGGCCAAGTGGATCCTAGCATCCACTATTAAAAAAGAGGGTAATTAGGACAAATCTTAGGTACACATCCAGGTCACTAGCCAAGCTAGCACTAACATCGTCTTCACTTCGCAGCACTCTGTTTTCTACATGCATGGTGGTCCATACAACTGTCTACCAAGTACTTTCTAAATAACATTTTTGAAAGATATCTGTTACAAATATTCTGAAAAAGAATCTAAAGAAATAAACAATAAAAATCAAATCGCCAGCCCAACCTTCTGCTCTGAAGTTCAAGACGTTACCATTTTTTCTGTGCCTCAGGGTGATCATGGGCTACTTTCTAAAAAGCAGTGATGGGGTGCTTGGGTGCATGTGCTTGGACCCCAATTCTAAAATCACATTTCTCTCTAAAAATCACATTTCTCCCTAGTCTCAAAACACTGTCCCAGGCAGTTTCTCCCCAGCCCAAGGACACAGCCTGCTCTAGCAAAACCATTATCTTTTTTCCTGATAAAGTAGTCACCTGCACCTACAGAATTTATTAGTTTGAACTAGTTGTGTACTGGCTGAGCTGGCTGTGTACTGGGTCATAACAACAATCATCTGTATCCTAGACTTCGACATACGTATACTCCCTTCTATTTATCTTGTCTAACAAGACACTGATGGGAGCTGCCTAATATTTCTTAGTCAGTCCACGACCATTAGTTGGCTTAGTGAAGTTTCAGGCCTAAAACCACACCTCCATCTAGCTCCCTCTTGGGCTACTGAACGATGGACTATGGGTTAAATACCCACAGATACCAAAAGTGCATGTTAAGAACTAAATACTTCTTAACCACTCCTTAAACCCACCCTGAATCACCTATTTAGCATATTTGGCACAGTTTACTATAGAATATCCTATATAAACTTTACCTGTACCCCATTCAAATCATAGGTAGATCTCTTGCCCACTGCAAAGAGTAATAAATCTTTATCACCTTGAGTCCATGAATTCTTTCCCAGATGGCCCACATGGGGAACTTGGGGTTCCTGTACCTCCATCTCTCCAGCCCTCAGCAGCAGCAAGAGTCTCTAGACAGTATTCATTTAACCCTCAAAACTTCCCCTTGTCTACATTGCCTTTTTCACCACAAAGATGGGGCGAAACCTCTACCACTCTCTTTCAAGTGCCAAAGACTAGTGACAAGTGGGAGACATTCCTGGATGACAGCCACACACTATGGACCTCCCAAGTGGCCATGAATGATACACAAAGCTGCGGAATTCCTATGTGGTTACTGGTGGGAGAATACAGGGGTCCAAAGTAAGGAGCAGAAGACACCTTCCATGTCAGCCCTAAAAATATCACCCTTTAAAGATTTTATTCTTCCTTTCCCAGGTACATGGGGCACATTTTAGGGCATAAAATTAAATATTAAATCTAAGACACCACAAAGAATGAAGGTTACTGCGGTAATAAAGCACAAGGCGCTGTTTAGGGGAAGTTATGATAACCTAAAACAAACAGAACTTGATGGTTTAATGGTTTTACAGCAGCAGGAGGAGCTTTGGGATCCCAAAGTGAAAACCATTCCTCAATTCTCAGTGCAGGCCCGTCCAGGCTTTGATCTGAGAGATGGGAACACTTTACAGGCTTGCAACAATCAGACCTCTGAAAGGGTATTAAAAGGATGTTCGATTTCACTAATTTTAGGAATACGGATAAGATAAGAGGAAGCAAGAATACTTACCCTGAAATTTAAAGACAGGGACTTTGCACTTCAGCTTTGCCCTTTATATGAGCTTTAAATTATCTAACCTCTCAATTTCCTCCGTAAAATAATGCTACTTTTACTCTCTATACAATCAATGAGCACTACAAATATAAGGTATTATTAATATTCTATATTATTAAATATATTATATTAATATTTTAATTCTACATGCTAAAATATATCATTAAATATAAGCTCCCTGAGGGTAGAGCCACTTTGTCATTTCTGTTTCTTGTATCTCCAGACTTTCCAGGGCCACAATTGAAGCCTTTTCCAATAATCACAGAACTTACCAGTTAATTAAAATTAAATAGCTAACTTTGAGATTACAGAATTTTAGAGTTTGAAGGCATCTTAGAGGATATTTAATCTAGCTCTTTTATTAGGAAAATTATAAAGTCCAAGGTCACACAGGAGCTTAGAGGGGAGGTTACCAAGCAGCATCTCCTCTAGATGAGTTCTCTCTCTCCTGAGTGAACTGCTCTATAAGAAAGGTGCTGAACAAGAAAAAAACACTGCATGGACTGGAAGGGTAAGGGAAAGAAAAAAAGGAAAAAAATCCAAATTTTGAGAATGAAGGCTCACAAGTTAAAATACAGTAGGAAAGTCAGCTCTTCTCCCAGGACTAACTAGTTAACTCAGATGATGGCTTAAGCTTTGAGTCTTTGCTTAATGCTTATAGACAATTTTATTATTTACAGATCATTCTGTGGAAAGTTTTAAAACTTAGTCTCCCTTTTGAGAAAAAACTAAGGGCCAAATTTTTTACAAGTGCTTCATTTCAAATGTAAGTGTCAAATGTTCACTTAGGAATTTAATCATTTCCAATAATAAGATATGTTTACCATAAAAGAAAATTACTGGCTTCAATCAAATACACAGATATAGCCTCAATATGGAGAAAGAGAGGAGCGGTCTTGGCAGCAGCTGAGAGCTGCTTTCATCATCACTTTCCAAGGCTTTCACACATTCTGTTCTCTGTAATCCTTTAAATAGGCTGAATCTAAACAAAGTCTTTATTTACAGCAGGGAAAAGAAGAGAAAGGTAGAGAGAAGCTATGAAGAGGGGGACCCAACTGCTTACAAAATGACTGAACAGCCAAATGCATACAGTTGGACACAGAAAAATTCCAGACCTTCACAGGCAACAACATTTTCTAGCATGAAATTAGATTATCTTTGCATAGCTACAAGTGTTATTAATGCTAATAAAATTATCTACCCTTCTGAAAATACACCCCTAGTACTTGACAATCCTGACTGCCTAGTTCATGAAATGTTTTCCCTTCAGAAATCAACTATGATTATTCTATTTTTTTTTTTTTTGCATTACAAATCCAGGTTTCGAATGTGTTAACATCTGGAAGCTATACAAAGCATGAGCATAGATTTGAGAAGTCAGATTGGAGCTTTGAACTTCTGTGATTCTGAATCATTTTCTCTGGGCTCAAAAAAAATTGCTTTTGGACAAATCAAATAGTCAAGGCTTCACTCATATCCTCAAATAAACTGTCATATGTGCTGCAAAGGCAAAGGTAATGTTTGAGTAACTGTGGACTTAAAGTACAAGATAAGAATTAAGATTTATTTTTGAAGATAGAAATAAAACCAATCACCATGGAAATGAAAGTGTGTGCGTGTGTGTGTGTGTGTGTGTGTGTTCGTCCTTTGTTGCCGAAGAAGACCACGCCATCAGAGCAATGATGGACATGACTTGCACTTGACTTTGTTTTGAGTGAGGGAGGGCTGTGCAGGTCCCCAGCCTCACTTCTCCTCCAGAGCCATCTGAATCCAGTGACCAGATGTTCATCAGGATGACTGGAGATGACCCAGGATGAGGCAGTTGGGGTTAAGTGACTTGCCCAAGGTCACACAGCTGATGAGTGTCAAGTGTCTGAGGTGAGATTTGAATTTAGGTCCTCCTGACTCCTGCACTGCTGCTCTATCCACTGCACCACCTAGCTGCTCAGAAATGAAAGTATACAAATGTTGGCAGATAGGTTTTAATGATCAACTTCCTCTATTTTCCTGAATTATAAAACTGAAAGTTACAACTTTATCAACTTTTACATAATAAAAGAATCACAATATCTCTGAATTGAAAGGGACCTCATAAGGGATATAGTCCAAACTGCACTTTTTCTAAGTTATGACTAATGTAGCCAAGTCTGAGACTGTGACTGCTATTTCTCCTTTAAGGCATAAGATCTAGAAATGCACAAGTTGTTGAGCCACCAAAGTCAAAAAGATGAAGGTTTCCTGCCCACACTCTTGTAAGCAGTCCTTATAAATTCATTCATTCATTCAATAAACATATATCTTCCACACAGATGCCAAAGGTTTTTACTAAAGGGTAGATCTGTTACCCTGTCTCCTCTCAAACTCCAGAGGTTTCCTGTTTCCAACAGGATCAGAGATTTTTTTTAAAAACCATTTAAGATTCTCCACAATCTGGCACACTTCTACCTCTCCAGTTTTCTCACATTTTACTCCTTTTCCATGTGCAGCATCACTGTCCTCTTGGCTTCTCCTCACACATGACATTCCATCTCCTGCCTCCAGGCCTTTGCATTGGTTGTTCTCCTGCCTGGGATGCTCTCCCTCTTCACCTTGGCCTCTTAAAATTCCTGGTTCCTTTAAGACTCAGTTCAAAAATCATCTTTTGTAAAAAACAGTTCCCAAATTCTCCAGATGCTAGACCTTTCCCTCTAAGGTTACCTTTCCCTATTCTCTCTGTAAGCAGATGGACAGACAGAGAGATCTTATCTGTACCTCTTTATATTCAGATATAAGCTTTTTCTTGAAGGTAGATGTTTTTGCATTAACACAATGCCTAATACTTCATATAACAAGTACTTAATAAATGCTTGTTGATTTATTGGTGTATTGTATTGCTGGCATATGTCAAACATCCTATGAGGAAGTGAAGGAGCTAATGCTTAGGTAATAGAGACCCTCTCTTCATGAACCTCAGTCTAGGTCAGGGATAAGACAACAAATCGTAACTCTAATAAACTGGATACAAATAATACTTTAAGGTTTGCAAATCTTCAGTGGAAGTTTTAAATATATTATCTCATTTTATGCTCATAACTGTGAGGTGGGTGCAATACAGATGAGTAAACTGAGGCTGAATTTAAGGCCACAGAGTTATTGAGAGTCTCACAAGGACCTGACATCAGGTGTCCTTGACTGTAAGCACAGTGTTCTGATCCCTATGCCAACCCACCTTCTCTCATCATTCATATACAAGGAGGTCATTTAACAAGTCTTTATTCAGTGACCACTATACATTAAGTACACAGCATAGGATGCACCTACACTCAGCTGGAGGCCTGAGAATGGAATAAGGAGCCACAGGGCCAGGGCACAAAGGACTCAAGAGTCAAGGATGGTGTAAAGTTGAACTGGTTATCTACAAGGTTAAAAATTTTGGGGGGAAAATATAAGGCCAGAGTAAGGCTGATGGCTTGGGAAAAGGAGAGAGGGGTAAAGTGACTAGCGGTTACAGCGAGGATGGAGGAAAACTTTAGGAGAGACAAAAGGGCACAGGAAAGGCCAAAGAAGGATAGCAGGTTACACGTGTAAGAATTTCTCTTATAGATCACAGAAGTAGAACATGCGTCCCTGTGTATGTGGTTGGGATGGAGCAAAGATGAAGATCATGGGGAGATAGGGAGGTTGATAAACTGGAAAGTTGGGTATCAGACCCTAAATTATGAACCTAACCCCAATTATATCAGAATTTCTACAAAAAAATAAACTCCAGTGGCTTTCTATCATCTCTAAGACCAAATATAAATTTCTCTGTTTGGCTTTCAAAGCCCTTCATATCTTACCCCCCACCCCATGTGTTTCCAGTCTTCTTATACCTTACATCTCCACCCCCATCCTCAAGTCCTCCTGGTTGTTCCTAGAACAAGACCCTCCATCCCCCAACTCCAGGCATTTGCTCTGGCTGTGCTCCATGCCTGAAATGCTTGTTCTCTCTCCCCTTCCTTATCTCTACCTCCTGACTTCCCTGATTTCCTTCAAATCCCAACTAGAATCCCACCTTCTACAGAAAGCCTTTCCCAATCCCTCTTAATTTGAGTCCCTCCACTCTATTGATTCTTTCCCATTAATCCTCCCTTACAGTTTGTCCACACTACATAGCTGTTTGCATCCTGTCTCCCCCATTAGACACTGAGCTCTTTGGTGTTAGGGACTGTCTTTGGTCTTTCATTTTATCCCCAGTGATTAGCACAATGCCTAACTATTCAGATTAATTAGCAGGTGCTTAATAAATGCTTACAGACTCACAGATCAGCTCTAACTTGTATTGTTTTGACTGTCACTACTATTTTCTGGAACACAATCTACTATATCAACTGTAACAAGGAGATATGAGAAGTGACTGCATTTCCTGAATGGAAAACTCCAGGGCTCCCTTTGGGAGCCAGATTATAGCTCCTTGAAACCTCCAGACTCAAAGGCCATGGGCCTGTAACAGGCAAAATTTGAAATAACTGAGGAAACAAAGGCTCCAGCTTCAGAATATATTAATTTATTAAGCAGTACATAGTGACTGCATAACAAATTGGGACCAGGTCTCCTCAGCCTGACAATGGAATCCCAAGTACAGAGGGAAACAGATTTTTATGCATAAAAAGAAAACAGTTAACAGAACATAAACCAGAGTACAAGATTAAGTAATCTGCTTTCTAATTAGAGGAAAGATAAGGGACTTTGCAAATGGGGAGGGAAGGAATGTAGAGGTGCAATTCCTGAAATCAGAAAAAGAGATGTACTATTCCCCCCAAGTATCTGTATTCAATTAAAAAAAAAACCAAAGAAACAGTAACGTATTGAGACAGTATGGGGACAGTTTTCAAATAAAATGTGTGGGTTGCTTGAGACATTTAATTGTGAGAAAACTCCTTGCATCAATCCTCAGATTTGACTGGGTTTCTGATCAGCATAACCTAGTTCCTTATTTAAGGGTCTCTAAGTAGCAGGCAGAGGTGATCCAGCTTCCCAGCCACACACTGCAAACAATGCAATAAAGTTTTCTCACAATTCCCATAATTAAATAAAGTTTTCCCACAAGACAGAAACTGGACTAGACTTATAACTGAATAGAAAGAGAACTTAGCTAGAACCAGAACTGAATTACAAGATGGAGTCAGTGTGGTTCATTCCATCCCCACAATTCTCAACCATGTTACAAATGGGACTAGAGTCTAATTCAGCCTTGAACTACACCACATGTGGGTCAGAAAACCTGGCTTCCGAACCCATTTCCCCTTTACCACTTACTAGCTGTTTCTCAGGCAAATTACTAAACCTCCACAGATTTCTAGTCTATAAAGCAGCCCAAGAACTACAGCAGATGATTTCTCAGGGTCCATTCCTGTTCTGAGATCTGTGACCACGATTCCCCCACATAAAACAAAAGCAAAAACAGGATCAAGGGCAAGAGTTAAAATGCAAACTCTTTGTGGTAAATCCATTACAGCTAGATACTAGCAAGAACCATAACACTGTATCTGAAGAATGACCATTCACCGACTGAGTACTAGAAATTACCTCAGAGGTCATTCTGTCCGGCTCCATTACCATACAAAAAAACCCCTGAGATTCAAAAAGCTTAAGGGACTTGGCTGAGGTCACACAGACACTAAATGGCTCAGACTCTTTTCCAATAAGACCTGAAAGTCCCAGCTATTTTACTCATCAGCAACAGGACTCTGGGAAGTCATCAAACCCTGCACTGAAGATCTGAATTAAGAAATCTGTTTTTATCTAAAACTATTTCTATTTTCTTTCTCACTTCTTCCATTTTTTGGAAACCCATCTTCGAGACTGGGTTCCCTGGCTTCATGAGGAAGTCACAATATTCCATGCTTTCCATGACCACTTCCAGACTTTCCTTCTATGACCGTCGCTAATAGCAAGTTATCATCCTTTGATCTGAAATCTTTTTTAAACCCTAATCCAAATCCTCAGAGCCACAGCCATGGCCACCATCTACTGTCACACAGAACATTCCCCTTCAGTGCTCAGCAAGCTCAATGTCCGGCTCGCAGTCCTCTCCACTACACTCCCTGCCCTCCTAATAGCGGGTTTGCATGTACTTATTCATACTCTCAACTACCCTCGTATTCTGGTTCCTCACTCTATGGTGCTTCCAATCCACAGAGACAGCCATACCCTTAATCTTGCCGTGACAAACAAGCGTTCCCCTTCCATGTTATGTGATGAAATTCCTTTATCTGATCATAACCTTCTATCACATTCTGTCTTTCCTTTTGTTTAACAGTCCCTAAACCTGTTCTTCAACCTCACCATGACCTCCAAACCCTCTCCCCCTCAGTTCTTTCCCAGGCTATCATTCTGTTCTCTTCCTCATCTCCAGGTAAATCACTTCAAACCTATACTATCCCTGCACTGAAATCCTGTGCCCCTTTGTCCTGTCACCCAAAATACTTTAGTTTACTCCCACCACTCGCCTCCTTCTCCCCCTTTCATGTGTCGCTGAAGGGAAAAAAACCATGAAACCCTGCTGATTCGGTACACTGCAAATGTATGCCATGTAACCTCCAACAAAGAAATCCTTTTATACCTACTCAATGTCTGGAGGAATAGAAATACAAACTCATGTCAATGGCAATTTCAAACCTTTTCAGCAAAACTCATGCCTCCTATAATACTTCCCTCCTCTCCCCTTCTAAATTGAAGACCTCCACTCACATTTGATTAAAAAATGCTTAAAAAACTGAAACCATTTGCCAAGAGCTCCCTCTTCTTTTCTCTTCTACACTATTTCTTTTTTTTTTTTGGAGGGAGAAGGCAAGGCATTTGGGGTGAAGTGACTTGCCCAAGGTCACACAGCTATTAAGTGTCAAGTATCTGAGACCACAAATGAACTCAGGCCCTCCTGACTACAGGGCCAGTGCTCTATTCACTATGCCAACTAGCTGCCCCTCTATACTATTTCTAAATGTGATCTCATCTACTCCCATGGGCTCAACTATCCTCTCTATGCAGATAGGTCCCAGATCTATACAATCCTAATATCTCTCCTGAGCTCCAATCACGCATCACCAATTGCCCTGTGGACATCTCCAATTCAGCATGTCTACAAGAGAACTCATCTCTCTGCCACTCTTCTCTTTCTTCTCAATTTCCCTATTACTCTTGAGGGCACTGCCACCCTTCTAGTCACCCAGCCTCAAAACCTTAGAGTCACCTTCACTCATCCTCAACCCACATGTCCAAACTATGATCAAATACTCCCTACTCAATAAAGATCCCTGTCCAATAGAAGTTTCCAGATTAAATATGAAATCTTTTATATGGCACTGAAAGCACTTCACAAGCTGGCATCTTCCTACATACCCAGCCTCCTTATGCTTTACCCTGCCATACACACTATGATCCAGCTAAGGTCTTGCTGCTCTTTACAGATGACATCCATCTCTAGACTTCATATACTTAAAACTGCCAATACATCCCTAAATGGCTGAAATGCTCTAACTCTTCAATCCTAACTCCCAGCTTCAAGACTCAGGAGGAGGTTTTTCCTGATTCCCCCCTCCATTACTAATCTGGTACCTATAAGATGACTTTCCATTTTACATTGTCTACATAGTTTAAGTTAAAGCTATTTGCCCCCCATCTCTCCTATCAGAATGTAAGATCCTTTATAGCAGTGACTGTGTTTTTGCCTTTCTTAGCCCCAGAATTAAGCAGTGCCTGGAAAAAATTAAACACTTAATGCTTGTTGACTAACTTTAAGAATTATGTGATAATGTGAAAATGTTTCTTTAGTGGAAAGGTGTTATACAATTGTACATTATATTTTAAATCTGTATTATCATCATTGATCTCATTCATACCTTTTTTGATGAAGTTCAGAAGAGTGAGGAGAAGCGACTTTATATTTATTGTTCTCTGAATGACTGCAGGGTTGGAAAAAATGACTGCTTTTGTACCTGAATAAGAATTTTGAGATGTAATCTCATCTTCTCTAGTCTCACTGAAAGCACTTTTGAGATAACTCCAGTAGAACAACAGGGATTAATTAAATCTTATCCTATTTCCACATGATACTGATCTCCTCTGCTAGATCTCTATGATTTGAAAACTTTTCATTCCATGTAGTTTGGAGATTATGAGTAATTGATATGTTATCAAAAACAAGTTTCTTAAATTTTTGTGGATCAATGTTACATCCAGGCAGTTGGGGCAATGCCTCTAATTCTGATGACTTTCCATTTCCAATAAAGTTTCTTTAATGAATTTTCAAAGATAGAACATGGTTTTTATTTGTAATATGGGAACTTATCAAGCATAGTGAACTACTGCTACATAATTTTAGCTATGAGATCATGTCTTTCTAGATATACAATAAATGCTAAATTTTTGCAACCTACAGTATGTTGTGTAAATTCCATAATTTTATTGCACAATCTGCATTAGTATGATCTCATTCTCATCTTTTTCAATGGAATTCTGCTAAGATTATTGCTATTATCTCATCATCCCTCTTGCTCTTTCACATACCCTGATGCTAAGTTAATCCCTTTCTCTGGGTTTCAAAGATTATCTGGACCAGCCTCTTCATTGGACAGAAAACGAAAATATGATCCTCTCCAGCTTTAACACCAGTGAATTTATGCGCTAATAAAGCAAATACCACTAAGGCCACGTAAGACTTGGTGATGTTAATGTCTTCACTAAGACTTTGTGTTTCCCATCAAAGAAGCCCACCCTTTGTTGAGCGAGTCAACTCCACTAAACAAACTCTGCTTTTGAAGACCATCTCCTGGCAAACATGGAGAAGACAGTGCACAAGTAAAACAGCACAAGAAGACTTGTGGGAGTCCCTTCCCCACCCTCAGTACCAAACCCAGTGAGTCACACTCACCACTGGCAGATCAACAACTACGTTTTGTTCAGAAAGAGTCACTGACGTCTCAGGTCGGAACTGATTTTGGTCAGCTCTCATGACAGCATGCAGAAACATTTCCTCAGGGAATCTTCCCATGGGATTGCTGCCTAAATGATATTCTCACAGGACTATCTTCTAACAGTGCTACTGATTAATAAAGAAGAAGAAATTTCAAAAGTTTATTTAGGGAACAGAGGGTCTAAAAGGAGATAAAGAGATGGAAGCAATCAAAGAGCTACAGGGAGGAAGAACAGGAAGAGAAGGAAGAAGGAAAAAAGGAAGGGAAAGAAGGAAGGAAAAGGAGAAAAGCAAATAAGCATTTATTATGCATCTACTACGTGTCAGGAACTGTGCTAAGGCTCTACAAGTATTACCTCATTTGATTCTCACAACAACCCTGGGAGGGAGGTGCTGTTAGGATCCCCATTTTACAGATGAGCAAACTAAGGCAGCCAGGGATCAAATGACTTGCCCGTCACATAGATAAGATCACTGTACTGGTTTTAAGGTGTTTTTAAAAGAATGTCTAGAAAAGGAGTCCCAACAGATTTTTTCTGAAGCGTCCCCTGACTGTGATCAAGAAGGCAGAAGTCACTGCTACATCTCTCTCCTCACTGTGTGCTGTTTAAGGTTGCAAACAGAAGGCGGGGAGGGCAAATGCGTTGTTTCTGTACCAGGATCTAATGATTCCCTGAATCTCTAAACTGTAGGCAAGAAAACACATGTCCCCCACTTAAATCTGCCACTACTGGCCAATCTTTCAACATCATCCATGCATTTAGTCCCCTAGACTCAAAACCCCAGGACTATCTTTGATTCTTCCTTCTCATTCACCTCCCACAGAACCATCCAATCAGTGACCAAGTTCTGTTGATTTTCCTTCCACAAGTGTTCAAATGCATCTCCATTCACACTACTATCACACTAGTTCAGGCTTTTGTCACCTCTCATCAGTCCTATATTAGGCTCCCTACCTCTAGTTTCTCTCCCCTGATCCATATAATTTTCCAAATAATGACTTTCATAATTCCCCTAACTGATCATAACACATCCCAGTTCAAAACCAAATGGCATCCAATACACTGCTACGTCAAAAAAAAAAAAAAAAAGATAATATGCATATTATCTACAAACTCCTTCCCTAACTTCCTTACCTAATAGTATCCTCAAATTTCCTAGAGTACTCTGTCTGAAATTCCCCTTTTTCCCTTTCACAAGCCCCCTTATATTAAATTTTCTCACATTTCTTTTTTATAGTAGTCAGAGTAGACTAGTAATAGGGGACAAAATGGACAAAGAGCTAGATTTTAGAGATAGAGGGCCTGGGTTTGAACCCCAACTCAATCACTAACTACTTATGCAGTGATTCGGGCAAGTCACTCAATCTCCCTGTGCCTTAGATCACTCATCTAAAAGAGGAGGGTGCACCAGATGCCCCTGTATTCCTGTGAGTCCTCTGGCTTCTTAAGAGAACGGACTGGGCCCTTTTCATACATGGTTTCCCAAAGCCTAACATAGTGCCTTGCATATAGGAGTCATCTGAGAGATGGTTAGTGAATTGAACAAAATATTCAAACGTCAAGCCAAGAGAGGGAAAAAAGATGGAGTCTTTCTGCCAGAACTCTGGCACAGAGGGGCTCTGGAGGCAAAAATATACCTGCTCTGAGATATTCCCACACTCAGGCTCTTAAAGAGAGACAAGCAGAGACAAGTCCCTCTACACTCCCCAAATATCTGGGCTAGTAACAACAAAAGATACTCAGAGATCTTAGCTCCGAGACAATAACACCTGTCAGCCAGCCAGGGTTCTCACGGTTCGGTGTCAGTTCTTATTTTAAGCCTAGCAAAAGCAGCATTACATACCTATAAGAGACCTTGAAAAAACAACAAGACTGTCTTCACAAAGCAGTCTAGAAATACTGGCAAAGCACCAGTGTTAAGGATAAAACTTTGAATTTATCAATACAAAGAACTCAGCAATCATTCTTTCCTTGACAAAGCTGCTTCTAAGGAAAAAACTCAACACACCAGAGTGCAGAAAGAGGTCCCAACGAGTGATACTAAAGTCACCGTGTCATCTCTCACCTGAAGCCAGAGGTCGGATCCACTCTTTGCTATTGAGATCAAGTCTCCAGAGGTCATTGAAGGCAGCATTGCAGCTGCTCTGGGTGCAGCCTCCAAAGACATACATGGACTGATTAGCATCATAGTAACAAGCACCTAGAATGAGAGAACAAAAGTAAGAAAACGCTGCTTCTCTCCTAAGCCCCACAAGCAGCCAGCCTGTGTGTGGTTCTAGATCTAATTTTGAAATTGCATCCAGAAAAAGAAAGCAAATGCCTTCCACTCTGTCTTTAGCTAGGGTACACATCTACACACAAAGTTTTTGGGGAAGTGGATCAAAAATCAGAAAGCATCTCCAGCTCAGGGACTCATGTTATCCTGGCCAACGAATTCTAATGACTCTCTACTACTGAAAACTTGAGAGCTTCGCAAACACATCAGATTTGTTTAACTACCAAGCAAACCGGCATAGCAATTACTGAAACAGATAACCACTGCCACTGAGGGAGCATCAGAGCATAACATCAAAGATGTCAGTACTGACAGTAATGCTGAGGGCTATAACAATTTAATTTTTCAGAGTACCTTCCACAGGGCCAATGGCTTCCAAACAGAGCATTCCGTATGCACTTTTTGACTGGTCAGGAAACGGTACAAGATGAGAATTCTTGAACGTCAAAGTGGAAAGGACCAAAGACATCATCTAGTCCAATATCCTCATGTCAGAAATGAGGCGTATGAGCCAAGAGAAGAGGCAGGGCAAGGTGGTGAAAGGGAGATCTGAAATCCAAAGCTCCAAGACTGGGCCCCATGCTCTGACTTTCAATCAGCCACTTTCCCTTCTGGGAATTATCATCAACTACAACATTGTGGGAGTTAAGGCCAATGATAAAGTGGCGAGAGCACTGAACTTAGTCAGACCTGATTTCAATCCTCATTCTACCACCTCCTTCTTTTGTGACCTTTTGGTGCAAGTTTCTTGACATCTCTGGGCTGTGGGTGACTATTCTACAAAACGAAAGAGATAGACTAGATGGCTTCTGAGATCCCATCCAATCTAACTCTATAATCCTAGATGAAGATGACAGCACCATCTTCTTGAAAATCTTCCTTTGAAAAATATATGCACTGATCACTCAAATTATTAAGAGGGGGAACAAGTCTATTTTAAAATCAGCTCTGCAAGGCTGTCCCACATTCAGGCCATTCGAAAGAGCTTGGAAACTATGCATAGAGCAGTGTGACTAATGGCTAAAGACCAGGTGGTGGAAGATCCTAAGTCACCCTGGTCTGTTCACTAGGACTGACCAGAAAACCAATGGAGCCCAAAAACAATGGAGCTCTGCATCCCAGGTGTTCCACTAACTAGCTGAATGACCAAGAACTTTCTAAACCTATTTCCTCCTCTATTAAATGGGGCTAATAATGTCTGCATAAGAACAGCATGGCATAATGGAGAGAGGACCAAGAACACATGCCTTTGAGTCCTGTTTCTGAAACATACGGTCTGTGTAACCATAGACAAATTAACCTATTTTTAGTGGCAGTTTCTAAAAACTGTAAGGTACAGAGGGGGTTGCTAATCTAAAATATTGGAATAACTTCACAACTGGAGTTGCCCATGAGTAAAAGCACAGACCTGCAGCTGGAACCTTCTTGGAAAAAAAAAAAACATAAAAAACTTTGAACCCCACCGTCCAAAGAATTCATCAATAAGAAAATCAAAACATTTACAAGGGTACTTTTCTGTGACAGCAAAACACTGGAAACAAAGATAATAATCAATTAAAGAATGGTGCGTAACTGCTGTATGAGACACTAAGTGTTAGGGATACAGAGAAGTATGAGAGGATCACACAAACTGATGCAGAAAATAAAGAGTCCAGAAAGCAGCACACACGAAGACTGCCATGTAAATGGAAAGAATGATCACATACACACACCAAAAAATAAAAAAGGAATGACAAAAGACTATAAGAATAAACGCAGTTTAAAGGACAAGGCATGAGAAGATGCTCCCAACCTGCACCTCGTGGAGGGGAGAAGTCCCCAAGCATTACACATTACATATGATTTCATACTTTTTCAAAGTATTAATTGGTTGTACTGACTTCTTCCCCATTTTTTGTCTTTAAACAATGACTATTTGTTACACAAGATGGCTCTCTGGATAGCTATAATGATGTGAAAAATAAATGACATCAACAGTCATTTATATTTTTAAAAAATCTACTACCTTCTTCACAGTTACACTTCATAAATATTAATGTACTACAGAAATGAGAACTCTTTATTTTTTTTTACCAATGAAAAGTAAAAAAAAAAAGTCTTTATGGCAGATGTTAAGGCCCCATCTATAACTATAAACTACACATAACAAAAAAGAGGAAATAGCCCAGGGAAGGATTACACTCCTACTAAGCAGAAGGAAAGAAATTTTGGCCCTCATCAGTTAATAAGTATGGGAATAAAGCTTTGTAGCTACTTTCTCACTAGAAGGGTTCATTTATTCATTATCATTTGGAATGTATACTTCAGGGCTACATGCAAACTCTTAGATCTCAAGAAGAGCATAAGGCATAAACCCCTTTCTTTCTTCTTATACATACATACATACATACACACACACACACACACACACACACACACACACACACACACACACGGAAATAAAAACTGTGGTATGTAGCTAGGTCAAGTCAGGGGGTCAAGGGTCAAATAAAAGGAATGGGGGAAGGGAAGAAACCAGGAGACTCAATGGGCTAGTACTTCGGCTTCAATGACCAGAAAGAAATCCTCTTTGGACAGAATTTGTTTAACAAGTCATTGCTTCTAAGACTTATTTGGAACTCTAGCACCATTTATTCAACTTTTGAAAAGGAAAAAGCATTCTATTGATTTTTACTTACCACATGCCAGCACCATAATTCTTTACTTACATGAATGACCCTTTCTAACTCAACCAATCCACTAAATCCCTTCAGTAATTCTTAAACTAGTAAGGCAACTAGTAAGATAAATTAAAGGCAATAAAACACAGCGTGTTTAGTCACATACACAAGAACTTCACTCAGTTAAAACCTTTACCAGTTGAGAAGACTCCTACTGTCTGGCCTGTAGCTTGTCAGGCAGATCCACTATAATTTAAGGGCCATTAGGCTCTTCAAGGGATTTAGGTGTAAAGCATTATCTGGTCATCCACAAGTCCTTTTCTTGGTGACTTTTCACTTCAGCTCCAGACTTGATCCATCTTCTAGTTATCTGACCCCCAGCTGCCTATGGGGCATCTCAGACAACCTAAAGTGAACAGGTCATCTCCCCCCAAAGCTGTTTCTTCCTTTGGACCTATTTCTCCCTAGAGCACCCTCACTCACTCAGTTTTCTAGCCTAGTAACCTGGGAGGTCACTTTCCTCTCATTTCATATCTAGTTTGTTGTTGTTGTTTGGTCATTTTCAGTCATGTCTGACTCTTCATGGTCCCATTTGGGGTTTTCTTGGCAAAGACACTGGAGTGCTTTGCCATTTCCTTCTCCAGGAAGGAAATTTTACACATGAGAAAACTGAGACAAACAAGGTGAAGTGACTTTCCCAGGGTCACAGAACTAGTCTAAGGCCAGATTTGAACTCATGAAGATGAGTCTTCCTAATCCCAGATCCAATGCTCTATCTACTGTGCCACCTATTTGCCCCTAATATCTAGTTACCAGGTACTACAGAAGAACGAATGAATGAACATTTCCTAAGCACTTACTATGTGCCAAGCATAGTGCTAAGCTACTGAATACAAACACAAATGTGAAAACACTTCCTCAGGAAGTTTAAATTCTAGTTTGTTATGATTTATTATATTTTAATTTATATTCCAATGAGGGAGACAACCACATATAGGGGATGGTCAGGGATGGGAGTTTTGGGTTAGAAAACTACAAGGATGATTAATGCATTCATGAACAGTAGAATGACATACCCTTTTCTGGGAGCAATGGGAGGGAGGGCAGGGGGTAGGAAAGTAAAGTGAAGAATGGCTGGAGCAGCCGGATAAAACAGACATGAGGCACTCACCACTAGGACCTAAGGAAACCCAGAGTATGAATGCCAGAACTGAAAAGATTCAAGTCTCTAGGATACTTTGGTTCCAGCAGCAAAACAGGAGGAGAGAAAAAGGTAGGGATTTCCATAACATCTTGAGTGCCCTTCCATTCCACTCTACTCCCCTCTAACACACAACCTTTGTTACCATAAGAATGGACTACTAAGACCAGGTCTTTCCCACCTCTACTCTTTTTTCTCCAATAAGAGGTCACCTCTCCCAACTTGCCCACCTCATCTAGCTGCTGTAAGCAAAAGCAAAGTAGATTTCTTGTTATCATTTCTTCAAATCCAGTTTCCAGGATCCATGGCCAAAACAACCTCTTGTTCCCAGGTATTCTGCACCACTGTAACACATCAGGTGCTAAGTTTCAGCACTGTGCAAGTGAGCTCTCATGCCTTTGTGTGCTGAGCGAAATCAGGTACCAAGTAAAACTGTATATACAGTGAGCGTTGAGAAAAAATTGAGTAAGAAGAAGAAAATCGGCGGCGGCAGCAGCAGAAGCAGGAACTTGCAGGGGAGAGGAGACCTCTGGCAGCAGGGAAGGAGACCTCTCATAGATAAAGAGTGAATCTGCGCTAGCAACCTTCCTAGCAGGAAGATCTTCGCAGACTAAAGGAAAGTATAGGGTTATAGACTGAGATAATTATCGGCTGTTTCTCAGTCATTGTGTTATTTTTTGTAGCTAAAGGTCCTGGTTGGTTGGTGTCCTTCATTCTCAAAGGGAACCAAAATGACATCACTATGATTAAGTCACGTTTCAATGTGTCCAACTGTGGCTCATCAGAGCAATATGAGATCAGAATGCTCTACCATGGATCAGGCACATATAGTGCATGTGAACATTCGGGGTGGCTACTCTAAATTTGTACACCCTGCGTTTTCTTTGAGCTGTTTCAATCCTGCTTTAGCAAAGCACATACAGCACAGCACCATCTCTGATTGTGGGTATGCCATGCTGAGTGGTCCTGTGCCAGTGTCTCCCATGCCACATAATCAATCCCAAAGTTCTTGAGAGAAACCTTGTGAGTGTCCTTGTATCACTTCTTCTGACCATCATGTGATCGTTTGCCCTGTTTGAGTTCTCCATAAAATAATCTTTTTGGCAAGCACACATTTTGCATTCGAACAACGTGGCCAGACCATCAGAGTTGCGCTCTCTGAAGCACAGTTTGAGTGCTTGGTAGTTTAGTTCAAGTAAGGACTTCAGTATCTGGTACTTTATCCTGCCAGGTGATCTTCAGAATCTTCCTAAGATAGTTCAAATGGAAGTGATTCAGTTTCATGGCATGGCACTGGTAGACTGTCCAGGTTTCACAGGCATACAACAATGAGGTCAGCACAACAGCTCTGTAGGCCTTCAGTCTGGTAGTCAGTCTAATACCTCTTCTTTCCCATACTTTTCTTCAGAGCCTCCCAAAGAGTGAGCTAGCTCTGGCAGGCAAGCCTATGTCAATCTTATTATCAATGTGTATCAACCCACTACCAAGGTTAAGTGAACTTATCCACAGCATTCAAAACTTCTCTATTAGCTGTAACTGATGGTTCCACATGTTGAAGATGTGGTGCTGGCTGATGGAGCACTTGTGTTTTCTTGATGTTAACTATTAGGCCAAAATACGCACAAGCAGCTAAAGCTCTTACAGAGATGACAAAAAAGCCAGAGGGGAAGTTTCTTCTGAACTTCTCAGAGCCAAGGCTATGGCCAGAGGCAGAGACTGAGTGGAATAGCTCCGCCCCAAATTGTGCCAAAGGGATGCGGGCCCTGGAAATTTGCTGTTCTCAAAGACCCACAGGACTTGGAAGCTGGGGCTGAAGCAGTGTCAGGACTTGGCCTCTGGCTCATTTGAGCATGTACACACCTGAGAACGTCAGATGGGAGCCTGTAACAGCAGCTTGGAAAGGACACACTCCCAAAAAGACTTTTAGGATTTGGACACTCTCTATTTCGACTGAGGGGTCTGTAACCTACTGTGACCTAGGGGTGGAATGTGTTGTATTCTCGGTTACTCTGGGGATGTGTTGTGCTAGGGAAGATGCTGGTCTGGGATCCCCTGGTTGTATTAACAAGTATTTTGGGATACACTGAATGATAAGTTTTGTTTAAGGCCATGTAGCCACCTGGTAATAAGTTGTTACATGATTATAAACTGTGAATGCTT
Organism: Notamacropus eugenii; assembly: GCF_028372415.1. Lineage (NCBI taxonomy): Eukaryota > Metazoa > Chordata > Mammalia > Diprotodontia > Macropodidae > Notamacropus > Notamacropus eugenii. The sequence continues at coordinate 55,875,403 of NC_092876.1, forward strand.
TAGTTTCTTAAATAAGATTTAGTTTTGAATAGAGTAGTTATTATACCTTGCAATTGGACCCTTAAAATATCACAGAACCAGCCCTCAAATGTGCTGTGTTGCTTGGTATTACAGCTGCTGACAGAAGAATCTTGATTACGCATACATATATTTATGTCATTCTTCTGTTCAATATTCTTCAGTGGCACCCTCCTGAGAAAAGTTTATAGTCCTGTGCCGAGCATTCAGGTCCTTCTGCAATCTGGTGGTGCTACCCTACATTTCCAGCCTTATCTCACACACCAACCAAACTGTCCCTGAATGTGTATCGTAGTCTCCCCATCTAACCAGGCTGTAAGCTCCACAAAGATGGGGCTTGGCTCTGCTTGAACACCTAGTCCAAAACAACCTGAATACAGTAGACCTTTAATAAATGTTTAATGAATGAAGAATGACTGTAAAGAATTAAAGTCCTGGTAGTTCTTCTACTCATGATATAATTATTAATAATTAGTAGTAGTAATGAAGTTAGAAAACACTGATCCAATTAAAAGGATACTTCTTGGATGGATATATTTCAATCTCTACTAACAGGACTAGGCTCCTTAGTGGCTTGAATCTAGACCTTTATAAAAGTAACTAAGCCTCACAATAAGATAAGATCACTTTAACTCAGACCAATTAGTACCTTGAACAAAGGGCACTCATTTTCCCATGGTAATTCTAGTGGAATTTGAAATCGCTCTCCCAAAGGGCCTAGCAGTCTTTTCACAGCCTGTGAAACTTTAAGCAGCATCTCCAACATCACAACATTTTGCACAAACTCCTAACTTTTCAAATTAAAAAATTTTTCATCTTTTGCCTCCTTTCTCACCTCAAAGATCAACTCTTAGCCTAATACTTCCTTCAAACAGCAAAGAAAGTACAGACTTTATTTTTCCAAGAGGTGGCAAACATTCTTCTCTATTTGGATTGAAAACTCGGCCAGGCAGCCAGGCCTGGCCAGGTCCCATGACGTCCTTACAGCATGTATTTTTAATCCTATACGAAAATAAAGCAACCAGCATTTTCCTGACTCTCTTTAAGCAAACAACAGTTTCTGAAAGAGGAAAGCACAGCCCAATGAATGTGAAAACTAAGAGAACTGAAGTAACGAGTTTCATATACTGCACTTTCAATGACCAGCAGCCATCCATCAAGAAAGTTAAAAGAAGATAATCATTTAAAACAGCTATGTTTAGACTTTAAATATAACAGGAGAATCTGATAACCGTCAATAACAAGCTTGACTATTTTTAAGAAATAAGTAAATATTAATAGCATTGTACTTCTTTAAAAAAACCACACAACAACCTAGCATCCTACTTGTAGGAGGAAAAAGGCCTGCAAAATTTAAGTAAGTCTTCCTAACAATCTCAGTGCTAAAATCATCCTGTACTGACTTATCAAAATATAAAGTTTGGAGGGGAGGAGCCAAGATGGTGGAATAGAAGATTCACATACGCTAGCTCCAAACCCACAGCCCATAAAATATCTGTAAAGAAGAACTCCTAACAAATTCTGGAGCAGCAGAAGCCACAGAACAACGGAGCAGAGGAGATTTCTGTTTCAGAGAACCCTGAAAAATCCACAAAAGGTCTGTGGCGCCCTGGACCCAGAGCAGAGCCCAGCCCTGCCTTGGCCGCGTGGCACCGAGAGGTGCAGATCCGAGTGGGCTTCAGGGACAGAATCTCCAGCAGCCGCGCAGGTCCCTCCACCCACAGGCGCCAGGGGTGAGTAAGAGAGTCTTTTTGGCTTGCCGGGAGGGGAATGGGGTGTCTCCATAACTCAGGCCCCCTCGGGAGGCAGCAGCAGAGGCGGCAGCAGACAAGGGCTCCCCAAGCAGGCAGGAGCTAGGATCCATTTTTGAAGGTCTCTGCATAAACCCCCTGAGGCGGCCCTGACCTGACCTGAGCACCTGAACTTAATCTCACACTGAATAGCAGCCCTGCCCCCGCCCAAAGCCCTGAGGCTAGGAAACAGCATTTGAATCTCAGACCCCAAGTGCTGGCTGGGCGGATCTGGAGGCAAAGTGGGTGTGAAGAGGATATTCAGAAGTCAAGTCACTGGCTGGGAAAATGCCCAGAAAAAGGGAAAAAAAATAAGACTATAGAAGGTTACTTTCTTGGTGAACAGGTATTTCCTCCCTTCCTTTCTGATGAGGAAGAACAATGCTTACCATCAGGGAAAGACATAGAAATCAAGGCTTCTGTGTCCCAGACCACCCAATGGGCTCAGGCCATGGAAGAGCTCAAAAAGGATTTTGAAAATCAAGTTAGAGAGGTGGAGGAAAAACTGGGAAGAGAAATGAGAGAGATGCAAGTAAAGTATGAAAAGCAGGTCAACACCTTGCTAAAGGAGACCCCAAAAAATGCTGAAGAAAATAACACCTTTAAAAATAGGCTAACTCAAGTGGCAAAAGAGGTTCAAAACGCCAATGAGGAGAAGAATGCTTTCAAAAGCAGAATTAACCAAATGGAAAAGGAGGTTCAAAAGCTCACTGAAGAAAATAGTTCTTTAAAAATTAGAATGGAACAGATGCAGGCTAATGACTTTATGAGAAACCAAGAAATCACAAAACAAAACCAAAAGAATGAAAAAATGGAAGATAATGTGAAATATCTCATTGGAAAAACAACTGACCTGGAAAATGGATCCAGGAGAGAACATTTAAAAATTATGGGTCTACCTGAAAGCCACGATCAAAAAAAAAGCCTAGACATCATCTTTCATGAAATTATCAAGGAAAACTGCCCTGATATTCTAGAACCAGAGGGCAAAATAAATATTGAAAGAATCCACAGATCCCCTCCTGAAAGAGATCCAAAAAGAGAAACTCCTAGGAACATTGTAGCCAAATTCCACAGTTCCCAGGTCAAGGAGAAAATATTGCAAGCAGCTAGAAAGACACAATTCAAGTATTGTGGAAATACAATCAGGATAACACAAGATCTAGCAGCTTCTACATTAAGGGATCGAAGGGCATGGAATAGGATATTCCAGAGGTCAAAGGAACTAGGACTAAAACCAAGAATCACCTACCCAGCAAAACTGAGTATAATATTTCAGGGGAAAAAATGGTCTTTCAATGAAATAGAGGACTTTCAAGCATTCTTGATGAAAAGACCAGAACTGAAAAGAAAATCTGACTTTCTAACACAAGAATGAAGAGAAGCATGAAAAGGTAAACAGCAAAGAGAAGTCATACAGTTTACATTCCTACATGGAAAGAAAATATTTGTAACTCTTGTAACTCTTTGAAACTTTTTAAAATATAAAGTGTGAAAGTTCAAAGCCATTCACCTAAATAAAACATTTTCTCTTTCATAATTATCTATTCCAAGGCCAGACCTCTGGCACATATTATAAAGAACTGCCACATGATAATACAATACAGATGCATCATTCAGTATAGTGTAACGGAAGGAATGGTTGGCTTTACAGTCAGAGGGCCTGGGTTCAAGTACTGCCTGAAGTACTTTGGGCAAGTCATTTAACTTCCTTAGACCTCTTTCCTTATCTGTAAACTGAAGGGGCTACATAAGATGACCCTTTGAAGTCCCATGGCAGTGCAAAATCAATGTTACCTACAAAGGTATGTATGTTGTACTAAGGAACAATTTCCTAGGACAAACCAGAAAGGCAAAGAGAAAGTTTGATGTATTCGATGTACCTTTTTTTTTTTTTTAAAGCAAGCCCACATCTTGCTTCCAATAAATTCTTTTAAGAATGACCCTGGTTTCCTCATAAGTCCTCCTCAAGGACATATCCAAAGATTCATGTGATTATTTACATCGCTAAGCATATTCTAGAGTTATTTCAAACATGTCCAATCCCTTTATAATTAACTAAATTTAACTATCCTCTAACATAAAATCTCCATCTTCTACTCTGGTATTCTATATGGTACTTAATCACTGAACAAATAAATTACACACACTGACTTTTGCCACTCAGCAAAGTAAATTATTTCTGTTTTCTTAAGTATCTGCAAAGAAACGTCCTTGGGCATTCACCCCCACTCCAAGAATAGGAAGCCATCAGGAGCCTTGCACCAAGGCATGCATGTCAGGACACATTTATTACAAATTTGGAATGACAGAGGGAAGAAGCAAGGGTAACTATCCAGTGTGGCCCTGTTAGCTACTACAAGAGTTCAATTCTTGGTGAATAAATGAACGTGGAAAAGCTAAACCTTCTGATTTCTTTCAATTAACAGGTCTCTGAACCAATGTGGGCATTGATTCTTTATTCAAGGTCATAATGATTAGCTATGCCCTGTGTTGCTCTCTCTCTCTCACACACACACACACACACACACACACACACACACACACACACAAAAGCACTAAAAAGCCTCATCTTTCCAAAATAACAAGTATTTCTCTAAATCAAAGGATCATGGAGCTTCTTTTCTGAACAATAATCTGAAATTACTGAGTGGATGTGGTTACTAACCCATTCTGCCACACATTACAATGACCACTCATACAACTAGGAGTGGGAAACAAGCCCAGTAAAAGATAATTAATTGATCACATCTCCACTCAGTCAGCATCAGAAGAGAACAGCAGGACCATGTGCCATAGAAGATATAATGGTACGGAAATTTGAAGATCTTCCCTGCCCCTTAATAGGCCCATGTGATCTGCTTTCAGCTTTGGCTCAGGCCACAGCTAGAGTCACATGAAGCCCATGGTGGGAGGAGCTTACTGAATGGGTGGGGCAGGAATGGCAGGAAGAAGGAGTGAGGTGGAGCTAAGAGAGAGAGCAGGCAGAACAGAGCAGAGCAGCGAGCTCTGAGTGATTTCTCCTAAGGGAGTTTGTGGGGAGATCTGACCAAGTTAAGGCTTGGGGATGGACATGCTCCCTGCACTGATAATATGTATAGACTTCTTTGTTACTATGATGGATTTGGCTTTCTGATATTTGAATAAATGTCTTGGTTTCATCTTTGAGGAAGACAGCTTATATTTTGCAAATTTACGCTGGATGTATGCAAGCATATCCATAGCCATTGCTGCAGGTATCACATTGGTGTTACAGAAGAAAAAAACAAGTGCCACAGGAGAGGAAACCAATAATCCAGAAAACTCTGAACTTTGTCTATGACAACAGCACTCAGGAAACAAAACCTGACAATACCAATAAAGAGGCTACCAGTGTCCCCTAAAAACTGCTAGTTTTTCTTAATCTGGTATACGGTTGTTATTCCTGAATTCATCAAAGCCTTCTTGTAAACACATGCTCAGTAGCACTTTGAGTGGGTGCCATGAAAACAGCACAGTACTAAGAGCCAGAAGAAAAGGACTCAGATGCCCAACTGAGCAAATTACTGAAGTCTCTAGACTCAGTTTCCCCTTTTATTAAATTAGGAAGTTGGACTAGAGCACTTCTAGAGTTCTTCCATCCATGACATTCTATAATTGTCTTAAGTTTCATATACTTCCCAGTGTGTAAGGAGAAATTCCCCTTATTTGTCCTAAAACCATCTTTTTTGAAGCTTCAAGGACAGACTTTCAGTTCTAATATTACAGAACTTTGTAAACAAGTCCTTGTCCACTACAACAAAACTCTTCAGAGTTTAACTTGCTTCACATGGCTCCCTGCCTCATCTCCTTCCAATGTCAAAGTGCTATTCGTTTTATTTAGTCTGTTCTCCTAGAAAAACTCCCTCAAATCCTAGATCACTGTAGCTGCCTCCTTTAAGGCAGGTTCTTAACCTGAAGTCTGTGAATCTGGCTTTTAAAAAATATTTTGTAAAGTGTATATCAACATAGTCGGTGTCCTTTGTAGTTCTATGTATTTATTTTATGAATTTAAAAAGAGAGTTCTGTGAAAGAGTCCCTAGGCTTCACCAAACTGCCAAAGGAATCTGTAACACAAGAAGGTTACGAATCCCTACCCTAAAGTTTAGGCCTTCTCCAGCTCCACACCCGTCCGTAGGGATCTGACCCATACACAGGCATGGAGGAGGAGACATAAGAAGGTTTTGTATAATCACAGTAACATTATAGTATCATTCATATAGTACTTTAAGGTTTGCAAAGTGCTTTGCAAATATTTTCTCACCTTATCCTCACAAACACTGGGGCAGGTGCTATTATTGTATTCATTTTACAGATAAGGAAACTGAGGCTAAGAGAGATGAAGTGAAGTGGCCAGATTCACATAGCTCAGAAGCATCTGAGGCAGGACTGATACTCATGTCTTCCTGACTCCAGGTACAACACTATCCACGGCACCATTTACTTCTTTTGCAGATGACAAAACTGAAGTCCAGAGAACGGGAACTGATGCGATAAGGTCACTCAGCCTCTATATAACTGCTAAATTTCTTTCCTAGTTTATAAGTTATCAAAATGAATAGCTTTGAAAAGATAGTTATTTCCCCTTAAATATATGCAATATTTTTAATTGCTTGCTCAAAAAGTTATGAATTGATCTAATTGTTCTAAAAAACAATTTGGAATTATACAAGCAGAATACAAGGAAGCGAATGACAAGAAGAAAAAAGTCCTAATGTATAAGAATGTTCACATCACATCACTTGTGATAATAAAAACAAGTGGGAAACAGTTGAACAACTTATGGCATGTGAATATAATAGAACCTTGTTGTGCCATAAGAAATGATAGGCAAGTAGAATTCAGAAACAAACATTTTTATGAAGTGAGGCTGAGTAGGCAAAGCAGGGCCAGAAGAATATGCTATAAGAGGACCGTTACAAAGTCAAGCCAACATGAAGCAACAAAACTCTGGTTGCACGTAAGTGCCAGCACTAATTCAAACTACCAAAGTTTTTGTTTTTTTCAAACTGGAATTTTATTTTTTCCCACTTAATAGCATTTTATTTTTTCCAATTATATGTAAAGATAATTTTCAACATTCACTTTTAAAAGCTTTTGAGTTCCAAATTTTTTCTCCCTCCCTCCCTTCTCTCCCCCACTCCCCAACACAGCAAGCATTCTGATACAGGTTATACACATACAATCATGTTAAACATCTCTTTACCTTAGTCATGTTGTGAAAGAAGAACCAGAACGAAAGGGAAAAACCACAAGAAAGGATAAAAAGAGAAAGAAAATAATGTGCTTCAATCTGCATTCAGACTCCACAGTTCTTCCTCTGGATGTGGAAAGCGTCTTCCATCATGAGTCTTTTGGAATTATCTTAGATCACTGCATAGCAGAGAAAAGGGAAGTCCATCAAAGCTGGTCATCTCATAATGCTGCTGCTGTGCACAATGTTCTCCAGGTTCTGCTCACTTCAGTCAGCATCAATTCTTGTAAGTCTTTCCAGGTTTTTCTGAAGTCTGTCTGTTCGTCATCTCTTACTTCTAAATAGTATTCCATTACATTCACATGCCACCACAACTTGTTCAGCCATTCCCTAATTGATGGGATCTCCCCAATTTCCAGTTCTTGTCCACAACAAAAAGAACTGCTATAAATATTTTTGTACACGTGGGTTCTTTTCCCTTTTTTATGGTCTCTTTGAGATACAGACCTGGAAGTGGGATTATTGGATCATGGTATGGGTATGCACACAAACTATCAAAACTAAAGAACACATTCTTCTTTTCTTTAGTCATCAATTACCAAATTTTTCTCAGGGAATGTGCTTTGTACATGTTAGCTTTGGGGGGATTTGGGGGGAAGGAGGTAGAGGGGGAAGGGCCTGCTTAGAAGAATCTATGGCACCCAAATAAAATGTACCAGCAAACTCCTATTTTTTAAAAAATGTATTTGACCTTAGCTAAGTCATTTCCCCTCTTCTGGGCCTCAGTTTCTTAATCTATAAAACAGGAGAGTACGCCTAGGATTTCTAAGGGTTCTCTCTGTTCTAAAATGGCTTCTTATTCCAACACTCATTTTGTAGTTGAGCTCATGGGCTTTGTTTTGGTCACCCTATAACATAGGTTCTAGGTAATTCCTTGCCATTTCTCTCCATTAGCCTGGCATTTTACTTCAATGGGGCCATTTACAAGCCAGACTATTTCATTGTGCATTCTGTCTTCTAAATATAAAAATTTTAAATGGTACTGGTTCCAGCAGGACTCCTTGGATGATTCCAGAGTTAATCTTTCTCTAAGGAAGTACCTATCTGTCCCTATGATTACTTCCCAGTTGACTGATTATGCTCTGAGTTTTACTGCCTATTTTATTTGTGGGAAAAAACTTTCTGTTTAACTCTGGAGAATTTTTGGTTTGGTTTTTTTTTTTAAAGAAGTCTTTGATATGAAATCTTTTCAAAGGCATTCTGAAGAGTCTAAAACTCCACTGGTCACATAATTATTTACTATCTCCTAGAACTCTAGAAGGTTAATACAGCACTTACCTTACAAAAAACTTGTTACCTTTCCCTCAGTAGGTTATGCTTAAGCAATCACTGATTCTATTTTTTAAAAAAATTCTAGGTTCTACTAACTGGCCCAGTATGAAAGTGAAATTCAGGAATGTGAAGTTCCTAGGCTCCTCTGAAGCCCTTCCCTTAGAAGACAGGCACATTTCCCACTAGTCTGTCTGGCCCAGTGGTCTTTTGTACAATTGACAAAAAAGTCTCTTAATTTTCCCTTTTAGGTCTTCCAACTTGCACTAAAGTCCTTTTCTAATGCCTCCAGGTGGTATGAAGGGACCCTTGGGCTCTCCAAGATTAGGCCAATGAAATGCAAGTGCTGGCAGACCTTATCAAGCTGGAGAAATTGAAGCCAAGGGGTCCTCTTAGCTAATCACCAGAAGGTAGCTGCTCACTTCTCCTTTACTTCAGTCACAGTCAGTTGAGAGAAGTTTACTAAGCCATAGAGATTGTGAAGCGCCTTGATGGAAGAAGTACCCACAACAATGAAATAATAACTCCCTGAATTCTAAGTTCCTTCAGAACTTTCAGATAGAGGCCAGCCTATTCTGGGGCTAATTAATTTATCAGGTCTAAAACATGCACTCTGCTCACCACCATCTCTCCACTCTAATGAATTTACCTTAAAGGACAATTTGGAAATGTGACTTTTCAGCAGCGGCGGCAGCAGTAACAACAAAAATAAAACCAGTTAGTGTTTATACAGCTCTCTAAGCTTTACAAATACTTTCTATTATCCTGTTTGATCCTCACAACAGTCCTCACAACAGTTAGGCAAGAAATGTTACTAACCCCACCTCACAGAAGAAGAAGGTAAGGCAGAGTTGGAGTACTTTGCCCAGGGTCACACAGCTGGAAAGTGTCTGGGGCTAGATTTGAACTCATACCTTCCTGACTCCAAGTTCAACAGTCTACCCCCTAATCTACTAAGCTGACTAAAAGACTGAGAAAAAGACACTGCTTTTATCTCTGACTTTTTCATTCATCACAGGAAATATCTGGTTCTCTAACTGGATTCCCATCTTTGCTTTCCCTAAGAACATCTTCTTTGGGGGAACACTTGGACACATTCTTCCTATCTGCCTTCTGCCCACTTCATTTCAGGCTCTGGAGGCTACAAAGGGAAATGGCGCTAGAAGGGCATCAGGTCTCCTGGGGTCAAATTAAAACCTAGACTCTTGCTGGATAAGCACATTTGGATCATTTCATCAGCCTCGCCTTCCTCACCTGTAAATGAGGATCAATACACTTTGTAAACCGTGGACACCATAGAAACATGAGGTCTGTTATTTCCTGCTCTCATTCTCTCAGTACTTCTCCCAACAGCCTCTTTTACTGTAACTAAAATTTTTCAAAATATTCATTTCTATCTTTTCCTAACCTTTGTCTTCTTATCATTCAGGAAAAAAAAAAAAGCATACTGTGAATTACAGAAACTATCAAGGTAATATCTCCAAGGTTTCATAACTAATACCTATATACTACAATAAAATCATTCCCTTTACAAAAGATTTGTGCCACAGCCTAATGTAGCTCTTCTTTTCCTCTTTCCCACAATAAAACTGATCTCTGCTTATGAAAGCTAGCCCACGGAAGTATACCCACTTCCTCAATTAGTAAAGAAACTGCTGGCCTTGAAGTCAGGACATCTGAGGTCAAATCCTATTTCATATATGCTGTGAGACTGTGGACAAGGTTGAGTTCAAGGGCCTCCAGGCTCTGTTCCATCTGTAAGTCTAAGACCCTCTTCTCAGTTAAGGCCATTCTATTTCCTATCTAAACAATAGACACCACAGTTTGAAGCACTGACAGAGGAGTTCATCCAAGTTACTCAAGAGTACTGGAAGCCAAGCCACATGAGAGCAACTGTAGGAACTACAGATATAGAGGCTAAAGAAGAGAAGAGTGACAGCACATGCCAGGAGTCTTGATGTATCTAAAGGATTGTCATGTCAGAGAGAATCTGTTTGTCTCAAGGGGCAGAACTCAGAACAATGGGGAAGCTACTGAGAGGCAAATTTTAGCCTGATAGAAAAGAAAATGTTCCAATTGTCCAAAAGTAAAATGGACTACTTCGGGAGGTGGTAAGTACCACATTACTGGATATTTTCCAGCAAAAACTGAAGGCTCAACACTAGTCCAGAATGTTGCAAAGGTTATTCCTGGTCAGATATGAGTTGGACTAAATGACCTCTGAAGTCATTCCCAGTTCTGAGATTATTTAAGGACCACAGATGGTTTATTGAGCTGCTCTCTCTACCCAGCCCTTCTGCCCCACTCAATATTTAACAGGCCTTCTCCCCCAAGGGCCAACAAAGTTCTGTCCCATACCTTGGAAGGTTTCAGAAGCAGGGGGCTAGGGGAAAGGGGAGGGAAGGCTACTCAAGGAAAAGGAAGTGTGAGAAGTTTCACAATGAGATCTCAGAAAGAAGGATAAAAAATTCCCATAAAGCTACATGATGTTTCCTCATGGGTTATCTTCAAAATTATACCTATATAGGAAAGCTGACACAGATTTCCATTTAGAACTCAAAGCCCTATATCATATATCATCTCCTAAGTTTTCCTTGACAAACATTTCTGTGCTCTCTATTCATTTAATAAGTAAGGATCAAAGGATCACTTAGGATTCCAGAAAACTCATATCCTAATATGCTTGAAAAGTTTATTTATGTATTTAAGATAAAACACTGTTCCCAGGAGAATCACTAACTGACAGGGTCAAAAACAGAATGGGAACAGAGAAGAGAACAAGGAACACTTGACTCCATTTCTTTTAGCAGCTTCACCTGTTTTTTTCAATTTTGGTTCCTTAATATGGATAATCAGAATAATTAAATCTCACTCTTCTTAACAATTTTCTGTGTAGAATCAATGGTTTGCTTAAGAGATGCCAAGAGTAGAAAAGGACCCACATGTACAAAAATAATATTTATAGCAGCTCTTCTTTGTGGTGGCCAAAAACTGGAAATCAAGGGGATATCCATCAAGTGGGGAATGCCTGAACAAGTTGTGGTGTATAAGAAATGCCAAAAGGGCAGACTTCAGAAAAACCTAGAAAGACTTTTATGAACTGATGCTGAGTGAAATGAGAGAACATTAAACACAGTAACAGTCAGCGTTCAAGGACTATTTTTGATAGACTTAGCCCTTCACAGCAATGCAAGGACCTAAAACATTTCCAAAGGACTCATGCAAAATACCATCCACATCCAGAGAAAGAACTATGGAGTTGGAATGCAGAATGAAGCAGACTATTTTCCTTTTTGCTATGTTTTGTTTTTCTCGTGATTTCTCCCATTCATTTTAATTCTTCTATTCAACATGACTAATGTGAAAATGTGTTTAGTAGGAATGTATGTGTAGAGCCCATAAAAGATTGCATGCTGTCTTGGAGAAGGAGCGGGCAGAGAAGGGGAGAAAATTTGGAACTTATGTGATTGTTAAAAACTGAAAACCAATAAATTAATAAATTTGGGAGGGGGAATCCAGGAGTAGCTTTTCTTGCTGACAATCAGAATATCAAGCAATTGTGATCAAAAGGTTTTATTGAGCACTTACTTACAATGTACCTAGCACAGTGCTAGGGAAAACAGGTACACATCTCTTTGATCTTTTGTCATATTTCATCCACAAAAAACTGACCAATTCTTTATTTCAGAATCTAAGTTTGCTCCCTCCCTTGCCAAGATTTAAATATTTATTCAAAATAGTAACACAGATCCATCGCCATGAAAGAAAAAATGTATCATTTGTAAATATAATCATCCAAATGGGTATCTAAAGGTCTGTTAGCCTTAACTACAATAATTTCATTCAAAGTCTGTTAAGAACACACAACCACACAAAATGACCACTTTCCCCCAAAGTATATTGCAGCACTGAAGTTCTAAAAATGAAGAATATAGTTATCACTCTTATAAAAATACCAGAGTCCACAGGGTGCTCAGCAGATGTTTAGGAAATGGGAAAGACTGAAATCAGGCTGTTTCTACAACACTCCTCTAGCAGCAGGGCTCCCAAATACAACTTACAGCTTGAGGTCTCCTAACACTTCTATATACCTGCTTAGTCTGTAGTACGAGCACTAACAAAGTTCTAAAAGCAGACAACAGAGTTTTAAAGATCTACTAACTAATCAGCTCTGGTCCATATAAAGCACTAATCTGAGATTATTTCTTATTTATGGCGTATCTGGCTCAGGCTTGCTTTAAACAATTTTTTTAAATCACCCACCTTCTCTTTGTAGCAAAATTTTAATGTGGACCCAGTTATATTCAGACTTGATTCTATGTGACAGTATTAAATTTTGTTTATACAAAAAAGCTTAAAAAATCCTCAAATATGCTCTTTATCTTTTGTCAATGTTCATAACGAGAAATGTTTAAAATTTTAAACAACAGAACCATAAGCTATTCAAAAGACAAGTACTGGGGGAGTCCTAGGAGCAAATGGAGCATGTCACTAGAGCAAAGCAGAAAAAGAGAAACTCAGGTGTGTGTTCTTTCTTCACTCTCAATAAAAATGATCAAATTCTCCTTTGATGTGCTCCTGACTATAAACAAAACCTATCAGCAGAGGCAGCCTCTGGATCAATGCTACACTAAATTCTAGGAAAGGAAGCACCAGCCTCTCACATTTTGGTGAAGGACTTACTATGTGAGAACCGCTGAGTGATCGGGGTTCCAGGGTAGGGGTAAGTTCGACTCTCCCACTGAATGTTTCCTTCCTGGACAGCCTTAATAAAGCCATGATAACACTGGTGGGCCACACCTGTAGGAAAACAAAGGGAAACACTTCAGTGAATGTATAGCGTGACTTAGAAATCAAAGATCATAATGAATCATCAAATTTTAGAGTGACTAAGACTAACGACCCTTTTCTCTACTGGTAAAACACTGGACCCAGAAAACTTGAGGGATTTCCCAAGTTAACAGTTAACAATAAGAGATGATACTAAGTCCAAAATGTTCTGACCCTCTTTATCTTTAAGGCTTAGGACTGAAAGCTTTGTGAGGGAACACACACTACCTTTGTAGGCAGTCCACATTTTCCATCTCTACTAAGGACGAACCTAGAAAACATGTCTTTAAACTAGATTTGTTGGATGTGAAAATGTCAACCCAAGACTTTAAGACAACAGATATCAAAATGTTCCGTGAAAAGTAGGATCTTGAGTCTGAGAATCTAGAAGAGAAGATGGCTCAAGAGCGACAGGATTTCAAAAATAAAAGCCTGATGTTCATGGCACATGTTAGGGACTAGGACCTCTCAGATCCTTTCTGACTCTGAAATTCTATAACTTTGTGCATACAAGAAGAGGACCAAGTCAGAAACTGTGACACCCTCCTAAACTCAAAAGGACAAAAGGCAAGCTGACCTGGATCTTTAGCAGTCAGATCATATCTGTTAAGATGATGAGAGTCTCAAAACAATATCCCCACTTCAAAGAGGGAGAAAAATAACTGCCATCAACACCAGGATTTCAAAGTTTCATATTATTCTGAGGAGCTAAGAGTTTGACAGACATGACAACTGAAGGTTTTGCAGCCCTAAAGTATAGTTAGAGCCCCTCTCTACCAAAATAACAACTTGCCAAACATGAAACACAGATGAATCCACACATTTCCATGTCATCTCTCTCGCTATTTCTCATGTTTTTCTCCCAAGTACTAAGCCGATATCCTCACAGCACCAACAGAAGTGAGTGGGCCAGGCCAGTTTTACTCTCGACCCTGGAAAGCTTCAACACAGTCAGTGCTTGGTTGTACAGTGTGACAGAATGCCTGTGAGCACTGGTGGGACAATGTCTAAGGAACACATCTTAGGACTATCTGATACCCCTTTAAGAGTATTCCCCACAATGATTTTAACAGCCACATTCACATCTGAAAAGAGTGTTTTGATAGGTGACGCTGACTTGGTTCAATGCTAATTCATCTGATCTACACTTAGTATCCTGACTTGATTGGTCAAGATGGAACAAAGGGCGCTCAATAATTGCTAACTATTAAATAATGATACAAAAAAGCTAGCTAGTAGAAAAGTGGGAGGTAGGCAAGAAGTGGAGAACATCAATCATTCGTAACAATCATGACACAGAATAGGTGGCTTTTCTTCACATCGATGAAATTATCTTTGACAGTGATAAGACAGTTAAAAACAAAGCCTTAAGTTTGATGATAATGTCAACTTTATCCCTAACTTTCCTTACTGAAGAACTGTGCAATTTACTAGATCAAGTCTCTTCCACTTTCTGGGTCTCAGTTTTCTCATCTATAAAATAAGGCAACTGGATTCAATGACCTCTAAGGTCTCTTCCCACTCCAAATCTACGAGCTTCTGATCTCTAGCACCACTTTGGCAAACACACTGAAGGAACTGGTCACAGATCTAGCAGGTGGTTTCACTTTGCTTATCTCCTAATACAAATAATAATAATAATAATGAACCTGAAGAAGCCAAATAAATTTAAAGTCAAGGAGAGCAAGCACCTGAAGCTGAAGTTAAGACAGATTTTCAAAGATCTAATGTGCATGTTTTTGGTAGCACAGGCCATACCTTTGATTAGTCGGTACCATTGTTTGCAGACTAGGGCTGAGGTTTTGTGCTCCTGATATGGTGAAAGAAAAGAGAGGATATACTCCAGAACCTCTTCAGGCAGCTCAGACATAGACCTGTTATGTCTTGTCTCCTCAATCTCCAGTTCGGGGCGGGGTTCCTCATCTTGCTCCATTGCCCCCTCCACCCCAGCTTCCTCTTGGTCCACGGCCATGAAGCTGTCATCCTCACTGTCCGAGGAACTGGCCATGGCATTCCCCTTGACGGCTGCAGAAGGAGAGAGATAAAAGTCAGTGGAACACACAGTTGTATTCTGGCACAGCTCTGATGTGGCATACCATCACAGCTTTGAAACCAGTTTTATTTTTTAAAAAAAGGTTTATTTATGCTTTTCCCACCTGGTTCACAGGCAGCTTCAGTTTGCCATATGCAATTGGAATCTGAAATCTATGAAATCTATGCTGGGAATCAAAGAATCACTAAGTCCTGAATGGACTTTTCTCTACTAAAAATCAATCAATTTGGATCAAATTTGGTCCTGACATGATTTCCCAGCAACACTTCTAAGGAAAGGACTTAAGGAGGAGGCAGCAAAGGAATCATCCTCCACCTTTCCTTGGCTGGAAGGAACAATCCAAGGTCTTAAACAGAGAAAGATCAATAGGCATTCCATATACATTACGCCAAACCTTTGTGAGGATAGGAGATGGGGGTGACAGCCAGCATTCTGCCTTCTGCCCACACTTCCTCACATTACGCAAGCACATTAAATGTGCCAGCACGTGTTACTGCCTCCAATTTAACTGGAATATGTCAACCACAAAATACTACAATCACAAGATCATAAGGCTTAGAACTAGAAGAAAATTTGGAGATCATCTAGTACATGTTCCTTATTGTAAAGATGAAGAAAATGAAGTCCAGAAAAATTCAAATAGTTATCATATCAATTACAGAGCTAGAATTCAAGCCCAATCCCAATTATTGAGGGGAGATTTAACTTCAAATCTAATTCTCTTTACACTACACCAGGATTGCACAACCTACAGCCCATGCAGCCCACAGACATACCAAAGGATTTCAGGGAGCCTGCAAAAAGTGTAGAGGAATCCTCTGCCTTTTTCAAGCTCCATCTGAAATCCTTTGACGGGCCACACTTTGTGCAGGCCTGCATTACACTATACTGCACCTAAACAATATTTACTTACTGAAACCAGATAAAGACTCTTAAAGACAACAGTACTTCAGGTGATTTTCTTCTATGTTGCTCACACATTCTTGTAACGTACAAAACATGAAACTACAGGAAAGGTCAGGGACATGACCTAGACGGTACCTTTAAGAATGGTGGCTGCTTATCTACTCCCAATTTCATAACTCCCAAACTACCACACCAAATGAGGAAACCTTTTTTCCTTGAGTTTGAAGATATGACACTAATAGTATTCAACTTTATTTTCTAAGAATATAGGCTTAGAAATGTATCTTTAGTAGCTGAATTAAATGTAGCATCTATCTGCCTAAATGTGGACCTTGTTACTATATCACAGACCAAGGCACACTCAGCTACAAGGATCATGTGTAGGCACGATGCATACATACAGGAATGAAATTCCCAATCACTGTGTGCATTCTGTCTGAAAACCCACTCCTAGTCCAAAGAAAACCCTTTAAAATGCCCTTTCAACAATAGAGAATAGAATTTTTCATTTGCAGTATCTAAAGCAATGTGAGAGCCTGGAACAATCGCAGCATGTGAAGTCTAAGGATCCTCTGCTACTTGCGTGGGTAACCTTAGGTAAGTCACTTCCTTGCTCTGGGTTTCAGTTTCCTGATCTATAAAATGATGAGATGTGGACCAGAAATAATTGGTAAGGTCTCATTCAGGTCTAGATTCCATGTTTTACTGCCTGTTACGTTTTAATACAGTTCCTCAGTCACCATGCTACAGGAATGATCCATATAAAGTCAATGATTTGTAAAAAAAAAAAAAAAAAATTCTCCAAGATGTTCACCTTAATGCTGTGCTAAACACCAAAGGATGGTGCAAAAGGCATACAATTTTAAAATCAGAGGACCTGGGTATGAATCCTGATGTTGCCACTTTATTATCTGAAGCTTGGACAAGTTAACTCCTTGAAGCCTCAGTTTCCTCATCTACAAAATGAGATAGTTTAAAGAGATAACATCTAAGGTCCTTTCTGGCTCCAAATCCATGATTCTATGATCTTAAAGTTGTATGGAATTTTCCTGTACGTCACTGGTGAACTTTAAAGAACTCAATCTCACCAAACCTAGAGTTTTGAGGAAACCTCAAAGATATAAGTCATGTCTCTATTGAACTGAGATTTTTAACCTTTTTTGTGTCATGGACTCTTTGGCAATCTGCTGAATTTCAGAATAAAAATTTTTAAATACATAAAATCGGAAGGATTATAGCAGAAACCAATCATTTAAAAAAAAAACCAACAAAGTTCATGGGTCCCATTAAAAACCTTACTCTTAAAAGGGCAACTGTTATTCCATTTATATAAAAATATTTCAGTAATAAGTCTTACACATGGCTGCCACAGTAAGAATACTGAGATGGTCCAAATGCCTTACCCCTGAAATTCTGTGCTCACCACTAATATGCACTGTGCTCCAGTTTGACTCCATTGATTCAGCCATGAAATTACCTCTTACTTCTAGAAGATACACAGACATTTTGATGCTTTGAGTTATGAATTTCTTTTTGGTTTTGTACCAATTATCCTTAAAGGAACTAATAAAAAATATCATTGCATCTTGGATTTTTAAATGATTAACCTGATCTTGTGATTTTCATGCCAAATTTAACAATTTCCTTCTCTGAGCCTCTTGCCCTCTCTCTTCTGAGGCAGAGGCAAACAGAGAAAGCTCTAGCCTAGAATTCCACATTCCAGTTTCAACCTCTCCTGCCCCATGACCTCATGCCAGGCAGCTGCTTCACCTGACCTCTGCAAAATAATTTCCTGCCTATCTAATAAGGGTTAAGCTACAAATTAAATAATTACTATATTGAAGAGGTTTTGAATTCTTTGGAGAAAGGACAAATTCAAGGAATTTAAAGAAAATTCTGAATGGGAACAAGTTCGCTTTATCGTGAAAAGTAACAAGCTGCTGGTGGCCTCTAAGAATTGATCCAATAATTCTGGAAGCAATTTGAAATTATGCCAAGAAATTTACAAAAATGTCTGTACCCTCTGACCTGAGATCCTACTACATGGCATATAACCTGAAGAAGTCAAAGACAGAAAGGTTTCTTATGCTCCAATACATTTATGGCAATATTTATTTTGCCATAAATGGCAATATTGCTATTAGTAGCAAAGAATGAGAAACAAAATAGATGCCTATCTACTTTGGGGAAATGGTGAAACAAATTTTGATAAATAAATGTAATGAAACATTACTGTGTAGCAAGGAGGCACAGTTGATAGTGATGGGCTTGGAATCAGGAAGATCTGGGCTCAGATTCAGCCTCTAGACACATCATCTCTCCCACCCCACAGCTTCCCCATTTGTAAAATGGGGACAATAAAAGCACTTCCCTCCCAGGGTTGTTGTGAGGACCAAATGAGATAGCCCAGGTACAGCATTGCAAACTTTGAAGAAATATAGAAACGTGAGCAACTATTATTCTAAGTAAGGAACATCAAGAGCACAAAGAAGTGTGGGGAAACCATCTGTGAACTGATACAAACACAGAGCCATGGACACTTGTAATTATAATGACCAAACTTAGCCCAGAAAAAAAAATAAGAAAATGAGAGGGCTTCCCTTTCTTCTTTGCAGAGGTGTCATGTACTGTCTGATTTGGCTTATGTATTGGTTTGTTTTGTTAAACTGCTTTTTCACATTTTGTTATAAAGGATGACTCTCAGAGGAAGGGAAGAATCAAAAGTTGAGGAGATGCTCGTCAACTGGGGAATGACTGAATAAGTCATGTTATATGAAAGTAATGGACTAGTACTGAGCAGACGAACTTCAGAAAAACCTGGAAGGATGAACTGATTTGGAGTGAAGTAAGCAGAACCAAGAGAACATTGTACACAGTAACACAATACTGTTCAATGGCCAACTCTGATAGATTTAGCTCTTTTCATTAACACAGTAATCCAAGACAATTCCAAAAGACTCATGATGGAAAATGCTATCCACCTCCAGACAAAGAACTATAGTCTGAATGCAGATCGAAGCATGCTATTTTCTTTTTTTTCTTTCTCATTGTTTTTCCCTTTTATTCTGATTCTTCAGTGGTACAGTGCATAGAGCACCGGTGCAGGAGTCAGGAGGACCTCACTTCAAATCTCACCTCAGACACTTGACAGTCACTAGCTGTGTGACCTTGGGCAAGTCACTTAAACCCAATTGCCTCATCCTGGGTCATCTCCAGTCATCCTGATGACTATCTAGTCACTGGATTCAGATGGCTCTGGAGGAGAAGTGAGGCTGGTGACCTGCACAGCCCTCCCTCACTCAAAACAAATTCAAGTGCAAGTCATGTCATTATTTCTCTGATGGCATGGTCTTCTTCGGCAACAAAGGATGAACACAATAAATTAAAATGTGAAAATATATCTAATAGGATTGTACATGTATAGCCTATATCAGATTGCAGACAGTTTTGGGGAGGGGGATGGGAGGGAAGGAGAAACAAAATCTGGAACTCAAAATCTTATAAAAGTGAATGTTGAAAACCTTTACATGTAATTGGAAAAAAATAAAATACAATTAAGTAGGAAAAAATGTGCTTTGGTATCTGTTCAAAAGGTATAAAATTTGGAATTCTAACAAGGAAAGTCATGAAGAAAACGTCTTGAAGAAAGTCATGAAGAAAAGTCATGAAAACATCTCTGAACTTTCTACTGCTATGTAGCTTACAAGTGTGTCTTCCAAGGTAGGTGACTGCTGCTGCTCACATAGCAGATGTTAGAGCTAGAAGGGGTTTTTGAGATTATCAGGTGTAATCCTTACATTTTATAGAAGAGAAAGTTAGCTGATGTCACCAGAGTCAACATACCCTCAAGTCAACTAAGACAAATGTTTGTTGATGGAAGCAAGGCAGTCACCCAAGGTCACCAAGAAGATATGACTTCATAGGAAGGAGTTCACAGCAGGTAAAACTACCACAGTGGAGGGAAGATACACACCATCGTATAGATTCCTGTTTTAAGTCATCATTCCTGCTAATTAGGTGCTCAGCTCAATTGTTCCTATATTTTTGAAGAAGATTTGCATGTGTAACCAGTACCTTCTGTACTTTAGTGCCCTAGAGTAAAGCATGAGTTCACCTTGCCCTAGTTACAACTTTCCCCAGAACAATAAAAAATTATTTGTCCAAGGCCCCACAGAGGCAGAGTCTAGACTTCCAGAATCACGGAATCACAGACTAGGAAGAAATCTGAACAGCAATTTGGCCTCACAGATACTTCAAAAAAATTATTTCTATGGCATATTCAATGGTTGCCCAGATTTTCCTTAAAGACCTCCAGTGAAGAGAGCCTCGAAAACGTCGTCTGCTGAAAGGCCATTCTCCTTTGTAATAGTTCTAAATTGTTAAAAAGTCTTTCCTTAAGTCTAAATTTAGAATTCAGATTTCCTGATTCCTAGTATTCTTTACATTACACAATGCTGCCTCTAGAATTTCTACTCACATTAGAATTGTAGAAATGTCTCCTCTGAAGGGAGGTGGGTGGCAGATACACCATGTACACAAATGAATATGATTTGAAGTAGTATGTGATGATGGCAAAGGTGACATCCAGAAAAAGTAGTGAGAAAATTTGAAGAGATTATTTTCAGCTAAGGACCTCAGGGAAGGCTTCCCAAAGGAAGTGTTATCTGAACTGAGCCTTAAAGGAAAAAAAAAATTCAACAAAGAAATTCTGTAAAAGCTAGAGGAGTTCAAAGAAAAGAGGTCACTTACAACTTGGAAGGGTCAAGAAAATACTTCATGAAGATGACATCTAAGCAGGGCTTTGAAGAAAAGGTAGGATTTTGTACACAGAAGAGACAGAAGCAAATTCTCCAGAAGAGGGGACTTCTTTTTTCAAGGAGGGACATTTCAAAGATCATAAATTGAAAACCACTATGAAAACCCCTGTCACTTAGAGAACAGCTGTTCTTCACAGAGTAAAAGAGTAAGAGACACATTCACTTGGCAGGTGTTTCACCAAAGGCACAGACTGTTTCATACATCATACTTAACAGAAGCACTCAAAATCTGGAGGCTGCTTAGCTCCTAGCAGTCAATGTTATGACAAAGGGAGTCTGGAAATAGAACAATTTGGCATAAATTCTGTTATTATTAGCAAACTGCTAGATACTTAGTTGACACAGAGATGTTATCTATAAGCTTTTTGTTTTTAATAACAGAAATCAACTGTAGCTAAGCACTTATAAATGGTTAAAATTCCAATTTGTTGCCTCTAGTAGGCATTCCTATTGTAAGTGAAAAGCAGACTATATGCCCCAAACTATCTGGTATAGTTCCTGGTTTATTATTAGCTAGGTAGCATTTTACACAAAGGGTTGTTATTTTCCCACAGCTATGGATCAGAACTGCTACCTGAGTCTTTCTCTCAGCTGGTGCCAATTAAGAAGTGCTTTTGGATAGAAGTCACTTGTTCTCCCAGCCAATAAGGCACCCAACCTATACCTACTAGCCACTCCAAATTATACCCTGTCTTCTGCTTCTGAATCATTTCCCCCTTGTCCTATCACCACTCTTATCTTTGAAAATCTCAGCCCTGATTACTCCCACTATCCAATTCCTCTACTTCTAGTCATAAATTGAACGAAACAAGAAATTTCTCAATTTCACTGACTGGACACACTAAAAATCCATGTTCATCCAACCTCAACTGAATCCTCACTGCAGCTAAGCCTCTCCCACCTCAGCTGAGGACTTTGCCTTTTTCTGAGAAAAACTGAGATTATTCAACATGGGTTCCCTCTTCTCCCATTCCCTTGAACGTTAAACTCCCTTGACATCCTCTCCTCTCTTCCTTTCCCTCAGTCCTTCAAGGAAGCAACTGTTCTTTTTGCCAAAGTCAACATCTCTATGTTTGCTCTTGATCTCCTCCCTTCCCAATGCCTTTTGCAGTTCAATCATCACAAATCTTTAATCTCTCTCATCAACTGGTTTCTTCTCAACTTCTTTAAAACATGCCCAACTCTCTTCTATAGACCCAAAATCTCTCCAAACTCCTTCAAAAAGTTGCATCCACTCATCCTCCACTTTTTCTCCTCAACCCCCTGCAACCAGCTTTTCACTTCATCTCTCAAAAGAAACTGCTTTCTCCAAAGTTAACAATCATCTTTTAGTGGTCAGATCTGATCATTTTTTCTCAATTCTAATCCTTCTCCACCTATCTGATGCTTTTGACAACTACTGAAAACCCTCCTCCTGGATACTTCCTCCTCTCTACATTCCATTCTTTTCTGGCTTTACTTCCTACCTATATGACCACTCCTTTTCAATCTCCTTTGTTGCCTCATCATCTGCACCACAATCTTGGGTTCTGTCTTAGGCCTCTTCTCTTCTATACAAGATATTCTTAACCTTTGTGCCAAGGATCCTTTTGGCAATCTAATGAAACTTAGAAACGCTTTCTCAGAATTTTGTTTTTAAATACATAAAATAAAACAAAATTAGAAAGGAAACTAATTTTATTGGAATACAATTTTTAAAATTCTTCTATTCCAGGGATGGAACCAAGATGGCAGATTAGGGGCAGCCACCCAGCTGAACTCACTAAAATTTCCCTCCAAACAACTTTAAAATTAGTGCCTCAAATCAAATTTTGGAGTACCAGAGCAACAACAACAACAAAAAAAGGTGGAATATTTTTCTGGCCAAAGAAAACTTAAGAGGTAAGAAGAAGACAATAATGTCAGAACAGCCACCCAAAAAAACCTCAGAAAAAAAGCTAAAAAAGGCCCCAAACCCAACAAGAATTCCTAGAAGAGTTAAGGAAAGAGATAAGAGTAGTAGAGGAAAAATTGGGAAAAGAAATGAGAGTGATGAAAGAAATTAAGAGAAATAACAGGTTGATAAAAGAAGCACAAAAAAATACTGAAGAAAATAACACCTTAAAAACTGGAATTGGCCAAATGGTAAAAGAGGCACAAAAATTCACTGGAAAAAAAAGAATTCCTTAAAGAGTGGAATAGTTCAAATGGAAAAGGAAGTACAAAAATTCACTGATGAAAATGACTCCTTAAAAATTAGAACTGGGCAAGTGGAAGTTAATGACTCCATAAAAAGAAAAATGTGAAATTTCTGATCAGAAAAACTGACCCGGAAAATAGAGCAAGAAGAGATAATTTAAGAAGGACTAGATCACCTGAAAGCCATGATCAAAGAAAGACCCTAGACATCATATTTCAAGAAATTATCAAGGAAAACTGCCCCAAGAGTTTAGATCCAGGGTGTAAAATAGAAACTGAAAGAATCTACCTGAAAGATGACCTCCTGAAAGAGATCCCAAAATAAAAACCCCCAGGAATATTATAGCAAAATTCCAGAGCTCCCAGGTCAAAGAGAAAATACTTCAGGCAACCGGAGAGAAACAATTTAAAAATCACGAAGCCATGGTCAGGATTACAGAAGATTTAGTGGCTTCCATTAAAGGAGCAGATGGCATGAAATATGATATTCCAGACAGCAGAAGTGCTAGGACTACAACCAAGAATCACCATTGTCCAAGTACTTCTCCTCTTCTTTGTAGGCTCTTTCTGACACTAATGGAAGCACCAAATTGTCTTCAACAGGTAAAAAACCAAAAATCATAGATATCTCTAAATCTTACCTTGAACCAAACCTGCATTCCCCAACCCCAAAAAGAAGACTATACTATCACACGAAGAAGAAATTCACAAGAAGTAACTACGAAGCAATTCTACTATAATGAAATGTGTTCTTAAAAAGCCTCACACTATGCAAAATCATGCAATTAAATCCACTGAACTTACAGGGGAACAGGAATAGGGACACAATGCTCAAAAATTTCATCAGTGACACGTTAAAAAAAGATAGGAACCTAATTTTTAAAAGCACAGTTTTCTATGTTAAGTGGTTTAGAAGAAAATAAATCCTGATAAATAGTAGCTGTCTCCCCAGCCTCAGGCTATGCAAGAACAAGCTAAGCAGGCTTCAGACATGGTAGAAGGAGCTGCTCTTCTCTGCTCACACCTCCTGTTGCACCAGAAAAGGCACACTCAATAAGGCCCTTTACCTTGACAAAGACCTGAAGTTTGCTTGTGAAAATGGGTGTCTGAAGGGTTGCAGCTTATGAGTTATTGTGAAGTGGAGCAGTTTTCTTAATTCTTTCACTATTTGCCAAGGAAGAAATTTCACAGAAGCAAACTCAAAATTTGTCATCTTCCCAAAATGTTCCTTAATACATCAATCACATTAGGATAAATTCACATTTTCAAAACAGTTACAGCAAAACTGCTACTCTAATATGCTAAAGGACTGCTAGTCTTTATCTTAGAAACCAATCCTAGTCACTCACCCCTGGCTTTTCTCTTTTCTCTAGGGCCTTCTAAGCAATCCCTATGAGCTTCACCCTGCCTTACTGAGGGCTCCAGAGGCCATGCCTGGACCAGATCTACCTTCCGTTGATGCCTACCAATTAGACTACCTAAGGCCATATCTTTGCCTGCTTCTTCTGTGAGATGGGTAACCTAAGCCTCACAGAAAACCTGCTCTACAAGACTGGTTCTCTTAGAAAAACACTGAACAATCTAATCATCTGACCTCTGTCCAATCATTGATGCTCTAGGCCTAGATGACTCATTCCTTGATGGTTAACAAATTCTCACCCCCTCATATTCTCCTCAATTTCCCTCCCTGATTGTTAGCTCTCTTCCTCTCATCCTCCTCCACTCTACCTTCCTTCAGAATATCCAACTCCAGATCTACATGACCCCTCCAGTGTGCAAGCTGGAGTATCTGTTCCAAAATTAACAAAACCTTTTCATTTCTCACTCTTTCCATCTTCAGGCACCCACTGAGACTCCCCCAGTGTGCTAGCTGGAGTATCTGTTCCAAAGTTAACAAACCTTTTTCATTTGTCACTCTTTCCATCTTCTGGCACCCACTGAGAACTGGCTCCCTCCTGATGACACTGTATCTCTGGATATCCTCAGCAAGACTGGCTGCATTTTCACTGATACTTCCAGATTCACAAATCATGGTGAGGGAACTGGAATACTCTTGACTGCCCAGTTCTACTTCCAGGCTCTCTGAATACCGCTCTCACTCATACACAGCCTTTCCCATAGCTTGACCTTAGGCTATTCTACTGTCTTCCTCAACTACTTTAATGCTTGGTTTAAAAAATATATTAAACTCAACAGGAAGACTTCAGAGAGGCCTGGAAGGACCTATATGAACTGATGCTGAGTGAAAGGAGCAGAACCAGGAGAACTTTGTACACAGCAATAACCACAGTGTATGCAGAACTTTTCTGGTAGACTTAGCCCTTCACAGCAATGCAAAGACCTAAAAAATTCTCAATGGACTCCTGAGGCAAAATGCCTTCCACATCCAGAGAAAGAACTATGAAACTGGATTGCAGAATGAAGCAGACCATTTTCTCTCATGTTATGTTTTGTTTTCATGGTTTCTCCCATTCATTTGAAATCTTCTATGCAATATGACTAAAGTGAAAATGTATTTAATAAGAACGTATGTACAGTACATATATAAGTTTGCATGCCATCTTGGGGAGGGAGGGGAAAGGGAGGGGGAAAGGGAGGAGAGGGAAGTGAAAAATCTAAGATATATGGAAGTGATTGTAGAAAACTGAAAACAAATAAATTAATAGAATTAAGAAAACAAAAATGAATAAAGAAATGAATTGTTTTTCTCTCAAAAAATATATTAAACTCACCAGAGAAATGGGAAAGGTACATTTGAGAAGAAAGACAGGATGATCAGTGAGGGATAATCATAAACATAATATATCTGAATGGAGATAGATGGCTGGGATGGTCTGTGAAGAGAGATTAAAAGGAAAAGAAGAAAGAGTAAGAACTTGTGATTGGAATCTCAGAAAGGGGAAAATTAGGGAGGAAATGGAGTGGATGTAGATGGCTTCAAACACATATCATTAGTGTTAAGCACATTCATCTTTAACCTCCTTCTTTATAGAGAGTGAGGAAAGGGGAGAGAGGAAAATGTAAGGCAACAGGATGGAAGAAAATAAATACGCAATGAAAAGTGGTATGATAGGCCAAAAAAGACATAAATCTCTATAAATGACTACATGAACCATGAGTGGAACCCAAAGCAGAGGCCCAATAGTCACTCCTCAGAGCATTCCTTGTTTAAACAGAGACTAAACTAAGGATATTTCTAAATTTCTTTCTAAATTCAAAATTCTACGTGATTCTTAGAAATGTAGTATAATATAGTATTGTACTTGTAGTATATTGTAGTATATTCCTTGTGACAAGATCTACGCATTTCCTTTATTTGATAGACAGAATGGGGAAAAGAAACTAAGTTAAGGAATTTGGCTGTTTGTGTTTCTTTTTTAACTACTATATTAAAATATGAGACACTCTCCCTCTTGTATTTGTCAGGACTGTTAGATTATGAGCTAATTAAGGAAAGGGACTGTCTTTTGCCTCTTTTTATATCTCCAGTGCTTAGCATAATGCCTATTACATAGTAAGTACTTAATAAATGCTTACATTAACTGACAGACAATAGCAAGAATTCTATAAGAAACTCATGTTAAATTCAGAGTTGTTTAGTCATTTTCAGTTGTGTCCAACTCTTCGTTGGACCCCAGTTGGGGTTTTCTTGGCAGAGATACTGGAGTGATTTGCTATTTCCTTTTCCAGCTCATTTTACAGATGAGAAAACTGAGGCAAAAACAGTTAAGTGAGTTGTCCAGGGTCACAAAGTTAGTGTCTTAGGCCAGATTTGAACTCAGGTCTTCTGATTCCAGGCCTGCACTCTGGCCACTGTACCATGTAGCTGCCCCTAAATTCAGAATTATCCATTAAAAGTCTTGCATAAAACAATTTGGAACACAATTTATTTTGGAACAGAATGCTACTTTTACCTCCTAGCGTTGGAAGTATATGTATTATGTATTATTTGGAATATGCTTAATAGAAATTTTATGAATAGTATGCTTTAACTTGCAGAAATATTAGTAAGCAGGGAACTATCTAGCCTTACATCCTACACATGGCACTATCTATAACCAAATACTAGTTGTAAATCAAAATTTAATCAGTCTAAATCTAAAATTCAAAAAATACTTACAAGCTCCAACTCTATTTGACAGCACTACCAGGTAGTGGTTAATTATGTAAAGTAACCTCTTTGGAGAGGGCATAGACCTACAAAATATGGATCAACATGCTTTAGTTTTATATGAAAATCCAGAAGAACTGAAATAAACAAAAGTCATGTTCCTTAGCAGCAAGACGTTTTACAGTTTACCAATTAAAACTTTGCTCTTTGAGGACAAAGACTGTGTTTTACATTCTTAGTATGAATCAGTCAGGCTTTAAATATTTATTAAGCAACCTACTGTGTGCCAGATACTATGCTAAATACTGGGGATACAAATACAAAAAAGAAAGTCGGTCTCTACCCTCAAGTAGCTTACAGTCTAATGAGGGAAGAAAAGACAGCTAAAAAGCTGGCGTAGGGGAGGAGGGTAGAGGGGTAAAAGGGCAGGTATCAGATACTGGGGATCCACAATGCTGAGCTTTCTTCTGCCACATAGTGAATGCTTAAATGCTCATGACTCAGTAGAGGTTCTGTCACTCAAATCTGAACAGAGACAGAGATGACGTAATGCACACAGACAGTGCGGGTCATTGATTAGGAATACATCACAGCAAATAGCAAACTGATACAGTGATATGCTTACTTTACACACATACACACACACACACACACACTTTCCTATCTTTCTGTCTCTCTCTGTATGTGTATATATATATTATATATGTACATATAACATATATACATACACATGTGTATCTGTGTCTCTGTGTATTTATATCATATAGATGTACATTATCACACACAGACATAAACACACACAGAGCTCAAGGAACTTAGTTTTCATCATATGTTCCTAACAAAAGGCAGAAAACGTAAATTCAAAGTATTGTGTGAGACAGACCATACCAAAACTCTCAACCACTCTAAGTCAATCTGTGACCTACAACAACAGCTTTAACAGCACAAAGTGGCTTGGATTCATTCTACTTGACAGCTCATAACCTTAATTTTCCAATTTTAATGTCAGCATTCACCTCTCCCTACCATTCATACAACATTCTTCAAATGCAAAACATTCCCAAGTTATTTATTTACCAATCTCTCAAAACCCAAAGTGGGAAGAAAGAGAAGCCTATAACTTAAAACTTAACTGACAAGCATTCTCCTTGTTTGTATACAATTTAGATCCCAGTCTAGTTTTACAGCGCACCAAAAAAAAAGAAAAAAAATCACTTCAATCATAAGACTCTTGTATAAAGTTCATTCCTCCCACCTTAGACAAATATAACTTTTTTGTCAACTTATGCCAGAAAATGTAAAATGAGAACACCCCTGCAAAAGATCTAATCTGGGTGCCTAATGGAGACCTTGTCTCTATCTTAACCTCTTCTCTCTGCTGACACTGCCAAATCACACAGGCCCAAATCACTTCACACCTGGGTGATTGTGATAGTCTGCCATGGGGTCTGCCTGCCTCAGGTCTCTCCCTATCCAGCTACCAAAGTGGTTTTTCCTAAATTCGACCATCTGATCATGTCACCCTCCACCCCCATCCCCACTAAACTCCAGTAGCCTCCTACAGCCTCAAGATCAAATGCAAAATCCTCCGTTTGGCATTCCAACCCCTTCCTTACCTAGCCTTCTTCTATCTTTCCAGTCTTCTTACACTTTATTCCCCGCAATGTACTCTTCAATCCAGTGACACTGGCCCCCTGACTGTTCCACAAACAAGACACTCCATCTCTCAGTTCTGGGCATTTTGTCTTTCTTTTTCTCTGGCTATCCTCATGCCCAGAATGCTCTTCCTCCTTCCCATCTCTGCTTACTGGCTTCCTTGAAGTTCCAACTAAAATCCCTTCTTCTATGAGAAGCCTTCCCCAGCCGCTCCTATTTTTGGTGTATTTTCTTCATTAATTATTTCCTGTTTATCCTATATATAGCTTGCTTACCCATATTTGTTTGTTGTCTCTCCCAGTAGAGTATGAACTCTCTGAGGGCAGGGATTGTCTTTTGCTCCTATCTGTACCCCCAGCTCTTAACACAGGATCTGGTACATAGTAAGCATCTAATAAATGTTTACTGAATGACTGAACTTCCATATGATTTTCAAGTTAGTTTTTGAGAAGCCTTTTGTTCTGTATGTACAAACTGTTTTGTAAATTTAGCTGCAAGACATAACATTTAGTAAATATGTTGTTATAAATCCCTTGCTTATAAATAGCTCTTCCACTTAGCTGGGTACAATTATAAATACTTATTAATATTAATACATCTTCAGTGCTCTTGAAATATCCAGACAGACAGTGTGTAAAAGCTGTGTGACAGTACTACATCAAAACTAAGAAGGGAAGCCTTCAATTAAGCCCCAGCATGGAGCCCCTGCTTTGTTCTCACAACTCATATTACCAAGCAAACATTAAAATGGCTTACTATTAATTTCCTGCAGCAATTTTCTAAAACTCAAACCTAATATATTGATCAAGAACATCTTAAGTTTTTATACCAAAACATTCATTAATGAAAAATAATTAAAGTAGTCACATAAAATACAAAAGAGACAGAAATGTACCCATCATTTTAAAAGCTTTGGATAAAGTGTAGAATATTAATCACAAAGACTTCTCAATATGTGTAAAATTTTATCTCTGTTGAGTTAGCATTTCACTTTTGAAAAAATCCATTAAAACTGGGTTTTTTCCTTCATTTCCAAAAAACATTACCCAAAAAAGTGATTTGTTCTGGGATTAGTAAATTGAACAGTATTAAAGAAAAAGGGGTGTATTAAAGTATTAAAGAAGTATGGGGTGACAGAAGAACAGATGAAGATAAAATTTTACTGTCTTTTGGCATGCTGCAGTATGAGCCATTATGTACTGTTTTACTTGGTCTTAAATTACACTGAATGAAGTTAATTTGGAAAAGGTCCTCCAGATCAGCAGAAAGTCATATTCTTCATTTTCTTCATAGCTATGGCATCAAGGAAAGAAGACTGAATTTGGGCTCTGAAGTCTTAGATTCAAATTCTAGCTCTCTCTTCCTAGATATGGAATCTTAGGCAACTCACCACCTCCCAAGGCCTCTCTGGCTTGGATGGATTACTTTACTGTGGACATTAAGAAGAAACTAATAAGATGAACTATGTATGTCAGCTGTCTTATTCTTAAATGAAGAGGTGTTAAGAAATCTATTTCTTTCAAGAGAACTATAATGTTCTCTGAAGACCAGGTTTCCCCTTTCTTTACCCCACCATTCCCTGAAGCTATCATAGTGTACATTCTCTCTCCTTTTCACAGCCAAACTATTAGAAAGGGTGATCACTTCACTGCTCTCATTTCCTCACCTCCCATTCATTTCTCCATCTCTTTCAATTCATCTTCCAAACCCAACACTCTTCTTAAACTACTCTCCCCAAGGTTACCAATATCTTTTGATACCATTGATCTTTTCCAGTCCTTATCATTCTTTTACCATACTTTCCTCCTTAGGCTTCCATGTTCTCCCCCTACCTCTCTGTCCCAACCAGGCTGCTCTTCCTGCCCACTAGCTGTGGGTGTTGCCCTCACGGAAAATTCTCTCTCAGGCCCTCTTCTCATTTACACTCTCTCTCCACTGGTGAGCTCATCAGCTACTATGAATTTAATTTATTTCTAAGAAAGTGACAAACTGATATACCATTTCTCTCCCAAACTCCAGACAGTATTACTAGTTGCCACTTAGATGTCACTGCTGGCATCTCCAATGCATAATTAGGTCCAAAACCTCCAAATTTTTTTTTTGATAGTACCAACCTTCCAGTGACCTTGCTCCACAATCCTCGCATCTTCCTTGACTATTCCCTTTCCCTGGTCTCCCATATCCTAATCCATTGCCAAATCTTGTTAATTCTATTGCTGCAACATCTCTTGTACCTGTCTCTTCTGTCCATGAATACAGTTTTGTATCTACTCTTGTTCATGCCTTCAATGCCTCTTCACCTGAAGGTTCTGAATAGATTTTCTCCCCAATCCATCCCCAACACAGTAGCCAAACTGATATTCCTAAAACACAGATCTGATCATGTCACCAGACTCACTTATTAAAAAATCTTTCATGACTTTCTATTGCATCTAGGATAAAATACAAAATCCTCAAACAAATATTTAAAGACCTCCACAATCTGGATCCCACCTACCTTTCTGGTCTTGTTTCATTCATGTTGCTCCACTTCCCACAATCTCTTGCTCCAGTCAATCTGGCCTGCTGGTTGTTACCCCTATAAGATTGCATATCAATTCCCTCTCTTTATAAAAGTTGTCCCCAGTCTCCAGAATATATTCTCTCCTGACCATCACAGATACCTGCCTAACTCTACCTCAGGTGTCACCTCTCAGAGGATACATACGTACATACATATTGTATGTACATTATGTATCTCCCAGCAAAATGTAAGCTTCGTGAGAACAGAAATTATTTTTTCTATTATCCACAGCACCTAGCACAGGGTCTTGCAGATAAGTTAACTTAGTAAAACTTTGTTAAAGTGGATTTTTATACACAACTTGGCAGACTGAGAATAACTTTCCATATCAATTCACTCATAAGAAACATATTTTGCAAGTGCTGCATTATACTTTGGGAAAGGAATGTCAATTTATACATAGATTCAGGTCTAAAGCAGAAAAGGTCATCCAGTCTAACCATAACCACATGCAGAAGGACTTGCCCAAGGACACAACAAGGGTGTAAATGACAGAGAAAGAATGGCGTCCTGATTCAAGATTCTCTCTATTGCCCCACAAGGTAGTTGAGAAGTTCTGATACGTATCTACACTTAAGCTCCAATATGACAAGGTGGTATTTAAGGGAAATCTGTCAGGAACTGAAAACTCAAATTCTGATCTCCATCAAAATTACCAGATTTCAATGGAAAATGTGACAAACTCTCAACTGTGTTATATGAAATTACACCAGAAATTTCAGCAAACCGTATTTTTGTTCATCTCTATCAATGAGTAAAAACCAAACTCAAGACTGAAAAAGACCAAAAGGCAGTAAAAGAGAGTGGATCTAATTAGATGCTCCTACCAAACTGAAAGATGGAATCACGAAGAGAAAAAACCAGTGTCCCTTTTAAATTGATTCTAAAGTTATGACTAATATCCTTCCAGGACTTTGCTGGTAATTTGGAGGGGAAGGCCATTAGTGTAGTCTATTCTAAACAGCCTATTTTAATATAACCTTTATAGCAACCTACATATAAGAACAGCACCAGATAAAAATAAGTACCCCTCCCCCCAAACCACTGTGTTCCACATTGCTATTCTAGGTTACGTCTTAATGAACTCTAAACTTAAGTTCTCTGCAGTACTGCAACCAAAACTGACAGAAAGAGTCACAAAACTTCTCATCAGTTTGGACACAGCAAATATATAATGAAGACTATCCCTAGGCTTCTAGAGGCAATCTTTTCACCTTGTAACTTATATCAAGCTGGAATGAGGAGTGGTGAACTAGAACCTCACGCAGCAGAAATCCAAAATCCACTAGACAGGAGCGTATTAAGTGTCACTCAAGAATACTACACGTCAGAAGATAGTCAAGAGCAAGAATGCACATGATGACTCTTTGGACAAAAGCAGTCATACATGGGTTCGGATGAGGCAAATCAGATCCCTCAGACACTGAAAAAAAAGAAACATTTTAAACATATTCTAATAGGTCCTGTGGGATCCTGGAGTCAGTCAAACTGTATGTGTGTCTGCCTTTCCTGGTCACTCTCACGCCAGCTCTGAATAAACATAAGTTCCTCGCTTCCCAAAAGTTAATTAAATCCTGTTTCTAATAGATGTTGTAATGACAAAATAAAGCGTTCGTATAATTTTATTACAACTATCAAGGACAAGACTTCAATAAATACTTAAAGAAAATTGCCACTGCAAGAATTCTCAACATCCTGAAGCTCCAAGAGGAGCCAATATATCATCTTTTAATTCCTGTGCCCGCTGCAAGAATTCTCAACATCCTGAAGCTCCAAGAGGAGCCAACATATCATCTTTTCATTCTTGTGCCCCTAGCACCTAGCACCCAGGATCCTTAACAAAAATCTACATTGAACTTTATTTGGGAAATGTGGTTCTGAGGAAGTAGCAAGGGGTGTTGCAGTTTACAGAGGCTAAAAACAGTTAATTTTTACCTCTTCCAATGAACTATTAAAAAAAGCTTCAGCAAATGTATGGATAATTGAAATCTGCCACCACTACTCTCTCATCTCTCTTGCGGAAATGGGTTCTATTTGTAGAATGGAACTTGTCGTCTACTTATAGATGAGGAATTTGGGATCCCTTCAGTGCTTCTCAAACTGTGAGTTGTAACCCCATATGGGTCTCAAATCTAGTCCACAATGCAATCACAAAGACACCTTTGTTCAACAATCTTCTGCATATGAATTATCAAGCAAGACATAAAATGAGGAGACATGGTTATCAACATCCTACATAAAGTTCATGCAGAACAAAGAGTCCAGGTAGTTCGAGAAATTCTCCTTATGTTCCAGGTGACATAATGATAATTTCATCTCAAGTCTTAGAATATTACTGGGTCTTAATGGAAATAACAAACAAAACAAATCAGCTTAGAAATATATAGAAGAAAAAAACAAACACAATCTTCAGATTATGACATGTCCACGAGTACATATCACACAGAAAAGCAGTACAGGCAATGAACTGGGCTCAGAATCAGAACGCATCAGCTGAATCACACTTGGGAAACTGCATAGTGCTTTTACTGATCCTATGTCATCTCAGAAGTTGCAAAATTTCATCTTTTTAACACAATATTATCTCCAGAATGCTTTCTAGACACAAATGGAACACTGCAAAATCAGAAGAATGAAAATCACGAGGGATCAAAATCTGCTGTTTACCAATAATGAACTTACGTGTGCAAAGTTTTATAAGACATCAAGATCACGGGATCGTAGACTTAGAGGTAGAAGAGAGCTCAGGCATCATCATTTACCAGATGAGGAAGATGAGGCCAGGGTCACAGAAAGAGTAAGCAAGCTACAGAAGTGACATTTGAACCCAGATCCTCCAATGCTCCTTCCATCACGACTGATCACAATGAGGAAAAGAGAACCGTCTGACAATACTACGCACTGGTGTCCACAAAGTATTAAAAGACCAATAGAAGGCCTCAAGCACACTAACTGATTGCTCAGAGGAGGATTTAAGAAACTACAAGAATTGCATAGAATAAGAAGGTATAAATGAGTTGTAACCTACCTCACTGATGGAGGAACTGCCCAAATCAAGGAGAAGTACTCAAAGCCATCAAACTAAAGGACATGAAAGTAAGCTTTGAAACTGAACCCTTCTTTTATGATAATTTTTCATCTGCTCGTTTCACTGCAGAGGAACTTTCTCGCCTTATTTCTCCCCATATTCACAATAAAACAGTAAAGATAACATGTCAATTTTCCTCAGTACCTCATATAGGAATTCAGGATGCCTTATGTTCTGTTTCTGAGTGGGGTTTTTTTCTTAGGAGCAAAGGGAAATCATCCTAACCAAATGTTTGCTGCTTAGCTTAACAAATTACCACTTCCTACCTCAAAGAATTTTACGGTTTTACTTAGCGTATGCCTAAAGACTTCTGGAAATAGGGGGCAGAGTCAAGATAGAGGAGTACAACAATTGACCTATAGAAGCTCTCCCCAATAACTCATAAAATACCTGTAAAAAATGACTCTAAACAAATTCTAGAGTAGCAGGAGCCACAAAATGACAGAGTGAAAGAGATTTCCAGCCCAAGACAGCCTGGAAGGCTGACAAGAAAGATCTATTGCACCAGGCTCAGAGCAGAGCACTGAGAAGAGCAGAGTCTTGGCTGCACAGTGTAGCAGGGACAGGATCAGAGCAGGCTTCAGGGCACAGAATCACAGGTAGCAGCTGCAGTTCCCAGATTGTTCAACCCACAAAGGCCAAAGTCAGTTTCAAAGGTCAGTGAGAAAGTTCTTTCACCTGGGTGAGAAAGGAATTTGGTCTGCCCTTGCCAGCAGCAGTGTCCATTTTTGAAGTCCTCAGTCTAAAGACCCTGGGGAAATTGAGCCCCTGATTTGGATCTCAGCCCTGAATGGCAGTCCTGGGGGTGAGGAGGAACACTGGTTGGTGGAGCTAGTGAAGGCTGTGGAGAGGGAATGCTACTCATAGATCCTGGGCAGAAAAGCTTGTGGTTGCTCTCAGACCAGAGTGCAGGCCAGGAGAGGAGTAAACTCCTCTCCCTTGGTTGTGTCACCTTGCAGGAACTGAGAACTTACAGGTCTCCAGAGTATACCCTCTGCTTGACAAAGGACTCAAAAGTCAAGTAACTGGTTGGGAAAATGCCCAAAAAAAGGGGGGGAAATAAGACTATAGAAGGCTACTTTCTTGGTGAACAGATATTTTCTTCCATCCTTTCAGATGAGGAAGAACAATGCATACCATCAGAGGAAGGCATAAAAGTCAAGGCTTCTGCATGCAAAACCTCCAAAATAAATATACAGTGGTCTCAGGACATGAAAGAAGTCAAAAAGGATTTTGAAAATCAAGTAAGACATTTGAAGGAAAAACTGAGAAGAGAAATGAGAGTGATGCAAGAAAATCATAAAAAGTGAGTCAACAGCTTGCTAAAGGAGACCCCAAAAAATGCTGAAGAAAATAACACCTTTAAAAATAGGCTAACTCAAGTGGCAAAAGAGGTTCAAAAAGCCAATGAGGAGAATGCTTTAAACAGTAGAATTAGCCAAATGGAAAAGGAGGTTCAAAAGCTCACTGAAGAAAATAGTTCTTTAAAAATTAGAATGGAACAGATGCAGGCTAATGACTTTATAAGAAACCAAGAAATCACAAAACAAAACCAAAAGAATGAGACAATGGAAGATAATGTGAAATATCTCATTGGAAAAACAACTGACCTGGAAAATGGATCCAGGAGAGACAATTTTAAAATTATGGGACTATCATGATCAAAAAAAAGAGCCTAGACATCATTTCCATGAAATTATCAAGGAAAACTGCATTGATATTCTAGAAACTGAGGGTAAAATAAATATTGAAAGAATTCACCAATCACCTCCTAAAAGAGATCCAAAAAGAAAAACCCCTAGGAATGTTGTAGCCAAATTCCAGAGTTCCCAGGTCAAGGAAAAAGTATCACAAGCAGCTAGAAAGAAATAATTCGAATATTGTGGAAATACAATCAGAATAACACAAGATCTGGCAGCTTCTACATTAAGATATGGAAGGGCTTGGAATATGATATTCCAGAAGTCAAAGGAACTAGGATTAAAACCAAGAATCACCTACCTAGCAAAACTGAATATAATACTTCAGGGGAAAAAACTGTCATTCAATGAAATAGAGGACTTTCAAGCATTCTTGATGAAAAGACCAGAGCTGGCTAGAAAATTTGACTTTCCAACACAAGAATCAAGAGAAGCATGAAAATGTAAACAGGAAAGAGAAATAATAAGAGATTTACTACAGTTGAACTATTTACATTCCTACATGGAAAGATAATATTTGTAACTCTTGAAACTTTTCTCATTATTTGGGTAGTTGGAGGGATTATACACATATATATATATATATATATATATATATATATATATATATATATACACACACAGAGGGCATAGGGTGAGTTGAATAGGAATGGATATCTAAAAAAAATGAAAATTAAGGGGTGAGAGAGAAATATATTGGGAGAAAGGGAGAAATGGAATGGGGCAAATAAATTCTCTCTCATAAAAGAGGCAAGAAAAAGCTTTTTTCAACGGAGGGGAAAAGGGGGGAGGTGTAAAGGAGAAAGTGAAGCTTACTCTCATCACATTTGGCTTAAAGAGGGAATAACATGCACACTCAATTTGGTATGAAAATCTACCTTACACTACAGAAAAGTAAGGAAGAAGGGGATAAGTGATGTGGGGGGATGATAGAAGGGAGGGCAAATGGGAGGAGGGAGTAATGAGAAGTAAACACTTTTGGGGAGGCGCACAGTCAAAAGAGAGAATAGAATAAATTGGGGGGGCAGGACAGAATGAAGAGAAATATAGTTAAGTCTTACACAACATGACTACTACGGAAGTCTTTTGCAAAACTACACATATATAGCCTATAATGAACTGCTTGCCTTCTCAGTGGGAATGGGCAGGGAGGGAGGAAGGGAGAGAAGTTGGAATTCAAAGTTTTGGGAACAAAGGCTGAGAATTGCTTTTGCATGCAACTGGGAAATAAGAAATACAAGTAATGGGGTATAGAGATCTATCTTGCCCTACAAGAAAAGAGAGAAGATGGGAATAAGGGAAGGAAGGGGTCTGATAGAGGGGAGGGCAGACTGGGGAAAGGGGTAATCAGAATGCATAGTTTTGGGGTGGAGGGAAGAGATGGGGAGAAAATTTGTGGAAAATTTTATGGAAATGAATGTTGAAAACAAAAAAATAAATAAATAAACATTAAAAAAAGACTTCTGGAAATAAGGAAAACTATTCCTTACTAAACAAAAGGCTATCAGTAAACTAAAACCAGGCAATGAAACACCTGCAGATGTTCCCTGTGAACCAGAATGATTTCAAAAACAAGAGAAGTTATGCATTGTACATATTAAGATAGAGAACTAATCCAACAGGCTTCTGATTAATTATCCTAAACTAAACTAGCATCAAAATATGCACAATGTTGCATACACTGAAGAAGAGAGAACTGAAAATTCAATAATTAAACTCATAATTCTTTGGGCCAAATTTTTTAAATAGTACTATAACCAGTAGTATCACTGACTGAGGAATTCCTGAGCCCCCTCTGCTGGTTTTGCAGTTACAATGACTCCAAAACTAACTAAGTTATTAAAATGATGAACAATATTAAAATATGCATACTTTTCCAAGTAAAACATTGACTAATAAGCTTCAGACCTTCTTTTAAAAATAACATAAGATTCAACAAATGACAGTAGATATGGTGTTTGCTGCCCGACAACTCCAAGAGAAATACCAGGAGCCAGGAGCAGAACAGAGGTCTGTACACAACGTTTGTAGATCTGACCAAGACTTTTGACACTATTAGTCATGAGGGTTTATGGAAAATTATGTCAAAATTTGGTTGCCCAGATAAGTTCATCAATATGTCAATTTCATGATGGCATATTTGCCTGGGTTCTGGATAGTGGACAATGCTCTTGTGCCTTCTCAGATACCAATGGAGTGAAACAGGGCTGTGTGCTTACTCCCGGGCTTCTTCAATGAGGATGAACCAGCACAGCATTAAGGTCAACTACTGTACTTTTGGTAAGTTCTTCAATTTGAAAAGGCTACAAGTCAAGACCAAAGTGGAGGAAGTGTCGGTGCATGATTTTCTGTTTGCAGATGACTATGCACTCAATGCAGCCCCTGAAGCTGAGATACACCAAAGTATGGATCAATTCTCCACTGCCTGTGCTAATTTTGGCCTAATAATTAACAACAAGAAAACACAGGTGCTCCATCAGCCACCACCACACCATTCATACGTAGAATCATCGGTTACAACAAATGGAGAAGTTTTGAATGCTGTGAATAAGTTCACTTACCTTGGTAGTGTACTTTCCAGGGATGTACACATTGACAATGAGGTTGATGCATGCATTGCCAGAGCTAGCTCAGCGTTTGGGAGGCTCTGAAGAGACGTTTGGGAGAGAAGAGGTATTAGACTGACTACCAAACTGAAGGTCTACAGAGCTGTTGTGCTGACCTCATTGTTGTATGCCTGTGAAACCTGGACAGTCTACCAGCACAATGCCAGGAAACTGAATCACTTTCATTTGAACTGTCTTAGGAAGATTCTGAGGATCACCTGGCAGGATTAGGTACAAGACACTGAAGTCCTTGCTCAAGCTGAACTGCCAAGCATTCAAACTTTGCTTCAGACAGCACAACTCCAATGGGTTGGCCACATTGTTAGAATACAAATGTACACTTGCCAAAAAGACTATTTTATGGAGAACTCACATGGGGCAGGTGATCACATGGTGGTCAGAAGAAGCAATATAAAGACACTTTCAAGGTCTCCCTCAAGAACTTTGGATTTGACTGTGCAACATGTGAGACACTGGCACAAGACCACTCAGCATGGCATGCCCACATCAGAAAGGGTGCTGTGCTCTTTGAGCAAGGCAGAATTGAGACAGCACAAAGTAAATGGAAGATGGGCAAATTTGGAGTATCCATCCCATACATCCCAGTTCACATGGACTACCTGTGCCCAACCTGTGCCCAACCTGTGGTAGAGCATTCCGAGCTCATATTGGTCTGATCAGCCCCAGCTGGGCACACTGAAATTTCACTTTATCATGATGATGTCATTTTGGTCCTCTTCAAGAACAAAGGACAACAACAACAACCAATCAATCAACTAACAATTTGCCTTTAAAAACAATTTAGCTCAATATCAAAGTTAAAAGACATTATCACTCCTTTCTGTGAAGAATACATAAATGGTATGTGGTAAAGATTCTTTTAAGGAGGGTTGTTTGAGTGTTTATTGGTATCTTTTTTGTTCAAAAATGTATCAATAATTTTAAGTT
This sequence comes from Notamacropus eugenii, assembly GCF_028372415.1. Taxonomy (NCBI): domain Eukaryota; kingdom Metazoa; phylum Chordata; class Mammalia; order Diprotodontia; family Macropodidae; genus Notamacropus; species Notamacropus eugenii. The sequence continues at coordinate 55,915,208 of NC_092876.1, forward strand.
TAAAAACAATGTTGCAAATTCATGGTTTTGCCTTCCCTCTTAAAAATAAACATAGAGTTGGAGACATTTTTTAAAGGAATGGGCTTTCACCAACTGGGGAATGGCTAAATAAATTGTGATATACGAATGTAATAGAATACTATTGTGCTATAAGAAGTGATAAACAGGAAGACTTCAGAGAGGCCTGGAAAGACTTATACAAACTGATGCAGAGTGAAAGGAGCAGAAGCAGGAGAACTTTATACACAACAACCACCACAGTTTTCTGGCAGTCTTAGAACTTCATTGCAATGCAAGGGCTTAAAAAATTCCCAATAGTCTGTTAAGGCAAAATGCCTTCCACATCCAGAGAAAGAACTATGAAATCCAATCACAGAATGTAGCAGATCATTTTCTTTTGTATTACGTTTTGGTTTGTTTTATGATTTCTCCCATTCATTTTAATTCTTCTACGCAACATGACTAAGGCAAAAATGTATTTAATAGAAATGTATGTGTAGAACCTATATAAAATTGTATGCCATCTCAGCGAGGAAGGGAGGAAGGAAGGGGAGGGGGGGAAATTTAACTTATATGGAAGTGATTGTAGAACACTGAAAACAAATAAAATAATGATTAAAAAAAATAAAGGAATGGGCTTTGCTGAGAAACTGAGTAAATAACAAAACTGTTTTAAGCTTCATAGTCCAGCAAAATACATATCACACTGAAATTGCTGTTACTCGTATCAGGGAAGAAGGAGAAAGAGCCAAATGATACAATACGATCAGGCAAATTAATCTTCCATATGGGAAGTTAAAAGGAAGGAAAACAAGGGTTAAGGCAATTGCCAATACGGAAATCAAGTTTAAAAAGCAATGAAGTAATCATGAAGGGAAAATAAAAAAAACACACCAATACGATCAGAGGAAGGGCAATTTTTTAACTCAGTCAAAAACATGAACAAAAATTCTGAGCAACAAGTCTTCAACTCAAGCTATTCTGCAAGACTACAGCAAAATTCTAAAGTTAAATCTTAGCAAATCAGTATATAATATGACTGCAATTCAACAAATATTTATAATACCTACTATATATGTACAAAACACTGGAGTTGCAAAGATAAAATAAGGAAATCATTCCAGACAGACATAGTTAGCAGGAAGAAAACTGGTTTTTCCTTAAGATGCTGATATAAAGCTGGAAGCTTCAGGCACTGACCATGGTACCAAGCTTCACCATTCTCCAGATGCTCAGAGCACAACCATTTCCTGGACTCTTAGAGATGGGCCAACCCTTCTTGATTCAACTGTCCCTTTGATTGCCACAAGTCACAACTCTTGAAGTAAAAGTGTCACATTTCTACAGTTCTTTAAGGTCTGCAAAGTGCTTTCTTGGAACAATTTTGTGAAGCAAGCAGTGCATATTTTAATGATAAGAAAAGTCAGCTTCAAAGATATTAAGTAATTAACCCAAGATCATACAGTTTCAGAACTAAAATTTGGACCCAGGTCTCTGGACGCCAAGCTCAATCAGTCAACAAGCATTTATTAATCACCTACCATTCTAGGCACTGTGCTAAGTAATGAAAATACAGAAAAGAAAAACAGTCCTGCCTTCAAAGAGCTTGCACTATAATGAGGGAAACATACACATACAGAAACACAGAAGACATACAAATCAATTACGAGGTCCCCTTGGAAACTGAAAACTGACAGTTTGTGGCTGTTTGCACTATAACCCAAAACAATACAAAATGACTCTCTTATGGCAAATCCGCAGTAATTCCTAGCTTCCTTGATTTTTAAAAAGAATTAATTTCTAAAAATTGCCTATCTTCAATGATCTCCAAGGTAGGGGCATGATCACCAATGGGAAGGTGAAAAGGTCTGCAATCTACCATTCCAATAGGTAATAAATTCACATTGTAGAACCTAATAATACTCCTCCCCAAACCCACATAAGCCTTCTCAGAAAACCTCCAACCTTCCCTATTCCTAGTTGTCTCTGCACTTTTTTCCTTTCAATGTTACATTTTTCTACTGTGTATCTGTTTGTGTATGTATGTACACATGTGTACACATACACATACACACGCTAAATAAAGTGTGCATCTTCTCGCACCTGTTAGAATGTAGGCTCCTTGGGGTCAGTACTATTGACACTAGCCCCACCTGCCCATCCCACCCCACATTTGCCCAGATGACATTAGGAAAATTCCTCCCTTATGCAACATACACAACCTGTTTCCCACCCCATTCCCCGGGACACCCTATCAGCAGACATTCCTTGGGTTTTGTGCTTAGAGGTAGTGACAAGTGATTAAGAAGAGTTCCTTAATAATTTGGGGTGGGACAGCAAATGCTATGCACTTAGCACAGTGTCTGGCACATAGTAGACACTTACTAAATGTTTGCTGACTGGCTGAATATGCAAGAAGTACAGGCATGGATGCGTTGTGACCTACATTACAGGTTTCACTGCATTATCCTCCTGCCCAAAAAACAAAAACCAAAAAAACTCACCCATCTCCTGAACTTCCCTATTTCTATTGAAGACATCTTCATCCTCCCAGTTACTCAGCCTCACAACAGGTGGGTCGGGCATGCCAGATTGCTCACTTTCACTCAGTAATATATATGACAGAAGTTGCCAACAATATCTCCCTTATCTCCACTCACACAGAAACCAGCCTTGTCACCTGGATCATAAAAACAGTCTCCTAATTTATCTCCGTGACTTAAGGCTCTCCCTACTCCAATCCATCCTGCCAAGGTGATCTGAAAGCCCAGGGCTGATCATGTCCCTCTAGTGGCTCCCTAGGACCTCTAGGACAAAATAGAAGTTCCTTCCTTTAGCAATGAAAGCTCTTCACAACCTGGCCCCAACCTTCCTTTCCAGGCTCATTAGGCATTATTCCCTTTCTTGCATTCTGCTGTCCAGATAAACTGGTCAAATTGCTGTTTCTCATATAAAAACAACTAAAATATCCAAATATGAACAGGACATTAAGTAATATGATGTGTGTTAACTGTGGGGATTGAGTGAACCACACTGACTATCTTGTGACTCAATTATGGTTCCAGTTCAGTTCCCTTTCTATTCAAGTATGGATCTAATAATCCAATTTCTGTCTTGTGAGAAAACTTTATTCAATGATAGGAATTATGAGAAAATTTCTGTGCATTGTTTGACCCAAGCTCCTTCATGGCTGGGAAGCTACTGCTTAGAGACCCTTCATTAAGGACCTAGGTTATGCTGACCAGAAACTCAATCAGATCCAGACTGATACAAGTAATTTTCTTTCAATTACACACCTCAAGCAACTCGTATGTTTTATCTGAAAACTGTACCCAAAGTGGTCAATAAATAATTGTTTCCTTGTTTCTTTGACTGAATACTGACATTTAGATGGGAGCAGGCACCTCTTTTTCTGATTTCAGGGAATGCACCTTTTTACTCTCCCCTTCCCAACTTGGAAGGTCCTTAATCTTTCTTCCAATTAGAAATCCGATTATCCAAGTTTATATTCTGGTTTATATCTTGTTATTTTCTTTTAATTCATAAAAATCTATCTCCCCCTGTATTCGAGTCCAGTACCAAGTTAAGGAGGCATGATCCCAATTTGTTACACAATTGGTAGGGACCGCTTAATAAACTACGTTCATAAGCGTGAACCTTTGTCTCCTCAGTTATTTCAGATTTCACCCATCACAGACGTTAAGCAGAACAACAATAAAGAAAAAAGAATGGATTTATATTAAAAGCTTTCTGCTCAGCTGAAATCACAAATAATTCACTTTTTGTCTTTTTTACATTGTGTATGATTATCCAGAGATATATTACTTGCTAAAAAGCTATTACCATTATGTGACTATTATATTGTGTATCTTTCAATCTAAAAGTATTCAAAAAAAGAAAGAAATGTTCCTGTTTGATCAAATTAACTAAATTACTAACAACTGTGATTTAAGTTTACTCTATCCCTCCAAGACAGGCACAGGATTTTTTAAAAATAGTGATGCATATTCAATCACATTACTCAATAAATAGGATTTATGTATTGTTTTTAAATAAAACTTTAAAAACACTGTTATCTTTATCTCATTCTTAATTTCTATTCTGTATGTTTTATGACATACATATTAATAACAGTATATATATAATTTATAAATACATAGTAAGTCCATGCTTAAAAATTTTGTTATCAATATGGGTGTACAATCAAAACAATTTGCAGGATGTTGTTCTAAGACAGACATTGCAAATTCCAGGTCAAGGCCTAAGTCTGTCAAGGCAATTTGCTTAGTAACTTCAAAAAATCTCACTAAATCCAGTCTTTTATTTCCACTTTCTCTATTCTTAACAGACACACAGAGCTTTAGGACAAGAATTTTTTACGGTCTAATTTAAAAAAAAAAAAAAAGGCGCCCCTAGGCATCAGTAATATTCCTAATGAAACAAACTAGCAGTCTTGGGACATAGCATTAAAGAAACAAATTTTGTATGGCTTAGAAACTATAGGCATGACATCTTTTATAAGAAAGTTCTGAATAAATGGGTGTCCTCCAGAGAAAGGACAATTCAGAACGCTGGATACATGAATTTTCCTAAATTTTCCAAAACTCAAAAGGCTTTTACTACTTAGCTATCATAGAAAGAAAATATATTTAACCCTGGCTCTTAAAAGTTCACATTCCTTAATACATAAGGTATTTCTGCATTTACACAGAATTATCAGAAACAATTACCTTAAGAATTAAAATCTATATTGGCTAATATGACAAAACAGGAAGATGATAAATGCTAGAGAAAATGTGGGAGAGTTGAAACACTAATTCATTGTTGGTGGAGCTGTGAGCTAATCCAACCATTCTGGAGAGCAATTTGGAACTATGCCCAAAGGGCCACAAAAATGTGCATAACCTTTGATGAAGTAATATTGCTTCTAGGGTTGTATCCCAAAGAGATCATAAAAATGGGAAAGGGACCCACATGTACAAAAATATTTACAGCAACGCTTTTTGTGGTGGCCAAGTACTAGAAATCAAGGGGATGCCCATCAATTGGGGAATGGCTGAACAATTTGTGGTATATGAATGTAATGGAATACTACTGTGCTATATAAGAAATGATGAACAGGTGGACTTCAGAAAAACCTGGAAAAGTTTATATGAACTGATGCTAAGTGAAATGAGCAGAACCAGGAGAACATTACACATAGCAAGAGCCACAGCACATGAGGACTGTTTCTGATAGACTTAGCCCTTCACAGAAATGCAAGATCTAAAACATTTTCAAAAGACTCAATGCAAAATGCCATCCACATCCAGAGAACTATGGAGTTGGAATGCAGAATGAAGAAACTATTTTCTCTTTTGTTATATAATGTTTTGGTTTAGTTTTTCTCATGGTTTCTCCTATCCATTTTAATTCTTCTACACAACATGACTAATGTGAAAATGTGTTTAATAAGAATATAGGTATAGAACCCATACAAGATTGCATGCTATCTTGGGGAAGGAGGAAGAGAAAACTTTTTTCTTTTTCTTTTTTTAATTTATTTAAGTTTTCAACTTTCATTTCCACAAAAATTTGAGTTCCAAATTTTCTCCCAGTCTCTCCCCTCCCCTCACCCCAGAACGCTTTGCATTCTGATTTGCACCAATGTGCCCTCCCTTCTAACACCCTTCCCTTCCCTTACTCCCATCTTCTCTCTTGTCCTGTCGGGCAAGATAAATTTCTATACCTCATTATTTGTATTTCTTATTTCTCAGTTGTATGCAAAAACAGCTGAGTTCCAACTTCTCTTCCTTCCTCCCTCTCCACCCATCCACACTGAGATGGCAAGCAATTCAATATAGGCTATATATGTGTAGTTTTGCAAATGACTTCCATAACAGCCATTGTGTGTAAGATTAACTATACTTGCCTTCATCCTATCCTGCCCCCCATTTCTTCTATTCTCTCTTTTGACTGTGTCCCTCCCCAAGAATGTTTACTTCTAATTGCTCCCACCCTGCTTATCCCCTTTTCTCCTACTTTCCTGTAGTATAAGAGATTTTCATGCCAAATTGAGTGTGCATGTTATTCCTTCCTTGAGCCAAATGTGATCAGAGTAAGCTTCACTGTTTCCCTCTCACTTCCCCCCTTATTCCCCTCCATTAGAAAAGCTTTTCCTGCCTCTTCTATGAGAGATACTTTGCCTCATTCCATTTCTCCCTTTCTCCTCCCAATATATTCCTCTCATCCCTTAATTTTATTTTTTTTAAGATATGATCCCTTCCTATTCAACTCACCCTGTGCTCTGTCTCTCTAAGTGTGTGTGTATGTATGTATGTGTGTGTGTGTGTGTATGTATATAATCCCTCCAACTACCAGATACTGAGAAAAGTTTCAAGAGTTACAAACATTATCTTCCCATGTAGGAATGTAAACAGTTCAATTTTAGTAAGTCCCTTGTGATTTCTCTCTCCCGTTTACCTTTTCATGCTTCCCTTGATTCTTGTGTTTGAAAGTCAAATTTTCTTTTCAGCTCTGGTCTTTTCATCAAGAATGCTTGAAAGCCCTCTATTTCACTGAATGACCATTTTTTCCCCTGAAGTATTATACTCAATTTTGCTGGGTAGGTGATTCTTGATTTTAATCCTAGTTCCTTTGACTTCTGGAGTGTCATATTCCAAGCCCTTCCATATCTTAATGTAGAAGCTGCCAGATCTTGTGTTTTTCTGATTGTATTTCCACAATACTCGAATTATTTCTTTCTAGCTGCTTGCAATACTTTTTCCTTCACCTGGGAACTCTGGAATTTGGCTACAATATTCCCAGGAGTTTCTCTTTTTTGATCTCTTTCAGGAGGTCATCAGTGGATTCTTTCAATATTTATTTTGCTTTTGGTTCTAGAATATCAGGGCAGTTTTCCTTGATAATTTTATGAAGATGATGTCAAGGTTCTTTTTTGATCATGGCTTTCAGGTAGTCCCTGTTCCCTTCTCACTCTGGTTGAAAAAGCTCTCTCACTACCTTTGGTGCTTGTGGGTTGAGGAATCTGTGAACCACTGCTTCTGCCTGGGATTTCATCCCTGAACCCTGCTCCAGCCCTACTTCTCCCAGTGCCGCGTGGCCGAGACTGGGCTGGGCTCTGTTCTGCATCTGGTGCTGTCGTTGGCCTTTCCCGTCAGCCTTCCAGGTCACCCTGGGCCAGAAATCTCCACTCCATTGTTCTGTGGCGTCTGCTGTTCTAGAATCTGTTGAGAGTTTTTCTTTACAGGTATTTTATGAGCTGTTGGGGAAGAGCCTAAAGTATATGCACCTTTCTACTCCGCCATCTTGACTACATTAAGGGGGATAAAACTTAAAACATATGGAAGTTATTGTTGAAAACTGAAAACAAATCAACAATAAAAAAAATTTGCAAAAAAAATGGAAATGATTATTGAAAATTGAAAACAAATAAACTAATAAAAATGTAAAAAAAGCAAGAACTGAAATCTATAGAATGTCACTGTTATAGCTAAAACACTCCCATGCCTTCCCTCCCCGGTCCTCCCCTCTCCTTCCCTCCCTTTTCCTCTCCTATCCTCAAGTGTTCTGCCCAGGGGAAGGTAAACTCCATGACCAAAAACTGCCTTTTTTCCTTTGGGTTTACTGGCTACATTTCTTGTTCAAAGATCAAGCTTTAAACCCAATTCACTCTGGAGCTCATAGACTGGACAAGTCCCCACTCACCTAGCACAAAGTGGATATGATAACTAAATAGTAATTATTTCTCTTTTACCCAGGAATCCTGAGGGTCTTCCCCTCCCAATTTGATTTTTTTTTATTAGAGAGGCATCCCTTGAGTAACTTAAAGAAGCCTATTCATTGAATGGGTATATCTCACTCAAAGTGAGAACATAATAAGAACTTAGCCTGAAAGGGCCAGGGTCTCACACTGCATGCTGGGCCATCTCCAGTTGTTCTGATGAATATCAGGCCACTGGACCCAAATGGCTCAGGAGAAGACAGTGAAGCTGGTGACCTTGCACAGCCTGCCCTCACTCAAATCAAAGTCAGCTACAAGTCATGTCATTATCTTGATGTCATGGCGCTCTTCACGAATGAAGGACAAACATAACAACAACAACCCCACGGTACACACCAAAACCCCCTTGTGCACTAATATATGCCCTTAAGGAGTCAAGGCCAAAAAATTCATCACCCAGGAATGATAATTTGTTATTAAATTTCTGTACCTGCAAATGAAATAATGCTCATTCCACACACTAACTCACATAGTAGTTATAACTGTTTTATACCACAGGAAAGTGAGTCACATACCCTGAGATATCTAGTCAGCCTCAGCCATTTCTCTCATTCTACCCGGTCATCTTCAGAGACCATTCCCTGGGGGGTGGGAGTAGGGGAGAAATTGAGCCCTTTTAGCTTTAGAACTGCTACCCCCAAACCCTGGGCTTCCCTGACTAATGAATGGCCCTTTACATCAGGAGCCATGCTTCACATTCTATCCTAGCCATCATCTTCTTGCCATCCACCTTGCACACATAAAATATGACTTTACACTCAAACACCTATGAATCAAGGAACCATAAGGCCTAGGCCAGCAGTTCCAGAATTATATGGGTTAAGTCCCCCAGTGTAAGATCTCTGGAAGTCCCTAGATCATACAACAAGGATAGAGAACAAAAAAATGGCTAAGGTAAAATAATATTGAAGTTTGATTCATGTCATTTTAAATACCTCCTGCATAACCTTATATCCAAATTAATCAAGCCCAACCAATAATTCCTTCAAAACATGTCTCTTTCTATTCGTATGCCAACCACTTAGTTCAGGTTCTCATCAAGAAACCTGGGAGTCCCAGCTTTGCAACTAGCTATGGAAATGTGAGCAAGTCACTCCTCTCACTGTATATTATGTATCACAACTTCTATGACTACAGCTCTAACCATAACAAACACATACATAGCACTTTAAGGTTTGTAAAACACTATACCAATATTTTATCGTCATAGCAATCCTGGAAGGTATTATTATTATTCCTATTTGAGAGTTGAACAAATTGAAGCAAATTAGGTTAAGTGACTTACCCAGGGTCACACAGAGGGTAAGTGGCTGAGACCTGATTGAAAATCAAGTCTTCCTAACTTCAGGTAGAGCTGCATCACACATTTCCCTCTAAATCACAGGTACAAACTGCAGGGGCTTCTGGCCTGAACCAGATTAAAATATAATTGGGGTATGTTTAACAAAATAAATAAAAATTCAACACAGACAATGTTAATTTGTGGTTTTCTAAGTCACTGTGTGCAGAGCAGCAATCTGCTGTTTGAGTTGTATACCACTGGTCTAAAGTACTCACAGTTATATCAGGTTATTTAGTTTATAGAACACTTTCTTCACAACTATGAAGAAGCGTACGTATTAACCTCTCACATTTTACAGATGAGGAAACCGAGCACTGCATTTTAGGAAAGATACCAAATCTGAAAATCATCTAGGTAAGGCAACCAGGAGAGCAAAGGGCTGCAGAATCATACCATGTAATGAATGGTTAAAGGCACAGGGGTGTTTGGCCTAGAGAACAGGATCGACTGAGCGGGGATATCTAGCCAATCAATCCACAACCTTTCACTAAGTGCAAGGCACTGGGAAAACAAAAAATAAAATGGCCATAACAGTCTTTGCCCACAAGTAGCTTACTACATTCTAACAAAGGAGATAAGACACACATATGTAGACCAAACAAAAATAGAAATTAAATGTGACATAACACAGAAGGTAGGAAAGAAATGTGGAAATAAAGGGGAAACATTTCATGCAGAGTAAAGCTGAATCTACCAGAAAACCAGGGATTCTGAGAGGTGGAGTGAGGAGGGAGAACATGCTAGGCGTGGCTATCAGCCAGTACAAGGGCACAGGGATAGGAGATGCTACATGAAGAACTACAAAAAGGCCATTATCACCAGACCAGGGGTGGGAAACCTGTGGCCTCAAGGCCACAAATCTAAGGATTTGTTCTGTAAATTTTAGAATCAGTCAAAGGAATGTACTCAAGGACTGAGAGGGCCACATGTGGCCTCCAGGTTGAAGGTTCCCTGCCGCTGCACTAGACCACTGAGTACATGGGAGACAACATGTGAGAAGACTGGAAAGTTAGGGAGAAGCCAGGTTTTCAAGAGATGCAAATGCCAGAGGAGCTTATATTTAATCTTAGAAATAAAAGAAAGTCACTGGTGTCATACTAAGTTGGAGGGAGATGCCATGGTCACACTTGCACTTTAGGAGATACATTTGGGAGCTGGATGGGAAATGAATTGGAATGAACGGAGATACCAATCAGGAAGCCACTGCAGTAGTTTAAGTGGGAGGTTACAGGAGGGTATGCTGTGGAGACAAGATTTGGCAACTGACTGGCCATGTGGGGCGAGAGGGAGGAATTGAGTTCACAATACCAAAGCTGTTTATGTAGGTAACTGAAACTTCAGGATGCCCCTCATTTCAGAAATGGGGAAGCTCTGAAAAGGAACAGGTTTGAAAGAGAATGAGCTTTGTTTTGAATACGAGTTAGAATTGTTGACAGGACAGCCAATAGCTAGTTGGTGATGTGGGCCTGGATCTCTAGAGAGACGTGTAGTTCTGGGAGTCATCTGCGGATATAAGAAGTACTACCAGAGAGCTGATGAGGGTACCAAGTGAGTGACTGCACAGAAAAAAGGGAAAAGGACCCAACACAGATACTCCACAATTAGGGGGCATGGTGTGGAAGATGATCAAGTTGGTGAAGCAAAGTTCAAAGGAGAAGTAAAAATCAGAAGACATCACAACAGGCCGAACACTTGCTCTCTGAAGCACAGACAGAGGAAAGACCTACACAGAGAGATGCTATGATCTTCAAGAGAAAACCAAGGAGCAACCCTTCAGAAAACACTGTAGTATAGTACTGTGTTTCCTGGAAATAAACAAAAAGGTTACTGACAAAACTGAAAACGTGATATTCAAACAGATAAATTATTTTCTTGCAAACCTAGCAATTATTTTTTAAAATCAAAATTAAATAAATGTTACTGATAAGAACATCTCAGCATCAATCCTCCTCTAGGCAGTGTTCCAGATATTTATTTCACTGGACAAATCGCTTTGTATATATCATGAAAAAACTCAAATGTTCAAAAGATGATTAAGCTGTAAAGAGTTGATCAAAATTCAGAAGGAAATAGAAAAGTCTAGTCTATAATGCCATGCTGATGCATTTCTTAAGACATTTTGAAATGAAAACATGCAAAATATTAAATATCCTAAACAACTAAATTCACCACCTGAATCTAAGAATTTCTATGTCTTCACAGAAACTGGAATTACCTCAATTCTATATATGACTAGAAAAAGACTGATGAATTACTGTCTCATCTAAATTCCAGAACAGTTTTAAAAAGTCTTATAAATGGTTTATGCTTTGCAAAAATAATAATCAAAGTCTCTCATTTAAAAAAAAAAAAACAACAACCTCTAAAGCTTCTTAAACTGGATGATAAAGACAATCACCCACCTCTAATGCAGAACACAGAAGCACCAGTTCCAACACAAGCAGGAGAAAAAAATTTCGCAAATTTAATTCAGGCAAAATTTTAATTCAAATCAAATTCAAAAGCTTTCCATTAAGTATGTGAGTCAGAAAATGCAAAATCAAGGCTACAAGGGCACTAATAACTTATGAATTTTGCAAGACATGGAGGAATGTCACAAGAAACTATTTTTAAAATAGGTTGAAATGTGAGCTAATACTGAACCATTTTAAAGTATGACTTAATCATCTGCAACCCTCTTCCCTTTACGTGTAGTAGATTATTACCTCATTTTAAAAAAATGAAAATTTCTCTTTCTCTAACAAAAACAGTACCTCACCAGACTGAAAAAAATCACAGCCAGAGGAAGAATTGAGTCTTCATGGTCTCTTCTACTTCTGAATATAGTATCTTTGGAACCTCAAATTTTTGGCATTGCACTATAAATTCTGAGTATTTAATGAACGTATTACTATTCTTAACCCTAAAATGCATAAAGCATTGTCTTTGTAAATAAGTATCTGTTTTGCAACTGACATCACATTAATTCAATAAAGTCAATGAACAGCAGGAACTACTTAAGCTGAAGTCACTGCACAATACCTCATGAAAGTTCTTTCTTCACACAAAAGAATCTCTGACCATCTTATAGGAATGGATTTCTACTCTCCATTACAAACAGAAAAGAGATACTAGATAGACACATATTTAATATTTCTAATTAAAGAAGAATTAAAACCCCCTCTACTCTTTAATAACATGGCCAAATAAGCATATATAATAGGCTTCTTGTACTAGATCACCTTTAGCACTAGATCATCCAAACCACGTTAACTGTGGCAATGGCAATGCTTGTGTTTGCTGGCTTGGTATAAAACTCACTCTAAGAAACAGTCTAAGGCTCCCTTGCATTCTGAGACTGCAAATGCCTTAAGGAGAGAAGGGTCACAACAGTGAATGAATAAGAGAAAAGAAATCATGTGATAAAATTCCAAAAGGCAAACAATTTTTTAAAAAATCTTTCTATTTTTCAAAGAAGTTACTGCCCATTGAAAAGTAGACACTTCTGTGATGAACTTGGGTATCTATTTGCTGGCTGGAATGTGCAATTAGGGCAAGATTATAAAATAATTCATACGTATACAGCATTTTCATTATTATTGACCAATTTAAAATAGGCACAAAACTACACAAATCAACACAGCACATAGTCTAGTGGTACAAGCTGGGCTTAAAGTCTGAAGACGGGAGTTCTACTCCCAGTTCTGCCTGTATGACTTGGGTCAAATCACTTAACCTGTTAGAACATAGATAAACTTTCTTGTCCACAAAATGAAGGATTGGGCCAGATGGTCTCGTCTAATGGAGTGTAATATCTATGGAACCTCAACAATTTTTGATGCAGCTCTATGTGCTCATCCCTGCGGATAACTGCTGGTATACGGGGCCTCCGGGTCATTCCACTCCATCTCTCAGCTCTAGGCACTTTTTTCAGAGTACTTTCTATGTCTAGAATGCTCTCCAGCCTTTGCTGTGACTTCTGACCTCCCTGGCTTCCTTTAAATCCCCACTAAAATCCAGCCTTCTACAGGAACCTTTCTCCAAACTCTTGTAATTCAACGCTTGCCTTCTTTTTAATTATTCCCTATTTATCCTATATGTGACCTGTGTGTTACATATATATTCGTTTACGTGTTGTCTCCACCACTAGGCTGTAAACTGACTGAGAACAGGAACTATCTTCTGCCTCCTTTTATATCCCAAGAGCTCAGTACAATGCATGGCACATAAAAGGTGCTTAATAAATGCTTATGAACCAAATGAATAAAAAGATGTACATCGGCTACTCATCTGTAATTTAAAAGTCTCAGAAAGTAGTCCAGCACGCTTCTAAGTCAGGAGTCTGGCCTTTGGTCACACAATTACAATGTATTACAAGCAGGACTTGAAACCCAGTCTCCTAACCCCCAAGGTCAGACCTGTCTCCACTACAATTGCTTTTGTTCGGTTGTTTCAGCCACGTCCAAGTCTTCATGACCTCATTTGGGATTTTCTTCGTAGAGATACTAGAATGGTTTGTCATTTCCTTCTCCAGCTCATTTTACAGTTGAGAAAACTGAGGCAAACGGTGAAGTGACTCACCCTAGGTCACACAGGTAGTAAGGATCTGAGGCTGGATTTGAACTCAGGAAGATGAGTATTCCTTACTCCAGGCTCAGTGCACTATCTACTGTATCACCTAATTGCACTCTCCACTACACCATGCTTCCTCAAAAAGCTCATAAAATCCACAGGTTTTGTTGGCATTCTCCTTGCTTTTAGCCAGGGTTATGGATCACCCTCTGAGCTGTAAAGAAATAATGAGGCACTTTGCCTTTTATCCTATATAAGTGAAGATTTTACCTTCTTTTAGAAGTTATAAATGGCAATAAAACAATTTTTAAAAACGTAAAAAGTAACAAATAATAAATATGACTCCTTTAAAATGAATTTTCCTGCTTATTTTCCTTTCCTGACTTGGAGTCTGGGGAAGATTCAGAAGTGAAAACATTTCTTCCCAAAAGCCAAAATGCTAGAGAAAGAATGAAGCTATGAGTGATGCGAAGTTGCACCAGAACCTGATGTTTCAGCACAATGCAATATTCTCAGCAAGTCAGCATAATGTTAAAACAACCACATCGGTGTGTTTTGCTGCATTCAGGTATTCTTTTAGCAAAAGCAAGCAACAAGAAACCCCTAAGAAGATCCAGTTCTCTATGGGAAAGACTTTGGTTTTTGAAAGAAGAGAAATAATCAAGTTGCAAACATCCTAGTGTTAACTGGCATTCAACCCAAACAAATGTCATTTTGACAATCAAAAATATGTTGAAGTAAGCAACATATCCACCCATTAATATGAGTATAGCAAATTATATAACTGTCTCATAGTTATTTTGTATTTCCAACAGAAAACAAAGTTACAGGGCATAAAAGGATATAACATATGATAACAAGACCCAGAAGTTGAATCAGTCTGTACAAATGACTACGCTCAAAGTTAAGAATACGACAAAGCAGCCATCAATGTTAACCATAAAAACCTGCACTGTCAGATTTTTTAAAATGTTAATTCTAAATAATCTATATTTTTCAAAAAAACTTTTTCCCCTTGAGACACATGATTTTCTAATTCCAGAATAACTACAAGCTAACTCTACTTAAGTAAATAATTTAGAGTGGGCTCAATACGTATTGAAATCATGTTTTAACATTTTGCCACAGCATAATTCCAGCCCAAAGCACCACTTCTAAGTGCAATAATAAGACTCCAGAATCAATTTCGCTAAAGAGCTGCAGAAACACAACTAGACCCCATTAGCAGGGGCTGAGGGGGGAAAGGCTGTTCTCCCAAAACCATGTCAGGGATTATACAACACCGCTACAAATAAGTGAGAAAAGATCCTGACACACCGAAAGTTAATCTCCATCTGGAGCAGCCTGTATTCAACCAGAGAAAAGTTAAACCCAAACACCATCCCCATTAAAGAAAACAAAAGCATATTTCCCTAACATCAGGCAAATCTGGAGACTTAGCAGACAAAGAAAAGGGTTAATCGTTGAACAGCACCCAAGGACACTCAAACGTGAACTTCAGTTAAAACAGAAGGTCTCAACATTCCTAGAGAGGAGAGCAGCAGGACCCTTCAACTGCTAGGTCTGCATTTTCCTAACTGGCTCCCACCCCTCAGCATCATCTCCCTGAAACAGGCTCTCCACCACCCCAAACCTTTCTTTAACCAAGAGAGCTCCAGGTCCCCTCTCTTTCCAGGGAGAAGGGGCTATCTAAGCAGGTTCGCGGGATCCTCGGGCCAGCGCTGAGGGACCTCAGACTCAGAAACCCTTCACGAGGCTTTCCAGCCCTTTTTCTCAGTCCTTGGTCCCAGAGGCAGGAGCGGGAGGCGGAATCCAGGGCACAGCGTGGCCTTCATCATTTTGTCGGGGAAGGGGGAAGGGAGTGACCCCTGATACAGGACAGTCACTCCCAATACGCAGGGGGAAGCCCAGGAGGGGACGAGGCAGGGGGGACACATCTTCAAAGATGGGAGGACAGGGAGGGGCTGGCCTGAGGGAGCCTTGGCACCTTCGGGGGCTACCGCCTTCAGAGGGGAGGCTGGAGAGACTGGACTGCGAGGGGGAGGACGTGCAGACCCTCGGAGCGGAGACGGGGAGGGGGTTTGAACCCTCAAAGACTAGGCAGGAGGGGGAGGGGGGCTGCGCCCTCAGAAAGAAGCTTGGGGAGAAGGGGAGGTCAAAAGGGGACTGGGAGGGGAAAGGGGGTTTTGCCCCCAAAAGGGAGACCAGCGGGGAGGGGGAGGGGGAGGCTGCACCTCCGAAGGCAGGCTGGGGAGGTGGGGCAGGGGGCTCCCACAGCGGGAGGGGAGGCTCTGGGGGCGGGCGGGCCCAGGGGGGATGGGCAGGGTCTCCCCTGCTGGGGGCGCGGGAGGGTCCATGGTCAGAGGCTCTCTCTGCTCTCGCCGGCCAGGCCCCGGGGAGCGGCCTCACCTGGCCCGGACACCGCCCGCTCTCGCCTTCGCTCCGCGGCCGCTGCCGCGCGGACGGACGGACGGACAGAAGGACTGACGGACCAGGGGAGGCGGGGGGGAAGAGGGCGCCGCGGTGCGCCGGGCCTCGGACCGGGCCGCTCCCGCTGCCTCCTCCTCACGGCTGCCGAGTCCCCGGACTCCCCGGAGTCGCCATCTTCCTCCGCTCAACGCCGCCTCCGCTGCCGCCGCCGCCACCGCCGCCGCCACCGCCACCGCCGCTCCGGCCCGGGGAAGACAGTGAAACCGCGCATGCGTCAAGAGCCACCCGGAGAAGGCCGGGCGGGCACGGCGCGGCGCGCGCACGCAAGCACGCACGCACGTACGGAAGCACGAGGCCCCGACGAGCCCGCCTTGCGTGAGGACGCCATATGGAGAAGGGAAAAGGGAGGGAGCGTGAGATCAGGAGGGGAGAAGCGAGGCCTGGGACCTTCTTCCCGTCATCCCTTGCTTTTGTTATTGTTCTTTATTTAGGAAGACGAGAAACTGAACTGGAGAGAAGCAGGAGGAGAGCCCGCCCAGGGTTCCAAAATCCCGAACTCCTTTGGGGTTCAGGCTCCTCATATGTAAAACAAAAGGGCTGAACTTCAGGCGGTGCCCTTAAGGCCCCGTCCAGCTGCTCAAGGTCTAGGACTCCATCTCAGTGACCCACAGGAGGGACCTTCAACCCGCGAGGATAAAAGCGGCGCAGGCGCAGTGCAGGCCTCGGATGAAACTGACCCCAGCTGCCCACGTGATGCTAGTGATAGCTGACGTATGTGCGCACCTACTGTGTGCTGGGCACTGTGCTAAGGGCTTCTCAGTTAATAATCGCTAACGTTTATATAGGACCTACTAGGTGGGTAGAGGCCTGCCCTTGGAGTCAGAAAAACCTAAATTCAAATCCTGCCTCTGACATATACTAGCTGCATGACCCTAGGCAAGTCACTCTGCTCCTCAGTTTCCTCATCTGTAAAATAGGGTTAACTAGCTAGGGTTGTTGGGAAGGATCAAATAGATTGATACATGTAGAGTACTTTGCAAACTTTAATGCTCTATATAAAGGTGGCATCCTCATCATCGTCATTATCATATTGGCCTTCTAGTATTGGCAGCGCTGTTCCATGAAAGGGGGATTGCATCAGTTCTACTTACCCCCAGAAGGCAAAACTGGGAGTCATGAAGCAGTGGAAGGAATTTCAGATTTAAGGAGAAATAGATTTAAGTTTTGGTGTCAGGGAAAGCTTCCTTACAATTGGAGTTCTCCAAAAGTTTGGATTCTATCAGAAATGCTCATAACCACAAGTTTTCCCCTCTCTTTGGAAGTCCTACTTTCTACTTCTTACATTCATTAGTCTTTAAATGAGGCAGCTCGGTGAAGTGGAGTCATTGACTGGAGGAATGAAAGATGGAGGACTTTCAATCCTGCCCCTGTGACATCTGAGATGCCTGAGTCCTCTGACCCATCCACTAAAGGCAAATAGAAATGTTTGTAGGGCCAGCCTCACAGGAATGTTGTGAGGCTGTGAGACATGTGAAGTGTATAACTGACTTTCAGGTGCTATAGAAATGTCAGCTACTGTTATCAGTAGTTCAACAGTCATCCATTCAACAGCTACTCTGCTCTAAGGAGAGTTCATAGAAGGGTAAAACACAAGTTCATGCGATGGAAAAATTTACACAAGATTCGCTTATTTCTTGACAAGTTTTGTTCTCACCTTTGTATCACCTGTAAGACTGATTTTACAACTCTGTTTGTCAATAAAAACATTTATTAATCAAATGTTTATTAAATGTCTACTATGTGCCAGATACTGCTCCAGCAGCTGCCAATATAAAAGAAAAAGAAATAAAAAAGCTGTTATCCTCCAGGAGCTTACATTCCAGAGGGAACTTGGAACTCAGGTCCAAAAGTTGAAGGCCAACCCCCAAGCCCATTGGACATAGTTCCAAATTGTTCTCCAGAATGGTTGGATCAGTTCACAACTCCACCAACAGTGCATTCGTGTTCTAATTTTCCCACATCTGGGAGAGATACTTCTTGCAACTGGGTTAGATTTAGGCTGTAGAACTTTGAATCCTGATATTCAATGACTCTATGATCTTATCAATGTGAGTGTTCCTTCCTAATGTACAGATTGTAATGAATTCATGTCTGTCTATCCTGTACCACTCTTCTCTGTAATTACCCAAAAATCCAAGATTCATAAATTTGGAGCTAGAATGGACCTTGCTCAGAAGACATTTGGTCTAATCCCCTTATTTTACAGGTGAAAAAATTGAGGTTCACAGAGTTTAAGGGACTTGACCAAGGTCATCCAGCTAGTAAGCATCAGAGGAAGGATTTAAACCCAGAACCTTTGACTCTAGGGGTAATGTTCTCTCCACTGTATCATTCTCTACCCACATTGCCTCCTTAAGAGGGCCACCCACCATGCTTGAATAACATCTATAATTCTCTTGACATTATATAGACAGAATATATAGCCAATAGCTTTATAGCTCTCAACAAATAATAGGCCCATTTTTTTTTTTTGGTGGTCATCTGTGTTTCTGGTGCCTTTCTTTACTCCCATACTACTGAAGAATTTCTTACAATCACTTTGTGTTTCTTCATCATCCTTTAGGTGACCCTCCACTTTAGTTCTTTAGTAACGGGTATTCCATGGCTTGTAGCCATATAGCTCCACAATAAGAACAGTGTTGTTTGACATACAAATCTCTAGAATTTAGTTCTGTAGCATATATGATGGGTTTTGAGGGTTGCCATGACTGAAAATTTCATTACTCTGCAGCCAAACTGGTGACCAATCAACCAACATGCATGCGTTAAACACCTACTATATAGCAGGCACCATACTATGTGAAGTCAATTCAAGGATAAGAATGAGTCTAGACTCTGTAAGGGGTTACAGTGTCTGGGCCTAGAACTAATCCTAGAACTAATACAGTCACAGGCAGCTGGGCGGTACAGTGGAGATAATGTCAGGCTTGGGGTCAATAGTACCTGAGTTCAAATCCAGCCTCGGACACTAGTTGTGTGACCCTGAGCAAGTCACTTAATGCTGTTTGCCTCAGTTTCCTCATCTGTAAAATGAGGTAGAGAAGAAAATGGCAAACCACTCCAATATCTTTGCCAAGAAAATCCCAAATGGGGTCACGAAAAATAGAATAGAACTGAAATGACTCGACAACAACCTATGACAATCACAAACAAACAATTGGAAAGGAGAACCAGAACCAGAGACTTCAGACCTGAAACGTCCCATTCCACACGCCTTATTACTGAGAGGATAATTGTAAAGTGCTTAGTTAGCACCGTGCCTGACACATTGTAGGTGCTACATGGTGAGCAGGCAGACCAGAAAAACCTAGAAAGACTTGCAGGAACTGATGCTGAGTGAAGTAAGTGCAACAAGTAAGTATAAGAACATTGTACACAGTAATAGCAACATTGTTCCACAATTAACTTTGATAGACTTAGCTCTTCTCAGCAATGCAAGGACCTACGACACTTCCAAAAAACTCATGATGGAAAATGCTATTCACATCCAGAGAAAGAAATGTGGAGTCTGAATGCTCTTTTTTGTTGGTGTTTTTTTTGTGTGTTATATCTCATGGTTTTTCCCTTTGGTTCTGATTCTTTTTTACAACATAATTGATGTGGAAATATGTTTAATATGATCATACATGTATAGCCTATATCAGATTGTATGCCGTCTTGGAGAGGGTTAAGTGGAGAGAGGGGGGACATTTAGAATTCAGAATCTTATAAAAACAAATTTTGAAAACTAAAAATTAATTTAAAGAAAGAAGCGCATCTCCCTCTCCTGGTCACGCCAGAGAACTGCACAAAGGGGATCAAGTTGAGGAAAACCAATAATGCAAAAGATATCTAATAATGGATGATCACATCCATTTGAAAGCCATGGCCCAAAGGCCCATACTCTGAGCTTACATGGACTTGGATCAATCTCGGTGGCTATCCTAGATAATCATATTGCTCTTTGGTTAATTATGCTCCCAACCAGGATTTACTCTGGAAAATATCGAATATCCTGTATAAGCACTCAAGATAACAATGCATAAATAAGATGCCAGTAGTCTTTATTCCACCCCACATAAAATGCAAAAACACATACAAGAGCTCACAACAATCTATAAACAATGCAGCAAAACACATGAAGAATTCGTATAGCCCACAAATAGTCAACACACTTCTCTTCACAAATTTCACTTTGCAAAGACTCCTATAGTCATCCGTGCTCACAGTGTAATTTTGTGCACTAGACTACTTCTGGAAGGGAAACAAAGGTAAGGGTGCCACTTGACATAGCAACTAATCCAGTTTTAATTCAGAGATGCCTAGAGATATTTGACCTTAAAGTATTCACTTCTTTCCCCTACCCATAGGAAATGACCTTGGGGCTACTTGACAGGTTCCCTCTTCCTTATCTGACCCCCATCAACTGAATAATAATAATATATAATTATATACATACACACACATGTGATGTATAAAGTCCAAGTGCCTTTTTTTCTTTTTATCTTGGACTTGGTCCACTCCTTGTCCCAGGACTATGTACATAAGCCTCTTATCTCTCTAAGAAATCTCCCCAGGAACTCCTCTTCTCTCAATGGAAGACCAGATTCCAGGACTCTTGACCTTGAGGTTTCTAAAGAAAAACTCCAGAGGCAGGCCTTGTTCAGAAAAAAAAAAAAACAAACAAACTTACCCTTATCTTTCTGGAAAGTTAGATTCTGGGATCTAGAGCTGAAACTCCTCCTTCTCTGACAACTGCAGGGGAATCACTTATTCTCAATCATGTGGCCATTGTAAAGTGAAGGGATGAGGAAACCACATCCTCATGTGCTCTTTGGAATGCCTATGATATGGCAGCAGTCTAGGTATTTGTGGACTATTGGCAGCATCCAGACTTAGCCCTTGAGAGACCATGTCAGGGGTATATGTACTCTGTTTTGTGGTAGTCATGGAGAGAGGAGCTGTATAGTAAGAGTTCCTGAATCTTAACTTCTGAAGAAGTGTCTGAGGTCACCTTTCCAAGGTCCAAGAAGTTATCTTTTGAAAAGTCTAGAGAAGTGTTAAAGTGATTATAAAATTTGAGTTTATAATTAAGAAGAGAAAGGTATCAGAGAAAATTATAGGAAGGTTTTCATTGGTTTATGGGATGAGATGTGCCTTGTCCACGGAAGAAAGATTTTAGAGAAAAGATAGAACAGTTTTGTGGTTTTGTTTTCTAGCTACCACACTTTAGGAAGGATTGATAAGCTGGCATATGTCCTTAAAAGGGCAGCCAGAATGGTGAATGTCCTTGAGTCCACGTCATTAGCTGCAGGCTTTGGCTGGAGAAGAATGAGATTTGTCTTCAAGTATAGGCTGATAGATTCTCATGGGGAAAAGAGATGAGACGTGTGCTAATTGGCTCCAAAGAGAAGAAAACAAATACTTATTGTTGTTCTTACTCTTGAGTCATTACAGTCTTGCCCCACTCTTCTTGACCCCATTTGGGATTTTCTTGGCAAAAATGCTGTGGCAGCTTTCCATTTCCTTCTCCAGCTCATTTTATAGATGAGGAAACTGAGGCAAACAGCAGTAAGTGACTTATTTAGGGTCACATAGCTTGTACGTGTCTGAGGCCAGATTTGAACTCATGAAGATGAATCTTTCTGATTCTGAGCTCAGTAATCTATCCACTGTACCACCTAGGTGCCCATTTCTTAAGCACTTGCTCTATGTCAGCAAATGATCAGGGAAGACTAGTGCCTCTGGTATGAGGACTGTTGCACCCTTTTCAGCACCTTTGATGTCTACCTGCTTCACCTAGTTCTCATCTGTGACTCCAAGAAGCTTTAGCATGTGCAGTGGCCACCCCCAGTAAACTGTTTTGGCAGATAGGCTAAACAAGGCAGAGGGGAACAAGAGGTCTCAAGCCTTTAGTTGAGTTAGAGGGGTATCTACCCCAGGCCCTGGCAGAATGGGCAGATGAGAGCAATTTGTTCAATGACCATGAAGGCGGCTAAAGCAGGCGCTATGGAGTACTTAGAGCTTGGTCAGACAGAAAAGATGCCAGAGTTATCTTCTGCATCCTGAGAATAGTCGGTCATCTTGACTTTTGTCTTGACACTGGACTTCAATGATTCTGGAAGAGAATGAGGTCAATAATTACATGCAATTCTGCCTCACTTAAATCCAATTTATGTAAAAGTCAAAAGATATCACCCATGCCATTTTACCATTTTTACCTACCTCAAAGTTCTGTGGCAACAGGTAAGTGACAAAGCGGCAAGTGTGGATACACTAGAAGCTATAGTCACAACTCTACCCACAGGAAGTCAAGGCCATGCAGTCATCTTCTCACTGGATTAAAGCAGCAGTGTGATTCAACTGCCCCCTGAGTATCTAAGCAGCTTTTTTTAAGGAGCACACTGCTTACCTCCTGGCATGAGGAAGGGGCTACAAAATGTGCCCTAAAATCACCCAACCCTAGCCTCCTTGCCTCAGCAGGTGGGGATTCCACCCTGTGGTTAAAACACAAAAAAAGTATTGCAAAGATTACTCCACTCACCATCAGTACATGGAATGTGCACACACTTATAGATAAGATCTGAAAGATGAACAGCTCTTGTTGAGAGAGAACTCAGAAGGTATTTCATTCAAATAGCAATCCTGACCCTGAGTGAAACAAGGCTGGCAAATGATCCAGGAAACTGAGTTACTGACATTTGAATTTCCTCAGGAAGATTCTGAAGATCACCTGGCAAGATGAGGTACTGGACATTGAGGTCATTTCTCAAGCTAAACTACCAGACATTCAAACTCTACTACAGAAAGTTCAACTCTGATGGGTTGCCCACTTTATTTAAATGCCAAACATACATTTGTCTAAAAGACTGTTTTACAGACAATTCACACAAGCTGAGCACA